>NC_045430.1:99588834-100788834 GCF_902635505.1 Sarcophilus harrisii
CTCAGTTCTTTTCCAGGCTATCACCCTTACACTAATAATATTCTCTTCCCTTCCCAATACTGACCCTTTGGTGAATCAACTAAACTGTGTGCTATCTTCCAACCTTAGTGCCCTGTTTCCAGTCACCAATAATATCTTACCAATTTTGGATTATTCCTACTATCCCTCTTTTCCATCTTATTCACATGTTTTTATAGGATAGAAAAGAAAATCAGAAAATTGAGCTGACTGAATTCACCACACAGGTATGCTTATTAATCTCAGATGAATCCTTACTATCACAAGATAGATTCCCTAATTGATTCACTATCTCCCTGTCCTCCAAATATTGTGTCTTCACAAGCTTTCCACAATACTAGCTCCCTGTCTGCCCCTCAGCTTTTCTTGAGAGAGACAAGGGACAAAGAGATCTAACAAATTTCTCACATTCTTTTTTGTCATGCATTTGTGGCAGCCTTGTGTTGTTTCCAAAGCTCCTCTTCTATTCATGCCATCTGCATTATACTCCAGTTGGAATTTTGCTTGTTTCTTCTTCTGCTGATATTTACCAAAGTATTATCTAGTCTCTGCTGTCTCCTAGATTTTTTCACATGACTATATTTCTTTGTTATACAGTTTCTCTCATACTCTTGTCCTTTTGCCTTTCATACTTTCTCCTAAGTCAAATTGCAGTAAATTTTATTCATGAGTTCAAATTCTTCTGCTAGCACTAGGATTTCTAGCTTACTTTTCTTACTACCCATGTATGTGTTTTTGTGTATAGACATACAGAACCTTGGTTGTTACTTTTGGAAATATTGCCAAATTTTTAAAATTTGCCTCCTATAAACTTCTGGGGCATCTCTACTGTTATTTTTCTTCCTAAATTGAAGGTTCTCCATACTTTTCCAAAAGTCTCTTTGATTCATAGTAAAGAAAGTTATTAAGGATACTTTAAGCAGTTTGACTTGTCAATTAAGATACATATAATCAGCAGTTCTTGGATAATATTCTAGGATCGTAAAATGAGGTATTTTTCAGTATAGCAGGGAAAACACTAGTCAAAGCATATGAATTCAAATTCTGGATCTTTTACTACCCTTGTCTTTTATCCTCTCTGGGGCTTAAGCTTCTTCATTTGTAAAATGAGGGAATTAAGCTAAATGATCTATGTATCTTTATGCTTAAAAAGGAGGAATATATATATATATATATATATATATATATATATTCCCCCCCCCCCCCGAGGCAATTATGGTTAAATGACTTGCCCAGGGTCACACAGCTAGGAGAAAGATGGAGGAAGCCAATGTCTTGGCTTCAAAAATACTTGCTCTTTCTCTTATTTCTAACTTCCTTCTGGACTTTTGCAAAGCTATCTCCCACGTCTGCAATGTCTTTTTTAAAAGTTTTTATGGATATTTTCTTTTTCTTACATCATTATAATTATTCCAAGTATCCCTCTCTCTCACAGAAAACCATTTAACAGACAGGGTTTTGGTTTTTTTTGTTTGTTTGTTTGTGTTTTAAGAGGGAAAAAATTAGCACAACTGATGAACACATGGAAAAATTCAAAAATATATTTTTGATATGTCCAATCTGTGGATCTCCAACCTTCCATGAAGGGAATACTTGGGAATGTACTGTTGTATCTTTACAGTACAGGGAATGTACTGATCTATGTAATTTTATTACATTCTCTTGGATTTGTTTCTGGTTTTTTGTTGTTGCTGTTGTTGTTGTTGTTGTTGTTGTTGTTGTTGTTGTTTTTGGGGAGAGGGTAGTTATGTAGTTTTTCCTGTAATTATTTTATGTGTTGTTTTCTTGACTCTGCTCTACATCCGTTCTTATATATCTTTTCATACTCCTTTGTATTCATTACATAAATAATTTCTTACATTATAGTAGTATTCTATTATATTCAAGTACTGCTTGAGTGCTGCTATAACTATTTTGATTTATATGGAAACTTTCTTCTTTTTAACAGCTTCCTTGAGGTATAAGCTCAATAATGGACATTTCAATCACTTTGTTTATATATACTTTTAAATCTTTGCAAAATATACCAATCTTACAGCTACACCAACAATGCAATAGAGTTTCTATCGTACCACAACACCTCCAACATTTAATATTGTTATTTTGTCATCTATAAATTTTTAGAAAATATATTTTTTATTTATTGTTTTTATTTATATTTCTTTTATTATTAGAGATTTGGAGCATTTATTCTTGCAATTATGAATACTTTTCAATTCTTTGGAGAATGATTTGTTAATATCTACTGGAAAATGGCTAGCATATAAATATTTTTTAACTATTTATCTATACTGGATGCCATAGCCTTATAAAAGAAATTTGTCATACTTTTCCCATTTGACCATATCTCTTCTTATTTGAAGTATGTTAATTTTGTCTGTTCAAAGTTTTCAGTTTCACGTAATTAAAATGATCTATTTTATCTTTGGTAATTGCCTCTATCTTTGGTTAAGACTACATCTATCTATAGCTGAGGCGTATAATCTGTTTTTTTATACAAAGATGTTAATATGAAGATTAGGTATCCATTTAGAATGTTGTAGAAAATGATGTAAAAGCTGGGCTTTGCCTAATTTCTGACAGATTGTTTTCTAGTTTTTACAAGATAAGAAGTATTTTCCGGGTTAATTGATGTTTTCACTTTATCATAAACTAGATTATTGACTTCTTTTGTTTTGATTCTCTCTAATCCACTCAATTCCATTGATTTATTCTTTATTCCTCAACCAATACCAAATGGTTTTTTATTTCTACTATTTCAAAATATATTTTGAGTTCAGGAAATATTAATTCTCCTTCATTTATATTTCTTTTCATTATTTCTTTTAGTATTCTATGTATTGTGAAGTATTTCCTTGATAATTTGATTGAAATAGCATTAGAATGTAAGTTAAATTTGGTAGTATTATCATTTTTATTGTATGATATGACTGATCCATGAACACTGAATATTCCTCTGGTTATTTAAATTCTTTATTTCTTTTTCTTTTCTTTTCTTTTCTTTTTTTTTTTTTTTTTTTTTTTTTTTTTTTTTTTTTTTGGTGGAGGCAGTTGGGGTTAAATAACTTGCCCAGAGTCATACAGTTAGGAAGTGTTAAGTGTCTGAGACCAGATTTGAATTCAGGTCTTCCTGACTTCAGGGCTGGTGCTATTCTTTATTTCTTTAAGGAGCATTTTGTCTTTTAATCTATACCAATTTTTTGTGTGCTTTGGTCAATTGATTGCCAGATATTTTATGTATTTTGAATTATTTGGAATAGAATTTCCTTTTCTATTATTGTTTTATTATTATCATATACAAATGATGTTGGCTTTTGAGGCTGGATTTTGTAGCCTTCAATTTTGCTGAAACTATTAAATTTTCAATTAACATCCCTGCTTACTCTGTAGGATTTTTCATTATCCATTTTATTATCGTCAGGAAGAGATAGTTTTATGTCCTCTTTCAAAAGAAATGAGAAAAGCTGCTAATCTGGCCTTTATTCTTGCAATAAGGAAAGACTGGTTGCTGAATATAAACAATAGTTTATAGAATTTTAGAATTTGTAATAGACATGAGGAGTTAAGTTGGGCATCATCTTCCATAAACACTAGGTAGTGACATAATTATTTCAGAGAAAGGATAGTTAGGATTCTATTGACTAAGATCCTAAAAGGTTCAAAAGTTTTGGGCAGTACTCTTATTATTTTATTCAATATATATCAGTAAGATTTTTTTATTCTGTAATGTTCTTCTGGGAGGCCTATGATTGTTGTCTGTCATTGTTTTTTCTATGAGATAAATCATCATGTTTTCCTTGTACACTGAGCAAATTTTTTTTTGTTATTGTTTTTTTTTCCACTTTTCTTAAATGTCCTTTACTTCCGTATATTTACATTCCCAATCTATTACTCTCTCTTTTGCTTATTTGGTAACATTTGCCTTTGTAGATTCTAATTTGTCTCTTCTGGCCATTTTTTTTTTTTTTTTAATGTGCAGGCCATATATTCTGCTTTTATAATTCTCATTTCTTATTTAAACCGCCCAGGAGCAATGTATTATGGTTCCAAGTTCTCATAAAATGTACTTTAATAATAAAAAGGTGTTTGAAATATTTTTAGGAAGAAAACTAGAGGACAGGTAGGTGGTGCAGTGGATAGAGAACCGGTCCTGAAGTCAGGAAGACTTGAGTTCAAATCTAGCCTCAGACACTTTACATTTCCTAGCTTATGTGACCCTGGGCAAGTCACTTAACCCCAGTTGCCTCAGCAAAAAGCCAAAAAAAAAAAAAAAAGAAAGAAAGAAAGAAAACCAGAACACTCCAAACAATAAAAATACAGAAGAGTAAATAAAATCCCTCTGGTTGACTTCCCTTTTAGAATTTTAATCATGGAATTCTAATTATTGTTTTTCTACAATAGTTAGTTATGCCCATATCTTGTGTATATGGCAAAATCTGCTCAATTTAATTTCCCATTAGAATTAATTGATTCTAATTAGAATTATAAATTCTAATATAAATTGCTCCTCAAATGTTTTGCAGTATTTATTCATAGTGTTTAAACTTGTTTACTAAATCTGGGGGGTCATATTTCTTTCTGTTGTTAATATTTTTTTTTATTTGCTTTTGTTCAAAGTATTTGGGTTTTCTTCTTTCTGAAATCTTTGGTAATTTCAGATTTTTTTTTTCCTCCTGATTTTCCCTATTGCATACTTTCCAATTCTGTCCCCTCTGATCATGATTTCCTTGAAGGCTGACTCTCAAAGCCTTTTCCCATGCTGGTCAATTCAGTCAGATCATTCTATTAGAAGAAAAATTGTCTCAATGTGAACTCACAGAGATCAAGTAAGTGACACAATAGGGAAAGATCGTCTATTAGGAATCAGTAGAGCTGTGTTCAAATTTACTTCATCATTCTGTAATATTTCTCATCTATAAAATAAAGTGGTTGGATGAGATAATTTTAAAGGTCCCTTTCAGAGCTAAATTTCATGCTTCTAGAAAAGTAGACTCTACCCTTTCTTCTGTTATGCATATCGATTTTGTTGTTGCTATGGTAACTATAGCAATTGCTATGAAAGCAAGATTTTTTTTTTTTTTTTTTTTTGAGGAAGGAAATATAACATAGATTTCAACCTCTGTCAACCTCTTTGGAGCCTGTAGCAATTTAATAATGTAAAATCGTATCTCTTACCAGTGTTTCCTAGGCGCGTTTTTGTTAAAGCATTGTTTGCACTTGTATGTTAAAAGATTTTTTGGTCATTTATTTCTAATATTGATTTTCAGTTGAAGAATAAATATGTTCCTTTGGTGTTAATTGAACACAGAGAATTAATCACTATCAAATCACTATAATTTTTTCCATACTATAAATTACTATTTCTTTTGTGATTGTTCATATTTAGAGTTTTTTTTAATGATATTTCAAATCCTATAAATGCTCTTGAAAGCAGAATAACTTGACTGTTCAAACAAAAAACCATTATTATGTCTTAGATTATTTTTCCTAAATGGAACTTTCATTACTTTGCTATTGAAATCTAACAACATTTTACTATAACTTGAAAAGCAACTTTGAAAAGTCATTGATTATGTATTATGTACTTAAACATTTTACCAATTTATTTTCTTTTCCCTTTATCTGAAAAGTTCATACTTATTCTTCCATGCTATATAGGTTTCATATTATTTTGAATCCCCTTCTGAAGATGAGTTATGCTTCCTCTTGATATTTGGATCAATTTATAATCTATCCACAGTTCTAATCAACTAGAGTGTGGATAGATTATAAATGGATCCAGCCTTATTTCAAATTACTCTTTATCACATACTACATTCCAAGCATACTCTTTCTCAAGCTTGATATTCCATCTTTCATATTCATGCTGTTGCATAGATTTTCTATTCCTGGAATGTACTTCATCATCTCTATTCTACAAGCTTCCTTCAAGACTCAACTCAAATATTGCTTTTAACCCCCCAGACAAGGACTTTCAGTTATTAATACTTTCTTCCTCCTGGTATTTTTTGGTATTCACTTGTAGCAATAATAGTAACAACTAATATTTATATAGCACATGTTATGTGCCAGACACTGTTAAATGCTTTACAGTTGTTATCTCATTTGATTATCATTATATCTCTGAGAGGTAGGTGGTATTATTATCCTCATTTATCATATTATCCCCATAAATGGGGAAACTGGAACAAACAAAGGTTAAGTAATTTGCCCAGGATTATTCAGCCCCTGAGTATCTAAAGCTGTAGTTCAAGTCAGGTCTTCCAGACTTCTTGACTCCAGGCCCAGCACTCTCTCCACTATGCCACCTAGCTGTCTTCATCTGCTTACTTATTATATTTTCCCAACAAGACATAATGACCAATAATGGATGATAATGATGGTTTCATTTTTGTATCGTATGTCTAACATCTAAGTCAGTACCTTGCATAGCATGTGCTTAATAAATGCCTATTGAATTGAATTCCTTTCAAAACTCAAAGAGAAACCATATCTATATTATTTACTTTGTAGTGTAACCATCAATGATGAAAATTTTTATTTTATGAAAAAAAAAAAAAACCAAACATAGCACAATTCCCAGATGGCATAAAGTTATCTAAGCCAATCTTCTCATTTTATAGTTGAGACCCAGAGAAATTAAATGACTTGCCCAAGATCACTCAAATTATAAAGATCAAATATGAGATTTGAACTCAAATCCTCTGAATCGGGAACTGTTTGCTTTTTGTGCCATACCATGCTAATTCCCATTGTGTTTCTCCCATCTTGATTTGACAAGACAAAAACACAACCTTTACATGTCAGATGTTTCCATTAATATCCAGGGAAAGAGAAACAAGATAAGACTTAGCAGTAAGACATTTTTGCATGACAAAATCCACTCTTGGCACTGCATTACATGAATTTATGCATAGGTATTTTGAATAGTACAGTACTAGCCAAAAAGATTGGACATCAAAACTTATACATCTTTTCTCAATTTCAAGTTAGCAGTGTTATTTCTTTGAAACTATCTGTGCCATAGTTACTGTCTACATGAAATAAATCAGTTCAGGCCTACAAGATAACTTGATCAAGACAAATTTGTAAATAGAATAAGTAGTATCAGAAAAAAATATATATTTCTAGCTTACAAATCTAGGAGAAAAAGTAGTATATAGGGTTTTTTTGGGGGGGTTTTTTGTTTTTTTTGGGGTTTTTTTTTTGTATCTCTGTGGTTAAAACCATGTAAATTCAGGCTTTTAAGATTCTACATTTATCAAGCAAGGTTCAAATATGTTACCCATTATCATCTTTTATCAAACTTTTCTCATAAACACATTTTTCTTTTGACTTCAGATGTGATGAATATGTTACCCAATTGGATGAAATGCAAAGACAGTTAGCAGCTGCAGAGGACGAGAAGAAGACACTAAATTCACTCTTACGGATGGCTATTCAGCAAAAACTCGCCTTGACTCAGCGACTGGAAGACTTAGAGTTTGACCATGAGCAGTCCCGACGAAGCAAAGGCAAGCTTGGAAAGAACAAGATCGGCAGCCCTAAAGTAAGTGGGGAGGCATCAGCCACCGTGCCCACCATAGACACTTTCTTCCTGCATAGTCAGGGCCCACAGCCACCAAACATACTGGTCAGCAGTGGCACTCAGAGGAAAAGGTATGCATGCAGTGATCTTTACAGTATGGTGCAGTGGCCAGATTTAAATTAAAGTTATTCAAAGCAACAATATTTTCTTGTTAGGGGAGGGAAGGGATGGGAAGTAAGAAGGTGGATGTTGGGAAATCTAAATGAGAAAAATTCTGATTATTGTGTTTCTACATTTCTCCTTTTGGCTAATCATAATATAATTTTTAACTGTCTTGTCAGTTTTTTGGTTGTTTCCTGTTTGCACGAATGTAACTTTCCCTCCCTAAAAAAAGTTTAAAATGAGATAGCTATTACTTTCATAAGTGAAGAAATGTGGGGATGTGTTGAAATCCTAAAACAAAATATACAATAACTGAGCTACTTGGTTGTTTTCTTTTTTTTTTCTTTCTTTCTTTCTTTTTTTTCTTTTCTTTTCTTTTCTTTTTTTTTTTTTTTTTTTTTTGAAACAAGCATATGAACTTGTTCTTTTTGAAAAGTTTTGTTCAATTGTTAAAAATGATGGCTGGCTAAAAGAGAATGTCTGTGTTCTAAGTAAAATGGAAAAGATACTTTCAATATTCAAGCAGAATATTTTTATTTGTGTGGTAAATTTTTCATCAACAAAATTTAATTGTACATTACTTACTAACTAGAATTTGTGATCCTCAGTTGGAGAGTCTTGAATGTATATTTTTAATCACAGTAAAAAAAATTTCATTTTAGGGGTCATCAATACACAGTCAAATGTTAGGAATATCTTCTAAATGAGAGCCAACCTAACTTGAAATAAATCTCTTCTTTGACCCAGAAGAGCCTACAAAAAACATGGTTGTGTCCTGTACCAAAACCAAAGAAGTTAGCAAAACTACTTGTTTTTCACAATGAATTAAATTAAATTACAATGAAAATGATGTTGTCACTCATAAGGTACTGAAAGGTAATTAAAGTAAAACTCTTTTGTTTTCTATATGTATTTTTCTTGGATCTCCTGCAAGACAATTTTCACCTTCCCTTTGTGATCAGAACCATCCCAGGACTTCAGGGGCTTTCTACCATCAGCATTTATTAAGAGTCCCCCCTGATCCCACCTCCACAGAATCATTTCTTCTGAGGGGCCCCCCTTCCCTGAGTGAATTCATCCAAGGGTACCGGCTCAACAAGGAAAAAAAGTTAACTGTGGCACCACCAGGTAAACATTTTTTCCTTGGGTGCATGTGATACAAATGATTAGTTGAGTAGGCTAATTTCTCCTCCCATCCAAACATGCCCACTTCCACACATGCTCTGACTTAAATAAATCTTGACTCTCACCTTCAAAAGGACTACTTCATTGTAGTTTTGCATTTCCTCTGCTTTACTTATTGTCAGAATAAAACTCCCAGCAGAAGCTATTTTTAATAGCCAAGGGTAGGAGATTATAATTAGAAAAAAAGATATATGTAAAAGGGTGCCTTTTGCTACACAATGGAATTGGTCATAGACACAATGAAGGACACATCACTACATACCATGGGTAGTTTGGTAACTAATGACATAGAATTTTGATTCATTATTTTTTTGTGAAAATTCAATAATAGGATGTTTCTAATCAAAAGCCCTTTTTGTTTCATATTCTTTTATACTGAATCAAAAATTTTCTTCAAATATTGAACAAAATACAACCAAAAAATTCTTGAAAGCTCATTTATTCTCAAGATCACTTGACTTGACACAGTGCTCTTTTCTTGACAATCCTAAAATGTTTTTTCAAACCAAAGTCATTATTTGATGTAAGGCTACTAAAATACTCCCAGCTGATTTTAAAATTCATTATTTTGAATTTTACTTTGAATACATTAAAGAGAAGAGGCCCAAATAGGAAACATGAATGAAAGCAATACTTCCCAGAAAACTGGGAAAATGAGTAATATAGATATTTTTAAAGGCATATATTGAATGTAACTGAAATCAACTATTTGATCAAGATGTCACTTTCTGACATCAAAAGGCAAACCCATTGAAATTACATTTCATAAGCATTGTAGAGGAGAAAGAAAATCACATTTGGAGTCAGAAAAGCCAGCTTTCTCACTTTCTGTGACTCTGGGCAAGTCACTTCCCCTTTCTAAACCCAATTTTCTCTTCTGTCAAATAAGGGAATTAAACTAGATAACCTCTAAGTCACTTTCCATTACTAAATTTTTGATCCTCCAGTGAAAAAGAAATGTGATACATCTAAAATAATAAAAGCATCTCTATTATACTACAACAAAAACAGATTCAGATTTCCAAGGAAAATTAAACTCATGTCTTAAGTATTACTTTGAAATAACAACTTGAGCATTTTGTATGCCTTAATTGGGAAACTAATGAAAATGTTAAAAGAAAATTATAGGATCATAAACTTCAATACAAATTTATAAGTTAGGATATAAGGAGTTGGAAGGGACACCAGATGCCTTCAAATCTACTCATACCTAATAAGAACCCTTCCCCTAACTCTAAATCTGGATTAATGATAATCCAATCTCTCCTTCTGGGGAGGAAAAACTTACTCTTAAGGTTAATTCTTCAATATCACAAATCATTAACAAGTTTTTCCTTAGATCAGGTTAAAATCTGCTTCTTTGTAATGAAGTGCCCAGACAAGAGAAAATATAGGACAGCCAAAATTATGTAAATTTAAGAGCGTTTATTGCTAACTAGCGACTGAATCCCACCAGAACAGGGGAGTTAGTGCTAAGTGGTCTCAGAGACATATATTTATCTAAAAATCCACAAAGAAATTCCTTTCCCAGATAGGCAGTAAGATAATATTTCTTTAAGTTTTATATTTGTCAAGGTCTTAAGGCAGCATATCCTGGCTATGTGTGCCTGCAATTGGAAACAGAAAATACCACCTGCGTTAGGGAGTGAAGAGCTGGCAACATAGTTCTGACTTGCAGACAGAGCTGAAACAGAAATAATGTTCTCACTGTCTCAGGAGTGCATAAGCAGGTTAGGTCCATTTCAGTAACTTCCATCCATCTTTCCAACTCTTGCTAGAACAAGGCTAATCACTCTTCCACATGACAGCCTTTTCAAATACTTGAAGGCCATCATATCCCCTTCAAGTTTTTTTCTTCAACTAACCCCCTCTCCAGCTTCTTCAGTTGATCTTCATATGGAATGATCTTGAGGCTCTACCATCTAGTTATGCCCCTCTTGATGCCCACCTACTTATTCATCCTAAACTGTGGTACTCAAAATTTGCCAAGTACTCCAGATAAGGTCTATTGAGGCTGAAGAAAATTATGTGTACTTTCTTTCCTATTCTGAAAGTTAAGCCTTTCTTTATACAATTTCATAGAGTATATATATTTTTGGAAGCCATATTACACTGATGATTTCTAGTAAGCTTATAGTATACCAAAATATCTAGTTCTTTTTCTGTCAAACTGCTATCTAGCCCTCATCCTGGACTTGTGGAATTAGTTTCCTAAACCCAAGATTTTATGTTGTTTCTTTTACATTTCATTCCATTAAACTTGGCTTACTTTAGTGGCCTATTATGACTACTTTGGAATTTGACTCTACACATACAAGATATATCCAGAGCTAGAAGGAACCTTAGAGACTCCTCTATTCTTATTTTATATATAAGGAAATATATGCTTTGTGTACCTACAGATTTTATAGGTATGTCTTTTGTGCTTTTAGCACAAAATTGATGCTTTTAGCATCAATTCTCTGGGGCATTTTACTTTATCAGGAAGATTTACTTTACCTTTCCTTTCAAGGAGCAAGCATTTTTTTTTAGTTTCATATCTGCAGTCGTTGTCTATTGTGAAATTTTAGATGCACAATAAATATATATTAATTTCTAGTTTGATAAACTCAAAGATCATAGCTATTGGAGCATGAACTCATTATTCTACAAAAACTGAAAAAATGGGAAGTAGTCTGGCAGAAACTAGGTATAAACCAACATTTCATACTAGATATCAGCATAATTTAGATATAAAGGTTATATAAGCAAATTAATGAATTGTGGGGAAAGTTACCTGTTATATTTATGGAATGGAATGAGGAAGAGTTCATGGCCAAAATAGAAATAGAGAAGGTCACAGGAAATTAAAGAGATAATTATAATTGCATAAAATTTAAAAGTTTGCACAAATAAAAATAATAAAATTAAAAGAAAAGCAGAAAGCGAGGAGAAAAATCTTTGCAGCAAGTTTCTGTGGTAATAATATATTTCTAAGATATATGGAGAACTGAGACAAATTTATGAGGAAAATTTATGAGGAAAATCCAATTAATAAATGGTTGTAAGTACAGTTTTCAGAGAAAGAAATCCAAATTATCAGCAGCCATCTGAAAAACTGTTCTTAATCATAAATAAAGAAATACAAATTAACACAACTCTTTCACCCATCAGATTGAGAAAGATGGCAAGAAAAGGAAAATGACAAATTCTGGAGTGGATGTGGGCAAGCAAGTACAGTAATTTACTTTTGTGGATCTGTGAATTATTTGGATTCCAACTGTTCTGGAAAAGTTTGAAACTATGTCATGGCTCCTCTGATTTAGTATGTCCTCTGACTCAGTAATACTGCTACTAGGTCTGTACCTCAGAGAGATCAAAGAAAGAGGAAAAGGACACCTATGTTCAAAAATCTTCATGGAAATTCTTTTTGTAATGACAAAGAATTGGAAGCTAAGATGATGCACATCAATTGGAGAATAACTAAGCAAATTATGGTATATGAATGTGATGAATACTATTATCTTACAAGGAATAATGAAAGGGATGGCTTCAGAAAAACCTGAAAAGACTTGTATGAACTTATATAAAGTAGAGTATAGCCAGAAAACCAATTTATATAATAAGAGCAATATTGTTAAGATAATCAATTTGGAAAGACTAAGGATGTTTTATTAATAAAATGACCAATCATAGCTCCAAAGTTGCTCATAGTTAAAGATGATAAACATTTAAAAGTGCACATTGAAGCATATTTTCTTTTTCTTTTTCTTCTTCTTCTTCTTTTTTTTTTTTTTTTTTTTGGACAGTGCTAATATGGTCATTTATTTTGTTTCAGTTTATGCATTTATGAGTTTTTGGTTTTTTTGCCTCCTTAGTGGGTTAGGGAGGGGAGGAGAGAAAGTTCAGAATTAAAAACAAAACAGAATTTTTAATGAGGGGATGCTATAAATATTATAAATATATTAGGACTTTTCTATCTTTAACTTCTTTGAGGTATATGCATAATAGTGTCATCTCTCTTATATCATGGACATTTTAGTCACTTTCTTAACACAATTCCAAAAAGCTTTCTTCAGTCATTGGACCAATTGACAGCTCCACCAACAGTGGATCAATTTACCTCTCTTACTAAACCCTCCAATACTATTACCATCTTTGTCATCTTTACCAATTTACTAGAAATGAGGTGAAATCCCACCATTACTTTGATCTTCATTTCTTTTATTATAAGTGATCTGGAGAAATTTTCACATAAATATTAAGAGTTTAAAATTTTTCTTTTGAAAACTTTTTATTTACATTTATATATACACACAGACATGTATATATGTATGTATATAAATTAAATGTATGTTAGTTCCTTTTATAACTTGCATATCAGTTTTCTTGTTGCATTTTTTTTTTAGTGCAAAAATTTTTATTGCATTTAGTATAAATTATTTTATGTTTATCTTATTTTTGATGGGAAAGAAATATTACACAAACACCCTAGCCATAGTTGTGAAAGGTACCTGATTTAGTTTCCATTTAATTATTTTTAATATTAAGATTGGGGAATCATTTTGAGTTTATTATTGTAAATGGTAATAATTGTGCTTATCTAACCTTATTTCTTTCAAATGGCTTTTTCTTTTGCCTGATTTTCTTATCAAATAGGGAATTTTTATTTTCTTGAGTTTATGAAATAGTGAATTACTTAGTTAAATTGTTTCTGATTCTTCCTTATTTCTCTAGTCTGTTTTGTTGTCTAGTCTGTTTTTCTAGATTTTAATAAGTACCAAATAGTTTTGATGATTATTGTTTTATCATGTACTTTGAGATCTGAAGATCTTATTTCTGTTATATTCCTAATTTCTTTATTTTCCTGGACATTGTAGATGTTTTGTTCCTCCAAATAAATTTTGCTATTATTTTTCTAATTATATAAAATATTTCCTTCATAGCTTGATAAATATAGTACAAAATGTATGAATCCATTTAAGTAGTATTAAAATTTTTATAATATTGATTTGGCTTGTAAAAGGAGAACTTTCTACCAATATCTCCTTACCATGAGGGCTGGGCTAGATCTTTTTCCTTCAATTAAATATTGAAACTGTCCTTAACATTTTATTTTGTTCAGGTGACTAAGGCTTGTGTGTGTGTGTGTGTGTTTAAGTTAAAATGTATATGTTAGTTCTTTATATAACTAGAAGAATAAATTCTCCACCCTCCAGTTGAGAAAATTTAGTAAGAAACTTTAATCAGACGGATTTCTTTTTGGTGATGAGAGTGGTTAATAATATCTACCCAAGCTAAGTGCTATATTCGTGTTAGGTATATTCTTTCAATGCTACAGTTATTTTTTTTTTTTCATGCTATATAGCTAAGTCCTTCTATTAACTGTAAAATATTTTCACAAATGCTAGTAGTTTCTATCAAGTTAAAAGGTTGAGTATGTAGACCTGTTGAAGGAATCATCAATTATATGAAGACTAGTTTATCTAAATTTGATCACTGAAAAGATAGTTGCCTAGTGAGAAGATATTTTGACCAAGATTTGTGAAACTAATATATAATAAGGGGTTCTTAAAATTTTTCTATTTATAACCCCTTTTCATCTAAGCAATTTTTACTTAAATTCTGATATATAGGTATATAAAATATTTATTGATAATTTATTATAGACTTACTGATAAGTCATAATTTTATGACTCCCCACATTCAGCTATAAGACCCCATGAGGTCATAAATCACAGTTTAAGAAGTTGGGATCATGTCATTACATCTATAATTACCTACAATAAATATTACAGATTTTTAAAAGAAACTACATACACACATTTGTTTATGGTTGAAATATCTTAAGAACATCTGTATGAATTGTCTTGGACTTGTGTACTTCTTTATTTTTAATTACCTCTTCATACCTCAATTACTTTTTAGTTGCCTCTTGTCTTTGATCCTCTTTATCCTTAAACATATTTGCTGATCAAACTATTAGCATGAAATTCTGGATGTGAAAAGTGACTGAACATCATGTTTCATAAAATTAATAATTAGCATTCAATTATGGACTGGTAGTTAAGTGTACACTTCATTAATCCCGATAAGACAAGTTCCAGATTTCATAATTGCTGAACTATTAGTTTTAAAGGCTTTCCTTTCAGTTATTTTTGCAAATTTCTTTTATGTATTCTGTGAGTCACCAAACTAGACTTGAATAAGATATCTGACATGCAAAATTCTCTCAAAATTAATCTTTGTGTGATACCTTCAGCTAGCATGAAAAGAAATACTTAAGATTAATAACTTACCAGCGTCTTTTATCCTGTATATGTATATCTATTTTCTTTTATTCAAATATGTACCTTCTACCTTTATAATTACTGAGTCAATAAAAAGCAACTTTCTGATCTATTAAAAGATAAAAAAGTCAGTTATTTCAAGAATAGGAAACATTTTTTTTTTTTTCGCAACAGCAAACATGCAAAAAATCCCAGGTCAGATATGAAAAGAATTGTAGAATTTACTAACTAATAAGTTTACTAGGCTAGTGAACTTATCAACTAGTAATAGCATATCCTTTCTATCAAATGTTTTCTTAATATATTACAGTGACTGGCATTAATTTTTATTATTATTGCAAAAACAGGGATAGAAAACTTTTATTTTGAAAACCCAGCTTTTGTGAGTTTAAAAAAAATATATCAACCAAGCACCACACAGATACAACAACCAATTTGATATAGCTGGATGTTGAATTCTTGGACAGAAAATAAAGGGAGTAGAATGAGAAAAAGATTCTATTCATCTCTTTTTTTAACATTAAAAAGAATCTTAAACTTTTAATTATTATATGTAACAAATGCTTTACATATACTTCAGTTCCATATTATAGTCAATTAAAGGAAGGAAAGAAACAAGTTAGAGAGGAAAAGTAAGAACAGACATATAAACAAACAGAAATATACACACAGAAAAGAGAAGCTAGTAATACTTTCTTTTTTTATTATTTATTATTTTTCACTGAGGCAATTGGGGTTAAGTGACTTGTCCAGGGTCACACAGCTAGGACGTGTTAAGTGTCTGAGGTCAGATTTGAACTCGGGTCCTCCTGACTTCAGGTTTGGTGCTCTATCCACTGTGTAACCTAGCTGCCCCATACTTTCATAAAGAACCCCAAATACACAGATTCATAGATAAAGAGAGTAGGGCAAAAAAGAGAAAGAAGTAAGAAGTTGATCTATTCTAAGTATTAAAATTTGCTAAATATTTTTCTTATGCTAGCTTTTTGCATACAGATATAAAAGTTAAGGAACTGAAAACTTAAATCATTTGCTATGATTTCACAACTAGCAATTATCTAAAACCACAAGATCTGAAACCAATTTGCTATAACCACACTGCTTCTCAATCATTTCTGGACTTTTTAAGATTTTCAAAGCTCTTTACATAAATTATTTTGACTTTCACAACGGGCATTGTTACTCAAAAGAGGCACAGAATATTCCAAAAGATTAAATGACTTCCTCATTGTCACACAGCAAATAAATATTAGAAAAGTTAAAACCTGTCTCTTTATATAAATACACTTCTCTATCCACTAATTTTTTTCTAGGAAATACGATTTCTGGCAAAGTTGGGCACTTTCCACAATCTGAATATATGACAGTAGCATAAGATTTAAAAAATTTCCATTTCAAATTGCTTCTATCTATCCTGTATACATTTTATATGTAATTAGTTATTTATATATTGTCTCCCCCATTTAAATCTAATCTCCTTGGTGGTGAGGATTGTATTATTATTCTTATTCATTCCCTTTATTTGTATTTTCAGTGCTTATTAGCGCAGTGCCATAGTAAATACTTATTGACTGATTAGTAAAAATTCAACATGTAATACTTACAGTTTGTATTGTTATAAAATTATAGAATAGCAGAAGTAGAAAAAAACTTAGAGATAATCTAGTCCAATGGTGTCAAACTTACATGGAAAGGGGTCACTGAATGATATATGAGGATCCCTACTGGTTACATATCAACTTTAGAAAATCACATTATCTATGTTCTATTGTATTTTTATTTTTAAAACAATATTTCTCACAATTTACTGGTATTAGATCATGGTATTTTTGATACTTCTTACATAGTCCAATTTCCTAATTTTATAGATGAAGGAAAGAATGAATCCCAAACAATTGTGATTTATCCAAGATCTGTCCAAAGGCAGAACTAAGATTCAGAATAGGTCATTTGACACCAAATCCACTATTCTTTCTCCCAGGTATAAGTCACAATATATTTAGTGGATTTGCAGGATGTTTTCTTTCTTTCCTATCTAACTAGAGAAGCATATTCTTCTGAAATATCTGACTTTTGTTAATTTTCTGTCATAGGAAAAATTAAAAAATAATCCAATAATTAGGAAATAATCCAAATATGCCAGTATGTTTTATACCTAAAGAGTTTCTATTTAGTTTTGGCAGGTGGGAGTATAGAATGCTGAGCCTGAAATCTGGCATCAGATGGGACTATGTGACTCTGGGCAAGTCATTTAAGCTATTTGCATTCTCAGCTGTAGACTGATGATACCTTCCAGGGTTGTTGTGAGAATTAAATGAGATAATATATTCTTAGAACAAAGTCAAAAGTGTACTTAGAACAGTGCCTGGCGCAGAATAGATGCTACTTAAATGTTTATTCCTTTCCCTTTAAGATTTAAATCTTTGAAGTAGAAATGGTTTTTTTGTCTATTACTTAGACATTCTTATGGTTGAAAAATATCTTAGAGATAATCCATCTAAACCTTACTTCATGTATGCATTCCCTCTGCAACATTCCTGATTTATGATCAGCTAAGTCTACATTTAAAGACTTTAATTGATGAGGAACTCATTTCTTCTATATTTTTTTTTTAATTATTGCTTGGATGTTTTTTGACCCTGTTCATAGAAATACATCGTTAACTTAACAGCTTAGCACTTAGTTTGTAATAAGAGTTGAATTGGAATCTATTACATTCCATGAGTTGTTAATAAAATCTATGACTCAAAACAGAAAAAAAAAAAATTCCCTTCTTGCTCAGATGAATTTCTTACTCTACTTTTTTAAAAATTGCTTTCAAATAATGAATTTCAAACTTGGTTTGTGGGCAAATTTTGTGTTGCTTGCTCCCTAGCATCAAAATTGAGTTAATTCCTTAAGATAGATAAAAATGGCCCGTTTTGATTGTCATATTTCTCCAATAAAAGAATAATCATACTACAAAAGCTTTTCTTTTTTAATCCTTTCAAAAAATCTACAACTTTGTTTTAAAATCCAAATTTGAATATTATTTGAAAATGATATTAGCTGTTTTAGGTTTTTTTACTTAGTCATCAATTTTTTTAAAAATAGTCCAGAAACTGAGGCAGCCATCCAGAATATTTGCTGCAAGTTTGCATTTTTTTTCTGTTTTAAGCATTTCTGATTTTAATTTTAATTTAATTTAAGAAATTTTAATTAAAAATTTTAATTAGTTAAATTTAAATTAAAATACATTTACATATCTCTAAAGAGATAACTCTCTTACATGATATCTCTAAAGAGATAAACTATTAAAATAGTTTGAAATATGATTTTATGACTTTTTTTTGCAAAAGTAACTTTTTTGTGTTTTATAGTAGCGCTTACGTATCATGGCAATGAGAAGCATCTTCTCACTGCTTGTCTGGAGCAAGGACTCTACACAGAGAGAGTTTACTCACACAGCAATAAAACCATAGATTTGTTTGTTTGTTTTTTGTTTTGTCTTTTTAGGGTTTTTTTTTGTCTTATTTTGTTTTGGCTACGGCAATTGGCATTAAGTGACTTACTCAGGGCCACACAGCTGGGAAGTGTTATGTGTCTGAGACCAGATTTGAACTCAGGTCCTCTTGCTCTATCCACTGCACCATCTAGCTGGCTCCATAGATTTTCTTTTTAAAAGTTCTTCCCTATACTCTTAACTGTTATTAAGATACATAGGTTTGAGAGCAACATGGCTTAATATGGTAGTATCAACTCAAATAAAAACAGAGACCACTTAAACATACATAAGAATGCCTGCAAGATGCATATTGACTTAAAAAATCATATATTGATATTATTTTTGTTTTATTCCATTTTCATTTATTATGTTAAATGTTTTCCAATTACATTTTAATTTGGTTCTGCCTCCACTTTGAAGTTTTGTGAAGGTCAGTAGGATGAATATGACATAATAGAAAACCAGTCTCAGAAACCAAGAAGTTATTGTTCAGTCATTCAATTGTGTTTACTTCATTGTGGATCATAGCTTGCCAGACTTTTATATCCTCCACCATTTCTCAAAGTTTGCACACGTTCACACTCATTGTTTCCATGACACTATCTATCCATTTCATCCTCAGTCATCCTCTTTTCCTATTGCCTTCAGTCTTTTCTAACATTAGGCCTTTTCCTAGAAGTTCTGCTTTCTCATATGGCTAAAATGTTTAAGCTTCAGCTTCAGTATTTGGCCTCTCAGTGAATAGTTTGAATTAATAACTTTAAGTATTGATTGATTTAATCTTCTTACTGCCCAAGGGACTCTCAAAACTCTTCTTTTAGCACCTCGAATTTAAAAGCATCCATTCTGCAGTGCTCAATTTTGCTTATAGTCCAATTCTCACAGCCATACATTGCTATAGTGTTCCGATTAGCTTTCTGGAGGTCTTCTGGAATGGATCTTGGTTTCAGTGGAGGAATGCAGGAGTGAAAGGAGAGCCACCACCAGGCTGATCAAGGATGGAATCTTCTTCTTCCAGTCCTTGTTCATCCTTATATACTCTATTACAAGTACATCATACATGACATTAGTGTCAATCTTGTAGAATAGGGGTCAACTGTACTAAATACATGTAAACTAGAGAATCATTATATTAATTCCACTGAGTTAACACCTTGTTTAGGATTAAATCAATCATACTGAACTAATCACCATATTAAACTAGATAACTGTTGGAATCTTTACAAACTGTTAAGCCATTGGAGTTGATTTGATCTTAGAAAGAGATATTTTGGGCCAGAACTTGAAACAAGGTACTAAGTGGACCTGATAGAAACAATGCTTGTGTTCATACCTTTAGAGAGCTCATAAGTATCTAAGTACTCAATGGAGTTCACACGTTTGGGAGAGTTCAGGGTTTAGAAAGAAACACTGAATTCACACCTCCCTTAGGGCCAGAGAGCACTCTGGGAGATAACCCAGAATCCCTCTCCCTCCAGAAGGAGGAGTTAACCTTTGTGAGATCATATATATCGAGGGTGCTCTTGGAGCTTGGGGACTTGAGAGTTAGTTACTTGAGAGAGGTTTCTTGGGAGAGTTTTTCCTGGGAGCTCGAGAGAGTTTTACTTGGACTTGGAGAGAGCTCTTGGAACCCACAAGCCCTATCTTCGAGGCAAAAGAGATTGCATTGCATCTTCCAACTTGGTGCTGGCTGGAGGCTGAAGAAAGCAGAGGCAGAAGCCAAGGACAAAGCTGCAAGATCTCTTGGAGTCAGGCAGAGAGATAGGCCTGACCAACCAGGCTGTATTGAAGGACACAATAAAAGTTCAGATCTTTTATCAGCTGGCTGCGATTTTGGAGTAATTATTTATTTCAACTGAGACTAAGGCTGCCTCCAGAAAACCTTCACAGATAACCATTGTCTTATCAATTCCTCTGAATTAACATCTTGTTTCAAATATGCTTCTCCAGAGTTCTGTCTCTCTACATCTCCTTTCTTTTGTTTTAGAACATAGGTGGTCATGCCCTCACTGATTTCTTAGGGAGGTAAGAACCCAAAAGAAGGAGGTGATCACGTCCTTCCCGACTTCTCAGAAAGGGAGATGAAAACACCGAAGGGAATTGGGGAGTGAAACCAAATTAGCGCGTTTCTGAAGGGTCTCACTTGAAACAGGTTATACTTAAATCCATCAACATGGGAGATATTACACAAGTACATAGCAATATAACAGAAGCTAGTAGTAATATAACAAACATGAATCAACAAGAGGAATTATACGTGTCCATAAGTCCTAGAAATAGTCCAAAACCAATCTGTTGTCCATTACTTCATGTCTCAGGGAATCCAATGATTCCTGCTGGTTTTGAGGTTCTGCAACAGTCTTATCAGCAATTTTTGATATTCATGAGTCAATTGCCATACACATTGAGTTAACAGTCATGCTTTTTCAGTGGCAAATATAGTCAGAGATGGAACCACTGATGTTTCTTAAGTTTTCTCCTTTGTTTCAAGATTTTTCTCTTTTTCTGTCTCTCTCTGATGGACAAGGCGAATACAGCTCGTTGGCACCCATCTGATTCCTTCTCCATCTGTAGAAATACAAGCAAACCCTCTCCCCTAAGCAGTTAACCTATCTGGTCCCTTCCATTCACCATTTTTGGGATCTCTCCACATTACCTGGCAATTATCTAAAGAGAGTGGAGCTGCACGTACTGGACACTGCTCTTCTGGTGGGTTATAAAATCTGCCTGCCAGAGCCAATGCATCTTTATCAAAAACTTAAAAATTAATGATATAGAGAGCTAAATTTAGAGGTTCTCTAGGGATACCTATGGCTCCCCCATTCTTTTGTTTTTGGAGGAGCATCTTGATGTCTCTCTTTCTCCTCTCTAGTATTGCCTGTCCTTGAGGATTAAAAGGTATGCCAGTGATGTGTAAAATCTGATACTGGGCACAAAAGTATGCAAAATGTTTAGAAGTATATGCAGGTGCATTATCTGTTTTTATTGCTTGTGGCACACCCATAATTGCAAAAGCTTGTATAAGGAATTCAGTGACCACCCAGGCAATCTCTTTTGTTGCTGGTATTGCAAAAGGAAATCCTGAAAAGGTGTCTACTGCAACATGGATAAAATATAAATGGCCAAAAGATTTATAAAGGGTCACATCCATTTGCCAAGTTTCATTGGGTCTCAAACCATGAGGGTTTTTCCTGGAGGGAGCATAGGAGCATGGAAAGGAAGGCAAGCTGTTCAGTCTTTTACTATGCTCCTAGCTTCCACTTTTGTTATCCCAAATTGCAAAGGTAAAGCTTCAGCAGCCTGATGACATTTAGAATGAGATTCTTGTACTGCCTGAAATAAAGGAGTATTGGCTAACATGGTTAAAAGGTGATCTGCCTTTGAATTTCCATCAAAAATAGAACCTGCAAGTCTACTATGCAAGTGGACATTATTTATCTGGATGTTTTCTCACTTGCTCTTGAAGTACCTCAAAAAGCTGATACATATTTAAAAAGCAACTAATTTTATTTGGGCTGTGGCAATTCTTTGAACCACACCTACTGAATAGGCTGAATCAGATATTATATTTATATCTCCTAGATAATAAGTAAGAGCTAGTATGATTGCATACAATTCATCCTGCTGAGTGGACTGAAAAGGAGTTCTGACTACTCTCTTTATAATTAACTCATGAAAGTATACAGCACAAATGTTATGTTTGGATGCATCTGTAAAGATAGTTGGTCATTTAAGAGGGAGAAACCTTTTCTTCAAAAATCCATTGCCAATCATGTAATAGCCAAGTTATCTTTAATAGAGAGCTGTGTGTAAAATTTGGAACCGTGGCCAATAAAATTTGCCACTCTGGGATGATTTCACAGCATAGCTTAATTTGTGCATTGGTATAAAAGGTGTACATCTTGTCAGGTATTATCCCAGATAATTGTACTGCTCATTTAATGGCCTTTAATAACATTCTAGCCACAAGCACTGGGTAAGGAGTAAAGCTTTATTCTAGTTGTGCTGGGAGGTTTACCTACTCTATCACACTTTCTCCTTGATGAATGACTGCTGTGGGTTCCTCTTTTGAAGCAAAAACTGATATTTCCAAGGGTTTTTGAGTAACTCTTTCGACCACATTGGATAAAGCCAATTTAACTTCTCTCAAAGCCTCTTGAGCTTCTTTTGTAAACTGGCATGGTGAGTTTAAAGCACTGGCTCCTCTTAAAATCTCATATTGTAATTGTGTTGTAATTGATAGGTAGTTAAGCCTAACACTAGATACATACATTGGATATCTCCTATTAATTTTTGAAAGTCATTTAAGGTGTTCAACTTCTCTGTTCTTAAAGAAAGCTTTTATATAGTAAACATCTTAGGATATACTTCATTTCCTAAATATTGAAAAAGAGCATGTCTTTGAATTTTTTCTGGAGCTACATGCAATTTGTAGTTCCTTAGTGTTTCTTATGGTCTTTTGTAGACATGCTTTTAACATTTGGGTGGTGTGCACCCCAAGCTATCATGTAATAACATAACTTTTGGAAATGTTTTTCTTACTGGTAAAACTGTCCATTCATGTTTTTTATAAAACTCAGCTAAATTAATGCTGGGCACTGAAAAGGCAAATCTTTTCATATCCTCCTAGAATAGAAACAATCCTTAATGTCTATAACCAAAAGAGGCCATTCTCTAGGCACTTGAATAGGAGATGGAAGTCCAGGCTGAAGAGTTTCCATAGTTTCCATCTGTTCATTTACTTTTCTTAAATCAGTCAGCATCCTCCATTTTCCAGATTTCTTTTTTACAACAAATGCAAGGGAATTCCAAGGACTTAGAGAAGGTTGTAAACAACTTAATCAAGTTGCTCTTGTACCATATCTAAGTACTATATCTATGTACTACATTCTGGACAAGCCCCCAGCTGTGTAGGATGACGGGGCCAGTTATCACCTCTAATGACTGTACAATCTGCACCTGTGTCTACAAACCCTACCAATGATATGCCATTTATATAGATAGTGAGCACAGGTCGGTCATCTATAACAGCTGCAGTCCAGAATATTTCTGCATTCTGCTGCTTGGAGTCAAAATCTGGGCAACTATCACCAGATTGCCTTTTAAGAGTCTGTAACAGTAAACCTAATGCTACTACTTCTCCTGGTTGATAAGTCACACTTTGTCTACCTGTATTAGCGACTGGGATATTACTTATACATTCCCCAGTTTCCCACATCAGTGTATGGATGAACACTGTTTTGTAAGCATTTTCAGGAGGTGAAATGGTCAAGCCTACTGTGCCTGGAGGCAAAGGATCCATAGGCCAGACAGGGACAGATCTCCCTCTCCAGGGGATATCTCAGTAGTCCCAGCTGCATACCACTCTATTTTTCCCTAATTGCAATCCCTTTTTCCCATCTGATTGCATCTTGGATAGATCATATAATCCCTTTCTTTAATCAGATTGCTTTTTGGCTGATTGATCATGTCTTAATATTGAACTTTTAAAGACTCTCTGGGTGTAACCTCGGTTGCCATCATTCCCCACTTGTTTTTTGCCTGGGGCCCTGGAGCTGGGCTCCACTTCCCGTTTCCCTGAGTCATTCTACATTCTTAGGCCCAATGGAAGCCTCTGTTGCATTTTGGATATAGGGTTTTGGGTCTTATTCTCCTTGCCAACATTGAGCTTTCAGATGCTCTACTTTACCACATTGAAAGCATTGCCGAGTCTCTCTGGAAGTCCCTTGCCAAGAGGGACCCCATCTTCCCATGTTCTGCATCATAGCCTGGGTATAAAAGGCATTTGTGCTCACTGTGGCACAGTGTCTTATGATCTCCTCTAAAGGAGCATACTTGTATAGTCCTAGTATAATTCTTCTACAAACCTTATTAGCATTTTCTTTAGCAAATTGTTTTATCATTGTTCCTGTTGCTACATTTTCATCAATAGTTCATATGACAGCTGTCTGCAGATGTCCCATGAAATCAGCAAAGGGTTCATTTGGACCTTGATCTATTTTCATGAAGGCTTCCCCTTTATCTTGTATTCCTGGGATAGTGCCCTATGCTTTGATAGCAGCAGAAGCAATTTGCTCATATGCTATCAAAGGGTGCTAAAGCATCTGCATAATGACCTATACCTTCTAATTAATCAAAGGTGCTTGGTATGTTACCTCCAGTTTGCCTATTTAGTTGGTCTTGTATTCTACATAATTAACTATACTCTGAAAGTTACAAGTTTTTTCCAGGTTCTAAACATGTCCTTGCTATAGATTTCCAATCACTAGGGGTTAAAATTTCATAAGCTAAATTCTCTAATACCATCTTAACATAAGATGATGTAGCCCCATAAAGAGTGGAACCCTTTTCAGATCTTTGAAAATTTCTAGATCAAAAGGAGTGTATCTTCTCCTTTCTTGACCTGAAGAATCAAACTCTTGAGTAACAGGGTATGCTTCTGTTCTTAAATCAGATGTATCCTGCCCTTCTTTTTTAGCTTTAACTAGTGCCTTTTGAAATTGTGTCTTAGAGGGTGGACAAAGCTCCCTTATAGGTAGTGCTGATGGTGTCATTGCCCTTCCCCTGCCCATTAAGGGTTAATTGAGGGGGGTAGGTCAGGGGATGGAGAATACCCTAATGGCTTCTGCTATGAAGCACCACATTCCTTAATTTCATCAGCATTGTACTTAACTCCTTTCTTGTCTAATTCTTCATGCTTTTCAGCTGTTAGTACCCTTCCCCTTCTGCTCTTTCTTCTTTTTCCTTGTTCTAATACTTACGTAATTCCTTAAAGCCAATTGTATTAAGTTATATATATATATAGAATGTTTCTTTAGGAATTGAATCAGGACCATTATCACTGTAATATTCACTTAGTTGCTCTCTTACTAATTTCTTTTTATCTGCCTCTAATTCTTCTTCCTTAGAGAATCAACAGGGCATGCATTCTAATGTTTCTAAGAGTCCACCAATCTGCTCCCAAGTTACAATAAAACCTTGGTTTTTTATTAGCCTAACCATGTTTTCTACATACTTCCCTTGGGGTGGGGAAGGCTCTTTTTTAAGGATTTGTCCCATTTCAGCTGAAACACTAGTTTAGCTCTTAACAAAGTTTTCTGCTTGTCTATTTTTATACGCATCCTATTTCTGCGTCACGGATGTAGATTCTTAGTCTATAGTGAGGTGCCAAAATGTAGTGTTCTGGTTAGCTTTCTGGAGTTCTTCCGAATGGGTTTTGGTTTCAGTGGAGGAATTCAGTAGTGCAGGAGAGCCACCATGAGGCTGATCAAAGATGGAATGTTCCTCTTCCAGTCCTTCTTGGTCCTTATATACTCTATTACAAGTGCATCATCATAGGTGTTAATCTTGTAGAATAGGTACTACGTATAAATCATTATATTAATTCCACTGAGTTAACACTTTGTTTTGGGATTAAATCAATCATACTGAGCTAGAGAACTATTAATCACCATGCTAAATGAGATAACCATTGTCTTATCAATTCCTCTGAGTTAACACCTTCTTTCAAGTATGCTTCTCCAAGTATGGCTCTCTACACATTGCTATTGGGAAAAAACATAGCTTTTATATATGAACTTTTGTCAGCAAAGAGATATCTTTACTGTTTAGTATGTTGTCCAGATTTGCCACACTTTTCCTTCTAATGAGCAAGCATCTTTTAATTTCATAGCTAGTAAACATATGCAGTAAACTTTGAGCCTTCAGATATAAAATGACATTGCTTCCATTTCTCCCCCCTCTTTTTGTCAAGATCTTGGTTTTTTTTTATCTTAAGCTTTAAGCCAACTTTTGCACTCTCCTCTTTCACCCTCATTTAGAGACTTATTTTCTCTTACTTTCTGCCATCAGAGTGATATCATCTGAGATTATTGATATTGCTTCCAACAACTTAATTCTAGCTTTTTATTCATCCACATTTTGCATGATAGGGTCTGCATGTAAGTTTAAAAATAAGGTAACATTATACAGTTTTGTCATTTTCATTTTCCAGTCTTAAATTAACCAGTTATTCCATTTTCAGTTTTGTTGCTGTTGTTGACTGTATTTTTGTTTTGTTTCAGTTGTTGACTGTATACAGATTCCTCAGGAGCCAAGTAAGATGTTCTAGTACTCTTTGAGGACTTGCCATATTTTGTTATAATAAACAGAGTCAAAGGTTTTAGTATAATCAGCAAAAGAGAAATAGAAATAGATGTCTTTTTTGGAACTCCATTGCTTTCTCCATAATACAGTGAATGTCGTCAATTTGTTTTCTAGTTCCTCTGCTTCTTTGAAAACTGGCCTGTTCTTTTGGTAATTCTTGGTTCATAAATTGCTGAAGCCTAGCTTGCAGAATCTTAAGCATGGCAGTTTTGCAATAAAAAGCTCATGACTACAGTCAGATCCAGCTAGTTTTATAATTATCTAAAGCTTTTCTACCTTTGACTACAAAGTATATGATCAATTTGATTTCTATATTGACCATATGTTGATATCCATGTGTAGAGTCACGTTTTGGATTGTTGAAAAGTGTTTACTATGAGCAGTGAGTTATTTTGACAAAACTATTAGTTTCTGCCCTGATTCATTTTGTTCTCAAGAAGTCAAACTTACCTATTATTCTAATTATCTTTTGATTTTCTACATTAGCATTCCAATCCCCTGTGATGAATGTGATTTTTCTTTATAGTGTTATTTCTAAAAGATTTTGTAGGTTTTCATAAAACCTATCAATCTTGATCTCTTTGACATCTGTGGCATAGACTCATATTACTGTGATGTTAATGAATATCTTGGATTTGAACAGATATTGTTTCTGTCACTTGGCATTATATCCAGTATTGCTTTTCTCAATTTTTTATTAATTATGAGGGCCACTTCATTTCTTCTAAGAGAGTCTTTCCCATAGTAGATATGTAATTATCATCTGAATTAAATTTAATTATTCCTTTTCATTTAAGTTCACTAACATCCAAGATATTGATGTTTAATCTTCTCATATCCTGTTTGACCACCTCTAGTGATATTAAACCATGGTTCATCTTATATTCTAGGCAATGTTAATCTGTACAGCATCAGACTTTTCTTTCCTCACCAGATACTTCCACAGCTAACTTTTCTTAAGGCTTTGGCCCAGCTGCTTCATTCGTATTGGAATTACTTATAATTGGCTTCTAATCTTTCCCAGTAATTTATTAAGATCTGAACGGCTCATCTTCCAATGCCATCTTTTTAATCATTTAAAGTTGGGATTTTCTTGGCAAAGATTCTTGAGTGATTTTCCATTTCCTTTTTCAGAGGATCATCTTTTTTCAGAATTCTCCCCTATGACCTATCCATTGTGACTAACCTTGCCCAGCATAACTCATAATTTAATTTAGCTGTGCAGATCTCTCCATCATGACAAGGCAATGATCTAGGAAGACCTGTGTTCAAGACCCATTATATTAGCTATGAAAACCATAAGTCATTTAATGTTTCAGTGCCCCACACAAGTTTCTAAGAATCTAAAATCCAGAGAAGATGCATAAATTAAAATTGTTTCACTTCTGCCAGAAAGGGATAGAAAAAGTTGAGTTTTGCAAGTTCTTCACAATGAAATCCCAGGTTTTTAAAAGGGCATTATAAAAGGGTATTAAAAGTTGCATTCCTTTTATGTAGATATTCTCTTACAAATTATGGATCACAATAAGTTTCTCAAACAACATGACAATTGATTTGGTTTGTTATTTAATTTATTTCAGAATTGTAAAAATATCCCCAATTTTAAACCTGACATGTCTAGAACAATATTTGAAATATCTTATCAGTTTTAAATAGTATAGTTTATTGAGGTAATTTTTTGAGTTATGGAAAGAATATTAAACTTGAAAGCTATCTTTTCATTTTTCTTTCAAAGTGAATTCTGCATGTTTTCCATTAATTCTCTCCCTTCCCCCCCAAAAAATACTAGAGCAGATAAAAATGTACTGAATAAGTCATTTCAATAATGATAGTTATGGCCTATCTAATACAATTAGAAAACAGGCTCTATTCAACAGTACACTTAATCAGAGAAATCAGATATTCATATTTTTGTCAGTTTTGCTAGCAGATAATGAAATTATTAATATTGCATTTGCATAGTTTTAAGAAGTTTGGAGATTAAAACTTAAGCTAAGCAAATAGTAATTCATAACCAAAGTTATGCAATTTAGTTACAGAAGAGATCAAAATTTTAAAAAGCCCTACTAAAATTAACATGTTGAAAATTTGTTTTGTCAAGTAAACGTATTGACCATTTCATTTCATTTTTATGCCTTTAAGTAAAATGGTATTTGTTAGCTTTTCGGCATCATTTATCCTATTAATTTTTTAAACATTTTTATTTCCTTTAATTTTTTAGAACATCAGTTAAAGTGGAGTATTTTTTCTGCCTTATGCAAATCACATTGCAGAATTAACAAATAACAAAAAATTTATTAATACATGCTAAGCAGAAATTACTATGACAAACAGGAAAAAAAAAGTGATAGCCACAAAGATTAAAATGCTAATTTACTGAGATGCAATATTATTTTGTTATATTTTTCTGTGTTTCATTTGGGGATAAGGAGAAATTAAGTTAATCAATATGATGAATACACTTCAAAAAGGAGGTATTTCTAGCAAAGCATACCTAAGGCTGGGACAAATAAATGTAATCCTAGAGTGAAGTTGTAGAATAGAGAATTCAGGTTGTGGTTGGCCAACCTCCCACCCAAATATCATCAAAACATATTTGTAGTTCTATAAAAATGAAAGAGTTAAGGTTGTAGTCTGATTTAAAGTTGTATCTCACCTAGAAGCCAGAACACACTTAACAAATGTTTGTTAACATTTGACAAATGAATGACAGTGGCATTCCCAAAAGCAGTACATATGGCTGTGTGGGGAAATAGAGAAGAGCTCCTGGTTATTTGGAAGGTCACCCTCAAATGACCAGACATCTATGCATTCTCTTTGGCACTATATTCCCTGTAGTTATTTGAAGGACTTAAAAAATACATCCGCATATGGAACACTAATAGAAAAATACTCTGGCTTCAGCAATACAGTCACTCAGTGTCAAACAACTGTTTCTTCTCTCAGCAAAGAGATGAACAGAAGGGAAGAATAGAATAGGCTTGGAAGAGTTTCTTCTCTCCTTCCTAAAGAATTCTCAGCCTACATAAATAACAAATAAATAAAAACATAATATAACATAATAAAAACAATATTTTCCTCTAAGCTCACCATAGAATTTAGAACTAAACAAAAATTTAGAGATGATTGATTTAATCAACTGCTCTCATTTTACAGATGAAACAAATAAGGGTCAGGAACAGAGTTGTAGGTAACAATTTTGGCTATTGGGGCTGGCTTCATAAAAACATGTCCTTTACAATCAGCATGTAATAGTCCCTTAAATCAAATTTTTAAGAAAAATTTAATTGAGAGGGGTAAGAAAAGACTCTGGAACCCAATAATCTGGGGGAGAAAGTTCCAGGATATCATGAAGTAGCTCCCTCCCAGTTTGGAAGAAGCTTGTCTGTTGGGGGTGAGGGTGGGGGGTAGACATGGACATCGGAAGAATCTATATAAGTCATCTGTCATGGGCTATACTTTCTAGTTTAATTTTGTTGATATCTAAGCAATTCTCTAAGACTACAAATTTCACAGGAACTTCCATTTGTAGACTTAAATGTAAACTCACCCAGACATTTCCTATACCAATATTATCTCAGGTCCAGTACCTTTCCTTACTTCTAAGTGCTAAGCTCAAATATTGTTATGTTGCCGAAGAGTGTAAGGATCCTTTACATTTTGGGATACAGAAACAAAACCTCACTTTTGTTATAATTCTGCCCAGAATTTAAATGATTTGTTATCAAGTAGTAAGTAAATAGTAAATAGCAGGCTTAGAATTAATTATAGAACCTCAGTTCTTTCAGTTATACAAATCTAAAATTCTAAATACTTGGATTCTATAAAATATATTAGGCACATTCTTTAATATGCTTCAGGCAGAATACCTTGATCTTTGACATAGAATGAGTTTTTTACTATAAAAATTACTCTCATGATTATCATAAGTGAATTGTGATTATTAATTTAAAAAAAGGCACAGAACATGCTAAATTTATAAAATGTACTAATAATTCAGCTTACTTCTATCAAATGAGTTTTAAATTTATAAAGAAAAATATATCACTATATGAATTACAACTCTACTATTTACTATCTGTATGACTTTAAGTAAGTAACTTCTCTCAGACCCATGAGCAGATTTGAAATTCTGTGATCCTTGGCAGCATTTCTCACTCTTTCCTCCTTTTACTCTAGTCTGTGATTAAGAGGTGGCTCTTTTGCTAATAAAAGCTATTCTATTTGTACCCTTGATCAGCAGATCATTCTCATTGTCATACCTTCTTTCTAATTTTCAGGCTCACTCACTGGTTCCTTTTTTTGTTGTTTACAAATGTACTAAAGTTTTCCTAACTTAAAAAACAAGCACACACCATGACTACTAGTTATCATCCTATATCTTTCTACCCTTCTCAAATTCTGTGAAAAAACAATCTTTTGTTGATATTTATACTTCTTGCCTTTGAAAACTTTAGATTGCCTGCTTTTTTCTCTCTCAATCTTTTACACACACACACACACACACATACTCCCCCACCCCCAAATTTCAATAGTCAGTGCAGAAACTTTATATTTAATTCTGTTTTTTTACAACTGGACCGCTTTGTCTCTCTTTAAGCAGTCTGATTAGACTTCACTTCCCAATAATCACTATCATAATGTATGGGATGGATGCTAGACCCTCTTCCCCAGATTAACTAATCAGAGACATCTTCAGGTACAAAAAGAAAGCATTTATGTAGTCCCTACAGGGAGAGGCCCAGCACACCCAGGAGGCATCTCAGCTGCTACCATGTGCCTGACCTGGCAAGAAAGAAGTAGTAAAGCTGGGTAAATAGCAAAGACCCAAGTCTTTTCATTGGATGGATTAAAAAGGAAGTAACTATTTTTGACCAATGGTCACCAATGTGTGTCTGATTCCTATGGGTCACATCACTTCCTATCACCTCCTGAAGTGAACCTAGTAGGGTCTGACCTTTAGAGATCTCTAGAGCTAGAGATCACATGTCTTCCTGTAACTTTCAGACCTCTAGGAAGAGGCTGGTCCCTCTTCAGTATTAACTGTAATCCACCCTCTCCCATTTAGTACCAACACCCATACATCAGGTTTCAGGAACCACTTTAGCTACTCCTGAATTTAGCTAAATCTTGAACTTCTCTAATGATTAAATGCATGTTGTTGCTTAAAACAATGAGCAGAAATCAGAGACCCACTTCCACCAGCTCCCACTATTGGTCTTGGAAACCCTGTCATCACAGAGCAACAGATTGACATCTGGCAGCCACACAACTATAGCACTGGGGAGGCCTGAGAGCCTCGGGGCTGTTGTTACATCATTCCCACCTCAAGCAGTCCAGACGCAGATTCATTTGGGACAAAGGTCTCATTTTCTGGAGCTGCTTCAGACTGACAAGGGGCATATAGCTGGCCCTACCCAGGGGGGTCCAGACTGAGAGGGGAGACAAGTAAATTGTAGGCAGTGGCAGCAGCGTCTGGTGCTGAATGTCAGAATCAGGTATCAGGTAATTTCAGCTTAACCAAGTTGTTGGAATTTCATGACTTGGAGTGTGGAAGAAGCACTTTTCACAAGTATATTAAAAATACAAAGACTAAATATGAGCAAAATAAAAAGAATAAACAAAATTAGAGTTAATATGGAGGTTACTAGAGATAGTAACCAGGAACCCCACCCAGAGGAAGGCTGGAGGGGAGGGAAGATGAGGCTATCACAAATGATCTAACTAAATCATCTAACTAAGATAAATACTAAAGAATGTTTTCCCCAAATTCTTGCTTTATTTCCTCAAAGGAGCAGGAGCAATGGGTAGAACCTTGTGCCCTTCAGTGAGTATGCCCCCAGCAAAAACCTAGAAGACCTTTACCCAATTACTATAGCTGTCAACAAAATCAAAAGCAGTTTGAAGCCTCTGCAAGGAGACACATGTGCAGGCTTTTTTTTAACAGTCCTTTCAGAATTTACTTGCCTGAGAGCTATATGAGAGAATGTAGGAGTCAGGAGTTGGGAAATTAAAGGTGCCATGGTCAGAGGCAAACAGGCAGTAGCATAGGTAGCTGATCTGTAAGTTTGGTTTCCCTTTACCTGAAGTGAATTCCTCTTCCTTTAGGAACAAAAGAAACCTCTCTTGGTTCATGGACAGCTACCAGTAATTGTTTTCTGTAGTGTTCTCTTCTTTTCTAAAATATGATGGTTCTCTGGGTGCAGGTTTCTTGGGAAGGTTTCTGGAGGCAGACTTCCGTCTCAATTCCAAGTAATAATCATCTCAACTTCATCCAGGGATTTAAGTACAGTCTTTTATTGTCTCTTCCAAAATAGCCCTGTTAGGTTTCTTAGAGGCCTATTTCTCTGCTTGGTTCCAAGAGCTCTTGCAGCTTGTCCTTTGTAGCCTCCAACTCCCTCTGAGTCTTAGTTCTACTCCTCCAAATCCTTTGTTCTGCAGTCTCTAGCTTGTCAATATCCCGAACTGAACTCACTTCACTAACTCAGCTCTTTTTATGCTCTTTTAGAGGTGTAAACTCAAAGGTTGACTCCTCCTCCGAGAGTGGGATTATGGGAGGTGTAACTTTGTGAATCTCCCAAACTTGTGAACTAATGTGTGAACTCTCAAAGGTGTAAATTTAAGTATGTTGTTTCTATCAATTCCAGTGAGTTATCACTAGGAGTCTAACAGTTTTCCCTGCATACTTCATGGGGAATTGTTTAGCTGTCAAAAATCCCCTTTCTTTCCATATGGTTCCTATGATCATGCAAAACACGAAAAACTTACGTGAAGTCACTACAGAGCTTTGAGAAATAAGCAAAGGATCTAGGATAGGGTTCCAGAGACCCTTAGGACCTAGTCCTACCTTCCATCAATGTATAATGTAAAAGGCAGGAGATTCGTTTAATGTTCAGGGTCCTAAAAACCTTGGTCTGACCAGGATGTGCTAAGATTGTCTGTTTCCTCTCTCAATGAGCAAAAGGGAAGGTGGAAGGTGGCCCCAAATATTTAGGCAAAGTGGGCCTTCAGACAAAGAAACTAATCCCAGGAAGCAAAATATTTTATAGCAAAACTAGAGAATCCTCCAGAGCTGGCCTGCAAATTAGAATATCATCTATATACTTGTATGGTATCTCATATCTTCCACTGACTACTTGCTTTGATTACAGAAATTTACTATAAGAGGAAAAAGCAGGGACATGATTTAAATAGCATCAAAACTGATCCTTCAAGTTTTGCTAAAAGCACATACAGTATAAAGCATCCTTAATTCAGTTTTACTTCAGGTAATTGTCCCAGTTTTTAGCAATTCCACCTTAAGCCAGACTCAGGAATAATCAGGTGGGTTCTTATTCAAAAGAACATGAGTCAAAAGGATCCTACTTCCACAGAGGCCAAGGCCATTCTCAACTCTTGCCCAGATACTAACTTTCAATGTAACAATTTCTTCCGAGTAGCTTCCGAGTAGCATATACTTTTCAGATGGTGGATCACTGGCTTGATGATTTATCAAACACTCATACCTGAATTTAAAACTTCAAATAAATATCAGCTGCAGTCCCAAGAGATTTTATCTCCAATAGCAATTCTCATTAATCAAAGCTTCAGATGAATCTAGCTCTCAAGGATCACATTCCTAAGTAGGTACTATGACCTTACATTGATAACAGTAAGAAATTCATCTTAGAAAGTTCACAGCTGGCAGGCTGGATCCTGGGGGACCTAAAAAGAGTTAACTATGAGAAGTGGGGTTGGAAAGAATGGTGGGAGTACTTTTCTCTCTCTCTGTCTCTCCCTATTTCCAACACGCCATCTTTCCCTCTGTAATACAGTCCATTTCTTTCTCCTCCCAATTCTAACATACTCTCTCTCTTTTTCCAACATATTCTCTCCCTTTCTCTAACATACTCCTAAACCAATAACTTTTAATTTTAGGTTTCAATATTTCAACCATGACATTTTGACTAGATGTTCTATTCAAACTATTAATTGCTTTTGAAAATCAACCTTTTTTCCTTAAACTTTAAGATTCACAATTTAAAAACTTTGGACCAAATTTCTAAGATCTTGTGCTTAAAGAAAACAATTCACAATTCTAGCACATAGCATTTAATAGTGATTGTCTCATAATAAAATTTTTTTCCCAAAATCAGTGCATTAGGATTACTATCATATCTCAAATAACCAATTTCATTGAAATGATTGAGCATAGTTTCTTTCTCTCCCTCACATCCCTGCTGCAGTCAGGGAATGGGGGAAAAGGGAAGAAAAAGAAAGACTGTCTTTACTCTATGCACTATCCTCCTCCAAGAGGCCTTAATTTAGTTGAATTTGCTTCCAAATTACTACACACACACACACACACACACACACACACACACACAATTCATTTATCTCAACATTGGCATTGTATCTTGGTCACATTTAATAATCCATGTAAAGTTACTAAATATGAGGCAATTAAATCCAATAAAGAAGTTAATACCCATAGAGCATTTGCTTTATGGTAAGCACTTTGGAATCTTGTATGACCAATTGCCAAATTCCCCAATCATTACTCTCAAAAATTTTCCTGCAGTTCTAACTTTGGCCAGAATTGGAATCTACAGGAAAGTTGTTAGACCTTTTCCTCTTTTTAACAAATTCTAATTTACAGAACAGACATGATATAGACATTCTGCACAAAGACACAGACACAGACAAAAATTACATGGAAGAGTACCATCTTATCCCCACACACAACAGATCTATCTCATGAAATGCTTTTTTTTTTTTTTTTTTTTTTTGGCTCTGAAGATTTGAATTGGACTGCTCCCTCACTTTGATGATCCCAGCCTCCCCTACTAGGGCGACTTTGATGCTGGATCACCAAATGGGGAGAACATTCAATCTTATGGCTTGACCTCCTTTAATACACAGAGCCAACCTCTCAACTTGGACCATTAAGCCTGGAAGGAATCACCTACCTTCCTGGCCAATCAGGATACCCTATTCTGTGTCCTTTATCAGGACCTCCTTCTGAATTACCCCTTACACTGGATCACCAAACCCTGGTTATTCCAGGGCTTACTGCTGCCTGAGGATAGTCCAAGGGCACAGACAGTGCCCTCGGGAAAGCAGCACCACTGCCCCTTCCCCTTCTACCCCTAGATTATGCGCTCATAAATTACCTGGCTGTTAACTTCCCCTTGGACTTCTTCTTCTTCACAGACTTGTGCATCTGTTTATATCTAAGTGTCTCTTTTAGGCCCATACTTCACAGAGAGGGAGGCTAAGAGTCTGATCCCAAGGAAGGTCAGAAAAAAACCAACCTGGCACCTGCCTTGACTCAGAATCCCAGCCATCTCTCTGGAAAGTCAAGATCCTAGACCAAAGCCCCATAAATTTGTGAGGGATGGATACTAGACCCCCTTCCCCAAATTAACTAATCAGCGATATCTTCAGGTACAAAGAGAAAGAATTTATTTAGTCCCTGCAAGGAGAGGCCCAAGCACACCCAGGAAGCATCTCAGCTTCATCCTGTGTCTGACTTGGCAAGCAGGAAGTACTAAAGCTGGGTAAATAGCAAAGACCCAAACTATTATTGACCAAATGTTGGTGTTCTTTTTCCAGAACACAGCCAGGTGATAAAAGAGTTCAGATCTTTTATTGTGTCCTTCAATATAGCTCGGTTAGCTCAGGCCTATCTCTCTGCTTGGTTCCAAGAGCTCCCTCCGAATGTCTCCAAATCCAAAGGTTTGTCCTTCCGACTCCAGCCAGCACCAAGGTAGAAGATGCAATGAAATCTCTCTTGCCTCGGAGATAGGGCTTGTGGGCTTCCTCCAAGAGTGCTCCTCTCCGACCCCTGGGAATGTTCCCAAGTAACTCTCTTGAGTGGCTGTATTTATGCTACTTCTCTGAGAATGGGATTGTGGGATATCTCCCAGCATGCTCTCTGAAATGTCCCAAACATGTGAACTCCAATGAGTACTTAAATATTTCTTGCTTCTATGAGCTCTCTAAAGGTGTGAACACAAGCATCGTTTCTATCAGTTGTACTTAGTACCTTGTTTCAAGTTCTGACCCAAAATATCTCCTTCTAAGATCAAATCAATCATACTGAACCATGCTAAATTAGATAATTATTGTCTCTATCAACTCTAATGGCTTAACACTTTGTAAAGATTCCAACAACCAATGGTAGCAATGATGTCTGCTTCCTATGGGTCACATCACTTCCTATCACTTCTTGAAGCTAACCTAGAGTCTGACCTTTAGAGACCTCTAGGCCTAGAGATTGATTTCCTGACTTTTGTAATCTTCAGATCTCTGAATAGGGATCATGTGACTTAGGCCTAAGGTCTGGCCTATTCTGTCCTAGACTTTTTGAGAAAACTCCACCTGGTCTCACTCAGTAGTTTCCAACACAATGTGAACATTGTGTCTACTCCTGTGGCAGCTCAGAACTCTGGAATATAAGCAACCCATGAACCTCAGGCTTCCCAGCAGTAGGGACTATAAGTGGGCACAAACACACACAAACACCTAACCCAATGGTCTCTTAAATACTAAATGTAATAATATTTTCTTTTTCTTTACCTTTCCTTACTTTTCTGAACATTTTACACTATTTGAAGACTCTCACTTCCTGAATTCTCTCTCCTTTCTGAGTTTTTGCAACATCATTCTTTTCTAGTGCTTATCTTAATTGTATGATCACTTTTTAGTCTCCTTTGTGTATATCCCAAGGCACTGTTGTATGCTTTTGTTTTTTCCTTTTCTCTATTATTTGGTGACTTCATTAGCTTGATTTCAATTATCATCTTCTAGATGATTCCTAGATTTAAATAGCCAGGCTTTGTCTCTCTGCTGAACTTTAGTCCCACATCACAAACTGCTTATTGGAAGTTTTAAATTGATTTTCTCATAGGCAAAGCAATATGTACAAAAGAGAAGGCATAATGTTTTCTTTTTTCTTCAACCTCCCAAACCCCACTGCTCTTCTAAGTGCCCATTTTTCTGTCAAGGACAAAATTATCTCTGTCACTCAGATTCATATACTTAATGTTATCTTGGATTCCTTACTCTCATTCACTCCATATTGCCAAATTTTACCATTTTGTAGACATATTATCTCTTGTATGTTATTTTCTCTTCACTTATAAAGCTTTTATCCTAATTCAAGGTATCATCATCACCCATCTGGACTATTGCTTCATAATTGTATAGTTGAATCATTACTCTCCAATCCATTTTCCACATAACCTCCAAAGTGACTTTCCTAAAGCATAGGACACTTTTTGTATCACCTTTACTCAATAAACTTCAATTACTCTCTATTCTAGGATGAAATATAAACATCTCTCTTTGGCACATATAGCTCTTCATAATCTGGCTTGTTTCTTTCTTTCCAGTCTTATAAATTATTCCCTGTCACATGCTCTACAGATCAGCCTATTTGCTATTTCTCACAGTAAACATTCTATCTTCCATCTCTATATTATTGCATTAACTCTCCCTCTTCATGTCCACTTCTTAGAACCCTTGGCTTCCTTCAAGGTTCAGCTCAAACACTATTTTCAACATGAAGCCTTTCCCAATCCCTTTCACTGCCAATGATCTCCCTCCTTAAGCTACCTTGTATTCATTTTGTATGCCTTTCTTATAAATTTTTCTATGTACATGTTGCTTCCCTCATTTAAATAAAACTTCTTTTAGGGTAAAGTATTTTTCAAGTTTGTGTTTTTATCCACAGTGTTATTACTTGATCAGTTGTTTTTCAATCATGTCTGACTTTATGATCTCATTGCTAGTTTTCTTAGCAAAGATACTGGAATGATTTGTCATTTCCTTCTCCAGCACATTTTACAGATGAGGAAACTGAGGCAAATAGAGTTAAGTGGCTTGCCCAGGATCATATAATTATTAAATGTTTGATGCTGGATTTGAATTCATGAGGATGTCTTCCTAATTCTAGATCCAACAGTCTATCAACTCTATTACCTACCTCCACAATGCCTAGTATACAATAGACACAACATTTGTTGACTGATCCAGTCTAGCACATAAGTGTTAACACCTAATTAGTGAGTCCTGATGAGACACACACTGAAAAGACAAATAGATACAGAGATATAGAAAGAAAGGGATATGCAGAGAGGTAGAGCTCGCATACTGGTTTGTGAGATTTCTTTTATAAACCATAAAAATCATTTCTCCTTTGTTTCAGTCAACCAGTAATCTTGAGTTTCCTGTTTTTTCTATTTAGCAAAGTACCAGTGGGCATGTCTATACTACTACACATGAAGGCATATTCCCTAGATGCCTCAATAATACCTTGTAATATTATTTCACTGATTAAAAGATTCATCTCCCTGCCTTACATCTCTTACTTCCTATGAAAATTAAATATAGGCTTTTTAAAATAAGAAAGAACAAATAATCTAAGTGAACTAATCATATAAATTACATAATAAAATATAAATTACAATGTTAAAACACTAGTATTATACTCCTGTGTCTCTCTGTAGAAATAAATCTCACACAGCCATTTCTTTTAGTCATCTATTCACTGTGTAAATCCATGCTAGCTCAGTTATTTATTTTAGTTGTTTCCCTCTGTTATAATATTTTTCAAAAATCTGAAAAAGCCGTTTTTTTCTTTCAACTTGACATTGTATTTTCTGAACTCTATTCTTTTTCCATATTATCTGTAAATAATATTTTGAATGACTACATTCTTTCTATTCTAGCACTTAATCATCCAACAAAGACAAATTCACATTCTCATAATATGAACTTATCTTGAATTCAAAAGCCATGTTGGGTTTTGTCCTTTCTAAAGGACATAGACCTTTTAAATTTGGGGATATTTTCAGTTTTAGTTTCTTCTTTGTCTTTTGACTGAATAGCTGCTTTTAAAGATTATCTATTTTTTTTTCAATTTTACAAGCTTTGAAACCAGAACTACTTAATACTTAACTTTCTCCAATAGAAAAGTGGACTAGGTTGTCTTAAAAGCAGTTATGTGGTGGTCAGTGTTTTAACTTTCAGGCTTTCCTGAAAAAAAAGACACACCTTTAAGTTTAATATGCATTACTAAATTTTATCCATCACTTTTTAAGACTAGATAATCAATGCAATGATAAATTAATCCCAGGTTCATTGGATTTGCTGATTTTCAACATGTACATTCTTAAATTTGAATGATAAACATTCCATTATTTTAAAAACTAGCTTTAAAGAAGTTTATCTAACAATGATAAATATTGATAGAATAGGAAAGAGTAGAATTATTATTTTGCCCAAATTTATTAACTTTGATGGCATATCTGGAGTGAAAGACAGATAACAATAGATCTTGAACATTTCTGGTTTCCTTGCTTCAAAGAGTTGTGGACAGTGACTTCTAGAAATCACAATTCCTTTGATGCCTTGAACAACTAACTCTGATCCCTTTCAAATTTTTACAGTGGTGACACTTTATTTTAAGCATTAGAAAGTGTTTACACAGTTGAATTTCTCAATGAAACTCATCACCAACTTCACATTCTGAAAATAGACTAGAGAGTGCTCAATTACTAACTGGGATCCTAGAATATGAAAGTTAAAGAGACCTTAGTGATTCCTTACAAAACAGTTCCCAGAACCCACTGCATTTTTCTATGAGCAAACTCTCCTTGCATGCCTATTGTTCTTTACTCTCAGCTCCTAACAGCCTTTCTAATTTCAAGATATCAAGACACATTATATGAACCCAATACAGCCAGTTAAACCAATACTTTTTTTCTGTTTTAATGATCTTGTACAGCAAAAGTATAGCAAAACAAGGTGAATTATATACAAAATATAATGTTGTCTTGCTTTGTGCAGTACTATAGTCTTACATAGATCAAATTTCAGTAAATCTTATTTTTCGTGCACATGGGGAGGTCACTATTGTAAATGCTTTCATAAAATGAATTATTCTTATGTAAAGTAAATTATCATCCCTTATTTTTTCTTTTTATCAATGACAAAAATAAAGTTTGCTTACAATGAGGTGCATATAGTTTAATTTGCTTGTGAGGACCCAAGCTTGTAAAAAATGTGTAAACACTTAAAATCTCAAAAAATTAAATTAATTAGTGTTTGGGTATTTTTATTAAAAACAAAACAAATAAAGAAAAAAAACACCCAGAGTAAGGGGAGAGAAGGGTAGGAGAGGGAGGACTTCCTTAAGCTATAATTTCCAAATTCTGAATAATTTCCAGTTCTGATATTTAAGTGAAATAATATCTCAAAATTCCACTCATTTTAATGTTGTTTTTTAAAGGATATATACAATAATGATTCAATTGTCAAAAAAAACCGAAATACTTCTAGTTGAGTGGCATGTCTCATTTATACTTTGGGTAAGTTTGTCTAATTCATCTCTGTGGGGTTTTTTTTTTTTTATTCCTTATTGGTCTTTTAATTTTCCTTTATTTCTGTCTGGTGACATATCAATCCTGACATTTCAAAAGAAGTATCTGATCTTCATTTAATAGATTCAACTCATTATTTAATGAAAAAAACAGAGCACTTCATATATACTTTTGATTTAAGTATGTGCCAGCTGGGTTACATTATCCTTGAGAAAGTCATTTCTAACTCATATTATTGTTAGAAAACAACTGCTTCTAAAACAGAGGTAGAAAAATACAATTTTTTCTTTTAATGCCATTGTAAATAGTGTTTCATCCTCTTCTCTCTTTTTTTTCTTTCAAATTATTATAAATCATAGTTCTGATGGATTCATTGTATACATTCATTCCAGTTAATATTTTTAAACATTGTTTAGTTCTTCTGAAGTAGAGAATTGATTGCTGATTTTTAACATTTCTCTTTTAAAAGACTTTGAAGTAAAAAAGTTTCATGAACATTGATTTGAGTTTGACCAGTTCATTTTATGATGTTTCTTAGAAAAAAACAAACTTAGAAATTGTATGGAAATTCATGAGTAGCTTGCAAACATTATAAGAAAATGTTTTGTGTTTCTTAGAATGTATTATTTTTTATTTCCATGATGTTAAATACATTTTTGGCATTTATGATCAGTATATCTTTGGTCAGTAGCCATATTAAAGCAAATAGCATGCTTTTTCATTTAGAAATGTGTCATTAAGGTTTTTTCCCCCCTGCAGGATACATTTCAAAAAGCATTCTTGCATTAACGTAATAAATTCTACAAAACACAAGAAGACTCTTGAGAATGTGTATCACTAATCCTATCATTATCATTTTTAGAAATGTTATTGCAACTTTCTGAATGATAACTTAACTAGCAGGAGAATAAAAATATTCTGTAGCACATTAATCATCATTAAATATAGCTGAGACTAAAAATATCTTTTGATATAATTGGGTAGGTTATACTTGGAAAGCCGGATATTTTGCTTTATTCTTATCAATAATTTCACAGAAACTAGCATATTAATTGGTATACTTGGCATACTTGAAAAAGATAAAATAATAGATATCAAGCTTTTGTATATAAAATGTTACAAGCTAAAAAAACCTAGTCATCTTTCTGAGTTTCAGTGTACTTTAAACTTGTTTCCTAAAGGTAAACGTTGTAATTTTTCTTATTCTTAATTTTTCTTATCTGCTAATATCATTGCTAACTTAATCACTTTAATGCAAATGTTTATATTCAATCTTTGCTTATTCCTGTTTTTCTATATCCTTTATGGTTTTTAAAAATATAATTTAATGTATATCTGGAAAGGGCTTAGGACTATATGAATATTTTAATATACTGATTGATACTCCAAAGGGAATATCTTTTTCTTCTCCCCATTAATAATTCTGTCCATTGACTAACTCAATATTAAGCATTTTTATAGGTTCAGTGAGGAATTGTTTTATATTTATAACAATTGATACAATTTTAATATGAATAATAACAAGGAAAAGCATCTGAACCAAGAAATAAAGAAGTATGTTGATAACAAAATGATAATTATTTATGTTACTATGTTTGTAATATTTTGATATTTTTAAATTAGTATACATAACTTTTAACACAGAGATGTAAAATAGGAATTGACATCTTGGTCTATTGTCTAGTCTATTTTCTTCATTTTGATGATGAGTAGTTTGAGACCTGAAGACATAAAATGAGTTGCGTAACTATTCAACATAAGCCCATAAGGGACTAAAAGAGATCTAGAGCAATCAATCCAGAAAAAAAAGATAACATACATCAGAAGATATATCAAAGACTATCTCAGAGATAAAATGTATATGTTCTTCAGTTTATGATTTTGCTACCCATTGAATAATAATAATCTTTGACTTTGAAGTTAAATTAACATTTAAAAATTGTTAAATCATTGTATAACAGGGTTACCTCTTTAAAAAATTCTTATTGCTAGAAAATATTGCTGTGAAAATAATCAGGCTAATAAATAAAGAATAGACCATTCTCTAACCTAGATCTACATGCAAAAATGTTATACTAATAGAAACCTGGAATGAGTCATTAGGTACATTAATTACATAATTAAGTGAAGATAAGAAAATTTCCAACTGGGCCTAGACAAAACTAAATATGACAAAATCCCCAAATACCACGGTGTAGTTTGTACTAATACAAACTAAAGTCTCTTCCAGGAGATTGCTATCATTATTGGCTTATTATCTCAGGTAGTTTTATGGTATATGAGCCAGTATGTTTGCTACTATGAATGAAAGAATAAAAGATATAAAATATTCCTTCTTCTCAAGGACAATATATAGTCTAATAAATGAAATAACACATATGAAAATTTACCATATGAGAGATCTATGAGTATTATAGGCATGAAGCAACATAGGAGGTAGTAATCAAGTGAATGAGTATTTAAATGAGAATGTATATAGTAAGGCAAAGGAGTCTGAGAAGAAAGCAAAAGAAGAGATCATAAAAAACTGTGATAGAAATTTTGCTGGAAAAACTTTGCACTGTTTTCATTCTCCAGGATTATTTAGCTCTAATATACGACTTTAGCTTGAAACCTTTGTCTTTGTATCTGATATTCAAGTAGAACCAGAGAATAGAACAAGTACACTATTAACAAGTTGTGTTAATTCCTGGGTTTTTGTACTTTTTACTATTATATGCTTTTTCACTCTTCACACCTCAGAAATATACTGCACATTTTTTCTGCCAAATAAGCAAGTTTCAAGATAATTATTATCTTATTATCTCCATTTCTGCTATCCATTTTCTTTTTTTTTTTCTACACATCTAAAATACCTGCTTCTGGAAAAGGAAGCTGTTGCCAAAAATGTAGGGAAAATTTTTCCTACATTTTAAAGAATTCTTTTTTCTTCCCCACATCTTATTCCTTTTAGTTCCTTCTAGAATTATATTTCAATGGATACATGATCTCATCAATTTGAGTAATCATCTAGTCATATCTTCCTGACTCCAGACCAGACTTACCTGCACAGGATAGTGGGCTTATCTTTATTCAAGATGTTAAAACAGAGATCAGATGATGATTTGTTCAGTATGCTGTAGTATAGATTACCTAATAGAGGATGAGTTGGATTAGATGATTGCTGGAATTCCTTCCAACTCTTGACATTCTATGATCTTTTGCCATTGTAGATATTCACACCAAAACCCATCCACACCTCTCGTTATGTGTTAAGAATTTACCCAAACCACTGGAAACTTTCCTCCACTTCATTTAGTATTGCATGTATATATGTTGGGTGGACATAAGTCCTATATTAAATGATAGTTTCTTTAAGTTGTCAAATTGCAGTTTTCAGCAATAATTTGGTAAGAAAACAAACTGTATTAGATTTTAAAGATTAAGTAATCATAGTGGAACAAATGAAAATAATTTTAGTCCTCACTGTTGAGCAGCAGAAACTGCTTCAAGAGGTGCAAATTGTTCTAGAGAGCTCATTCTGCCTTTCAGTCTCACCCTTCTATCTTCCTCCTTCTGAATTCCTTCTTTTTCTTTTGCCTAATTCCTTAAAATAATCAAGGATCTAATTCAGGGAAGGGAGATATGGGGAGAGGAAGGAGCAGTAATCTATTCTCTTTACCTTAAGACCAAGTTAAGAGATAGCTGTGAAAATCATAATTTTCAAATTAACAGTTCTATGCTCTGCTTATATTAACTTTATAATTATAATAGGATTCCCCTGCAGGTTTGGACTGTATATTTCAATAATTTTTTTTACAGAAAATACATTTTCAAGTATTATTTATTTCTTGCTATTACATTTACTATTAATCAAGTACTTGAAAGACCATTATTTTATATTGGTTGTTTTCTCTAAAGATGCAAAATAGGGGCAGCTAGATGGCGCAGTCATCTGAAGACAAAAGGACCTGAGTTCAAATGTGAACTCAGACACTTAACATTTCCTAGCTGTGTGACCCTGGGCAAGTCACTTAACCCTAATTGCCTCAGCAAAAACAAGCAAAAATAATAATAAAATAAAGATGGAAAATATCTTTTCTGAACTGTCATCTATTAGCAAATGATAGCAAAAAGTTCACTTATAGAATTACCTTAAAAGTATTTCTTTCCATCACTTGAATTTTTGTCCTCCAGAGCTCAATTGCCTTTTGGATTTTTTTCAAATGATCCTAAAAGTGCAAATCAAGGTAAGAAAATGGGAAGCTTGGGAGGAAAGAGATCCCTCTTGCTAGAAGTTTTCAAGCAATATGGAACAAAAACACTTTTCATTTTCAGAACATGATATCTCCCTTCCCCTCAATGGTTATAAATACCTTTGCTATTATTTTTGAAAGAAAAAAAAAATGAGGGATCTTGTTCTGTTTGCTTCTCACAGTTCTCACAGAACTCACAGAAAATCCATATTCAAAATTTTAGAAGGAAGAAGAAAACAATGTAACAATGAACAGGAAGAGACAAAAATAGTAACCAAATCAAGGAAGGTAGAAACCCAGAATTTAAAGGCATGATGCATAAGAACATTTTGTTCTCACAATGCTACTTTAAAATGTTTATGAGTATGTCTTGTTTGCATATGGGGAAGGGGAGAAGAATCTAGACTCATGGGTGGCATAATGAGTGAGACAGATTCAGAAAAACAGAAACAGAGAATGCAATATATCTATTTCTGCACTTTTCCATTGGGCTAAAACAAATTACCATGTTTTACATAATTATAACTTGTAATATTGTGAATTAAAATATATGTGACCACTTCAGATCCTGAATCTTTAACAGTGCTAATAACTGATAATATAAAATGTTGGGCTGCATCTAATAAGATGATATTTACAAATATCAATTTATAATATCATTTATTTACAAATGTAAATTTTTCTGGATAGTTTTTTTTTAATATTATAAATACAGATTAGGAGAGATATAGTTAGACAATAGATATCATAGGGAAAAAATATCTAGCAGTTGTAGAGAACTGCCAGCCCAATATGAGTCAATAGTGTGATTTAGTGGCCCCAAAGCTATTGTGATATTAGGCTCCATCTTTAAAAAAAAAAAGGTAGAGTCTCCAGGACTAATGAGGTAAAACTCCCAGTTTACTCTGCACTGGTTAGGTTACATCTGGAGAGAATTTTCTTCAGTTATGGGCATTACATTTTAGAAAAGACATTGAGGAAAATTAAGATAGTAAAGAGCTTTGAGATTATTTCATGTAAGAATTAAAGGAACAAGGAATATTTGTCCTAGAGGACACTTGGAAAAAGAAAAGATGCGATAATATCTCTGTTTTCAAATATTTGTATATTGAAAAAGAGTTAGACTTATTTTACTTGATGCCAGAGATCTAAAACTAGATGGGATCTCGGGGACCATCCAGGTCAACTCCCTCATTTTACAGATGAGGAAACTGACTCCAAATGAAGTTAAATGACTTGTCATGCATCACATAAGAAAGTGTCTAGGGGAGGCCCTCTAATTTCAGAGGTTTCGTAGAAATAAATTTAGGCTTTATGTAAGGAAAAACTTCTAAGCAATCCTATCTAAAAGTAGAATGGGGCTTCTTGGTAGGTAGGTTCTTGCTCATTACTAGAGGTCTTCAGACAAAAACTAGAAGATTATTTATAGAGAAGATGCTTATTCATGCCCATCTTGTAATAAATGGCCTCTAATGTCAGAGGATCATAAATTTAGAGCTGGAAGGAGCCTTAGAAGACATCCATTTTGTTTTCAGATAAAGAAATTGCATTCCAGAGGAATAACATTATTTGTCCAAAAATCTCACAGGCAGGAAATTGAAGAGAAGAGCTGCAAATGCATGTCCTTTATCTTCAAATCCAGTGTTCTAGTCACATGCTATCCTTACTAATTTTGAGATTCTGTGTGATTCTGTATGAATTCATATAACTGGTTATTATTAGAAAGATAAAAGATATAGCTTCAGAGTTTACTTCAAGTTCTTCCTCTCACACATAATGCCTTACTCACATGGCTTAACTTCTTAGTACCCAGGTAACTATCTAAGACCAAAAGAAACAGAACTGATCTGCAGTGATAGAGGAAATTTCCTATTTTAGGAGCTCCCTATGTCAATAAATCATATGTCCAAACAATAAAAACCTCACATAATTACCTTAAATTTTTTCATCCAAATAGGGACATAAAAGGAGAAAATAAATTTTTAAAAAATCTATCTCTAGGAAAATTTATAAATAAGATTACTTCAGAAGTAGGCCATTCCCCAAAACAAAACAATAATTTTTTTTTAAAAAAAGTATCTTTCTTTTGGATAACATAACAAAAATAAGTTAAAGTGAGAATATAATAAATAATAAATTCACAGAATTACCCCTAAATTCTAAAGTCTTCACTTCATTGGTACTTAAGACATTTTTGAATTTTATTTTATTGTAGCTGGAAGAAAGCATTTATCTTTACTGCATATTTTCCCTTATTGCCAAGAAAACAATCTATGTAGTAAGAATTTCATGGAGTTTCTCTATCTTGGTTAAGATTTTGCAATTTCAAGACTAACTCTAAGTAATTGACTGAGTCCTTTGATACTAATTCACACTGACCAACCCCAAAAGGAAGAGGGTTTCTAGAAAATCTAGAATATACCTGGTACATTCTTGGGAATAGTGGTGCAATAAAATAATTCCTCTAGGAATCCAAATCTATACAGGAGATAAGGTTATACTTGAGAAGATATTTGATGAGCATAAAATTAGAGCAAAGAGAAATTTGGTTCTTGATATCTTCTCTAGACATAATTCTATAAATAACTTGGACTAGAGACCTAGAATCAAAATACCCTCCAATTCTGCATACTACACCCCATGCAGGTGAATCATTGACATTCTTACCCTCTTAATCAGATTCCATACAGACTTAACAAAACATCCTCATCTTATCTGATGATGGACTTATTTTAATCAGTTTTTTTTGGCAGGTAGCTGACATGGTAGATAGAGTGCCAATCTGGGGTCAAGAAGACCTCAGTTCAAATCTGAACTCAGACACTTAGCTGTGTCACCCTGTTTGCCTCAGTTCTTCATCTGTAAAATGAGCTAGAGAAGGAAATGGCAAACTATTCCAGTATCTTTGTCAAAGAACTGGATATGACTGAAACAACTGAATAACAACAATAACAAAATATATAATATTTTATATTAGTCATCTCAGGTCATTGTCTCACTGACAAATTTTTAAAGTCACCCTAATATCATAAACTGCACATTAACATATGTATTTTTATGGTATGTTGCCTTTTGCAAAAATTTCCACAATAGTATTTTATAATTTCTCATCTTATAAATTTATATAAAATTATAATGTGATATTTTGGAACTCTTTTAATTCTTGAAGGAGACCAATATGTACCAATTCATCTAGACAGGCTCTTTTACAAAACATTATAGGGGAAATGCCTTTCATGTATGAGTTGGACTAAATAAACACTGATGTCCCTTCAAACCCTCAAATTGTTTGATTCTGATTGTCTTATGTTTCTCTCTAAATATAGGCTCTTTGAAAGATGAAAATTAATACTCAGTCTCTCCTAGAGCCATCAAGAAGATGCCTTCCTTCTTACTTTTTCTTTGCCCTTCCCTAGCCAGAGGGCCAGCTACCCAGATTCTATTAGCTCTGCCATTTGGAAAGAACAATATGACTAGTCACACTACCTATATGAGATAGGAATCAACCATTCAAATTCTTCTGGTAAGGATTTCCCAGCCTTATCATCTGCCTTGCCTCTGTGCCTTCTAGACCCCTGACATTGTCATCTGACCACTAATACAACCTAAGAAACCCTGGCCTTGCCCTTCACTCTTTTGCTATGCCTTAGTAATTCCATATGTTCCCATCCATCCTCTAGTTATCTTCTAACCATGCCTTCTTTACTCTATACTTATGATATTGATTTTTTTTTTAAACTAAGCTTGTAATATTATGAATTCATTGTAATTCTATTACATATTGTCCAATTAGAATGCAGCTTAGCCTTCTATCGTGTAAGTTATTAATTAGCACATGCCCATCAATTAAGGGTCTGAAAAAAAGCAAAATTGGTTTACTTCAAAATGTCAAAATGCTGATAATAAAAAGTTGAAAATCTTGGCTGAATTTTTCTTGAAATCCTGTGCATTTATTCATTTTTGCATCCCTACTAATTAGCATTTCTTATAGCAAACACTTAGCTAATGTGTGTTGTTTTACAATATTCAGAATTTTCTATAAAAAAATGTACATATAAAAGCACTGAATGTGTTAAGTATTTATACATAACTATTACCAGAAATCTTTTTGACAGTTTTAAGTGGGCATATAGTTAATTATTGTTTTTCAAAATTTGTACCCAATTAGCCATTTTATATATACTTTTACATCAAACTATGATTTTAAAGGAAGAAGGAATAGATAGATCTTCTGTAAAGAAAAATGTCAAATTCTAAATGAAAAAATTAGTTTCTTTCACTTCTGCTTCCCCAGTACCTAAACAGAATGAACTGGACAACATAGTTGGCCATAATTAGCACTTTCAGTGCTTCATCAAGTAATACAAAACATTCTTGTCTAGGCTAAAAGCCTAAAAACCATCTTCAAATCCACTTTTTAAGACAACCTCTGTTAGCTGTCCTAAGGATAATTAGAGGAAGAACTTGAACCTTGTAATACAAGGCTCTTAGAAGTGAAGTAATAATTATCTCATAGTGATGGGATAGTAGCTGATGAGGCATATACTGTGGAGGCCACTGTTGAAGAGGGTGTGATGGAGAGGAAGTTAAAGCAAGCTATCTGGTAATTTCCTATTTCATCTGATTATTTTTACCAGTTGTTTCTTCCACTTGTTAAAGAACTGTCAATATCCTTTAGATTTTTATCACCATGGGGCAAATTCAAAGTCACACTGTTCTAGTAATGATTTTGGCGAATTATTTCCAAGGTTCCAAAACTTTTAACCTTTTGAGGAAACAAGATATTATAAGAATATGTCAACTATTTTTGAAAAAAATAACTGAAGAGGCAACATGTACAGCAATAGATATAGCAAATAAATAAGGAGTAAGTCTCAGAGTCAAGATGAACTAGGTTTACAGACCCACCTCTGATATGTATTAGCTATGTGATCCTGGGATAGCCATTTAAGGTTACACTTTTATTTTGGATCTTTTCTAGCACCCTAATCACATGTAAATTGTTCCCCAACCTTAAAATCAATCAACCAGTTAATCAATAAGCATTTATTCCTCCTTTATTATGTGGAAGCTCTTCTAAGAACTAGGGATACAAAAAAGGGATTAAAAATGATTCCTATCTTCCCATCATTATCTTAGCAGTGTCTGAGTGGTAATATATGCATTGGGAGCCATAGACTGGATTCAGCTTAAAGCTTACACAATTTATGAGGCAAACATAAAAAATTGAAGACTCCAGCAAAAGGACTTTCAAGATTTCAAACATTCTCTAAGCTTGAGCCTAGTTTCTCCTATATTCAATAGGTATTGTGGGAGAGTATCACTGATATTTGGTGCACAGGATTTCAAATAATCTCAATTATTTTTACTATAATTTCTTACTAAATAAAAGCTAATTGATTCTGGTTGACTAAAAGATATTAATTCATAATCATGTCTAGAAGCACATTGATTAGAGCTAATAAACTATTAGAAAAACATTAGGAAAATACCTATTTCCTCAAAACTAACTCTAAAGCCAAAGGAGGATGTAGTAGTAATGATCCAAACATCAGTAGAGGTGAAAGTTAAGATCACCCAGAACAAGTACATATATCGCCTGACTCCAAATCCAGATGTTATATTTTGTTTTTTCATTGAAAGACATTCCTTTTTGCATAAAAAGACAACATCCTTTGAAAACTATTTTTAATAGTTTAAAAAACTAATTGTTTAATTATTCCCTGACATGGGGAATTTTTGAAAAGGAAAAGGTTGAAGAGAAGTAGTGAAAAAGATATAGATTATAATCAACACGGTAAAAAAAAAGAACTTTAATATTTTCAAAAGGAGTTAAGAAAGACAAAAGACCTAGAGATATATTGCCTCTAGTATGAAGATTTTAAGAAGGAAAAGAAAAGAGAGGAAAATTGATAGAAACATTGCTTATGTATTAGTTCACACATTAGAGCTCACACCTTTGAGAGTTCACATATTAGCTCACACATTAGAGTTCACAGGTTTGAGAGATTCACAAGTCAGAAACCCACAATCCCACTCTCTCAGAGGAGGAGTCAACCTTTGGGTTCACACCTTTAAGAGATATATAAGGAGCCCTTGGAGTCAGAAGTAAGTTAGTTGAAGAGATAGAGAGCCAGAGAGTTCAGTTGGAAGATTGAGAAGTCAGGAGTCGGAGTTGAGCTTAGAAGCAAAGGACTAGCAACAAGAGCTCTCAGAACCAAGGAAAACCGGGCTATTTTGGAAGAGACAATAAAAGACTGTACTTTAATCCCTGGCTGCATTTGACGTGATTATTACTTGAAACTGAAACTAAGGCTGCTTCCAGAGAACCTCCCCAAGAAACCAGCACCCAGAGAGAACCATTATATTTTAGAAAAAAAGAACACCACACTTATCAATGCAGTGAGAGCCATATCTTCAAAAGACCTTTGCTATCCATCTTCTGACAGAAAAGTCATGGATTAAAGGTGCAGAAAAATACATATTTTTTAATATGGCTACCATGTTGTATTCATTTTGCATGACTATACTTATTAAAAGGAATTTTCTTTTTCCTTTCTCCAATTTTTTAGTTAGATGGTAAGGTTAGTTAAGAAGAGGAGAGGGCCAACAATAATGATGCAAAAAAAAAAAAAGAGTAACATTGACACATTTTTTTTTTAATGTCAGAAGGGAGCAAAAATAAATTAAAAAAAAAAAGCAAAGGCAATCAGGAAACCTTTGAAAGTAACATAGAATTATTTTTTTCAAATTGAGTTCTATGAAATAGAAATTGAATATACAATCTTTCTGTTCTGTGTATATGAAAATGCTTTTTTGTATTTAATTTCAGAATAAAAATAAGTTTTTTTTAAAAAGGGGATTGATTTAATTTTCCATATAATTCCAAAGAAAATCATAGTTCATTTTAATATGAAATTTTCTGTAACTCTTCATAAGCAAATATGAACTTGAATATCTCAAGAATGAAAATAATGCAGTTGAGCATATAATCTTTTCCAATTTCATAAAACCATTAACATTGAATTTTTATTAGATGAAATTTTATAGCACTAAACTTTAAAAAGTATGGCTCTTTCCACTGTAATCTTGTGTCTTTCAAAATTTTTCTTAAGCTCTCAAGAATCATTTAATATTTTTTATTCCTAAAGAATAATCTATATTCTACATGGTGTAGTATATAAAGTCATCCATGTAGTAAAAAGATAAACATTAAAGTCCAACCTTTGAGGCAAATTTGCTTTGTTTCTCTAGGCAAATTACTTAATCTTTTAGTGGTGTCCCAGATGGCTCTAAATTCATAAATTACAGAAAAGTTATCTGCATTGATGAAGGTGATTTTGTCCTCCACCAATGATATCATATGAGCTTTACCTCCTTCTTTCCTCCAAATAAAGCTGAACAGAACTAATCTATTAAATTGACCTTGGCTATTATTATCCTTGGGCATTTTAAGTAATGCAAGTTAGAGAGAGTTCCAGTCTGGAGTCAGGAAGATCTTGAGTTCAAGTATGAACTCACTTACTAGTTGTGTGACCCTGGGCAAATAATTTAGCCCTGTTTATCTCAGTTTCTTCATTTATAAAAATGAGCTGGAGAAAGAAACACTTCAATATCTTTACCAAGAAAATCCCAAATGTGGTCATGAAAAGTCAGACATGACTGACATTGTTATGCCACAGTCTCCTTGAATTTTTCTACCTCAGTTATTTTGTCCCAAACCCCAGGCTATTACACCACCCTTCCTTCTTATTCATCAGCATATTTGATAAGGATAAAAGATCTTATATTTTAGAATATCAGATGCCTCTCCCCATCCCAATCTACCAGAATATCAGCTTTCCCCATCAGAATATTGGTGCCTCTCCCCATTATGTAATTGTTCCTATCATCCTATAAAGAATCTCAATTCGATATTGGATACTTGAAGACGAGAGTCTGATCCAACCAATTAATTAATTCTCCAATAAATTAAATTATTATAACTCTCTAACCTCTATCTTGCCTCAATTTCTCTGGCATTACAACATGAATAAAAAAATTAAAACTTATTGTCCTCAAAAAGTCAGTCATCTGCTTTCTCTTATTCTTCTGACCACCACATCTCAATTTCCAAAAAACTTTATATTGATATCAACTTCTGCCAAGCTGGAAAGGCTTCCATTATGAACTTTTCTAAGTATTAAAAGGTTTATTGTAAAGTACAGGCTAGCTTCCTAGAGGGCTTCAGGGTTAGCCAGAGTCAGAATAAATTAAAGTCCTTGGTCTTTAGGGAGAGAAGTGAAGGAGGCAGGCAAATTGCCACAAGGCTTACCAAAGATCTCTCCTGGATGCTCAAGTTCTGAATCCAGCCTCTCTCCTCCTCCTCCTGCAGCCAAGTGATTCTCTGCCCCTCACTCTCTGCCCTCCAATCCTTGCCTATGATTATCTTAACATCAAACATTCAGCAAGCACCCAACAATGAGAAGAGCCATTTATGCAAACATATGCTAATAGAGTCATTGTCTCACATCAAATAGGTAATTAGCCTTAAGTGCTTGGTTGTCTGATTCAGGCATACTTTTTTGGAGTTTCAGCCCTCTACAATTCATCATTAGAAGATTTGTCTTCCAAGTAGTGAATTTGGAGGGCATAGCAAGCCATGAAACTCATAAAATTTCAAAGTAGCTCTCAGTTCTGTGTGACCCCTTCTGCTTTACAGGTGATAGGAGCAGAATATTGGAATGGGTGGCAAGGGCTACATTAATTTAACAATAAATTGTAAGGTCTTTATTCAATGGCCTGTGAATTATCATACTACTGGAGGAAATAAACCATATTTACAGTGATACTCTCATTATATGCAAACCAGAAGACATAAAAAGTTGTAGCTCAATGGAAGGACAGCTTATAAGCTATCTTTGGAAAAGCAAATAAAAATGTATATAGGAGCACAGAATATCAGAGTTGGAAAGGATCCCAGAAGACATCTTGTCCAATCTGTACCTAAACAAGACTCCACTCTCCCACATATCCAACAAGTATTCTTCAAGCCTCAACTTGAGGGAACTCACTACCTCCTGAAAGATAATTTTATTTTTAAATATCTTTCATTGTTAGAAAGTTTTACTTTATCTTGAGCTAAAATGATTTGGAGAAGCAAATGGCAAGAAAACCCCACTAAGAGTCTTAAAAAATCAGAATGACTGAATGCAGCAACAATAAGGTGATTATTTGGGTAGGACATCACAGTCCTACAACTTGGCAACCATAGAACTTGGCACTAAGAATAACTAGTTAAAATAAGATACTATTAAATCAGTTCCTTCCTCAACCTGTTTCTCTTCCTTCTCCCAAAAGTCTCACTAACAGCAACAATGAGTCAGTGTCCCAGCGACTCTTATCTTCCCTCTGCCCTATAGAGCAATAATTTCCTTCAACTGAAACTACCTTTAATGCCATTTGCCCTAGGTTCAATTTCCTGGGCTTAAAGACTCCTCCTTATGGCTCTGCCTTTTTGTGGAACAGCAAACCACTTCTATCCAAATTGAAATCAGAGACTTTCAAGGTAGAAAAGCAAAAAATGATTTATTACTGAATCATAGAATATATTCTACAGGGAAAGGGCAACTCCCAACAGACACGGTGCAGTCATTATGTAAACTTAGCACAGAATTCCCTCATTCTCTTCTGACCTTTTCTCCTACTGGCTGGAAGTTCAGGCTCATACTCTAAATGCAGAAATCTACTAAGGATCTACCTAAAAATCTACACAGAGATTAAGAACAAGAAAGCTAATGATACTAGACAATAACACATTCATTTACTATATTAGGAACTTAATGCTGAGAAAAGGAGAAAAGGAAAGGGAGAAAGGATATGTCTGGGGGAGAGAGTGAGGATAATAACTTTGTCCATCCCTGCCCATCCCATTTAAATTCAGATCATTTGCAAATCAAGACATCACCCTCTTGATGTTACTGATATTTGAGAGCAAAGGATAAACAAAAATCTCTGAGTAGGAGTAACTGCTTGACCAGGAGATCCTACTGGCCTTTATCCACACCCTTTATCCTCCTCCTCTTTCTCTTAATCTTCCTCTTCTCTCTTCTCCTTTTGTCCACATGAGGAATCATACCTTTAGACATGGGTGCTCTATCCAAAGAAATATAAATTTTGACCATTTATACTACACAAAATATCTTACTGTTTGGGGCCTAGATCTTTTTTCATCCTTACTTATTTACTTTATTATTGTTTTTTTTTTTTTTTTTAATATACAAATTGGGAAAATGAACTCTTTTGTCTTAAGCAGTTTTTATGTATGATTTATTGAAACAGTTCTGATAAACCTGGCTTCCATAAAGCCCATGGGGATTCATATGGAACTATGCCAAACTACTCTGGCCAATAATAGGTTTCAGCCCAAGGCTCACCTGCTCATTGTTTGGGTTTTGATGGTTCTGGGTTAATGTAAATAACAATTGTTTCTGTTCTGGCCAGAAATTCTGAGGGCTTTCCTTTCCCAAATTGATTCTTTTAAGACAAACGAGGCCATCTTTTGCCTTGTTTCTCATCCATTACCTCAGACAAACTGAGTGCTGAGAAAATTCCTCTTGCTGTCTGTACTTTCTGAAACCAGGATCTCCCAATTTCTCTCATTATTGCTAATAGATCTTAGAGTTCATGCTCATGGCTAACCACTATAGTAAAATATATTTGCCACTCCTATCTACTATACTCTCTTGCAGATAGCTCCTGAGTGAAACTTTATGTATAGAAATTTTTCCCTCATAATGCCTCAAACTTTATGGCTTATTCTCAGATATTAGGCTTTTTGATCAACTATTCCAAAATTAGAAACTTCCTGTCACTGCCTTAGTATTATAGTTGCCCTATTATATGTAAAAAGATCTTCCACATAAATTGAACTTTGAGCTACCTCTTTTTCTTATTCCTTTAACCACTAATCATACACTTTTATCTATTACTTGCCCTTTTGCTGTGAGACTTTTCAGTTAATCTGAAAATAAATATTTTTATTATTTTAAAATGATTTTATCTTAAATCTTTAATAAATGCTGAGATTTTATCTTAAAGTAAAATTCATCCATAATAATAGTAGTTTAAATTTATGTAAAACTTTATGCTTGGAAAAATTTTTATCTCATTTAATTCTCATGATAATCCTGAGAAAGTATAACTATTATTATTACAGTATTCCCATTTTACAGAAAAAGAAACAAGGTTAGAGAGATTAAGTGACTTGCTCATAGTCACAGTTAGGAAATAGTAAGTTGAAGGTTAGCACTCCTGTCTTCTGATCCTAAATACAGTGCTTTTTCTGTTATACCAAGACTTCTTTACCTTTCTCCCTTTCTTACAAGACTCTTTTATTTGTTTTCTTTGTTTTTTTCCTGTTCCTAAATTGGAAACTGAAAGCATATAGTACTTGGTCTACAACTTTCATCAGTATTCAGATTTGAGGGCTCTGAAACAGAAAAGGTATAATCCAAACAATTATACAGGGATTACAGAGCTGTGCAAGTTAAAGGACTTTACTACAATGATAATTTTTCATTATACCATAGATTATTAGAAAGCAGAGTACTTTAAAATTTATAAGATTACTAGATCATAGGTTTTGATTTTAAAATTGACCTCAGAATTCCTGTAGTCCAACTCCTTCATTTTAATTAAGAGAATGTGAAGGATGCCCCTAAGAAAGGCTGAATGATTTTCCTCAAATTAGTGGAATCAAATAAATTCCTAGAGATTTTGTGAATGGGGATTAGGGAAAGATGGAAAGATGCTGAAAGTCTTCCTATCTGAAAGTTTCTGGCCTTGTAAAGTTTATTTTCCCATTTCATTTAGTCTACTTGTCTAAAATCAGCATGATGAGGCTAGTGGCAGTCAGAAAATTGTTAAAATCCCTTTATGATCGGCACCCAGGTTCTTCATGAAAGAATTCATGAACCTGAATTATTAATTGGCAAAAATGAAAGTTTATTGTTGGCTAGGAAGCCAGTTTTACTAAGAGACTGACTTCTTTAGTAGCAAAGTCCTATTAGGGAAATGGAGGCTGGCACTGAGAAGAGAATGCCTTCTCAGGGGCCAAGATCCTAGCAAGCTGCTTTGGACCTTCTGCAAAGTACTATTAGGGAAATTGCCCTTTAAAAGGAGACTTGAGGCTTCAGATTTCAGAAAGCCAAAGTTCCCAGGCCTAGATGCTTATCAGTATCTGGCCCAAATCTCCTACTGGAATTAAAAACACTTCAAAAGGGTTGCTTTTTGACCAAGATTTCTAATTGAATCAAAGGATCTGGCATCCCTGAAAGATAACTTATCTAGGGGAGACTCCAAAATGCATCACAGATCAAAAGGGAACACAGTTTCAGAGTGATAATCTTAAAGGGAACACAGTTTCAGAGTGATAATCTTAAAAGGAACACAGTTTCAGTAAAGGGAACAGTTTCCCTCCCCCTTCAAGCAGAAATAGCTTTAATTCTGTATTATTAGGCTTCTTTAAAGTTATGTTACCACATTTGTCCAAATAAAGTGGGGCAGCTAAATTACATTTTGTTCAATGAATTCAAATTTAATAAGCATTTATTGAACCTCTAGGATCAAAACATTTACTGGTAAGAGTGATACAAAAACAATCAAATACAATTCTGGCCCTAGAAGAGTTAACAATCTAATAGAGAGAAGAAAACAGGGGATATATACAAATAAGAGAGTCAAGTTTAAAATACTTTGAATGGCAGGAAAGAATACTTTTGTTTTTATATTGTACAGCACATCCAAGTACTATAATCACCATTCCATTTTTATAATACTTTAATTTATTTCTTAAAGCCATTCGTGGATGATGTAGTAGAAGGCTTGCTAGATTTGGAAGCAAGATGTGAGTTTGACTTCTGGCTCTGTTGCTTAATAATTCTGGGCATTTGACAAGTCAGTGAAACTCTTTGGATTTAATGCCTCATCTGTAAAATAAAGTTTTTTGGACTACATGATCTTTAAGGGTCCTTCCAGTTCTAGAGCCTAAGAAGATATTTGTTATTCTGATTGCATACAAGCTTTTTAAAATTGTCTTTGTTTTGTTTTGTTTTGAACCAATAATAGGTACATTTACCAGGAATAAGATTCCCAGAATAAATGAAGGGTTTAAATTGATTCTTTATTAAATTCAAAAATGAATTGACTCTTTTGGGGTTTTTAAAATTAATATTTCAAGAAACTTATGCTGAATATAGATTGTTGTAAGTTCTTGAGAAGAGATAATATTGCCAAGTAGACTTTGGGGTGGGGTGCAGTTAAGATTCAGTTATTGAGTACCAAAAAATTTTAATTCCAAACCCATCAAATGTTTTAGTGATTTTTTTTTTTAACTTATAAGAGTAGCTCTGTCCTTTTCATTGGAAATATCAAAAAGAAAAATGCTAAATAAAGATTTCTACCAGATAAGGACTCTAGCACACATTTATTCCTCACTAAATCTGATTAGCTGCTTACTATTAAATTCTGTTGCTAACATTGCTTTGTCATCTCTTTGTATATATGTCTAATTTATCAGTTTCTTGTAGATTGTCAGCAGCCTGCTGCCTCCATATCGCCACAATGCTCACAACTAGCCAGGAGGCAAGACTGCCAGACTATCAGGTAATGTTTAGATAAGTTTTCTTATTCCATTTACTTTAGTTTCAGATCCATGCTCCAATTAACCATGAGTTTACTTTAATCTTTCATATTTAATTGTATTTTTACACAATATTTACTCAAGTAGGGGCTCCTTAAACACTAATTGAGGAAAATAGCTGGACAAGAAAAAGAATGTGGATTGCAAAACGATTTAAAAACTGCACGATAGCAGCTATAGCCACTAGGTGGCAGAATAATTATTTACCAGGTGTCATAGAAAATTTATTTCATCAGATTACAAAATTCCAGTCGCTTTTGTATTACATTGTATACTAAATATTGTCTTCATCTATGGAAATATTAATGCTACAGATATGAACATGGTTCTTATTTTTGTGTTAGGATTTCTGTGACAATTTTTTAAATGTTTTGCTTCTAACTTGAACTTTACTCTTCTTATCCATAAGACCTGAAAGCTGATAAAACAGTAATTGTAGCACTAACATTTAACTTAGGACTTTCTCATTAAGTTGTAAACAATGCTGATAAACTTTCAGCTGAGAGCATGCTGATCAACCTTTAACAATCAGTTTGGGAGGGGTGTGTGTGTGTGTGTGTGTGTGTGTGTGTGTGTGTGTGTGTGAAGTCTCCAGCAGATTGCCAATCTCAATTAAAGGGTTCAAAGTTCAATTGTCATAACTATGGGGAGAAGCACTTTAGGAAATCTAAAATTCCTGTGTTATTTGCCTGTAGTTTATTCCACAGCTAGATTCTCCTGAATTAAAATAGAAAAATGGAACTCATTAAAAAAAAAAAAACCTCTGGGAAAAAGTCAAGAACAGACAGAATTAAGGGTGGGGGTAAAGTAAAGGGAAACAAATAGAAATAAAATTCAACAAACCTTTTCTCATGTTGGCCTACTATATTTGAATCTCATTCTATGGCCTAACAGAGATAACTTGTATAAAGGATTTCTTCAAAATTCAAGTATTCAATCCCATACAATTTGCATCTTGTTGATGGTCCATTTTCAATCTTTCAAGCCAGTAGTATATCTTGGGACTTCATCTAATTTTGATTGATGAGAATGAGTAATATATACCAAGTCATAGAGTTGAATAGAGAAAATGATACATCACAACAGGGCTATTCTACTATTTTATTTGAAGCTCTTATCCTTTTAGGAAATCATTTTGTACCCTTAAATAGGTACAAAACTGGTTAACTCCAGCCAAATTTTTTATATTAAGGCAACTCACTTATTATATTAATCTATTTTATTTTTTTTTAATATTTTTTTAAAGGTCAAATCAGTGTTACCTCTGAATCTATTACCAAAAGCCTTCATTCAAGAGCATAATAACTTGGACCATCAGATAAGAGAATTTCATTCTAAATGAAATAAAGTTTTAGAATAAAACAGGAAAGATGCAACTCATTTTTAACAAATAAATGATTTTACTAAATATAAGAAATGGATGAGCATTTGTTTTCCACAGTTATGGGAATTAAATTAGAGAAATAAAAACTTAAATTGGAAAACTGAAACCCACAAGGATATCAAAGAATAATCAAGGGTGGAGTTTATCTTTCCCCAAAAGAAAGTAAGCTCCTTGAGGGCAGGGAGTGATTTTTGTAATCAGGGATAGTCTCATGAGATTTGAAAAGAATCTTTTGTTCTTTGCTCCTAGCTCTTTATTACCCCTGTCCCTTCTAGAATGTAAACTCCTTGGGAGCTGAGACTGGGTATTTTAAGAGGGGTAGATAGTCATGTGGGTAACTTCTGTAACATCCAATTAATGTGGAATCAGGAGAGGGACTTGTGTTTTAGAATAGAAAATAAAATGCTGCCTTTAGAATTTCAAAGGCACGTCTACTCATCTAGGCACCCATTCTTGCAAAAATGTAAAATAAATCTTTCCTACATTCATCAATGAGTAAGTGGAGTTCCTGGTAAGATATTGTTTCTTGCAAGTGGGGGCTCTGTACAGTATCCAAACATTATGAGTTCGGAGTAACCCTTTTGAAGTAGGAGGAGACACATCCTATTGATTTCAACAGCCTCTTGGCTCATCTCAAGCTTTCCCCACTCATAGATTGTTCAAAATTCCCAAGACTACAAAATAAGATCACTGGTTAATCCAGGAAAACAGCAAGGGAACTAGAGTAGGTTTCTCAGCAGCCAGGCAAACTCTGTGCAGACCAAAGGAAAGATGAAGTATTGCGTTTGATGGCTGGGGCTCTCTTATGATGTTTGAGGCGTCAGACAGGTGAGTAAAATGGGGAACATAATGGTGCCAAGGAATGGGAAGTTATGAGACATAGTTGAACAAATATTAGTGATCTAGGATCACTAGAGTGTGCAGGAAGGGGTGCACTGAGGAGACAGAAAGGATCTGCACAAGGGAAATTTACAAGAAACTTTAACAAAGAAAGAAGTAGGGTTCCACAAGAGAAGAGGTTCTTCTCCAGGAAGTAGGAAAGGAACCAACGCTGTACTAGACAGAAAGAAAAGAAATTGTGTTGGAGTGTGTATGTGTGTATTGTGTCTTCTATGTTTCTCTCAGTCAGCTGAGATACAAGGGGAAACGTGGCCATTTGAGGATTTAAAAGCACTTGTTTTGTACATCTTGTTGCAAAATAACCTGAATTTTTCTTAAACTTTCAAGTTTCTCTCCCTAAAGGGGACTGAAAATGATCAGGGCTACTGGTTGTGGACTTATATCCAGTACAGCTTCTCCAAAGATTAGTAGGCTTCCCTAAAACCCCATTCTCTGGAGTCAGCCTTGGTTTCTCTCTAGATGGGTCCCTATGTTCCCCCCCTAAGGTCCCAAAACTCTTCTTAGGGTGTTGAGGAATGAGACACCCTAAGAGCGATTGAGGGTCCTGAGGCCAATTCCCCGTCTCAATCTCCAAGTGAGGTTTTGGTAAAAATGGGTTTATTGACACTGAGCAGCTCTTTTTCCGAGTGAGCTCCTGATTAGAAGGTAGCAAAGATTTGGGATACAGGGTTCAGTTTTATTTAGCTTTCTATGGCCAGAAGCTAGGGATCTATCTCCTGAAGAATTGAGGGACTAATTTCCAGGTCAGTAATGGGTGGTGATTATTCCTGAGGCCAAGTAATGGCTTTTAGTTATCTCCCAGAGTTCTTTCTCTGGGCGTTGCTGGTTCAGTTCATTACTGCTCCATTGGAAATGATTTGGTTGATCTCATTGCTGAGGATGGCCAGGTCCATCAGAACTGGTCATCATATAATATTGTTGTTGAAGTATATAATGATCTCCTGGTCCTGCTCATTTCACTCAGCATCAGTTCGTGTAAGTCTCTCCAGGCCTTTCTGAAATCATCCTGTTGGTCATTTCTTACAGAACAATAATATTCCATAATATTCATATACCACAATTTATTCAGCTATTCTCCAACTGATGGGCATCCACTCAGTTTCCAGTTTCTAGCCACTACAAACAGGGCTGCCACAAACATTTGTGCACATACAGGTCCTTTTCCCTTCTTTTAGATCTCTCTGGGATATAAGTTGGGCAGAATTACAATGCTTAATATTAGGGTCTCTCCTCTGGAGATCAATTAGCTTGCCTCTCCTGGCAGTGTGAAAGATTCCAAAATCTAGAGAGAATGACATGTACCTGGGTCTGTAATGTAACTGAGCAATGTAATTGCTCTAGCAATTTCTTAGATGAGCATACCCCAAGTAAACCTTGGGTAGTACTGTGGAAGCTATAATGTTCTTTTTGGGTTTTCTGGAGGTTTTTGGAGCAGCCTTCATTACAGCAGAATAATCACCACAAGAACTGCCAGGTGTTAAAGTCTAAATCCTTTATTATCTCCTTCAAAGTCTTGTCTCCTTGCCTAGGGCTTCAACCAGCTTTCTTAGAGGCCTTCCAGAGTCTTGATTTCAGTGGAGAAAATGCAGGAGGACAGGCCTGCTACCACAGGGTTCAAGATGGGATGAATGAATCTGAGTCCAAGGGCCTGTGCTTCAGCCTCCAGTCTGCTTGTCTTCCCTATCTCTGAATTTGGCTGAGGCTCCTAGCTTATATGCTCTACACTGAGTATAAACCAATCATTATATCACTAGGAAACCATTATTTGTTGTAAGATTAAATCAATCATACTGAACTTAGAGAACTAGTCACCATGCTAAACTAGATAACCATTGTCTCATCAATTCCACTGACTTAACATCTTGTAAGAATCTTTGTTTCAGAGTTCTGGCCCATACAGCCCAGCAGTACTCTCAAACCTGCTTTGCCTGGGAACTGAGTTGGCACCTGTGCACTAACACAATTGGCTATTCCTTTTACCCTGGCATTTGATGAAGAAAGTAAAACTGAATCAGAAAAAGGATAGTGACTGATAAATTCAAGGCTAAAAATCTAGTTCTAAATTTGCGTCATTCTACTCTGATGAGTAAATATTATAATAAAAATCCAGAACTAGATTTTTAGCTTTGAATTAGATGCAGAATGGCATGGGAAAACAGAATGACTCTGAACAGGTTATTGGTAGGAAAAGAAGGAACATACATTGCATTTGGAAGTAGCTCCACTCTTTGTATAACCCTGTCAAAGAATTAGGAGAGAATTCAGGGATTAATTATCCATTCTGTGTAAAGAGATCTATGCAGGGATTATTAGATTTTTTTATGACGTAGAATGTAAAAATTAGCCAAATCTGAAGGGTTTGAAAAGGATGTATATAATGTTTGGGCTAGCTTTCTGTAGGTCCTCTGGAAGGTTCTTCTGGAAGGGGTGTGTTTTTCGTAGATTGGTCATTAGTTTTTGTAGTTGAATTACAACAATGGTTTTTCAGGTCATAGGTTATGGTTAAAGTCCATACTAAAACTAATATGGAAATGATGCTTATTTTTGTATTGTCCTTGTTATTGATTTTTGGATTTGTGGCATTCACTTCTAAGCCTTCCCCTGTGTATGTGGGTTTAAGTCTTGTGGTTAGTGGGGGTTTGGGTTATGCGATTGTTGTGAGTTTAAATAGTACGTTTTTGGGGTTAATTGTGTTTTTGATTTATTTAGGAGGAATGTTGGTGGTGTTTGGTTATACTGCTGCTATGGCTACGGAGGAGTATCCTGAAAGTTGGGTGGGTTATATGGTGGCTTTTAGTATGCTGTTGCTCAGTTTATTAATAGAGATGATTTGATTTATGGTATCAGGGGAGGTTGAGGTGGTTACAGCTGTTGAGTTGTTTGATTCGTTGGGTAATTATTGTGTAGGTCAGGATTGGAATGGGGTGTCTTTGTTGTATGGTTGTGGGGTTGGGCTATGATATTATTAGGTTGGATTTTGTTTATTACTATTTTAGTAGTTTTGGAAGTTATTCGTGGTCTTAGTTATAAGATTAGGAGAATTAATGTTATAGAGATTATGAAGGAAAGGAAGTAAGATTTAATAAGTCCTTTTTGAGTAGAAGTAATAGCGGAAGATATGGAACTGTGTAAGTTAGCTTGGCCTTTTGGTCCGGTTTTTTCATATCAAATTAGTATGGTAGCGATGTGTTGACCTATTTGTAGACTTGCCAGGAGGTTTAGTCGGTGGAAAATGTGTGTGAAATATCCTAGTATGTTTGAGAAGTTGTGTGTATGGATTAGAGGTGTGATTGGCATTTTGTTAGTTAGCATGTTTAGTTCGATTGAGATTAGGATGCCCGCAATAATTACTATTAGGGCTGAGATTTTTGTTAAGGTGGGTATTGTTATGGGAATTATTGTGGTGGGAGGGATGTTCGTTGTGAGGAGGAAGCCTGTGAAGATAATCTCAGCAGGATAGTCACCATAAGGATGGCAAGAGTAGAGTCCAAAGTCTTTATTGTCTCCTTCATAGTCTGTATCTGTCATAGTCTGACCTGGACTCAGTCTCACCCAGTCTTCTCCAGCAGTCTGCCAGGGTGCCAGTCTTAACCAGTTTCAGTCTGTCTGACTTTGTTTCTAGTTCTCTAAGCCCTTAAATCCCCTATTACAATTACATCATTACAATATACCAAGTATATGCCCATCTAGAGTGATTATATCATTATATCAAACTAGAGTGATTTGTTTTCCACAATTATGGGAATTAAATTAGAAAAAATGAAACTTAAATTAGAAAATTGAAACCCACAAGAACATCAAGAATGGAGGTTATCTTCCTCCAGAATAATGTAAGCTTCTTGGGGTCAGGGACTGGGTTTTATAATCAGGTATGGTGGCCTTAGATTTAAAAAAATCTTTTGTTTTTGCCGTTAGCCCTCCTCTAACAGCTTCTTCCTTTTAGAACATAAGCTCCTGGAGAGCTGGGACTGGCTCCTTAATGAGAGGTGGAGATTCATTTCAGACAACTTCTTTAGCATCCAATTAATCAGGGGAGAGAAAGTACTTCAGGATAGGAAATAAAATGCTGCCTTTGGAGTTTCAAAAATGTGTCTACTCACCTAGACACTCATTCTTTTTTTTTTTTTTTTTTTTTTAATTTTTTTATTTAATAGCCTTTTATTTACAGGTTATATGTATGGGTAACTTTACAGCATTGACAATTGCCAAACCTCTTGTTCCAATTTTTCACCTCTTACCCCCCGCCCCCTCCCCCAGATGGCAGGATGAGCAGTAGATGTTAAATATATTAAAATATAAATTAGATACACAATAAGTATACATGACCAAACCGTTATTTTGCTTAGACACTCATTCTTGCAAGAATATAAAATAAATATTTCCTGCATTCATCAATGAGTCATTGGAGTTCTTAGGAAAATATTTTGTTTCTTACACTTAATAACCAAATTTTATTTGTATTAAGTACTAATGAGGTCCTGGGTATCTGGGTGAGATTAGCAGAGAAAGTCTGAAGTACTGATAAGATTATTCCCTGAGCTAAGTAGGGAAGGGCACTGATGGGCATCAGTTCAACCTTATAGTCTCAGCCTCTGTGGAGATTTTGGGTAGCCCCACCTTGCTGTTTCCAGTTAAAATTCCAAATTATATCAATCCTGTGAGATTAAATTTCCCTATAAATCTGCCTATGGGCTATTCCATCTTTGCTGAATCCTTTTTGGTTTAGCCTGCCCCAGCATTCTGTTTTATGGTGTTGTTGAGGTTCAAAAGAATACCCCAAAGGCTGGGGATGTATACTAGTATCCCAAGGTGTCTCAAAAGAATTTGCAGACTTGAACCAGTTTCCAAGTCAAAGGATAAAGTTTATTATAATTGTCTTCAGGTTCAAAAGGGACCCCAAAAGATTGGGGGTCACAAATTGGTGTCACAAGGTATCTCAAAAGAATTTGCAGGCTTGAACCCATGTCCAAATCAAGGGACAAAGTTTAATGTAATGCCAGTTGAAATGGGCATTTACCAAAGAACCAAGAGCAAGAGGATAGATTTATAGGACAGTTAGACCAGAGCTTCACATTACTTGTTTGCTAATTTTATGGTTTTAAGGTTAGAACAATAGCACTTTTAAGGTAAGAGAGTTTCTGCATTACTAACATATTTTCCCTAAAGTCTAAGGGAAGAATATTATTATGTTCCTAAGCTAGGAGACTTTTACAATCATTGAGAAACAGATTGTTAGAATAATAGCACTCTAAGATTGGGGGACCTTAAAATTATTGCTGTATTTCTCCTAGAAGCTATATAACATCATTTCCCCTTTCAAACAGTTTGACTCCAAAATTCATTTGGGACAAAGAGACAAAGATCTCATCTTCTGAGCTGCTTTATGCTGATAGGGGTGTAGAGCTGTCCCTGTCTAGTGGAGGCCAGACTGAAGAGGGGAGGTACACTGTAATGCTGGAGGAACTGAGGCAGGAGAGAGATTAGAGAGTTTTTAATATTTTATTAATTGAAGAGCATAATTGACTGGACAGGACTCTCGTCTCAAAGTATCCAGTCAGATAGAGATTAGAGACCAATTCAAAATTAAGTGGAGAGATATACTGGAACCAATGGATCCATGTTGGTCCCAGGACTGAATGAGACTGTCATCTCAAAGAATCCAGCCATGAATGGGAGAATCCCAACTCCTTAAATACCTTTTACAAACAAAGAAAAGGGGAAAGAGGTGGGAAAACTTCTTCACAGAGCCATTTGGTTCTGTCAGGATGGGGGAGGCTATAAATTCCTACTTAAAGCCAGAGTCAGGATTCTGAATAAACAGAAGTAAATTCTTGAGGACCAAAGGAGTCAGGAAGTCTGAATGCCCCCTTATCTTGAGTCTTACATTAATAATTTATAACCTTAGAGCAGATGGCCAGAGTCTTAATGGGCCAGAACAGGGTTGTACAACTAAGAGGGATCGAGGCAGAACTGAGATAGAACAATTCAGGGAAACTCATGCAGAGAACCTGAGGTAGAACAGTTCAAAGAGACTGTGGCATAACAACACGACTTGAAGATAGCAACAATAGCATCCAAGGGATGCTGAGTGTCAGAATCAGTTAGCTGATGGTATTCAGGTTGAACAAGTAGTTGGAAGTTCATAGCTTGTAGTCTGGTGGAAACAAATCTTACAAATAGATTAAAAATGCAAGGGCCAAATATGAGCTAAAAAAAAAAAAGTAATTAAAAGAGGATTTAGTATGCAGGTTACTAAGGGACAATAACTAGGAACTGCACCTAGAGGAAGACTTGCTGGAAGGGGGGGGAGGGGTAGACAAGGTTATCATGAGTGTGTCACATCCAGATAGCTTTTCCTAGGATAATTACCAAAGAACATTCCTTCAAAATCTCTGCTTTTGTCTCCTCATTTCTGCTCCAGCCTTCTACTTATGGGTATAATAGTGGCATTATACAAGGAGTGCTCAGGTGACCTAGGGCACAAGCACTATTATGTTTAAAAGGCATTAAGCATTGGGTAGAGAGGAGGACATGCAGAATAGGGATAATAATTGATCTTAAATGGGTTTCATCTTTAGTAAAAACCTCTGAGCCTTTTCAGTATTACAAAGGGAAGGTTTTACCCAATTAGTAATTGTGACAACAAAAACCAAAAGCAGTTTGAAGCCCCTGAGCAAGGGCATGTGTGTAAAATCTATCTGTCAATCCTACCCTATACTGAGTGTGTGCTCCTCCTCCATATGGGCATCAGGAGAGGTGGGATTATAACCTTTTTAGGATTTACTTGGACACAAACTGGGCAGGCAGGACAGATCAGTTTAATTGTTTCTCCTAGCTTGTGAACAGTGAAAAGAAGTTTCATGAGGTTTTGGAGGGAATTTTTTCCCCGAGTAGCTTAGTGCGGGCCAAAGAGAAGTTTCTACTGGCTGGTTTCAGGATTAGAAGTTTGAAGGTGTTTGAAAATACCCCGAAGGAAAAAAGCATGTACTCCCTTTCTTTAGCATGGGCTTGTCCTGGGAGAGTATGACAGAGTATAAGAATGGGGGAGTTAAACATGCCATGGTCAGAGGCAAATGGACAGCCAAATTTGAGTCCGTTTCCTTTGGCCTGAAATGAATCCCCTTTCAGTTGTCCTTTGCAAAACATGAAAGGCATATTTGGAGTCAGAATAAATGTTCATTTTCATTCCTTTCCTCAATTCAAAAACTCTGTGAAGGCAGAAATGCTTTGATCCCAGTGGGGGGTTAGAATCTCCAGTGTTCGTATAGAGTAAACTTAGAGACTTCCTCATAGAAGGGCTGGGACAACCACTTCTCTAAGCAGGAGGTTCACCTGAAAGACACCAAGTTTCTTTGAGAAGTAAGCAAGGCATTTGGGATCAGATTCCCAGGGACTGAGGCAAGACCCCTAGGACCTGGCCTTGCCTTTCATCAACATACAGAGTAAAAGGCTTTAAGTAGAGGCTAAGGCTGGAGCAGAAATTGATTTAGCTTTCAGGGTTTTAGAAAGCCTTGGCCTGATTAAGGTCCTATTTGAGGGGAATTGTGTCAGGGTTTGGGATGGAATCATAAAGGGCCTTGGCAAAATCTAGCCATGCCCAGGAAAGTATGTAGCTGTTTCTTTGAGGAAGGTTCAGGGAGTGATAAGATTGCTTCCTCTCTGCTGTGAGCAAAAGGGACAGTGGGAGTTAATTCATGACCCAAATACTTAACAGAATGATAGACTATGTGGGCCTTTAGAGAAAGAAACTTTATAACCCTGGGGGAATCTGGAAGTTAAGGGCTTTTATAGCTACAGTCAGAGAAGCCTCTCAGGTGGGGCTGTAGATCAAGATATCCTCTACATCCAGGAGAGCCAATGTTTGTCCAAATATGTGGAAGCTGTCACAGAAGCCCTGAGCTTCCTCCATGTTAAGGACATGACTGCCCATGTTAATTGGTGGGGATTATGTTTCCCTGAATTTGTCCCTTCAAAGACAAAAAGAAATTGTGAGTCTTTATGCAATGGTATGCAAAAGAAAGCATCTTTAAGATCTAAGGTACAAAAACATTATGACTCCTGAGATACTTGTATTGGGCTTACAGCTTCTTTTTATCATTTGCTCTGATTATAGAAATTTGCTATAAGAGGAAAAAGCAGGGATATGCTTATAATAGCATCAAAACAGGTCCTTCAGACCTCAGCCAGAGAGCACATATATGACAGTATAGAGCATCCTTAGATCAGTTTGACAGCCAATCATATGGTAATAATTCTACCTCATAGCCAGACTCAGGAATAATCAGGTGGGAAACAAAGAAATGGAACTGGGAAACGGAGTCAGAAGGATCCCACCTTGCCCAGATGAGATGTCCATCTATAACAATAATTCAGGAAGGCATTCCTCTGAATAACTTATGGCATTTCTCTAGAATGGTCGGTTACTGATTTAACGATCAGGCAATCAAATTCACACTCAAAAGAATATCATTTACAGTCCCAAGACATTTTATCTCTAATAACAAATTCTAATAATCACAGCTTATAGCTACGTATATTATTTTTAAAAGTGTACCAGGGCGTACATATATAGGAGATTTTTAAAAATATATTTAAACTTCTCCTGGTGCAAAGGATCTGTAAAGGGCTGAAACTATTGAGTCAATGCACTGAGGTCAGGACTGCCGAGCACTTGAGACTAACTACCTATTGGACAATACTCTATGGGCATATGCTTGGAAAATGGTCCTTCCCACTATCCTATGCTGGCACAATGATTGGTGTATACAGAGGATTGTAAGAGGGACTAGGGGGTGGAGTAAGACGAGCCAGAGTCACTTTGGTGCTAGAGGAGGGAGAAGGCGATTGCTGAGATTCTGCTTGCATCCTATTCAATCCTGTGTCTAAAGACCAAGAAAGACTCAAGGACTTTTGCTTATCCTGACTCCGGCCGATTCTAGGATGTCTGGGGTGCTAGTGCGGTTGTCACAGGATCAATCATTAAACAAGTTTATAGATTCTTAGTAGACACATTCCTTCTTTAGGAATATCCCTTTGATACTCCTAAAAGTATTATTTCTCAGAGCTGATGACCTTGCTTACCCTGATGCTTTCAAGAAAACTGACAAGCTTACAAATTAAGGGGAGTTGACAGAGACTCCAGAGAAGGGGCTGAGCTTGCTATTGCCCACCCCAACTATTGTTTTCCATGGGCTGTGCTGTTAGATACCTCCCCCGATTCTGTGAAGGGAGAAAAAGGGTGCTGCATACTTTCATACTTGAAGGCAAACTGAGAAGGCTTTCACCTCATCCCTCTTGTTCCCCACATAGTAATTACTAATTTTAGGTTTAACATGATGAAAATAATTTCAAATAATTTAGTTAACAATTTTAGAATTTTCCTAAGCAATAACCAAATAGTCTTAGCTGTAACTTCCTCTTAGTTTTCTAGCAAAGTTGAAAATTCTTAATTACCTAGATTATATTTACAAAGCATTATAAAATGGGATTAACAAGGCTAAGTAAACTATCTACCTTCTCTTAGTTGGCAGAAGTCTGACTCTTTGATAACTCAAAAGTAGGCTGTTTATTTCCAGAGTTTTTAAAATAGTAGCAAACTGCTTTTCTGTTTTACTAAAATTCCTAAACTCTTAAATCTTCTGTTAACACTATCAGTGCAAATAGATTACAATGTACATATCCTTTTAGTGGGCTTTGATTGGAGCTCTTTTTTTTTTTTAACTGCTTTTACTATCATATCTCAAATAACAAATTTCACTGAACTGAATATATTTTCTTTCTCTTCATCTCACCCTTTTGTTTTCCTCTATACACTTATCCTTCTAGTCTTGGGGGGGAGGGGCTTAATTTAGTTGAATTTGCTTCCAAATTACTCTACACATACATTTATCTCTACAATGACATTGTATATTGGGCACATCTAAAAACCCATAAAGTTATCGAATATGAAATAATTATATGCAATAAAGCATTTACATTCATATAGCATGTTTTAATGATAAGTACTTTTGCAGTCATGTGATCTTCACAACAACAATCATTATTTCTCTCTCAAATCAGAAAACTGGGCAGAGATAAAATAATTTGCCACAAATTACATAGCTAATATATTCCTGCAACTGAAATAGAGTGGTGGGTTTACCAAAAGTGAAGGCTGATTCTCCAGTTGATAAGTGGTCAAAGGATATGAACAGACAATTCTCAGATGAAGAAATTGAAATTATTTCTAGCCATATGAAAAGATGCTCCAAGTCATTATTAATCAGAGAAATGCAAATTAAGACAACTCTGAAATACCACTACACACCTGTCAGATTGGCTAAGACAGGAAAAGATAATAATGAATGTTGGAGGGGATGTGGGAAAACTGGGACATTGATACATTGTTGGTGGAACTGTGAATACATCCAAGCATTCTGGAGAGCAATTTGGAATTATGCTCAAAAAGCTATCAAACTGTGCATACCCTTTGACCCAGCAGTGCTACTACTGGGCTTATATCCCAAAGAGATCTTAAAGAAGGGAAAGGAACCAGTATGTGCAAGAATGTTAATGGCAGCCCTCTTTGTAGTGGCCAGAAACTGGAAACTGAGTGGATGCCCATCAATTGGAGAATGGCTGAATAAATTGTAGTATATGCATATTATGGAATATTATTGTTCTGTAAGAAATAACCAGCAGGATGATTTCAGAAAGGCCTGGAGAGACTTACATGAACTGATGCTGAGTGAAATGCGCAGGACCAGAAGATCATTATATACTTCAACAACAATACTAATATGATGATCAGTTCTGATGGACATGGCCCTTTTCAACAATGAGATGAACCAAATCACTTCCAAGAGAGCAGTAATGAACTGAACCAACTATATCCAGGGAAAGAATTCTGGGAGACGACTATGAACCACTACGTAGAATTCCCAATCCCTCTATTTTTGTCCGCCTGCATTTTTGATTTCCTTCACAGGCTAATTGTACACTATTTCAAAGTCCGACTCTTTTTATACAGCAAAATAACTGTTTGGACATGTATACTTATGTTGTATTTAACATACCTTAACACATTTAACATGTATTGGTCAACCTGCCGTCTGGGGGAAAGAGGGAAAAAGTTGGAACAAAAGGATTTGCAATGTCAATGCTGAAAAATTACCCATGCATATATCTTGTAAATAAAAAGCTATAATAATAATTTTTTAATTGAATTTTTTTTTAAAAAGTGAAGGCTGACTGGATTTCTCACCTCACACTGCCACTCTGGGTAGTGCCAAGGTCACCTGGATTCTTCCCAGACAGTTCCTGGATAGAATCTGCTTAAAACTGGGGTGACTGGTTCCTTATAATGGTAGTTTCAGGTGCCAGGGCTCTGGGAATGCTGACCATGGGGCCTGACCCCTCACTCCATCCCCATTCTTCTAATCTAGGTTGGGGAGGTGTTTCAGCAAAGTTGTGTGGGCCCCTCACAGCTGTTGCTGCTTCCTCTATTTCTACAGGTAAGGCAGAATTTGAGTTACAGTATTTTAGCATTGTCTTTAATTAATCTGATCTGAGATGAGAGAAGTTAGCAAATAGAGAGACTTGGGCTATATAGATCTTGTTAGCAATCCCCACAACTGAAATGTACTCAGGACTCAGGACAAGATAGAAGTCAAGGAAGGGTTATTGGCAAAATATTCCTTTTTACCTAGTTTGGTTTTTTATTTCTTTTTTTTCCAGAATGGGGTAAATTCCTATAATTATCCCCAATGTTTTAGGAATTTTTCTTGCCATCTTAAAATGACTAATTGCTAAACTTCCTAATCATTGTTCTCAAAAGTTTGAGAATCTACTAAGATGCTATTTTAATTTTAATTAGCTAACTTTGTTTCTGTAGCCCCAACTTGGTCAGAACTAATGTCTGCAGGAGAAAGTATGCTTTTTTCCCCTTTTTGAGAGTCAAGGATGGGGTAGCTAGGTGGTGCAGTGGATAGAGCACCAGCCCTGAAGTCAGGAAGATCTGAGTTCAATTCTGGCCTCAGACACTTAACACTTCCTAGTTGTGTGACCCTGGGCAAGTCCCTTAACCCCAATTGCCTCAGCAAAAAAAAAAAGTCAAGGATGTTAAGGAATCATTCCCAGCATTCTAGCTGCAGTGTAGAAGTTTCTTTCTTGCTGGCTGCATTTTAAATCTTTACAGAATTGGTTCACAGAACAAACATGACATAGACATTCTGTACAGACGCAGACATGGAGAGAAAGTTAAAAATTTTGCCAAAATTTATGCCAAAAGCCATCCTATGGTGCATCATCTCCTCTGGTGCCTAGGAACTTTGCCAAAAATTACACGAATTTCCAACTCTGGGTGGAATCAAGGAAAATTTGCTGAGTATGGAGCTCACAATAACCCAGACAGGCTTTCTCCCAGTAGCTTGGGGTGTCCCAGTTATAGGATTGAAGGAGGAAAAAAATGTAGGGCTTAACTTGACAAGTAAAGAATCAAGCCAGGAAAGACCAGACTCTCCCTTATCGGATCATCAAATGTTGAGGTTCAGAAGGGATCTCAAAAGGTTGGGGGCCACAGACTGGTGTCATGAGGTGTCTCAAAAGAATTTGCAGACTTGACTCCATCTCCAAATCAAGGGGCAAAATTTTTTGTAATTGTAACGCCAATTGAAGCAGGCTAAGTTCCAGAAGAATTTAGCAATGTTACTTTTTTTGCTAATTTTATGGCTTTCAGGTAAGTTTGAGGGGTAATTTATTCACTATTGTCTCAGAACTTGGTTATCACTGACCAACAGATTATCTGTCTGTTTTACCTCTTCATTTTTTCTATAGCCTCTTCTCCTCAATAAATGTTCCTTTTGGCAAAGAGAATGGCCATTGTGAATTTGTCACATGTTTATTTTGAACCAGGAATTGCTACCTTGACTTCATCAAATATTTTATTTAAAAAGTTATTTTTATTAAATTTAAGTTTTATTATACACTTCAAAAACTTTTGAAATGTAACTCATTTTAAACATATAATGTTCATTTTGTGATTGTTGTTCAAAAATTTGACTTTCAGTGAATAGTGTGCATAACATAATTTGCCCCCATAACTTCTAGAAGTTCTGCAGCACAAATTTGTTGGAAAAATAATTGTTCATTTTAATTTCAATGAGATCTTAAATTGAGAAAAGATATACCACAAGCTGAAAAGTAATATGGTGGAGAAAAGGCCAGTCTTAAAATCTAACAAGACTTGGGTTTAAATCCTGCCTCTTAGACTCCATGTGATTTTGGCAAGCTACAGAACCTCTTAGTGCTACAGGAAATGCTGTGTTTCAGATAAGTTGTTGATCTGCTTAAATCAAGGGAGATTTCATTCTGGGAATCCCCTACTGTGAAGGAATTACAGGTGTAGATTATACAAGACAACAAATCAAGTGAATATAACTAAGAATAAAGTTACCTTTTAACTAGAAAACCAGAAATAATTTCAGTTACTCCTACCAAAAAACCACACCCAAAAAAAGTTTACCTCAGATAATGAATTGAAAGTTTAGGAAGAATCTTTCCTATTATTGTCAACCAGCTTTATAAAAGTTACTCACAAGTCATTGGGCTAAATATTGAGGATAAAAAGAAAGGCAAAAGCCCATTATGGCTCTCCAGGAGCTCCCAATCTAATGCCAAAAATTTTTTTTCATATTGCTTTCTTTGTTTTTCTTTCTGAAATAAACTTTAGGACGGTTTTTATAAAAAGGTTTTGTTTTACTTTAAATAGGTGGGGCTAGATGAAGGGAAACTGAGAAAGCATTTCTCTTTTCAGAGATGTTTGACAAAGAAAAGTATAATTAGATATAGAGCTTAAATTTGTATTTTACTTGTAGTAAAGAAAAAAAAAGACTAGGGGGAAATGTACATAGTATATTTTTGTCCTACATCTTTTTCTTGCTAGCTCCACATCTAATTATATTAGGAGGCAGAGTGGTTAAGTGTATTTAATGAGGTGCTAGTGGTAGAGAATTGAGGTGTAAGAATTCCCTCTGGTCAGTGCACAGGTCTAACGTGAAAGAATTCGGGAACCCATAAAGTCTGAATGGCAAAAAGGCACTGAGAAGCCAGCTTTGCTAGGAAGACAGATTTTTTAGTGGCAAGAGATCCTGTTAGGGAAATAAAGGTTAACACTGAGAAGAGAATGTCTTCACAAAGGGCAAGAGTCCTAGCACACAGCTGTGCCAAGAAGAGAGGTTCCTAGGCAAGGCATAATCCTGCTTTGGACTTCTGCAAAGATTTGGAGTTCAGAATTGTCCTTTATAGCAGTCTGAGGCTGGAGTTTCCATTCAAAATTGAAGGAGAATCCTTCAATGTTGTCAATGCCCCCAGGCTTAGATTTCTAGTTGAAAAGAAAGTACTTATTTTGGAGTTTCAAGACACTCAATAGGAATATCAGGCCCAGATCTCCAACTGAATGAGACCACTTAAGTTCCACTGGGATTTAAGTTCCACTGGGAGTTGTCCTGGGCTAATCTTCAACTCAATAGAAGGTGTAGCTGCTCAATAGAGGGTGAAGCTAGTCCCCACCAAGATTTCCAACAGAATGAAACACAACTGCCCTGAAGGGTGGGTCTCTGTCAAAGGAAAGTTTTCAGGGTTCATCCCTGTCATATTTATAGTTAAAATTAAATTTTTATCACTGCATTAAGAAGTATTTCTTGGGAAAGAAAGAAAAGAAAAACATTTACTAAAGTAATAATCCTTTTTCTGCCTTTTAATCCCCATCTCTTAAACTTTTTAGTTCTGTGGCTCTCATGTGTGAATACCTCTCCTGAGATTAGTTCCTCCCCCTGTAACCTCCCCCCTCATTTAATTTACTTGATCAGTTGATCAATTCAATAAATAAACATTTATTAAGCGCCTGTGGCAGGCATTGTGCTAAATGCTCAGAATACAAAGAAAGGCAAAAATGGTTCTAGTTCTCCAGTGACTTACAATCTAAACCGGGGTGTTCAGATTTACTATGGCATAATATAACAATTTAGAGGTGTGTGGTAAGGGTCACTGCCCCTCCCTCCAATTAATCAGTGATTTGTTTTAGGAGAGGCAAAAAGGAATTTATTGCTTTCTCCTGAGAAAGGACACACCCACAGTCCACCAAAACTGCTTCAGTCAGGGAGTGTACAAAGGTGAGCAGTTCTCAGTAAGTTTATGTTGACCCTAAAGTGGAGTTCCACCCCCAACCCCCCAGGCTTTTCAGAGGTTAGGAGGGAACTTACCCCAGCAACAAAGGAACTCAAAACAAAGATGTTTGCTCAATAAGGAGGGAGAATTGCCTTTCCCCTGTCCGCAGTCACAAGGGGACAATGTGGTACTAGAACATAAATGTTCTAATTTCTTTCAATTGTGCAGAGCTAAGGGAAAAAAACAAAAAGGTTCCTTTTAAATTTCAGACCACCATTCCCAATCAGAAAACCCAGTCCCTGCCCCTAAGGAGGTGATATTACATTCTTTTGAACCTCCTTTCTGACCACCCACACATTGTCCCTGTGGGTTTCAGTTTTCTAATTTGTTTCATTTTTCCAATTTAATTTTTATAATTGTGGAAACCAAACAAATACTCAAACATTTCTTACAGAGGCAAAAAACCAATTCAATAATATATCCTTTTCTAGAACCAATGTTATTTTTTTTTTTTATTTACAGTCCTTTTATTTACAGGACATATATGCATGGGTAACTTTACAGCATTAACAATTGCCAAACCTCTTGTTCCAATTTTTCACCTCTTACCCCCCCACCCCCTCCCCTAGATGGCAGGATGACCAGTAGATGTTAAATATATTAAAATATAAATTAGATACACAATAAATATACATAACCAAAACGTTATTTTGCTGTACAAAAAGAATCAGACTCTGAAATATTGTACAATTAGCTTGTGAAGGAAATCAAAAATGCAGGTGTGCATAAATATAGGGATTGGGAATTCAATGTAATGTAGAACCAATGTTATTTAATTGAGAAACCATGAAGAAGAGAAAGGAATATATCTGTCATCAGGAAGGGAAATGGTTAAGGGGTTCGGAACTGAGCAGATAAGTTTAGTTTATTGGGTGAAGTTGCAACAGCAATCATTACAATGTAATTATTAGAATATTAGGTTATTATTATTAGACTAGAATAGCTAAATATTAGAATTAGAATAGAATCTATTAGAATAAAATAGCTCAGTGGTTTGTCTCAAGGAGTTCAGAGCAAAGAGGCTAAGTACAGTGAACCTTTGAACCTAATTCTGCATCTGTCACTTTTCAGCTGTATTGATATGGGCAATATAGACACTAGATAATGGTAGTCACCAAAAGTTGGGATTTGGTCATGTGAATAATTCACAATGGTCATTCTTTTTGGAAAAAGATCTGTTTAGGAGAAATCAGTTACCAACAAAATGAAGGGATACATAGATCTCAGAAATGGTAAATATGAGAATAGGAGAGCATATGAAAGCCAAGTTCCTCAGTGGAACTCACAATTACCGGTAGAAAGCGAGCCCCCATGAGATTGGGACATGTCCTTACCTGGCAGGTTAAATCCTTGAAGGAACTTAGCACCCTAAAAGAGTTAGCTGTAAGGAGGAAAAGTGGGGTTGGGAAGCATAGTGGAGTTAGAATAGATACCAAGTGGCATGGGGGAGGAGTAAAGAGAAAGACACCATGAGGTAGGGTGCCAAGGCAGAGATCCAAAGGAGGGCAGCAGTCATGAGATGGCTCATAAATACATTTTATGGAGAAAATTTAACTTAAGGAACATGATTGGGATTTCTGACTGGACATGGCAAGGTGAAGCTGTCCCAAGATCTCTACATAGGGTACCTTACGGATTTGACTTAGTTGAATTTCTGACTGGAGACTTCTCCCATGAGCTAAACTGATCTCTTATCAGTGCCTTTTCCCCTGCTTGCCTCAGGGATTAATTCTTTAGTTTCTCACTAACACACCATTCAGCACCTCATCAGTTTGATCTTGAGCAAATCCCTTAATTTCACTTAGCCTCAATTTTCTCATTATATATTAAGTAATAAAAGCATTTGCATAGTACTTTACAAAGGTTTGCAAAGTACATTACAAATATTATCTTATTTTATTCTTGGAAGAAGCAAAATATCTTACAAAAAACTCTACTGATTCGCTGATGAATACAAAAAAGATTTTTTCATTCTTGTAACAATGGGTGCCTAGGTGAGTAGACACATCTTTGAAACTCCAAAGGTAGCATTTTATTTCCTATCCTGAAGCACAAATTACTCACTTGATTCCCTTGGATGTTGCAGAAGTTACAAGACATGAATCTCCACCCCCTCATTACATAGCCAGTCTCTGACCCAAAGAAGCTTAAGTTCTAGAAAGGGGAAAGCCCTGCTCAGTTAGGGCTAAGGGCAAAGAACAAAAGATTCTTTTCGAATCTCAGGCCACCATCCTTCATTACAAAAGTCAGTCCTTGCTCCCAAGAAGCTTATGTTCTTTTTTTATTTTTTTATTTTTTGGTCTTAAACATAACTATTTATTTAACAATAAGGAAAGATAAATAATATTATATACAAATTGATATTTTTATACATAATATTTTGCTATATAAAAATTATGTATGTGTGTATACACATATCATAAACACATATAGAAAGAGATCACAGTTGCCTATCAATATATTCAATATGTGGTGATTTTGAATGTTTGAATTTGAATGTTTTATCAATGAATTCCCCCATGTCTGTTTTAAATGAGAACATATCAATGGAAAGTCAAATAAGTTATAAGGTGTTCTTGAGCTTTTTGCCAGAAACTCAACGGGTCCATATGATGGAAATATATGGCTAACTTCCACATCTATACCTTCAGTTTCCATTACCACTATACAAACAATTAAAAACTTAACGACCCCATATCTCTCCAGGGTCAACAATGCTCTCGAAACAGGTAAATTCTTTTTGACACTGATGTCACTCCTCTCTTTCTACATAGTCTCTCCAGGTTTCAAAGTCAGAATTCTTTTTTTTTTTTTTTTTTCATAATTATAACTTTTTATTGACAGAACCCATGCCTGGGTAATTTTTTACAACATTATCCCTTGCACTCACTTCTGTTTCGACTTTTCCCCTCCCTCCCTTTACCCCCTCTCCCAGATGGCAAGCAGTGCTATACATGTTAAATATGTCACAGTATATCCTAGATACAATATATGTGTGCAGAACCGAACAGTTCTCTTGTTGCACAGGGAGAATTGGATTCAGAAGGTAAAAATAACCCAGGAAGAAAAACAAAAATGCAAACAGTTTACATTCATTTCCCAGTGTTCTTTCTTTGGGTGTAGCTGCTTCTCTACATCACTGATCAATTGAAACTGAGTTAGATCTTCTCTTTGTCGAAGAAATCCACTTCCTTCAGACTACATCCTCATACAGTATTGTTGTTGAGGTATATAATGACCTCCTGGTTCTGCTCATTTCACTTAGCATCAGTTCATGTAAATCTCTCCAAGCCTCTCTGTATTCATCCTGCTGGTCATTTCTTACAGAACAATAATATTTCATAACATTCATATACCACAATTTACCCAACCATTCTCCAATTGATGGGCATCCATTCATTTTCCAGTTTCTGGCCACTAAAAAGAGGGCTGCCACAAACATTTTGGCACATACAAGTCCCTTTCCCTTCTTTAGTATCTCTTTGGGGTATAAGCCCAGTAGTAATACTGCTGGATCAAAGGGGATGCACAGTTTGATAGCTTTTTGAGCATAGTTCCAAATTGAAGCTTACATTCTTTTGGAGGGAGATAACTTTAACACTTGATTATTCTTTGATGACCTTGTGGATTTGTTTTCTAATTTAAGTTTCATTTCTTCAATTTAATTTTCATACTTGTAGAAACCAAATAAACGCACATTTCTTACAATTTTCCCCCTTTTTTCTTTTTTAATAATTTGGTTTCCACATTTTTTCTTAACCCCTCAAATTTAGCCAATTCTTACATCACTTTACATCACACTTCATAAAAGTCTAATAGTCCCTGCAAAGATCTCCTTACACAGAATGGATAATTAATCCTTGCATTCTCTGCTAATTCTTTTGACAGGTCTGTACTAAGAGTGAACTCCAACTGTAATGCACGTTCCTCCTTTTCCTGCCAATAACCTGTCTAGAGTCATTCTGTTTTCCCATGCTATTCTTCTAGTAGCATCTAACTATTGTGTTATTCCCTTCAGTGCCTCTCTGATGTAACTTATCCAATAATATTTACTCATCACAGTAGGAATGACCCAAATCCAGAACTAGATTTTTAGACTTGAATTCATCAGTAACTATCCTTGACTTAATTCTTCCTGATTCAGTGTTACTTTCTTCATGCCAGGGTAAAAGAAGTAGCCAATTGGGTTAGTGCACAGGGGCCTACTCAGTTCTTAGACAAAGCAGGTTTGAGAGTGCTGCTTCCACAGTACTACCCAAAGTTTGCTTGGGGTATGCTCATCGGAGAAATTGCCAGAGTTTTCAGACTCAGGTTCATGCCACTACAATCCCTAAGTTTTGGAATCTTTTTGGTTTAATCCCTCACAGAAAGGAAAGGTAGAACAAAGCATTGCAATTCTCCCCAGAAATATTATATTTAAAACATGTTCTTCTATACCAAAGGGAATGGTACTATCTGGGCATGGGACAACCTGTATCATAAACATAGAAATTACTTCTTGTTCAGATTCTTTACAAAGTACTTTACAAATTCTACCCAGATATTGGTGTCTATCACTTGCCTTAATTTAATACCAAATCTTCCTATTCTGTCTATTCCCAACTTAACTCTTTTAATCTGCATTTTCTAAATGTTCAGCCTTTGTCATAAACTAAATATTATTCCAATTTGGACAGGCAGTTCCATAAAATCCTCTTTCTCAATTAGGACACAAATACTTATTGTACCTACTTGTCTATGGGAGTCAAGCCTCTATAATTCTATAATTTGACAAGAATCAAACAGAATTATTTGTGGGATATCCTTCCCAGTAATATTAACTCAAATTTTGACCCAATGTCCCCATCCTAAGTCCCAAAATACTATTGTAGCAGGAGAGTAGAATTAATCCTATATAACCTTCCCCCTTCACAGAATCAATGAACTCCTTATAGGGAACCCACTCAGACAATGGGTAATTTGAGGTCCATTTACCAGCCAATTCCAGTTCCTTCCCAAAGAAATGGGGCCCAAAGTCCTCTGAGGTATGTGGCAATGATCTCACCTTCTGAAATTACTTCCTGCTGAGAATGGGTATTGAACTGGATCATCCTACAGGGTTCCATTTGAAGATACAGGGGGCTGAGTCACACCCCTGAATATATAATACAGTTGTCTAGTGCTGGTCATTTGAAAGTGAATTGCTCAAAGCCTATAAGAAAACAAACCCAAGAGAATGAAAGAGAGATTGAATACAAAGAGCAGAACCTCATTCTTGGGAGGTATGCTAAAATTCTCTAACTAGCTAGTTAGGCATAATCTCTTTTAATAGGGACTAGTTTATAACCCCAAAGCAATTTTGAGAAAGGGTGGAGGGGTCCCATCCAAATACCAGCGGTATTCACAAAATCCTTTCTTCACAGGTCTTTTCATACAAATTATTCACAAGAAAACATGTTTGTACCACAGAACACACTATGAAAACAAATGTTATTCCCACATTAGTAACAAACTTAAATAAAATTGACTTTCCCATTGATGTAACAATATTCCATAAGTTGCATCCTTCAAAGAAAACTTGAATACACAAGAATCCTCTTCTCCAAACCTACTAAAAATGTTTCAGCTTTAGTTTCAGTAATCAATAAAATAACAGTTAGATTATTGTCTATGAACAGTTCAGATGAATGACTAGACCAAGTATTCATTTCCCTAATTATTTAGGTAATAACTACATATTTTCAGATCAAAAATAGAAACTTTTTATTGTGCTCACTTCTACTGACTACTTGCTCTGATTGTAGAAATTTGCTGTAAGAGGAAAAAACAGGGACTTGATTATAATAGCATAAAAACAGGTCCTTCAGGCTTTAGTGTGAGGGTACGTACATGACAGGATAAAGCATCCTTAGCTTTGTTTCACAATTGACAACCAATTATGCAGTAACAATTCCATCTCATAGCCAGACTCAGGAATAATCAGGTGGGAAACAAAGAAACAGAACTGGGAAACAGTCAAAAGGATCCCATCTTGAACATAGGCCAAGATTTTCCTCCCAGTTCTTACCCAGATAGATGTCCACTTGAGACAATTGAGGATAGCATCCCTTTGAGTAACTTATGGCATTTCTTCCCAATAGTGGGTTGCTGACTTAATGATCAATCAATAATACCCAAATTCAAAACTCAAAAGAATATTAGTTACAGTCCCAAGAGATTTTAATATCTAATAGCAAATCCTACTAATCATAGCTTAGGACTAGATACATTATTTTTATTCTCATGAAGTTGAAATAAGCCATAAAAGTTTATCAGAACTCAGACATATAAGAAATTCTGTTTAACATCTTTAACATGTTTTTCTTTTCTTCTTGAGTTTAAACAAATCCTGGTGAAAGGACCAATCATTAGAAAACATTCTATATAATAAGCTTATAGATTCTTTTTATTATTATTATTATAACTCTTTATTGACAGAGCCCATGCCTGGGTAATTTTTTTTTTACAACATTATCCCTTGCACTCACTTCTGTTCCGACTTTTCCCCTCCCTCCCTTCAGCCCCTCCCCCAGATGGCAAGCAGTCCTAGACATGTTAAATATGTCACAGTATATCCTAGATACAATATATGTGTGCAGAACTGAACAGTTCTCTTGTTGCACTGGAAGAATTGGATTCAGAAGGTAAAAATAACCTGGTAAGAAAAACAAAAATGCAAGGCTTATAGATTCTTAATAAACACATTTCTTCTTTGGGAACTGTACATCCCCAAAAAACTCATTTTACAGGGCTGATGACTTGCTTATACTGATGGTTTAAAGAAAAATGACAAGCTTACAAATTAGGGGAAGTTGACAGAGACCCCAGAAAAGGGGCTGAGCTTGCTGTTGCCCACCCCAACTATTTGCTTCTTTGGGCTCTGCTGTTAAATACCTTCCCTGACCCTGTGAAGGGAGAAAAAGGATGCTGCATATCCTTATACTTGAAGATGAACTGATAAGGCTTTCAACCTCATCCCTCTTGTTCCATATATGATAATTACCAATTTTAGGTTTAGCATGATGACAATAATTCCAAATAACTTAGTTAACAATCTTAGAATTTTCATGAAGTAATAGACAAATAATCTTAGTTGTAATTTCCTCTTAGTTTTCTAGCAAAGATAGAAATACTCAATTCCCTAAGCTACATTTACAAAACATTTATAAAACAGGGTTAGCAAAACTATAAAAAAATAAACTTTTCACCTTTTTTATAAGAATAAACTTATTCTGTCCCCAAGTTGTTGTAGCTTTGGAAGTTCTCAGGAGGGTTGTGGCTTCCCCTTCGATTCCCTCAAATAAATTTCCTTTTTGTTTAGGAAGTAAACAAAAAAATTGTTAATATTGAGGTAAAACAGAATCTATCACAAAAATATATAGAAGTCTTGTAATTTACAGTTAAGTTTTCACTTTTAACATATACAGCAATTGAAAAAGTTATTTTAAAATCAATCAATACTTTGGTTTGTGAGATTCTTCTTGTGAAATTGTGGATGTTCCATTCAACTAAATTATTTCTTAGTTGTTAAACCAACTCCTTAACTTTAATTAAAATTTTATAAACTCTATCCTTTATGTATATTTCTTTGTTAAAGAGAGAAATCAAAATAAACTTTAAGATTGAGAATATAGGTAATATCTAAGTTACTTTAGACAAAATTTCACAAAACTTATATGACCAGCACAGCTAAAATTTTACAAATTGCCCAATATACAATTTAGAAATTGTGTAGTATCTTAAATATATTTTATCTAATTAGGAGACACAAACATCTGATCTCTTTAGGCAAGTTACCAGAGAACTGTTTTAATATCCAATTTTTAAATTTAAAGTAAATACAAACTTAAATTTCTAGTAGCTATAGTTCAATATCAATGCACACATTTTCTAAAATTTTATTCCCAAATGCATCAATTGAAAGTAATTCTATCGATCTAGAAAAAATAACAACAAAATTCATATGGAAGAACAAAAGATCGAGAATCTCAAGGGAATTAATGAAAAAAAATCAAATGAAGGTGGCCTAGCTGTACCTGATCTAAAACTATATTATAAAGCGGCAGTCATCAAACCTATTTGGTTGGTTAAGAAATAGATTAGTTGATCAGTGGAATAGGTTAGATTCACAAGACAAAATAGTTAACTATAGCAATCTAGTGTTTGACAAACCCAAAGATCCTAACTTTTGGGATAAGAATTCATTATTTGACAAAAACTGCTGGGATAACTGGAAATTAGTGTTGCAGAAATTAGACATGGACCCACACTTAACACCAAGATAAGATCAAAATGGGTCCATGATTTAGGCATAAGGAATGAGATTATAAATAAATTAGAGGAACATAGGATAGTTTATCTCTCAGACTTGTGGAGGAGGAAGAAATTTGTGATCAAAGACGAACTAGAGACCATTATTGATCCCCCACAAAATACAAAATGTTGATTACATCAAATTAAAAAGCCTTTGTACAAACAAAACTAATGCAAACAAGATTAGAAGGGAAGCAACAAACTGGGAAAATATCTTCACAGTTAAAGGTTCTGATAAAGGCCTCATTTCCAAAATATATAGAGAATTGACTCTAATTTATAAGAAATCAAGCCATTCTCCAATTGATAAATGGTCAAAGGATATGAACAGACAATTTTCAGATGATGAAATTGAAACTATTTCCACTCATATGAAAGTGTTCCAAATCACTATTGATCAGAGAAATGCAAATTAAGACAACTCTGAGATACCACTACACATCTATCAGATTGGCTAAGATGACAGGAAAAAATAATGATGAATGTTGGAGGAGATGTGGGAAAACTGGGACACTGATTCATTGTTGGTGGAGTTGTGAATGCATCCAACCATAGTGGAGAACAATCTGGAATTATGCCCCAAAAGTTATCAAATTGTGCATACCCTTTGATTCAGCATTGCCACTACTGGGCTTATACCCCAAAGAGATACTAAAGAAGGGAAAGGGACCTGTATGTGCCAAAATGTTTGTGGCAGCCCTGTTTGTAGTGGCTAGAAATTGGAAAATGAATGGATGACCATCAATTGGAGAATGGTTGGGTAAATTGTGGTATATGAATGTTATGGAATATTATTGTTCTGTAAGAAATGACCAGCAGGATGAATACAGAGAGGATTGGAGAGACTTACATGAACTGATGCTAAGTGAAATGAGCAGAAGCAGGAGATCATTATATACTTCAACAACAATACTGTATGAGGATATATTCTGATGGAAGTGGATTTCTTCGACAAAGAGAAGATCTAACTCAGTTTCAATTGATCATTGATGGACAGAAGTAGCTACACCCAAAGAACACTGGGAAATGAGTGTAAACTGTTTGCATTTTTGTTTTTCTTCCCGGGTTATTTCTACCTTCTGAATCCAATTCTCCCTGTGCAACAAGAGAATTGTTCAGTTATACACACATATATTGTATCTAGGATATACTGCGACCTATTTAATATGTATAGGACTGCTTGCCATCTGGGGTAGGAGGTGGAAGGAGGGAGGGGAAAAGTCAGAACAGAAGTGAGTGCAAGGGATAATGTTGTAAAAAATTACCCTGGCATGGGTTCTGTCAATAAAAAGTTATTTTTTAAAAAATTTTAAAAAAAGAAAGTAATTCTATCATATATCATTTAAATTCAAAAACATTATAATTTAGGTCACATTTTCTTTTTTTTTTTTTTCTTTGTTTGAGAAAACCTCCTCAAAAACTTCATTCTTTTAGACTCCTCAGAATCATTGAAATGGCAATAAACTAAGACCTGAGATGGAGCCCCTGGGAACAAAATGGCAATGACTTCTATCTCCCTCCCCTAGATTTTATATTCTTCCCTAAATGAACTGCAGTATTAAGAAGGGAGAAATATTTAAACATACAAAGTGGATTTCCTTAGATTTCCTCAAGCCACATAGAGATAGACCACACCCTTTTACAGAATCTAGAATTCCCTGAGAATAGTTTTGAGAGTCTGGGATGTTGGGGGATGTAGGAACCAACGTAGAGAGAAATTGAGACTGACCATAGGGTTTTGGAGGAGCCTACCATTCTTTGGAAAGGCTGGATTCAATCAAGTCCATATGCAGCAGCCCTGAATGATGAGGTCCAAATAAGGAGGTGTGAGAATAGAGAGGAAGAGATCTCCTAACAGCAATGAGATCCCCTTGGTTGGCTTTGCAAAAGAATTCAAAAACCTCAATGAATACAGGCACAAGGTTTGTGGCAGAGAATGGGATTTAATTGCATTAAGAAGACAGCTTGCTAGGAAGACAGACTTCTTAGTGGGCAATGAATTTTTTTTTTTTTTTTTTTTTTTGCTATAGCAAAGGTGAGTTACACTGAGAAGAGAATATCTTCAGCAGTGGGCAAGGTCCTGTTAGGACATCTGTGAAGATAGGTTTGACCAAACCTTGGTATACCAAGATGGTAAATCTTGGCCTGGGGTTGGGGAGCAGTTTGAGCCACTAAGTAGAGGACTATTGAGACAGAGATCTCCAATTGAATAAGATCACTTAGTTTGAGTTTGAGTTTGAGCCCAGGGACTAATTTTCAGTTCAATAGAGGGTGGTGATTATGTCCCTGGCCAAGATCTCCAATTGAATGAGATTACTTAGGATGTTTCTCTTATGGACAGAAGAGTGTGCCTCTCCCAGGGGAGAGCTTGGGACCCTGAATCATCCTTCTCTCACAGATTAAAGGGGACACAATTTACATCATGATCATTCCCATTCCCCTCTAAGGGGAGAAGCTAGAAAGTATAACTTTTAAGAAAAATTCAGATTAGTTTGCATCAAGATGCCTTAAAATAGTGACACTAAACATGCTTTTAAATCCCCAAATGACCAGATCTTTTCCTTTGTAGTTCCTTTGTAATTTTCCTATGTAAACAAAACATAGATTCACTCTCACACAAACTGCTTTTAAATTCCTTTTCTTTCTAATACAGAGTTGTTCCTTCCCTACTTCCTGAAGAACCTCTTCTCTTCTGGAACCCCACTTCTCTAGAGTTTCTCATAAATTTCTCTTGCACAGACCCTTCCTGCACTTCAGCATGAAAGTTTCCACACTGTGGTGATCCCAGATCACTCCTCAATTCTAGATTTCCTGATATCCCCTTTCTTCTAGTACCATATCAGAGGTATGTCCCAGGGGTTCCCTTGGCACCATTAAATCCCCAATTTTACCAATGTTTGACACCTCAGACCCTATAAGATGGCTCCAGCAATTAAAGACAATACTAGATAGTTTGGGTTCTTACCATTGGTTTTTGCACAGAGATGCCTGGCTGCTGCAAAATCTCTTCTGTTTCCCTTCCTGATTTCCTGGATTCATCAGTGGACTTACCAACATAGTTCTGAGATCTTGAACAGTCTATGAATGGAGGACCCAGAACTGAGCCATGAGACCACTGAAATCCATGGCATACATCTCCTTATCCTTCAACAGGGGCCACCAGCTGTTGAAGGTCCATAATATCTGGATCCCAGATGGGCCCCCATTTGTAAAAAACAAAATATCTTACCCAAAACTCCACTGATTCAATGATGAATGCAGGTAAGATTTATTGTACATTCTTGCAAGAATGGGTGTCTAGGTGAGTAGACACACCTTTGAAGCTCCAAAAGCAGCATTTTATTTCCCATCCTGAAGCACAGGTCCCTCCCCCAATTCCCCATTAATTGGATGTTACAGAAATTATACAACATGAATCTTACATATTCAGTCCCTGACCTAAAGGAGCTTACATTTTAGAAGAGGGAAGATAATAGGAGGGCTAAGGAGAAAACGCAAAAGATTCTTTTCAAATCTCAGGCCATCGCCCCTGATTACAAAAGTAAGTCCCTGCCCTCAAAGAGCTTACATTCTTTTGGGGGAAGATAACCTCCACTCTTGGTTTTTCTTTGATGTCCTTGTGGGTTTCAGTTTTCTAATTGAAGTTTCATTTCTTCAATTTAATTTCATAACTGTGGAAACCAAATAAATGCCCATTTCTCACAATTCTCACAACAACCATGGGAGGTAGATGTTATTATTATTTCCATTTTACAGCTAAAGAAACTGACAGAGATCAAACCTTGCCTGAATTTCACACAACTGGTTTGTAGTGTCTGAGGTAGGATTTAGACCCAGATATTCCTGATTCCAGCTCTAGCATTCTTTCCACTGAACCATGTAGACATCTTTAAAATAGGCATAAAAGTTTTTATGAGGCTGAAAAGAAGTAATGCAGATTTAAAAAAAAAAAAACTTCATAGAAAGAAGAAAGTTTATAAAGGCTGAAACTGAAAGAGAAAAAAAAGGCTATACTTGAAGAGCAAAATAGCTTACACAAAACATGGTTTTTTTCAGCCACCTTATAGGTATCTCATAAACATATTTGTTGCATCTCCCTTATTGATGACTGCTTGGCAAATTGCTGTAGGTACCAAGAAAGAAATTAATTAAACACTTTTGTAATGTTCACACTGCCAGTTTGAACAGGATAGAGGATGTTATTCTAAGTTAAAAAAAGACTTCTAAAGACCCATCCTCACAATCAGATTGTTTTGTTAGTGAATTATTCAGAAGTTTTGGGATCCATCAAAGAAATGAGTTCTTATAAGAATTTCCTTAGCAGTTAAATATTAGTAAATAAAAAGTGATGACTTTGAGATGATAAATGGAGGAAAAGATTTAACTTTTTTTGCTGTGCTCCCTTTGCTTCCTTTGTTAGGACTCTCTCAAAGGACTCGGGTTTTTTGGGAATGCTTCATATTTAAATAGACTCCACCCCTGTTGTTGATTTGACTAAAAAATGAGTAAACAGCAACAAACTCCAAAGTGAAATTTCCATGGTTATTATAGGAAAAACAATGTAAACAACATCAATTTCCTGGATTTTAAATTTATACTAAATGTGTTTATTTAAAGCATGATGTGCTATTTTTCCTTATACATTGTACACATTTCTAATTGCTCTTCCATTCTGTTCTGTTTCATTTTCAGTTCTAATGTCATTCTCCCTGAAGAGCAGCCACATTCCAGCTCTCAGTGTGCCCCTCTCAACTGTCTTTCTCAGCCTCCTAATCCCTAGTCTTCATCTTCAACAGACAAAAAAATGGAATGGAATTTGTACAACCATTATGTAGACTACTTCCCAAGATTCAGCAGGCATTTCTGCCTGATTGGGAACATGAATAAAACTTGGTTCATTTCTACACTATTGGAAATCAAGAGAAGATTGAGAAGTATACTTATAAGTACAGAGGCCAGTCTGACAGGACACTTGATGGTTTCTCTGATCATGTACAAACTTAGCTAAAGAATGTTCTGTGATAAGAACTTTAAAAAAAGAAAAGAAAGAAAAAGAAAATTTTGTTTTCAGATGCTTAGTTCTATCTCTGTAATAAGCCAATATAAAATAAATGGTAGACAAATCATAAAATCCTATCATCCTCAGTCAGCCGTAGAATTCTGATTCAGATTTTTTTTTCAGGCAATGGTATTTATTTTATTTTTATTTATTTATACCACAATTTTTGTTAGTAAACTATAAACCAATTGTGGAAAGAGTATATGTACATTTTTATGTTTAAATAAGGAAAATTAGCTGAATTAACTTTGATTTTAATTATTTAAAATTGGCCTGAATTTGGCCATTTTTATGCACAAAATAAAAAATTATGGTTCATTGGAATATTCATGTTAACTTTGTATTTGCACTGGTTTGTTTATGCACTTATTTTCTAATTAGTTATTTATTAGCTACTGATTTTATAATAATTTCCTACTGAAAACCAGTTGTTAAGTCTAAGAAAGATTTTAATTATGATCATTTACTTAATTATGATCAATTGTTTAATTATATGCTTTTTTATTTTATTTTTTTTTATTTTTTTTTTTTTTTTAGGACTTCATACAAGTAGATGAACTGGTGCTGTTCCATTTTATGTGCTAACTCATAAAGGAATGCTAAACAATTTGACAAAATCATGTGTTCATTTAATTTTTTTCTCTCAAAAATTCAAGTTCTCAATGTGAGTCTTTACCTGTGAAAAGATTATAAGTACAGATCAAAAGATATACATGTATAAAAAACATCTTTTAAAAAAGTTGTTCACTTAGGTAGGGTTGAATATTTGGAATGAAGTTGATATAAATAAGGCTGATCTTTTTTCTGCAAAACTTCCTTGCCAAAAACAATAAATAATAAACCTTAGTGCATTGTCAGCTTATGACAAATACTCAGGTGCCTATGATATACAGATTCTCTAGTGACAGCTCAGTGTTCCTAGTTAAGTTACAGATTCTTTTAAAGTATCCTAGAACATAGTTTAAAGTACTGAATTTACACGATTAGTCAAAAATAGGCGACTTTATTTTGCACAATAACCTGACAGACAAGGAAAATAACTAATTGATCTATAGAATCCAAGAATTTGGGGCTTCTCATTAAGTACTACTCATAAATTGTTCTTACTCCCGATTCCTTGCTCTTAGTCAGGTAGCCTTAATTTATTTAGAGAAAAAAGGGTTTGATATTTTCATGTGACAATATCTATGACTTCTCTATAAATTCCACACTAAAAATAGTCCACATTTTTTCACAGAATCATGGATTTAGAGGTGGAAAGTAACTTTGAGATCAAATCTAATCCATCTCCCTCATTTTACATATGGATAAATCAGGCTTAGAGACATAAAGTGACTAGACTAGTTCATGTGCATAATTCTAATAAATACATGCCAGAGACAGGTCAGTAATCTCCTGACCTAGTATAGGGTGATTGACAGCAGAGGCTAATTTAGAATCATTCAGGAATTTAAAGGATATCAAATTCAATGGTTTTTAAATTCTAAGTACTTTTTTTTTCCAGAAATGTATACCTATCATATGTCAATCAAGAAGCAGCAATCATCATTTCAAAAACAACTAAAGGATTTACTTTCATGTATAACATGTGCAGCAGTACCACTTATTAAAAGCAAATTGAGGTAAATGGTGAGATTCTGCACAAAACAAATATAAAGGTTTAGGTTCAGAGAAATTTAGAAAACAAATCTTAAGCAAAGTGAAACAGAACAACTTTCTGTTTCTCGATGCATTACCAAGTTCATCTTATTTTGCTGTGGCCACCGAGAGTCATGCATATGCAGTGTGTACATTTTTATTACTGGTCAGTCAGTATTTTTTTTATGGAAACATGATCATGCTGTTTCCATCTTCAATGTAACATAGCTGCTACATAATTTTTTTAAATAAACACTCTTGTGCCTGAGGAAAGATTTGCCTTTAAAAAGGAGCTCAGAACACCTTCCTAGATTTCCTCATTATTCTCCTCTATGGTACTGGGAATACAACAGGAAATACTGTTCTTAAATTACATGTGAATGTGTCAGTAATACTCTGCTACATATCTGGATATCTGTACTCAGTTTATAACCCAATGCAAAATGATTAGAAAATACAAAGACTATTTCTTCCCTCTAATTCAGACAAAAGTATTATCTCTAATTCTACAGCATATGTTTGATATTAAAAGTTTGTTTTAAAATGCCAATGGGGGAGGGGGAGGAAGATTGCTTTGAAGCATTTACAAAATACTTATTTTAGCTAAAACTTGCTAGAATGTGAAAACTTAGAAATGAATATCTATGTCTCCACACAAAAGCAGTTCGTATTCATAAATTCATAGGATCTTAACCATCATCTAGGACTACTACTCTTTATAGCTGATGATACAGGTCCAGAAATTTTGTATGACTTGTCTGAAGGAAACACAACATTAGAAGAAGCCAACCTGAAAAATAAAAATAACCCACAGCAACAAATAATAAAAATAAAAACAAAAACAAACGCCTTGACTAAATAAAAACAGAAAAGATTTAGGGATTGCAATAGGTAAAGATGCTGTAAAACTTGTTGTTTTAAAGAAGTACATTAGTAGTATCTATTGATAGGAGAAGATGAGACAGGAAGGAATCGTAAGGTAATTGTTCATTTACTGAACTACTGACTGCAAGTCAACTGGTTCTAGGCTCCAAGTCAAAAGAATTGTTCAGGATGCTAAGAAAACTAAAATCACTAAATATTGCGAAAATGCCTGTTAAGGAAGAAAGGGAATTGTTCAGGTAGTAGAAGACAAGGAAGAATCTTCAAAGAAAAGAAGAGTTTTAAACAAAGAGTAATAAACCATTTTTTGTTTTACATCACTAAGAACAGAAGAAGAAATAAGAGGATTACCAGGTTAGTTGGGAGGTTTAGGTTAGTTAAAAAATATTTTTCAAATAAACATTACACTAAAATGGATTATTATGGAAGTTTGTGGAATCTCCTTTAGAGTAAAGACACAGTTGTTTGGTATAGTTTAAATAGCTTGAGGGTACTATGCCTTAAAGTATCATAGCTCTTATAATTTTGTGAAAATCTAAGAGAAAAATATTTTAAATTCTTAGATTAGACATAAAGACACTTGGTAATCTTTGAAAAATAAGTAAACAGTCTTAACATTTTTCCAGTGTACCTATCCAGTATTTCTTTTTTGAAGAATAGACAAGAATAGTTTCTTTCTATCAAGATAATGGGCATCCTTGTTTCACCCTCTTTCTATCAAGCAGTATTTTCTATACTATCTTTTTATAATTTTCAGAACACTGAAATTAATAGGAAAAAGTACCATGATTATCAGAGGACAATAAAACAAATATGCTCAATGATATTTAGGAAATCAATGGTGAACATTCCCCAATAAAAACCTTTAAAATCTGTCCATTTCAGAAAAGAAATTTGAGCCTACAGCTATATAAGGAGCTGGCTGGATGTGAATACATTTATTTTTTTCCATGTATTGGAAAAGTTATTTCCAAATATAAATTTAACCATGGCTACATAAGGCCAATGATGAACATGTAAATCAAATGACTTGCACCAAAAAAAAAAAAAAGAAAAGAAAAAGAAAGAAAGAAAAAGGAAGGAAAAAAGAGAAAGAAAGAAAAAGAATTATAAAGTGTGAGGAAGAGGAGCAAATAAAGGAAAATGTATTTTCTACTACAGTATGAATATCAATTTCCATGTTTGACTGTATAATAGTTCATTGCTAATCACAATGAGAAACCATATCTTTCAAAAATCTTTTCTGGATTATGAATTGGTTGAATTATGATTTCTTAGTGAAACAATTTATGGCCACAAACGTATTATTAACAGTCGATATGAAGTAGTATTAAATTTGAAGAAAATTTTTTGGGAAAAAAAACAGTTTTGCTTCTTTATAAATATAGAACATTTAAACTAAACTAAAATGTTTAAATATGTTTGAAAAGAATTGGAAAAATAATACCTACTTCTTCAGAAAGCTGCTAACTTAGAGTTGATGGTATAACCATTACTAATATAAGACTAACAGAGTCCTCAGTTCTTTTATTTTTTTAAATAAATGTTCAATAGTCATTTTGTGTCCATGATAAATTCATCTACTTCACAAAATGCTTTCTGAAAAGAACCTTTTTTTTTTTTTTTTTTTTTAAAGATGGGGACATTGATTTTGAGGAGGTGAAGTCAACTGATATTTTTCTATTGCAGCTTGATCATGTTAACACCCAAAACATTGTAGCTGTTATTCATTTGATTTTGTTCTCCTAATACATATAATAGTATATTCAGGGGTCAAAAATATTTCCCTATTAATGATTTGTCCTTATTTATATTCTATCAAAAAAGTTTTTAAGAAACTACCTTAGCTTAAGGGCACAGGTACTTATAAATATGCAATATCACATGATTGCATGAGATTTTTTTTTGTCATGTAAGTTTTCTCATAATCATCATATAAATGCTTTAGAATTCTTATTTTTCCTGTGATTCCTTCTCCATGAGGAATGTGATACATGTGCTTGTTCTCCTTTACATAAAGAAATGCATGGCTTTAATCTTCAGTTCATTTTAAACTTTTTTATTGTGGAGTTATTTAAAGTTTACCTATTAAAACTGAAGACTACATAAACTGCTAGGCCAAATCACTTTTTGTGTGATTAGTATTTATTTGCTGGCTGCTAACATTCTGATTTTTTTTAAATTAACAGTATTTAGAATTACCTGTTAATCACTGTGGAAACATTAGAAAATTAATCTAATAGACCTCTCTATAAAGATATGACTTATTAAAGCAATTTTTACATATAAACATTTGACACCAGAGAACCAAAAAAAAAAAAAAAAAAGGTAAGGAAAATGTTAAAAAGCAACTAGCCAATCTTATAGAAGCACCATTATTTGTGATACTGGTAGTTATTAAAAAAAAAAAAAAGCAAAAATCATTCTCTTCTTTCAGTTCACAGTAATGATTGCAAAACAGATCTCCAAGGAAATAAATTACCTTTGAACTGTTGCCACAAATTTCAAATATAACTTGACTTAGTCAATTTATTGAGTCTTTGAAAATTAGTTTTATGATATTTTAATAATCTATTATGTTTTTATTTGCATGATGCTCCATATATAATGAACCATTCAGAATTCTTTATCTTTCTTTATACTGTTAACATTGGTGCAATTTTTGGTAAACTTTGATTTCTGTTTTGTATAATTATTACTTTAATACTTTAACTTTTCATTGAAAAAAATGTTGTTTTGTCCATTCAGAGTTAAATGATATGGAAATTTTTTAGATAGTAATAATCCTATATACTGATTGATTTCAAAACTCATATCAAAACTCTTCTTGTGTTGCAAATTGATTTGCAATTGAATTGCAAAACTCATGAATCTAATGAACTTTGTTGTCCTGTGTATGGATTTGTTTTTAAAAAGGAAATATTTTTCATGCAAATTTATCATTCCCTGTTTTATTTAACTGTGGACAATCCTAGATGAATGTCTTGTGAAGGAGTCATACAATATGTGCTTGTTATTTGTATAGTTCTTGCTTTGAAATGTTTGGAAAAGCTGCGCTAGAATTAAGAAAAAAACAGGAAGTTAATGATATTGATTCTTACCTCTTTGTTACCAGTTGAATGCAGTGTAACAACATAGCTCTTCCAACAGTAAATAAACTTGTTATCTTTTGTTCATTTCATCTGTGTTACCTTTTTATCATCTTAAGCAAATTCTCCTATGAGTCTTTTTTTGGTTTTCACTATTTTAAAATGCAAATTAATTTCCTCAAGTTGAAAATTATGTAGGCCAATGATTCTGATGTATTATTTATTAATATTTGAATGCTAATTAAATTTAAAATTCAGTGTAGCTACATGATACATTAGAATTACATTCAGTAGAGCAGCTAGATGGCACAGTGCATAGTCTTGAAGTCAGAAAGTTTTGAGTTCAAATTCAGCCTCAGATACTTAATACTTTCTAGCTATGTGACTCTGGACAAGTCCCTTAACCCCAACTGCCTCAACAACAACAACAACAAAAGAATTGCATTCAGCAATCATGAACTCATACAGAAATAGAATACATGCTACATATAGATTTATATATATGAAATATATATACATATAAATATACATGAAAATATACATATAAAATACATATACAAAATTGAATCCTATAGATCAAACATATAGGTCATATATAATACATAAAAGATAGCATCCTAAATAAAATTTAATATAGTAGCCAAATGTATAGCTGGTATGCATATTAGCAGATATAGCAAAGGAAAATAATACAGCAAGAATCATGCTATATAAAAATATATAGATTATATACAACCATGGCAGCAAACTAAAATAGAAATGTATCCTCAGAGATTGCATATTAACTTGGAAAACTATAAAATTAAAATTATATATGCTATGTTGTTTTTATTTATTTTGTTAAACATTTCCCAGTTACAGTTCAATTTGTTTTGGGCAGCAAGTTTAACATTTTTGATATACAATACAGTGTCATGTTGTAGTTACAAAAAAAGCCCGTATTATAAGATCTCTAACAATGGGTACCATGGGGCTATATAAGTAACCACTTTATCCATTAATAGTAAGCATAACCCTTGATTGTAAGGGTCAGTTGTATGGGATTGTCTCCTCCACACCTATGTGATGAGTAAGCAAAATCATAGAGGAAAGGGGAGAAAAAAAGGTCTGGTTTCCTCTGGCTTTCAGCTTTAGGACAAAGCATTCCAAACCTTAATTTACCTCACTGAAGGGAAAAGCTGGGAAGAAGCTGTCATGTAGGATACTGATCATGTTCTCATTCCCAGATGGCTATACTTTTCGCTGAGATCTTGATCTCTTTCTTGATTAAGCTTGATTAATCAAGATGGTGGAATAAACAGTAAATTGTTGTAACTTGCCTATGCTCATCTCTGGATAACCATAAACTGGCTCCATAAGAAAGGTCCTGGAGGAGTAGAATCAGCAAGATAGGGTGAAACAATCTGTTAGCCCAGGAAACTTGGAGGATCAAAAGGAGGGTCTATCTTACTTGGGAAAAGGGAAGCACTGTCTAGGACAGGAAGCTTCCCAGGAAGTTTTCAGCAAGCTCCACCTCAGCTGAGCCATAGGATGGTGGAGCACATGAATGCCAACACCAAGACCCCTCAAGTGCCTTGACATAGCCAGGGGAGCTATCAGACTCAAACTCCAGGAACTACTTCTTTGATGCACTTTGATACACCCCCACAATAGGTGGGCATCCTCCAGTGGCAAGACCTCTATATGGTTTTTCATGAGCCCCAGGCAGGGAGGCATCTTCCAGAGGATAGAGCACTATGAGCTTCCACATAGCCCTGGATACCTTTCCTCCAGGGACCAGACTACCACCTATGTAAATGTAGCCCTAAGAAAACATAGAAATATCCCATAAGCCTCTGTATATGCAAATCACCACCACTAGGACTCTAGTTTGGTACTAAGTAAGCTGCTTCCTGCAGCCTCCAGCAATGACAGTCACTACCACCCCATCCCATACCTTCAACCCAGCATCAAACATGAGGGTCCCCCATGGAACAACCTGAACATGGAACAGCCTGATGCAGTCCCCTTTCCTCTCTGGGAGGAGAGTTCAAACTAAAAGAAAAGAGAAAAGCTTCCCAAAATGATGAGTAGAAAACAACAAAAAGCATCTGACCATAGAGATTTATTTTTTTCCCTTAATAGTATTTTATTTTTCTAATTACATGTGAAGATTATTTTTCATTTTTATAAGATTTTGAGTTCCAAATTTTTCCCCTGTGTCCATTATCTCCTTTCTCCCCAAGACAGCAAGCAATCTGATATGTTAAACATGTATAATCATTTTAAACTTATTTCCATATTTGTCATGTTATTCAAGAAAATACAGATCAAAACATAAAACATGAGAAAGAAAAGGCAAAGGTGAAAATACTATACTTCAATCCACATTCAGTTTCCATACTTCTTTCTCTAGATTCAGATGGAACTTCCCATTCCAAGTCTATTGGAATTGTCTTGGATCATTATATTGCTAAGAGCTAAATCTATTACAATTTATTATCACATACTCTTACTGTTACTATGTACAATGTTTTTCTGGTTCTGTTAACTTCATTTAGTATCAGTTCATGTAAGTCTTTCCAGACTTTTCTGAAATCAGTCTGCTCATCATTTCTTATATAACAATAATATTCATATGCCATAATATTCATGTGCCATAACCTAATCAACCATTCCCCCACAGATGGATATCCGCTCAGTTTCCAGTTCCTTGCCATTACAAAAAGATCTGCTATAAACATTTTCGCATGAGTGGGTCATTTTACCTCTTTTGTGATTTTTTTAGGGATACAGACCCAGTAATGGCATTGCTGGACCAAAGGGTATATATACACAGCTTTATAACCCTTTAGCAATAGTTCCAAATTGTTCTATAGAATTGCTGGATCAGTTCACAACTCTAACCAGCAATTCAGTAGTAGTAGTTTCCTTGCCAACATTTATCACTGTCTTTTCCTGCCAATCTGACAGAGTTGTTTTAATTTGCATTTGTCTCATCAATAGTGATTTAGATCATATCTTCATATGAATAGAAATGGCTTTAATTTCTTTATCTGAAAATTGTCTCTTCATATCCTTTGACCATTTATCAACTGAGGAATGGGGGTGATACTGATTTATATTCTTATAAATTTGACTCCATTTTTTAATATATTTTAGAAATAAGGTCTTTATTAGAAACATTGGCTATAAAAATTGTTCCCAATTTTCTGCTTCCCTTCTAATCTTGGCTGCACTGATTTTATTTGTGCAAAAATATTTTTATTGAATGTAATCAAAATTATCCACTTTGCATTTCTTAATGTTCTCTTTTTCTTGTTTGGTCATAAATTTTTCTTTTCTCCAACCTCTGACTGACAAATTATCCTTTGCTCTCCTAGTTTGCTTATAGTGATAAAAAATGATAACCCTTTATGTCTAAATCCTGGAACAATTTTGACTTTATCTTGGTATGGGGTATGAGATGTTGATCAATGCCTAATTTCTACCATATTATTTTCCAAATTTTCCAGCTATTTTTGTCAAATAGTGAGTTCTTCCACAAGCTGGAATTTTCAGTTTATCAAACAGTATTACTAAAGCAATTTGTGTTGTGTCTTGTGTACCTAATCTATTTCACTGATCTACTACTCCATTCTCAGCCAGTACCAATGGTTTTGATATTCACCACTTTATAATGTAGCTTTAGGCCTGCTACAATTAGGCCATAGAAATGTCAATGATTTATGTGAGGTTATTTTATATTCTGCAACTCTGCTAAAATTGTTAAATGTTTCAAGTAGTTATTTTAATTGATTCTCTAGGATTCTCTAAATATACTGTTATATCATCTGCAAAGAATGATAGTTTTGTTTCCTCATTGCCTATTAGAATTAGAATTCCTTCAATTTCTTTTTCTTCTCTTATTGCTAAAGATAACATTTCTAATGTTATTGAATAATATTGAATAATATTATTGACAATATTGAATAATAATGATGATAATAGGACTCCTTCTTTTATTCCCAATCTTATTGGAAAAGCTTCTAGCTTATCCCCATTACATAAAATACTTGCTAATTGTTTTAGATAAACATTACTTATCACTTTAAGGAAAACTCCATTTATTCCTATGTTCTCTAGTATTTTTATTAGGAATGACTTTTCAAATGCTGTTTTCTGCATCTACTGAGGTAATCACATGATTTCTGTTCATTGTGTTATTCATATGGTCAATTATGTATGGTCATATTTTTTTCCTGATCTTGACCTAGCTCTGCAGTCTTGGTATAAATTCCACTTTGTCATAGTATATTATCCTGATTACAAATTGCAATAATCTTTTTACTAACATTTTAAGGTTTTGCATCAATATTCATTGAAGGAAATTGGCTTATAATTTTATTTCTCTGTTTTGGCTTTTTCTGATTTGGGTATCAACCCCATATGTGTGTCTTAAAAGAAGTTTGATAAGATTCCCTCACTTATTTTCCCAAATATTTATATAATATTGAAATTAGTTGTTCTGTAAATGTCTGCTAAAATTCACTGGTAAATCCATCTGGCCCTGAAGATTTTTTTCTTAGGGAGTTCACTGATGGCTTGCTCAATTTCATTCTCTAAAATAAAGCTACTTAAGTATTTTATTTCCTTTACTGTTAATCTGGGCAATCTATAGTTTTTTATATATTCATTCATTTCACTTAGAATGTCAGAATTATTGATTTGCAATTGGGCAAAGTAGTTCCTAATTATTGTTATAATTTCCTCTTCATTGGTGGTAAGTTCACCATTTTTCACTTTTGATACTGGTAATTTGGTTTTTTCTTTATTTAATAAAATTAACCAAAGGTTTTTCTATTTTGAGCCTTTTTTTTTTCATAAAACCAACTCCTATTATTTATTTATTTATTAGTTATTAGTCATTAGTTCAATGGTTTTCTTATTTTCAATTTTATTAATCTTTCCTCTGATTTTGAGAATTTCTAATTTGATATTTAATTGAGGTTTTAAAATTTGTTCTTTTTGTAGTTTTTATAGTTGCCTACCAATTCATTGGTCATCTCTTTCTCCATTTTGTTCATATAAGCACCTATAGAAATGAAATTTTTACTAAGAACTGTGTTGGCAGAATACATTATGATGCAGATGAAGTATATAAAAAAAGGAAATGAAAGCTTTGCAAGAGGGTTTGGAAAAGCCAACACAAAATAATCTTAGTGGAATGGAAAAAGTATATAACTCATTAAAAGATAGATTTGATAAAATGGAAAAAGAAAGCAGCTCCCAGAAAAATGGAATTTGTGAAACAGAAAAAGAAAATAACTCCTTAAAAAACAGAATTTGTGAAATGGGAAAAGAAAATAATTCCTTAAAAAAACAGAATTTATGAAATGGAAAAAAATTCCACAGAACAAAACAACTCATCTAAAAATTCAATTGGACAAATACAAAAAGAAGTGAAAAAAAAAAAGTAAATGAAAAAATAACACACTAAAATTCAGAATTGAACAAAAATGAAAGAAGAAACACAACTACTCTCTATGTCTGTTTTATGGGAGAGTTCATCCCATTCACATTCACAGTTCAAATTATTAACTCTATATTTCCCACTATCCTATTTTTCCTTATTTATACCTTTCTCTCTACCCACTTCTCTCAATCTTTCCTCCCTTCTTTTAGCTTCCCTTTTCTTACACCTTTCCCCATCTACTCCCCATCTTATCATTTCTTTCATCAGCCTCCTCATTTTTTTTCCCTTTTCCCCTCTTACTTTCCTAAAGGGTGAAACAAATTTCTATACAAAAATGAATGTTGACTCTGAGCCAAATTTGATGAAATTAATGTTCAAACAATGGTCCTGTTTCTTTCATTCCCTGTATTGTAATAAGTCTTTTGTGCCTCTTCATGTGACATTTACCCCATTTTACCTCCCCTTTCCTCTTTTTCCAGTACAATTCTGTTTCTATTTTTTTGTTTCCTTTTTACATCATCATGTCAAAGTCAACTTATGCCTATATCCACTGTCTATATTAACCATTCTGACAAAGATATAGTTCTCAAGAGTTATAAGTTCATCTTCTTATGTAGGGATATAAACAGTTTAACCTTTAAATAACTTTTTAAATTCTTTATCATTTACCTTTTTATGCTTTTCTTGAATCTTATATTTAAAAATCAATTTTTCTGTTCAACTCTGGTCTTTTCATCAGAAATGATTGAAAACTCTCCTATATCATTGAATCCATCTTTTCTCCTGAAAGACAATGCTCAATTTGCTGGGTACTAGATTCTTATCATATTCCAGGCTCTTGGATCTTTTAATGTGGAACTTACATCCTGGAGAATCCTGACTATGATTCCTCAATATTTTAATTGTTTCTTTCTGGCTATTTGTAGAATATTTTCCTTGATCTGATAATTCTGGAATTTTAGCTACAATATTCCTTGAAATTTTCATTTTGGAGTCTGTAGAGGGCCACAGACAGTGGGGGAACTCTCGGTGAGGGATAAGAACCTTCAGCCCAGAAAGAACCTGCTGGTTTGGCTCTCATCTCTTCTTGGGGGTATCTCAGCTTTCCTGAGAAGTCAGGGTGTTCTACTTGAAGCAGACATACTTGCAGTAAATAGGTATTTATGTAATAATAGCAGGGTGCTTATAGTTAGCACATGAGCAGTGTACTGTAATGATGTAATGTTGGGTGTTTTTCCAAAACACAGCCAGGTGATAAAAGTTCAGATCTTTTATTGTGTCCTCAATATAGCCCGGTTAGCTCATGCCTATCTCTCTGCAAGGCTCTTGCAGCTTTGTCCTGGGCTTCTACCTCTGCTTTCTTCAGCCTCCAGACAGCACCAAGTTGGAAGATGCAATGAATCTCTTGCCTTGAAGATAGGGCTTGTGGGCTTCCTCCCAGAGTGCTCCTCTCTGACTCCAAGTAAAACTCTCTCCATCTCTCAGAGCTTCCTGTATATATATGATCTCCCAAAGGTTAACTCTGCCTTCTGGAGGGAGAGGGATTCTGGGTTATCTCCCAGAGTGCTCTCTGGCCCTAAGGGAGATGTGAATTCGGATATCTCTTTCTAAACCCTGAACTCTCCCAAACATGTGAACTCCATTGAGTACTTAGATACTTATGAGCTCTCTAAAGGTGTGAACACAAGCATTGTTTCTATCAGTTGTACTTAGTACCTTGTTTCAAGTTCTGGCCCAAAATATCTTCTTCTAAGGTCAAATCAATCATGTTGAACCATGCCAAATTGGATAATTATTGTCTCTATCAACTCCAATGGCTTAACACTTTGTAAAGATTCCAACAATATAATGTTATATTGTTAACATGTGCTCAGTGTTCTGTGGCGATGTAATTGTACTAAGGTATTTAAGGCTGAGAGAACTTGAAATAAACAGATTCCATATTTGACCATCCATGTGGGTCCCTGCCTCATCACTCCTTCTCTAAGACCACGGACTCATGCTGGTCCTGAGATCCTCCAGAGAGCTAGTCCCAGATGGTACATTTAGCACCCAAACATGGGGCTCTAGAAAAATTCAGTCATTCACTTCCACTTGTCCAATTCTATTTTTTAATTAATTATTTTCTCTGGTTAGCTTTTTAAATCTCTTTTTCCATCTAACCAATTGTACTTTAAAAGAAGTTGTTTCATTCAATGGATGTTATTTTTTCCCCATTTTGCCAATTCTGTTTCTTAAAGAGTTGTTTTCTTCAATATATTTTTCTACTTTGCCGAGTCTATTTTTTAAAGAAATTGTTTTCTTCAGTATATATATTTTTTTCATTTCACCAAATCTAATTTTTTTAAGGAGTTGTTCTCTGGCCTGGAAAGATTTACATGAATTGATGGTGAATTAAACAAGCAGTACCAGGAATACATTGAACACAATAACATAATGAATGTATAATGATCAATTATGAAAGGCTTGGTTCTTCACAGAAGTTCAGTGATCTGAAGCAATCCCAATAGATTTTGGACAGAAAATGGCATCTGCATCCAGAAAAAGATCTAAGGAGACTGAATGTAAATCAATACATGCCATGTTCACTTCTTTTTTTCTATTTTTTTAAATCTCTCCCATGTTTTTTTCCTTTTGTTCTGATTTTCCTCTCCCAACATTGTGAAAAATGTCAAGTTTAAGAGAATGACCATCTTTACATAATTAAGAATAATGAGATAAGTGATGTAATTCAAAAGAATTAATAAAAAATGCAAATGAAGGGTCCTAGCTGTACCAGACCTAAAACTATATTATAAAGCAGTGGTCATCAAAAGCATTTGGTACTGACTAAGACATATTGTGGTCTGAAATATTCTTCTCTAAAATGTAATCTTCTCTTGTTGAGGTTTCCTTGGGGTCTCTGGAGAATGCTTTAGTTTCAGTTCAGAGTTCTGGCCCATAACACAATATGATTCATAAAGCAATGCATATTAAAAATAAACTTAATACAAAAAAAAGTTGTTTTCTTCAGACAATTTCTGTGCTTTCTCTTCCAAGTTTTTGTTCCTTCCTTCTGCCCCTCAAGCTTTTATAATTCTCCTTTATAGTATTCACTTCTTTTCCCCATTTTTCTTCTCTCTTATTTGATTTTTAAAATCCTTTTTGGGCTCTTCCAAGAGAATCTTTTGAAGCAAAGAGCAATGCATATCCTCTTTGAGGCTTCATGTATAGGCATTTTGGCATTGCTGTTCTCTTCTGGGTTTGTGTTTTAATCTTCCCTGTCTCCACTGTAGTTTTCTATGGTCAAGATTCTTTTTGCCTTTTTGCTTATTTTCCAACACTGAGCTTTGTTCCTAGGGCACAGGGGAGATTGTCCAAGTTTTTTTTTCAGGGGTGCAGGGGCCTCTTGCTGACTTTCTAGGCTGCAACCAGCAGTGCTGCCATCTTTACCACTGTGCTAGATTGCCCTGTGTACTTCTGCCTGTTATGCCAGAGTTCAGGGGCTCACAATTTGCATTCTGCACTTGGGCTAAAAGTCTCAGAGATGGTCTGCTAAGTCAATGGCCCATCAAACCAGGACAGAATAGCTAAAGGAGTTCTATTTTGGTTAAGAGCCCCCCTGCTTGATTTCTTGTGCTGTGCTTGTGCTAGGCTGCAATCCCCCTGCCCAAGTGAGACAGACCTTTACTAAAGTCCTACCAAGATACCTGAAGCTGAAAAATTTGTGGTTTGTGGTTTGTGGTTCTGTCACTCCAAAATCCACTTAGAAACTTGATGTAGCATTGATTCTGAGGAAAACAGGGAAAACTCAGGCAATATCCTGATTTCTTTCTGCCATTTTCATGTTGTCTTTCAATATTTCACATTTTCTAATACTTTTTCATTCTTTTGAATTTGTTTTACTGTTTCTTGATGTCTTGTGGAGTCATTAGCTTTTACTTGTCCATTTAGCCACTTCTTTTTTCATTTGAACTATACTTTTTAAGACATTCTTTTCTTTAGTAAATTTGTGTGTGTGTGTGTGTGTGTGTGTGTGTGTGTTTACTATTAGGCCAATTCTGTTGTTTTTTCAAGTTATAATTTTCTTCAATATTTTTTGTATCTTTTTCATAATTTTCTTGGGTCATTCTCATTTCTTTTTCCAATTTTTCCTCTATTACTATCATTATCATTATATCATCTGTCATTATTCCTCTTTCTTTAACTCTTCCAGGAATTCTCATTAGGTTTGTGTCAAATTAGCATTGTTTTTCTTTGAAGTTTTGGTTATAGTTGTTTTCACCTTGCTGTTTTCTTCTAAGCTTGTGTGATGACAGTAGGCATTAAGTTCTGTAAGAGTAGATTGATATAAACCCGACATCAAACTCAACAGAGAGACTGAATAGTTTACCAGGGAAAATTAAGAGGAAGGATAATACTCAGGGAATGAAGAGCTGATAACAAAATTAAGAAAGTTTCCTTAGATTGTTTTGTTTGGGGAATAGCTGAATATTATTTTGTCATTACAAAAGAGATAATTTTAGAGAATCTCATGTAGTATGAATGTAAACAGTAAGCAGAACTAAGAGAACAATATATATAATATTATTATACAATATATACAATATTACCTTTTACAATATATACAACAATATTTTGCAGTCACTTAAACTTGATCAATGGTCTCCAAGGGATCTATGATAAAATGTGTTACTTCTAAAAGAGAGGGGATGAACTCAAGATGCAGCAAGAGACATGTGTTTTTGGGATATGGCCAGTATATGGATTCATCTTCCTTAACACTGCTTATTTGTTAAAAAAACAATTCTGTCTTTTCTTCTCCTGCATTAGCAGGAGGAGTGGAGGAAGGAGGTATGTTAGCAATAATGATCCCTACATCCTCCAAAAAGCAGACCATAGACGTATTTTCTTAAATGCATAGAAAAGAACAGGAAATTCTGAAAGAAACATAGATAAGCAGGGCTATTATGAAAGTAATTTGTAGGATTTGTTAAAAGCTTTTTTCTCTCAAAAACTAGCAATATGAAATGAAAAGTCATCATTCCATAGAGATTCCTCTTTTTGTATTCTGCTATGTATATAGAAATGTTCCTTTTTCTTGGAATTTAAGTTTCTAATAAAAAAAATTTGAAAATAACTAGGATATGTCATATCTTTTACTAACAAAAACTCAAATAGTGTGGCAATATAAGATTTCTTGATAATGGTTGCTTTTGTGATAAAAATTTTGATTTAGAATAAAAGCATCAATTTTTTATGTGAATAAATATTAACTAAATAAATTTCCTTTCAGTAAATACTAATTATAGTACCTCTATTTATTTTTTTCAACTCCCACTTAAAACAGCAGTTTGACTTCTCCTTACTGGGTTCTAGGAGTAACCAGCCAAATCTAGTATGCTCGATTATCAGCTAGATTTAATTAATCCTAAGAAAGAGGCTTACAATTTAAGTATCAACTGTTAACTTTTTCACCCCTGCTCCTCTTTGTATTCAATCTCTTTCTAAGTCTATTGATTTTACCATCACAGCATCTCTTGGATGCCTTCCTTTTCACCTCTCCTCATCACTATATGGCTGCATTATTGTGCTAATATTAATGAGGTTTAAGCTTTGGGGTTCCCTTTTGTCAAGGAACCAGATGATGAGGTCTAGATTTAGGGAACCAAAATGAGATTAGGATTCCTGGTGGTCAAGGAGTTAAATGATAAGGTCTAGTGGCAGGTTTGGGGTTCAGGGAGCCAAATGGAGAGGTTAGGCTCCCCTACACCCCCTTGGGATTTGGTGCAAGGGCAGTTTTGGGGAACCCCTTTTTGGCAAAGCAGAGATTCTCTGTAAAGAAATTTACAAACCTCAAAAGGCTAGACTGATAAAAGAGGTTTATTATTGGCATTGGGAAGTCAGCCTTTTACTATGCAAGAATTGAAAGGCTGAATTCCTCAGTGGAGGAGTTCTGACAGAGAAATAAAGTTTAGAGAAATCCTGACAGAGAGGCATAAAGTCTCGTTAGGGAAATAGGTAAGTGTAAAGAGAGGGTAGCACTGGAAGATGCAGTGTTCTCTTTGGTTTTGTTTTCTTGGGGTCTTTGGGAGCAGCCTTCGTTTCAGCTCAGTAATCACCACTACTAGAACAGCCAGATGTTAAAATCCAAGTCCTTTATTATCTCCTTCCTGGGGCTGGGCAGCTTTCTGGAGAGCCTTTCAGACCGGACTTGGTCTTAGTGGGGGAAGTGCAGGGGGCCAGGCCAGCCACCAGGAGCCTGACTGAAAGTGAAATGAATTTCTGTCACCTTGGCTTTGAGAGCTTCCAGTGTGCTTGTTCTCTGTAGCTCTCAGTCCTTGCTTACATGCTCTACACTGAGTATAAACCAATCATTATATCATTAGGAAACCATTATTTGTTGTAGGATTAAATCAATCATACTGAACCATGCTAAACTAGATAACCATTATCTCATCAATTCCACTTAGTCCCTTGTAAGCATCCTTGTTTCAAGTTCAGAGTTCTAGCCTATAACAGTAAGAGAATATTATTCCAGTGGGCAGAGGTTTCCTTGGCATAGCATGCCATAGCATGGCATGTTAGGACCTCTTCAAGGTGTTCCAAGTTGGCTCTTTTTATCTACAAGCTGGATTTCAGCTATAGCTGGAATTTGAATAAAAATGAATGAGTCTCTTTAATTCGATAGGGTTGGAATTCTTTAGCTCAGGACTGAACCAACCCCATCTAGATAAACCACTTTATCTGATTCTCTGGGGCCATCTTTCACTGAGGCAGAGTTGAAGGAGATTTTCTCCTTCAAGGAGTTTTAGAGAGTTTTAGGGTCTCTTCTTCAATATTATGGTGGTTGGCCTTTTTGGTTCATACATATCTCTTCCTACTTCAGCCCATCCTCCATTCAATAATCAAAGTGATTTTCCTAAAATGTAGCTCTGACCTTGTTATTCCAGGGTCAGATTTTTAAAAATCATATGTTTGGCTCAAGGAGTTTAAAGGAGTTTAATTCTTTGTGACCTAGACCTCTCCTATTTTTCTAATCTTATACTTTAATCTCTTTCACAGACATATTCTATGTTCCAATGATACTGGCCTCTTTGTTGTTCCTTGCACAAAATACTCCATCTTTTAATTCAAATCATTTTTATAGGTTGTCTTATACACCTGGAATTATCTCCCTCCACATCTCAATCTCCTGATTCTCTGGCTTTTTTTAAGTTTCAACTAAAATTTCACCTAAAATTTGTAAGAAGCTTTTCCTATTTCCCCTTAATGCTAGTGATATGGTAAAATAGGCACCAAGAATGATTTGGGGAGAGCATAAAAGAATATTATATAAAAGTTTGCAACACGTAGCAATCCTAACAAGATATCTATCACAGGTCACTAAGGTTTTGTTATTTTATTATGTGAATAGTATACAGGAATTAGTAAAGAAAGGGGTTTTAACAATTAATAAAAAGAAAGAAGAGTTTCCTAGTGAAACTCATAATTAATCAGAAGGAAGGAACCATTAAAGAAGTGGGCGTACATTGACGAGCTAAATTCACAAGAAGTTTTCTGCTAAACCCCAAAATCCCCCCAAACCCCCCAAAACCCCCCAAAAACACCCCAAAAAGGAGTTAGCAAGGAATGGAGATTATACCATTGGACTATACCATTGGTGGACTAACCCTAAAAGGAAGTTGGCACCCTAAAAGAGTTATATGAAATAAGGAGAAACATACCAAAAGGCAGTAGGAATACCCCATAGGAGCAGGTTCACAAATAACCAGAAGGAAAAAATCATTAAAGGGAAGTTGCTATGAGGCAGGAGAGCCAACGTCATAATAGGCTTAATCTTTAAAAAAGTTAGGAAAGTCTATACAGTGTTATATTTTTACATAAATATGATCAATCTTTTATAAAGGAAATACAGTTGGTATCATAACTTGGCTTTTTGATTGGATAAGTAAGGGTGGGGTTTATAAAGAACCCCTCCCACCTGAGATTGTAATGAAAGTTCACCCGAACAAAAGATCTACTTAAGAACAAAAGACTCACTTAAGGCTGAAATGATCCCATGAGTGCCCTTTCCAGGTTGCCTCAGAGAGTATTATAATCTCTATCAGTGCTTCAGGCATTCTCTGCTAACTGGCTACCTACCTACCCAAGACCTCAGTACTAGTACCTTCATCTATAATTATTTCAATTTATTCAATATACACAATTTGAACATATTGTTTCCACAATTAGATTGAGTTCCTTGAGGGAAAGGACTATTTTTGACTTTTTGTTTGTTTGTTTAGCCAGTGCTTACCATATTGTTTGGCACATAGTAAGCAGTTACTAAATACTTTTTAACTTGGTAAAAACAGTTGTTACAAAAACATTCCTGAAAAAGTCTAGGGTATATTGTCCCAGTGACAATACGTTTGAGCTTAAACTTACATTACTCATGTGGTGAATTTTAAATGTAGGAAAACTTATTTCTTGATCACTTTCTTTATTTCTGGATTTATCATGAAGTCTCCCTTCAGTTAACTCTCTGGGTTTGGAGGGTCATTGCTCTTATATATACCAAAGCTACTTCTCCTCAGTGGATCTCTCAGCTGCTAGTTAGACAGTGGTCTATGTAGTTCCTAAATATTCATTTCTTTCTTTCTTTTTTAAGGAAACATAGAGCACTTACATTATTTGTGACATGAATAGCTTCTCTCAAATCCTTATGCATTGTCGATAGTGTTGAGGTTGGGAAGAGACCCCCATAAGGTTGGGGTCACAGATGGGTGTTGTGAGGTATCTCAAAAAAAATTTACAGGTTTGAACCCATTTCCAAGTCAAAGGGCAAAGCTTATTGTAATTGTAATGCCAACTGAAGCAGTCTAAATTTCAGGAGAATTTAGCAAAGAAACAAGCAAGGAGACACATTTATCCAGTTGTTCATGTCACTGATATGCTAATTTTATGATCTAGAGGTAGAACCTAGGAGTGGTCTCAAGAATTTAGTTATCACTGACCAACAGACATTAATGTTTATAGGACTATTCTAAGGCCAGAAGACTTGAAATCATTGACAGACAGATTGTTAGAACAATAGTCTCAGGATCACGAATATGTCTTCCCTAAAGACTATGGGAAGAAATATTATTATATTCCTAGGCCAGAGGACTTTTATAATCATTGACAGAACAATAGCATTCTTAAATCAGAGGGCCTCAGGATCATAGATTCCAAAGCCAGAAGATTTAGAATCACTGTCTTATTGTTAGAACAGAAGCCCCTTAAAGTCAGGGGACCTTGAAGTTATTACTGTCTCCTCTAGAAACTATATTACATCAATAGGATATGTTTAGCTGAACTAAAAACTATTCAACCCAAAGTGCTTAATCCCTTCAAGGGAGCCCTATACCTCTTTGAGCCTTTTCCGAGTTGCATAACCTACTTTTCCTGGTGAAGAGTGAATTAGAAATTGTATTTAGATTATCAAAATTTTTTATCTCCTAATTCCTTAACTTGCTTATTCTCAATTACCTACTCCTCTACATTGCACATAAATAAGGTCATTTTTTTTTTGTCCTGCCTTCACCCACAAATGCTCCAATTTATATGTATGAACTTTGAAATTCTCTTATTATTCCGCTGCTTTTTATGTCTCACAATCCCAAATGCTATGATTTGTCTTTACCATTGTATCCAAACTTTTATTCTTCTGAAGCTATCACTTCTATATACCTGAGTAGCTGTCCTCTCTTCCCTTCTGATCTTGGACTCCTCAGTGAACCAGTTCAGCTCTATGCTGTTTTCTTCTCTTGAATCTTTTCTTCCTTTCTCTTGTAGCCAATTTTGCCTTGCCAAAGCTAAGTCCTAGATTATGCCAACCATCTTTGTTCTTACCCACCTACTGCTTAATGAAGTTGGAAAAAGAAAAATTAAGAAGTGGTATAAACTGGTTCTACTACAGACTTATGTTATGTAAACTCAACTGGGACCTCATTGCTGATAGGTAATATTTTCTTATTTCCCTAATTGCCTTGCTATCTTATTCAACATAGCATCTCTTCCAAACCTGCACCCTTTTTCTCTGCTAGAATGTTGCCTTATCTATCACAAAAAAAGAAACCATTTCTCAAAATCTTCCTTCTTTTCATATCAGAACACTTCACTACTAATTCTTTTGTCCCTGCCTCACATGAAGAAATGATCCTTCCTTTTGCCAAGTCAAAGCCCTCCACATGTACCTATGATCCTTTTTTCTCTTTTTTTTAGTAGACTGTCCCACTTGTCATCTTCACTTTTTCATTTATGGTCAGTTCCTTCTTGTCTATTGGCCCCTTCCCTACTTTCCACAAATCCAATTCTCAAAAAACCCTCATTTTACCTATACATAACCACCAGCTGTCATTACATATCTTTACTCCCTTTTGTGGCTAAACTCCTTGAGAAAGCTATCTACAGTAGTACTTCCACTTTCTTTCTTCTTATTCTTTCTGACTTCTACAGTTTGGTTTTCAACCTCATCATTGAACTGAAAGTTCCCTCTCTCCAAAGTTATTAGTAATCCCTTAATTCCAAAATGTTTTGTGTTTGAAAAAGACACAGTGTCAAACCTGAAGGTAGGAAGACAAGTTAAAATCTGGCCTCTGATGCTTACTAGCTCAGTGACCTTGGGCAAGTCAATGAATTTCTATTTGCCAGTTTTCTCAACTGTAAAGTGGAGAAAATAATAATATCTACCTCACAATGTTGTTGTGAAGATCATAGGAGCATATTGTAAAATGCTTAGCACAGTGCCTGGAATATAGTAGGTGTTTAATAAATATTTGCTTCCTCTCTCCCTCATTCTATTCCTTCTTTTCCTTCTTTCCCTCCTTCCTTTCTTCCTTCCTTTTTTCCATGTCTTATATTATCTTTTTTTGTATTAGCAAAGAATTGGAAACTATGGGGTTGTCCATCAATTGGCAAATGAATGAATGAATGAATGATGGTATATGAATGTACGGAATACTATCATATGTAAGAAATGAAATATCAGAAAGACAATTTTTTAAAAAAAGATTTCATTCTCTGGTTAGCATGATTACCATCCATGATTCCAGAGGAAGAATGCCTCTACTAGCAAAGGCATAATGGACTCAAAGGGAAGGATGAGACATATTTTTTTTAACATAGTAATGTAGAAATTCATTTTGCTTGACTGTATATTTATTACTAGAGCTTTTTTTTTCTTTTTTTATTCTTTTTTAAATTGGCATAGGAGAGAAGTTAGAGGGAAAGAAAAAGAAATTTTTATTAATTGCAAAAATAAAATAAAGATTATGGGTCTTTATATAATGAATCATGAAAAATGGTCAATGTTCCACCACAGGAGAAGGAATGTTCAAATAGGTAGAAGAGGATTTGTCATGAAAATCCAGGCAGAAAGAAAAGCAGTTTTGAATAATACAAAAATGTTGAGAAGGAAAATAAAGGAGAAAAGACCATTTGGTTAACTATAACATCATTGGTTTAGGGAGAATTTGATATGATGGTAGGATTACAGATTTATATCTAGAAGGGATCTTTTAATTCCATTTAGTCCAACCCCCTTGTTTTGGAATTGAGGAAACTATGACCTGGGAAGAGAAATAAAGTGACTTGATTTTGAAAGGAAAGAATTTTTTTTTAATTGAACAATCATCTTTTGACTGCTACAAAGTAAAATAATTTATAAAAATATCATTAAAATATTCTGTTTCAAAAAACAGAGTTTTAATGGATCTATAAATTGAATTATGTCTAACTTTATTTCTTAATAAGGCACTTCTATTTAAGAGAATAGATGTCTATGGTATCTTTTAGCAAGATGTTGTTTTCTTTCTTCTCTCATTACTACCCCTGCTCTTTTTATATCAGCGGAACCATAATGGATCCTGCTCCAGCCCTCTACTTTTCCTCTTGTCTCTCTCCTAGTGTATTTCTTGTAAACAACATATTGTAGGATTCTGGTTTTTGATCTATTCTACTAAACATTTCTATTTTGGGGGAGAATTCTTCCCCTTCATATTCATAATTATGATTACTACTTGTGTATTTCCCTCCATTTTATTTTTACTCCTGTATGTCCTTTCTCTCCTTCACCCTTTCTTTTCGCACCAGTGTATTACTTCTTACAGTGTATTACTACTGTTTATCTGACCTCCACAATCTGACATTCTTTCTGTCAGTTCCACCCCTCTCCCCTTAATCTCCTGCTTGTTTATGTTCCTGTTAGGTAAGACAGATTTCTATATTCAACTGATTGTATGTATTATTCTTTATTTTAGCTAATATTGATGAGAGTAGGGTTCAAGCAATGACCATTGACAACTCTTACATCTTGCACTCCACTGTAACAGGACTTATCTGTTTCTTCATGTGAAAAAATTTACTCCATTCTACATCTCCTTTCCTTCTTCACCCAGTGTATTCTTCTTCCTCATCCTTTAATTATTTTTTATAATAGCTTTTTATTTTTCCAAATATTATGCTGATAGCTTTTAACATTTACCTTTGCAAAACCTTGTGTTCCAAATTTTTCTCCCTCCATCCATTGCTCTCCCACTCTCCTAGACAGCAAGCAATCCAATATAGGTTAAACACCTGGAATTCTTCTAAACATTTTCATCTTTAATTATTTTCTATGTTATTTCCTCAAATTCACTTGCTACTCATACATACTCTCTATGTCTCTAACTGTATTATTCCTTCTAGCTGTACTATTAGTGATACAATTTTTAAGAATGACAAACATCATTTTTCCATTTGGGATTGTTGACGGAATTTTACTGTCTTGGTCTCTAGAATGTGAATAGCTGGAGCCACACAAAGTAGATCTAGAGATAGGTTTTAAAGACCAAGTAGTGGTCTAATCACTATTCAGAATGAGAAATACAGTTTGTAAACTGGAAGTTCTCCAGGGCAGGAGACCTTTTCCTGTTGTAGGAAAGGTGGAGATTTTATACACAAATCCTAAGTGGGGGAGGAGAGGGCCTGAGTGATTGGTTTCCCATGACAACTGCACAAATGCAGGATGATATGCATGTCTTGTGGTAATAATTCTTAAGTCATTGTTTCAAATTCTGAGTCATTATTTGGTCAGGATAGGACCTTCTATGATGGGAACAGGTTTTTCAATCTTTGATTCATTTCACTTAACATATACAGAACATTGTGAAGAATTGATTGACAGCTGACACCCAATTAGACTAGACAGTTTTGAGAAATCTAAATTATCAGTATATTTATTATATATATGTTGATAATTATGAAAATCATAGTTATAATTATTCCACAGGCTACAAAAACTTTAGCTCTTTTGAATCCCTTGTTTTCTTTCCCCTTTTAAAAAACCTGTTTATGCTTCTCTTAGATCTTATACTGAAGATTAAATATTTAGTTTACTTTTGAAAGCTTGAAATCCTACTATTTCATTGAATGACCATTATTTTCCCTTTATTGTATTAGGCTTAATTTAGCTGGGTAGCTGATTCTTGGTTGATCCTAGCTCCTTTTCCTTCTGGAATATCATGTTTCATGTTCTCTGTTTCAATAATGTTGCATCTGCTAAGTCCTGATTGTGGCTCCTTAATATTTGAAATTTTTTTTTTTTTGAATCACTTTAAGTAATTTTTTTCCTTGACCTGATAGTTCTGAAATTTGGCTATAATGTTCCTTTGAGTTTTTATTTTGTGATTTCTTTCCTATATCTATTTTGAATGCCTATTTTGCCCTTTGGTTCCAGGATGTTAGGGAAATTTTCCTTGATAATTCTGAAAGGTGCTATCCAGGTCTACTTTTGATTGTGGCTTTCAGATAGTCTAATGATTCTAACATTATGACTTCTGCATCTAGTTTTCAAGTAAGTTGTTTTTTCCCCGCAAAGTATTTCACATTTTGTATTTTTGTATTTTTTTGAATTTATTTGATTCTTTTTTCTTTTACATTTTCTTCCTTTTTTTAAAAAAAAATAAAGCTTTTTATTTTTTCATTTGTTTTTTATTGAAGTTTTTTTTTTTTTATTTTCAAAACATATACCAGGATAATTTTGCCCTTGCAAAAACTTTGCGTTCCAATTTTTCCCCTCCTTCCCCCCATCTCCTCCCGTAAATGGCATGTAATCCAATATATGTTAAACATGGTAAAAATATATATGTTAAATTTAATATAGGCATACATATTTATACAATTATCTTGCTTCACAAGAAAAATCAGGTCAAAAAGTTTTTTAAAAATGAGAAAGAAAATAAAATTCAAGCAAACCACAACAAAAAAAAAAATGAAAATGGTATGTGGAATCCACCCTTGGCTCCCACAGTCCTCTCTCTGGGTGTAAATAGCTCTCATTATCACAAGATCATTGGAACTAGCCTGAATCATCTCACTGGTGGAAAGAGCCACATCCATCAGAATTGATCATCATATAATCTTATTGTTGATATGTACATCTCCTGTTTCTGCTGATTTCATGATAAAATCATGAAATGCATCAGTTCATGTAACTCTTTCCAGGACTCTCTGAAGTCATCCTACTGATTGTTTCTTATAGAACAATAATATTCCCTAACATTCATATACCATAACTTATTCAGCCATTTCCCAACTAATGGGCATTCCCTCAGTTTCCAGTTTCTTGCCACTATGAAAAAGACTGCCAAAAACATTTTTGCATATGTGTGTCCCTTGATCTCTTTTAAGATCTCTTTGGGATATAAGACCAGTAGAAACACCACTGGATGTTTGATGCATGCACAGTTTGATAATCCTTTGGGTATAATTCCAAATTAAAGCATTTTATTTTTAAAACATATGCAAAAATTATTTTCATCATTTACCCTTGCAAAACCTTGTGTTCGAATTTTTTTTTTCCTCCCTCCCTTTTCCCTAACTCTTCCCCTGATGGCAAGTAATGTTATGTTAACTCTTCTACACATATTTCCACAATTATCATGCTGCATAAGAAAAATAAGATCAAAAAGGGAAAAAATTAGAAAGAAAACAAAAAAGCAAGCAAAGAACAACAATAAAAATAAAAATACTATGTTATGATCCACACTCAGTTTCCATAGTCTTCTCTCTGGGTGCAGATAGTTCTCTCCATCACAAGACCATTGGAATTGGTCTGAATCACCTCACTGTTAAAAAGAGCCATGTCCATTAGAATTGAGTACGGTATAATCTTATTGCTATGTACAATGTTCTCTTGGTTCTTCACTTAGTATCAATTCATGTAAGTCTCTATAGGCCTTTTTGAAAGAATCCTGCTGATCACTTCTTACACAACAGTAATATTCCATGACATTAATATACTATAACTTAATCAGCTAATCTCCAACTATTGGGCATCTCTCAGTTTCCAGTTCCTTGCCACTACAAAAAGAGCTGCTACAAACATTTTTGCACATTTTCCCTCTTTTATGATCTCTTTGGGATACAGGTGGACATAATAGATATACTGCTGGATCAAAGCTTATACACAGTTTGGTAGCCCTTTGAGCAGTTCCAACTTGTTCTCCAGAATGGCTTGGGTCAGTTCATAACTCCACCAACAATGTGTTAGTGTCCCAGTTTTCCACATTGTCTCCAACATTCATCATTATCTTTTTCTGTAATTTTAGCCAATCTGAGAGGTGTGTAGTAAAATCTCAGAGCTGTCTTTGCATTTCTCTGATCAACAGTGATTTAGAGTAATTTTTTTTCATATAACAAGAAATGATTTTAACTTCATTTTTAAATAGTCTGTTCATATCCTTGGATCATTTATCAATTAGAAAATGGCTTGAATTATTATAAATTTAAATCAGTTCTCTATGTATTTTAGAAATGAGGCCTTTATCAGAACCTTTGGATGTAAATTTTTTTTCCAGATTACTGCTTCCCAAGTAATCTTGTCTGCAATGGTTTTGTTTGTATAAAACCTTTTTAATCTGATATAATCAAAATTATCTATTTTGCATTCCATAGTGTACTCTAGTTCTTCTTTGGCCACAAATTCCTTTCTTCTTCACAGATCTGAGAGGTAGACTATCCTTTGTTCTTGTAATTTGCTTATATTATCACTCTTTATGGCTAAATCATGAACCCATTTTGACCTTATCTTGGTAGAGGATGTTAGGTGTTGATCACTACCTACTTTCTGCCATACCATTTTTCACTTTTCCCAACAATTTTCATCAAATAGTGAGTTCTTATTCCAGAAGTTAGAGTGTTTGAGTTTATCAAAATCTAGATTATTATAATTACTGACTATTGTGTCATGTGAATCTAACCTATTCCACTGATCAACTACTCTATTTCTTAGCCAGTATCAAATAGTGATGACCACTATTTTATTTATTTATTTATTTATTATTTTTTTTTATTTAATAGCCTTTTATTTACAGGATATATGCATGGGTAACTTTACAGCATTAACAATTGCCAAACCTCTTGTTCCAATTTTTCACCTCTTACCCCCCCCACCCCCTCCCCTAGATGGCAGGATGACCAGTAGATGTTAAATATATTAAAATATAAATTAGATACACAATAAGTATACATGACCAAAATGTTATTTTGCTGTACAAAAAGAATCAGACTCTGAAATATTGTACAATTAGCTTGTGAAGGAAATCAAAAATGCAGGTGTGCATAAATATAGGGATTGGGAATTCAATGTAATGGTTTTTAGTCATCTCCCAGAGTTCTTTTTTCTGGGCATAGCTAGTTCAGTTCATTACTGCTCCATTGGAAATGATTTGGTTGATCTCGTTGCTGAGGATGGCCTGGTCCATCAGAACTATGACCACTGTTTTATAACATAGTTTTAGATCTGGTACAACAAAGCTACCTTCACTTACATTTTTTTTTTCAATCAATTCCCTTGAAATTCTTGACTTTTTGTTCTTCCAGATGAATTTTGATATAATTTTTTCTAACTCTGTAATTTCTTAGTAGTTTGATTGGTATGGCACTGAATCATTAGATTAATTTAGGTAAAATTGTAATTTCTATTAGCTTGGCCTATCCATGAACACTTTATATTTTTCCAATTATTTAGATCTGCCTTTATTTGTGTGAAAAGGATTTTGTAATTGTGTTCATACAGTTTTTGACTTTATCATGGCAGGTAGACTCCCAAATATTTTATATCATCTAAAGTTATTTTAAATGGAATTTCTTTTTGTATTTCTTGCTGCTGGACTATGTTGGTAACATAGAAATGCTGATGATTTCTGTGGATTTATTTTGTATCCTGCAACTGTGCTAAAGTTGTGAATTGTTTTTAGCAGTTTTTTTTTTGGATTCTTTAGGATTCTTTAAGTATATCATCACATCATCAAGTATTTCATCACATCATCTGCAAAGAGTAATAATTTTGTTTCCACATTACCTACTCTAATTCCTTTCATTTCTTTTTCTTTTTTTATTGTTAACATTAACATTTATAATACAATATTGAATAGTAGTGGCAGCTAGATGGTGCAGTGGATAGAGTACCAGCCCTGAAGTCAAGAGGACCTGAGTTCAAATCTAATCTCAGACACTTAATACTTCCTAGCTATGTGACCCTGGGCAAGTCATTTAACCCCAATTACCTCAGCAAAAATCAAACAAAAAAAAATATTAAATAGTAATGGTGATGGGGACAATCTTGTGTTCATCCCTGATCTTACTGGGATTGGTACTAGTTTATCCCTATTACAGATAATGCTTGCTGATGGTTTTTAAATACTGGTCATTTTAAGGAAACCCCATTGATTCCTATGCTCTCTAGTGTTTTTTTTTTTTTTTTTAAAGGAATGGGTGTAGGATTTTGCCAAATGCTTTCTTTTCATCTACTGAGATAATCATATGATTGTTTGGTTATTGATATAATCAATTATGCCAATAATTTCCTAATATTGAACCAACCCTGCATTCCTGGTATAAATCCTACTTGGTCATGATGTATTATCTTAGGAATAACTTGCTGTAGTCTCTTTGCTAATATTTTATTTAAAATTTTTGTATCAATATTCATTAGGGAAATTGGTTTATAATTTTCTTTCTCTGTGTTTGACCCTAGCTGGTTTAGGTATCAGCAGCATATCTGTTGTCATAAGAGGAATTTGGAAGACTCCTTCTTTCCCTATTTTTCCAAATATTTTGCATAGTATTGGAATTAATTGTTCTTTAAATGTTTGGTAGATGTTGGAATCTTTACAAACTGTTAAGCCATTGGAGTTGATAGAGACAATAATTATCTAATTTGGCATGGTTCAATATGATTGATTTGATCTTAGAAGGAGATATTTTGTGCCAGAACTTGAAACAAGGTACTAAGTACAACTGATGGAAACAATGCTTGTGTTCACACCTTTAGAGAGCTCATAGAAGCAAGAAATATTTAAGTACTCATTGGAGTTCACATGTTTGGGAGATTTCTGGGCTTAGAAAGAGATATCTGAATTCACACCTCCCATTGAAGCTCTTAGGGCCAGAGAGCATGCTGGGAGATATCCCACAATCCCAGTCTCAGAGAAGTAGCATAAATACAGCTCCAGTGAGCCACTCGAGAGAGTTTTCTTGGGAACATTGACTGGGGTCGGAGAGAAGCACTCTGGAAGGAATTTCTCCAGAACATTGACTGGGGTCAGAGAGGAGCACTCTGGGAGGAAGCCCACAAGCCCTATCTTCAAGGCAAGAGATTCATTGCATCTTCCAACCTGGTGCTGGCTGGAGCCTGAAGAAAGCAGAGACAGAAGTCAAGGACAAAGCTGCAAGAGCTCTTGGAACCAAGCAGAGAGATAGGCCTGAGCTAACCGGACTATATTGAAGGACACGATAAGATCTGAACTTTTATCAGCTGGCTGCGACTTTGGAGTAATTATTTACTTGTAACTGAAACTAACGCTGCCTCCAGAAAACCTCCCCGAAAAACCTGCTTTCTCCCAGGGAGAACTATTATTATTATTTTAAAGAAGAGAAAAACACCAACAGGTAGAATTCACATGTAATTTCATCTGGCCCTAAAGATTTTTTCTTCAGGAGTTGATTAATAGCTTGTTAAATTTCTTTTTCTGAAATGGACTATTCAAGTAACTTATTTTCTGCTCTGTTAATCTGGGCAATCTGTATTTTTGCACGTATTCATTCATTTCACTTAGTTTATCAGTTTTATTGGCACACAGTTGGGCAAAATAGTTCCTAATTATTGCTCTAATTTCCTTTTTGTTGGTGGAAAGTTTGCCCTTTTCATTTTTAATACTTACAATTTGATGTTCTTTTCTTTTTCTAATCAAATTAGTTTGTTTATTTTTTTTTCATAAAATCAACTCTTAGTTTTCTTTCAATTTTATTAATCTCCCCTTTTATTTTCAGAATTTAAAATGTGGTATTTAATTGGAGTTTAAAATTTTTTTCTAACTTTTTTAGTTGCATGTTCAATTCATTGATCCACTCTCTCTATTTTATGCAAGTAAGTATCTAGAGATATAATACTTCCCCTAAGAACTAGTTTGGTTGCATCCCATAAATTTTGATATGTTGTCTCATCATTGTCATTCTTTTGGATGAAATTATCGATTATGTCAATGATTCATTGTTTCACCCACTCATTCTTTAGGATTAGATTAGTTTCTAATTAGTTTTTGGTCTTTTTTTTTCCTCTGACCTTTTGTAGTTAATTTGTATCTGATTTATTTTGTGGTTCAATTTATCTAATTCTGATAGAGCAAGTTTGAGATTCCCCACTAATATACTTTTGCTTTCTATTTCTTCTTGCAGCTTTCTTAACTTCTCTAGGAATTTGGATGCTATACTATTTGATGCATATATGTTTAGTATCGATATTACTTTATTATCTATGGTACTTTTTAGCAAGATGTGGTTTCCTTCCTTATCCTTTTGAATTGTCTATTTTTACTTTTGTTTGATCTGAAATCAGGATTGCTAACCCTGCTTTTTTTACTTCAGCTAAAGATAATAAATTTTGCTCATAGTATTTTACCTTTACTTGTATCATTCTACTTTAAATAAGTTTCAAACTTACAGTTAAAATTACTAACTCTGTATTTCCTGCCATCTTATATCCCCCAAGTTACTTTTCTCTTTTCTTTTCCCTTTTCTCTTCTTCCCAATGCTTTTCTTCTGACTGCCACCTCCCTGAACTAACCCTCCCCTTTTATCTCCTTCTCCTTCCTTTTGCCTTTCCCCTTCTACGTCTTTTCTCCCTTCTATTAGACTCCCACTTTCCTTTCCCTCCTACTTCCCTATAGTGTGAAGCAAGTTCCTCTATGAAACTAAATATGCCTGATATTCTCTGAGCCAAATCTTATGAAATTATGATTCATACAATGCTCATCCCCTTCCCTTCTTTCCTTCAATTGTAATAGGTCTTTTTTGCTTCTTCATGAGATATAATTTATCCCATTTTACCTCTTCTTTCCTCTTCTCCCAATACAATCCCTTTTCTACCTCTAGTTTCTTTTTTATATCATCACTATAAAGTCAAATTATATCTACATACTCTAAACATATCTTTACCAGAGATACAGTTCTCAAGAGTTAAACATTTCTTCCCATTTAGAGATATAAACTTTTTAATTTTTAAAAGAAACGTAGTTTTTCTTTTTCTTTCTTTTTTTTTTTAACCTTTTTATGCTTCTTGAGGTGAGTTTTGTATTTGAAGATCAAATTTTCTGTTCATCTCTGTTTTTTTCATCAAAAATAAATGAAACTCACCTATTTCACTGAATGTCCATCATTTCCCCTGAATGATAATGCTAAATTTTGCTGGTTAATTGATTCTTGGCTGCTATCCAGGTTCCTTTGCCCTTTGGAATATTATGTTCCAGGCCCTTCAATCTTTTAAATTGCAAGTTACTAGGTCCTGGGTAATCCTGATTGTGGCCCCTCAATATTAGAATTTTTTCTTTTTGTTTGTTTCCAATATTTTCTTCTCGGTCTGATGATTCTGAAATTTAGCTATAATATTCCTTGGAATTTTTATTTGGGGATCTTTTTCAGGAGGACATTGGTAAATTCTTTCAATGGCTATATAACCCTTTGGTTCTAGGACATCAGGGCAATTTTCCTTGATGATTTCTTGAAAGATGTTGTCTAGGCTCTTTTTTCATCATGGTTTTCAGGGAATTCAATAATTCTTAAATTGTCTCCCACATAGAATCCAATAATTCTTAGAAAATAATTCTTATTTTCCAGGTCAATTGTTTTTCCAATGAGATATTTTACATTTTCTTCTATTTTTCTTTCTTTCTTTTTTTTTTTTTTTTTTTTTTTTTTGGTTTTGTTTGATTCTTAATGTCTCACTGAGTCATTCACTTCCATTTGTTCAATTCTAATTTTTAGTAAATTATTTTCTTCAGTTAGATTTTTTATCTCCTTTTGCACCTGGCCAATTAAACTTTTAAATGAGTTGGTTTTTTTATTAAATTTTTTTTTCCATTTCACAAATTCTAATTTTCAAGGTCTTTTTTTTTTTTTTAATTATTAGTATTATAGTTTTTTATTTACAAGATATACAAGATATATGCATGGGTAATTTTTCAGCATTGACCTTTGCAAAACCTTCTGTTCCAACTTTTTCCCTCCTTCCTTCCACCTCCTCCCCTAGATGACAGGTAGACAAATATATGTTAAATATGTTAAAGTATATATTAAATGCAATATATGTATACATATTTATACAGTTATCTTGCTCCACAATAAAAATTGGATTTAGAAATAAGGTAAAAATAATCTGAGAAGGAAAACAAAAATGCAAGCGGACAAAAAAAGAGGGATTGGAAATGCTATGTTGTGGTCCACACTCATTTTCCATATTCTTTCACCGGGTGTAGCTTGTTATCTTCATTACTGAATAATTGGAACTGATGTGGTTTGTCTCATTGTTGAAGAGTCACATCCATCACATTTGATCATCATATTGTATTGTTGAAGTGTATAATGATCTTCTGGTTCTGCTCATTTCACTCAGCATCAGTTCACATAAGTCTTTCCAGGCCTTTGGGAAATCATCCTGCTGGTCATTTCTTACAGAAAAATAATACTCCATAACATTCATATACCACAATTTATTCAGCCATTCTCCAATTGATGGGCATTCATTCGATTTCCAGTTTCTAGCCACTACAAAAAGGGCTGTCACAAACATTTTTGCACATACAGGTCCCTTTCCCTTCTTTAAGATCTCTTTGGAATATAAGCCCAGTAGTAACACTGCTGGATCAAAGGGTATACACAGTTTGATAACTTTTTGAGCACAGTTCCAAATTGCTCTCTAGAATGATTGGATGCATTTGCAATTCTACCAACAATGTAGCAGTGTCCCAGTTTTCTCACATCACTTCCAACATTTACCATTATCTTTAAGGAGTTGTTTTCTTTCTCCATTTTATCAAATCTATTTTGTAAGGAGTTAAATGCTTTTTCCATTTTGCTAATTCTATTTTTTTAAGGAGTTTTCTTTAGATAATTTCTGTATCATTTCCCAAACTCTCCTACACAGTTCTCATTTTTTTTTTCTCCTAACTCTCTTTTAACATTTCTTTTGAATTCTTCTAAAAGAGCCTTGTGGGATGGAGAGCAATTCATATCACCCTTTGGAGCTTCATTTGGAGACGTTTTGCCTTTGATGTCCTCAGGGTTTGAGATTTGTTCTTCTGTCTCCATAAAAACTATATATGGTCAAAGCTCTTTTTGCTTTTTTCTCATTTTTAAAGGTTGAGATCTGTTTTTAGGGAAAAGGTGAGATTGTTCCACGCTTCTTCTAGAGGTGACAGCGGCTTCACACTGTCTTATTGCTGTGCTGCTGACTTCCTTCCACTATTGGGTGGGCATGGCCAACTTTTGCTTGTAATAGAGGTCAGGGGCTCACTATTTGCCTTTTGTAATTGCCCTAGATGTCTCACAACTAGTCTGCTGATCTCCTGGCTTCTGAACTTCAATAGAGTAGCCAATGCTGCTGTATTTTGGCTAATTGCCTCCCATAGATTCCCCCAGGGTGCAGAGTCCATTTTGCCCTTGCTCTCTGTGCTGCATCTATGCTGGGCCGTCTCCCTTCTGTGCCTGACTGAAAGAGAGATTTCCTGAAGTTCTTCCAAAATATCTTCTGTTGGAAAGGCCTGGAGAGACTTACATGAACTGATGCTGAGTGAAATGAGCAGGACCAGGAGATCATTATATACTTCAACAACAATACTATATGATGACCAGTTCTGATGAACCAGGCCATCCTCAGCAACGAGATCAACCAAATCATTTCTAATGGAGCAGTAATGAACTGAACTAGCTATGCCCAGAAAAAGAACTCTGGGAGATGACTAAAAACCATTACATTGAATTCCCAATCCCTATATTTATGCACACCTGCATTTTTGATTTCCTTCACAAGCTAATTGTACAATATTTCAGAGTCTGATTCTTTTTGTACAGCAAAATAACGTTTTGGTCAGGTATACTTATTGTGTATCTAATTTATATTTTAATATATTTAACATCTACTGGTCATCCTGCCATCTAGGGGAGGGGGTGGGGGGGGATAAGAGGTGAAAAATTGGAACAAGAGGTTTGACAATTGTTAATGCTGTAAAGTTACCCATGTATATATCCTGTAAATAAAAGGCTATTAAAAAAAATATATCTTCTGTTGGAAATTTGTTACACTCTAAATATTTCTAGGTTCTGTTGTTCCAAAATCAGTTCAGAGTCTTGATTTAGTGTTGGTCTGAAGGAAGTCAGGAAGAGCTGAGAAAAAGACCTGTGTACTCTCTGCCATCTTGGTTGTGCCCCTACCACCCTTTTGATTGATTCTTGATATTTTATAGTCATAAGCTTCCACTTGCCAATTCTAATTTATAAGTTGTTTTCTTCAATTAACTTTTGTCATTCCTTTTCCATTTGGTTAATGGTATTTTTTAAGGAGTTGTTTTCTTCAGTGAATTTTTGTATTTCCTTTTCCATTTGGTCAATTCTACTTTTTAAGTAGTTTTCTTTTTCCAAACTGTTGAAACCTTTTTCATAATTCTTTTGCAGCACTCTCATTTCTTTTCCCAATTTTTCTTTTATCCCTCTTATTTAATTTTTAATATCTTTTTAAAGCTGTTCTATGAGTTCTTTCTTGCTTTAAGACCAACTCCCATTCTCCTTTGGGATTTTGCCCCTAAATTTTTGGTGACCCTGTCACCATAATAACTTTTTATGATCAGATTCTTTTTTGATATTGTGTGGTGTTTTTTTTTTCTTTAAAATAATAATAGTTCTCTCTGGGGGAGAGGGTTTCTTGGGGAGGTTTTCTGGAGGCAGCTTTAGTTTCAGTTATAAGTGAATAATTACCCAAAATGCAGCCAGCTGATAAAATGCAAATATTTATTTTCTCCTTCCAAAATAGCCCGGTTAGTTTTTCCAAGAGACTTTTTTCTATCTTTTTTTCTATCTTTCTGCTTTGTTCCAAGAGTTCTTGCAGCTTTGTCCTTGGCTTCTGCCTCTGCTTTCTTCTGCCTCCAGCCAGCACCAAGGTGGAAGATGCAAGGACTCTCTCTTGACTGTGGGCTTCCTCCCAGAGTGCTCCTCTCCGACCCCTGACAATGTTCCAAAGTAAAAACTCTCAAGTGGCTCACTGAAGCTCTATTTATGCTGCTTCTCCAAGAGTGGGATTGTGGGATATCTCCCAGCATGCTCTCTGGCCCTAAGAGCTTCAAGGGAGGTGTGAATTCAGATATCTCATACTAAACCCTGAAATCTCCCAAACATGTGAACTTCAATGAGTAAAGGTATAAGCACAAGCACTGTTGTCTATCAGTTGTACTTAGTACCTTGTTTCAAGTTCTGGCCCATAACATCTCCTTGTAAGATCAAATCAATCATACTGAACCATGCTAAATTACATAATTATTGTCTCTATCAACTCTAATGACTTAACAGTTTGTAAAGATTCCAACATCTCCCCTTTTCATTTGATTTAGAACATAGGTGGTCATAACCTCCCTGACTTCTCAAGGAGGTGAGAACCCCCAAAAAATGATCACGCTTTCCCTGACTTCTCAAAAAAGGAGTGAAAACACCATAAAAAGAAGGTGGTCATGTCCTCCCTGACATCTCAGGAAGGGAGATGAAAACACCAAAGGAAATAGAAAATCAAATCAGATTAGCGGGTTTCTAAAGGGGCTCACTTGAAGCAGGTATGAAACAAGATGTATATAAATCCATCAATATGGGAGGCATTATGCATAATTACATAGATTACATAGCAATATAACACAGGATAGTAGAAATGTAACAAATAACATGAATCAACATGAAGAATTTGTACATGTCCATATGTCCTAGAAATAGTCCAAAAGGAACCCATTGTCCATTAGTTCATGTGCCAGGAATCCAATGATTCCTGTAAGCTTTGAAGTAAACAATTTTCCTAACATAAACCAACATTATACATGTCCATAAGTCCTAAAAATAGTCCAAAAGGAGCCCATTGTCCATTAGTTCATGTGCCAAGAATCCAATAATTCTTTTTTTTTTTAATTAAATAACTTTTTATTAACAGAACCCATACCAGGATAATTTTTTACAACATTATCCCTTGCACTCCCTTTTGTTCCAATTTTTCCCCTCCCTCCCTCCACTCTCTCCCCAAAGATGGGAAGCAGTCCTATACATGTTAAATAGGATACAATATATGTGTGCAGAACAAAACAGTTTTCTTGTTGCTCAGGGAGAATTGGATTTAGAAGGTATAAATAACCTGGGAAGAAGAACAAAAATGCAAGCAGTTTATGTTCATTTCCTAGTGTTCTTTTTTTGGGTGTAGCTGCTTCTGTCCATCCTTGATCAATTGAAACTAAGTTAGATCTTTTCTTTGTTGAAGAAATCCACTTCCATCAGAATACATCCTCATACAGTATCACTGTTGAGGTACATAGTGATTTCCTGGTTCTGCTCATTTCGCTCAGCATCAGTTCATGTAAGTCTCGCCAATCCTCTCTGTATTCGTCCTACTGGTCATTTCTTACAGAACAATAATATTCCATAACATTCAGATACCACAATTTACCCAACCATTCTCCAATTGATGGGCATCCATTCATTTTCCAGCTTCTGGCCACTACAAACAGGGCTGCCACAAACATTTTGGCACATACAGGTCCCTTTCCCTTCTTTAGTATCTCTTTGGGGTATAAGCCCAGTAGAGACACTGCTGGATCAAAGGGTATGCACAGTTTGATAACTTTTTGGGCATAGTTACAAACTGCTCTCCAGAATGGCTGGATGTATTCACAATTCCACCAACAATGTATCAGTGTCCCTGTTTTCCCACATCCCCTCCAACATTCTGCATTATCTTTCCCTGTCATTCTGTCAAATCTGACAGGTGTATAGTGGTATCTCAGAGTTGTCTTAATTTGCATTTCTCTGATCAATAGTGATTTGGAACACTCTTTCATATGAGTAGTAATAGTTTTAATTTCATCATCTGAAAATTGTCTGTTCATATCCTTTGACCATTTATCAATTGGAGAATGGCTTGATTTCTTATAAATTAGAGTCAATTCTTTATATATTTTGGAAATGAGTCCTTTATCAGAACCTTTGAGTGTAAAAATGTTTTCTCAATTTATTGTTTCCCTTTTAATCTTGCCTGCATTAGTTTTGTTTGTACAAAAACTTTTCAATTTGATATAATAAAAATTTTCAATTTTGTAGTCAAAAGTGATCTCTAGTTCTTCTTTGGTCTTAAATTCCTTCCTCTTCCACACGTCTGAGAGGTAAACTATCCTATGCTCTTCCAATTTATTTATGATCTTATTCTTTATGCCTAGATCATGAACCCATTTTGACCTTATCTTCGTGTACGGTGTTAAGTGTGGGTCAATGCCTAGTTTCTGTCATACTAATTTCTAATTTTCCCAGCAATTTTTGTCAAATAATGCATTCTTATCCCAAAAACTGGGGTCTTTGTGTTTGTCAAACACTAGATAATTAAGGTTATTGGCTGTTTTGTCCTTTGAACCTAACCTATTCCATTGATCAACTAGTCTATTTCTTAGCCAATACCAGATAGTTTTAGTAACCGCTGCCTTCTAATATAATTTTAGATCTGATACAGCTAGGCCACCTTCATTTGATTTTTGTTTTCATTAATTCCCTTGAAATTCTTGACCTTTTGTTTTTCCATGTGAACTTTGTTGTTATTTTTTCTAGGTCATCAAAATAGTTTTTGGGAAGTCTGATTGGTATAGCGCTAAATAAATAGATTAGTTTAGGTAGTATTGTCATCTTTATTATATTTGCTCGCTCAATTCAAGAGCATTTAATATTTTTCCAGTTAGTTAGGTCAGACTTAATTTGTGTGGAAAGTGTTTTGTAGTTTTGCTCATAAAGTTTCTGATTTTCCCTTGGCAGATGGATTCCTAAATATTTTATACTATCAGTAGTTACTTTAAATGGGGTTTCTCTTTGTAACTCTAACTGTTGGATTTTGTTAGTGATATATAAGAATGTTGTTGACTTATGTGGGTTTATTTTATAACCAGCAACTTTGCTAAAATTGTGGATTATTTCTAATAACTTTTTAGTAGAATCTCTGGGGTTCTCTAAGTATACTATCATATCATCAGCAAAGAGTGATAATTTGGTTTCCTCATTGCCTGTTCTTATTCCTTTAATATCTTTCTTAGTTCTTATTGCCATAGCTAGCATTTCTAATACAATATTAAATAGTAACGGTGATAGTGGGCAACCATTTTTCACTCCTGATCTTATTGGGAGTGGTTACAGTTTGTCCACATTACATATGATGCTTACTGCTGGTTTTAAATTGATGCTACTGATTATTTTAAGGAAAAGTCCATTTATTCCTATACTCTCAAGTGTTTTTAAAAGGAATGGATGTTGGATTTTATCAAATGCTTTTTCTGCATCTATTAAGATGATCATATGGTTTTTGTTAGTTTGGTTATTAATATGGCCAATTATGCTGATAGTTTTCCTAATATTGAACCAGCCCTGCATTCCTGATATAAATCTTACTTGATCATGGTGAATTATCCTGGGGATGATTTTCTGTAGTCTTTTTGCTAATATTTTATTTAAGATTTTAGCATCAATATTCATTAGGGAGATTGGTCTATAGTTTTCTTTCTCTGTTTTCAATCTACCTGGTTTAGTTATCAGTACCATGTCTGTGTCATAGAAGGAATTTGGTAGGACTCCTTCATTCCCTATTTTATCAGATAATTTATATAGCATTGGGGCCAATTGTTCTTTAAATGTTTCGTAGAATTCACATGTAAATCCATCTGGTCCTGGGGATTTTTTCTTAGGGAGTTGTTTAATTGCGTGTTCTATTTCTTTTTCTGAAATGGGACTATTCAAGCAATTTACTTCCTCCTCTGTTAGTCTGGGAAGTCTATATTTTTGGAGGTAGTCATCCATTTCACTTAGGTTATCAAATTTATTGGCATAAAGTTGAGCAAAATAACTCCTTATTATTTCTCTAATTTCCTCTTCATTGGTGGAAAGTTCTCCCTTTTCATTTTTAAGACTACTAATTTCATTTTCCTCTCTCCTTTTTCTAATCAGATTTACCAAAGGTTTATCAATTTTATTGGTTTTTCATAAAACCAACTCTTAGTTTTATTTATTAGTTCAATAGTTTTTTAGTTTCAATATTATTAATTTCTCCTTTTAATTTTAGAATTTCAAGTTTAGTAATTGATTGGGGGTTTTTAATTTGGTCTTTTTCTAGCTTTTTAAGTTGCAAGCCCAATTCATTGACCTTCTCTTTCTCTATTTTGTTCAAGTAAGCCTCTAAGGATATAAAGTTTCCCCTTATTATCGCTTTGGCTGCATCCCACAAATTTTGGTATGATGTCTCACCATTGTCATTATCTTGAGTGAAGTTATTAATTGTGTCTATAATTTGCTGTTTCACCCAATCATTCTTTAAGATGAGATTATTTAGTTTCCAATTACTTTTTGATTTATTTACACCTAACTTTTTGTTGAATGTAGTTTTTATTGCATTGTGATCTGAAAAGAAAGCATTTAGTATTTCTGCCTTCCTGCATTTAATTTTGAGGTCTTTATGTCCTAATATATGGTCAATTTTTGTGTAGGTTCCATGAGCTGCTGAGAAGAAAGTATACTCCTTTCTATCACCATTCAGTTTTCTCCAGAGATCTATCATACCTAGTCTTTCTAATATTCTATTTACTTCTTTAATTTCTTTCTTATTTGTTTTGTGATTTGATTTATCTAAATCTGAGAGTGCAAGATTGAGGTCTCCACTATTATAGTTTTGCTGTCTATTTCTTCTCGTAACTCTCTTAACTTCTCCTTTAGGAAGTTAGATGCTATACCACTTGGTGCATATATGTTTAATACTGATATTGCTTCATTGTCTATAGTACCTTTTAGCAAGATATAGTTTCCTTCCTTATCTCTTTTAATTAGATCAATTTTTGCTTTTACTTGATCTGAGATAAGGATGGCTACCCCTGCTTTTTTGACTTCACCTGAAGCATAATAGATTCTGCTCCAGCCTTTTACCTTTACTCTGTATGTATCTCCCTGTTTTAAATGTGTTTCTTGTAAACAACATATTGTAGGGTTCTGACTTTTGATCCAGTCTGCTATCCGCCTTCTCTTTATGGGGGAGTTCATCCCATTCACATTTACAGTTAAGATTACTAATTCTGTATTTCCTGCCATCCTAATATCCCCAGATTATGCTTTTCTTTTTCTTGCCCTCCTTCCCCACTTCCTTAGTATTAAACTTATTGGTCCCACTTGCGTCACCCAGCTCTCCCTCTTTAGTATCCCTCCCTCCTCCCTTTGAATCCCTTCCCCTTTCTTGTACCCTTCCCTTATTACTCTTTTTCCTTTTCACTTTTCCTCTCCCACTTTTTAATGAGGTGAGAGAAGATTCTCTGTAAAACAAATGTGTCAATTATTTCCTTTTTGAGCCAACTCTGATGAGAGTAAGATTCGCACAATGTTCCTCCCCCTCTCTAAGTTCCCTCAGATATGATAGGTTTCCTTTGCCTCATCGATGCATGAAGTTTCCCTCTTTTTATCTCCCCTTTCCCTTTTTCTGACACTATCCCCTTTCCATTTCTACTTCCCTTTTTTATGCTATATCAGTAAAATCAAATTATACATGTGATTTTTATATATATCCACAACAGAAATACAGTTCTCAAGAGTTCCTTTTACCTTTTTCTACTTGTCTTGAGTCCTGTTGTTGGAGATCAAATTTTTTGTTTAAGTCTGGTTTTTTCTTTAGAAACAGATGGAATTGCTCTGTTTCATTAAATGTCCATCTTCTTCCATGGAAAAAAATGCTCAGCTTAGCTGGGTAGTTTATTCTTGGCTGCATTCCAAGTTCTTTTGCCTTTCGGAATATCAAATTCCAGGCCCTTCGATCCTTTAATGTTGAGGCAGCCAGATCTTGTGTGACCCTTATTGTGGCACCTTGGTATTTGAACTGTTTTTTCCTGGATGCTTGTAGAATTTTTTCTTTAATCTGAAAATTCTGAAGTTTGGCCACAATATTCCTTGGAGTCTTTATTTTAGGGTCTTTTTCAGAAGGTGTTCGATGGATTCTTTCCACGCCTATTTTACCTTCCAGTTCTATTACTTCTGGGCAGTTCTCTTTAATAATTTCCTGTAAAATAGTATCTAGGCTCTTTTTTTCATCATATTTTTCGGGTAGTCTGATGATCCTTAGGTTTTCTCTCCTTGATCTATTTTCCAGGTCCGTTGTTTTTTCAAGTAAATATTTGACATTTTTTTCCAATCTTTCATTTTTTTGGTTTTGCTTGACTGATTCTTCCTGTCTCAATGAGTCAGTCATTTCTATTTGTTCAGTTCTGATTTTTAGCGTGTTATTTTCTTCATTAGCTTTTTTTACTTCTTTTTGTATATGTCTGATTGAGTTTTTAAATGAGTCATTTTGCTCTATGGAATTTTTTTCCATTTCACTAATTTTTTTTTTTTAGTGATTTATTTTCTTTCTCCAATTCACAAATTCTGTTTCCCTGTACTTCTTGGGAGTTTTTTTACCTTTTCCAGCTCACATTTCAGCGAGTTGTTTTCTTTTTCCACTTTGTCAAATTTTTCTTTTAGTGAGTTATATGTCTTTTCTGTACTCTCTTGCATAGCTTCTCTTTCCTTTCCCCATTTTTCTTCTAGTTCTCTTTTAAGGTTTTTAATAGTCTCTTCTAGGAGAGCCTTTTGTATTGGGGACCAACAATTGTCTGGAGACTATCTGCTATTAGTCTCTTCAGGATTGATCCAATAATTCTTGTAAGCTGTGAAGTACTGCAATAGTCTCATCAACAATTTTTCATCTAATGATTCTTGCTGGTTTTTCAAGAACTTGTAACAGTCTCATCTCGTATTAGGGAATCCAATGATTCCTAAAGATTTTAAAGTTATTTTAACAGTCTCATTTTCAGTCATGCTCCTTCAGTGTCAGATGTTTCTTAAATCTCCTTTGCTTTGATTTTTTTCTTTTTCTGTTTCTCTCTGATGGACAAGGTGAATACGGCCCGTTGGCACCCATCTGATTCCTTCTCCACCTGTGGAGATACAAGCAAACCCTCTTCCCCAAGCAGTTTTCCTATCTAATTCCCTTCTATTTATCACTTTTGGGATTTCTCCTCATCATCTGGTAATTACATTGGAGCTGTTTGCACTGGACACTGCTCTATTGGGTTAAAAGGTCTATATTCTCCCTAACTGTAATCCTGATTGCTTTTCTGTTGGTTGATCACACCAGAGTCCTGACCGTCTAAAGACTCTCTGGGCGTAACCTCAGCTGCTATCATGTCCCATTTGTCTTTTGATTGATACCTTGTAGCTGGGCTCCGCCTCTCATTTCCCTCTGTCAATCTACATTCAGAGGCCCAGTGAAAGCCTTGGTTACATTTTGGACATAGAGTTTTGGGTTTTATTCTCTCACCCTGTCCTCTCACTCTATTTCTGTATTTGCAATGGGCTCTCAAATGTCCAACTTTTCCACACTGAAAACATCTACAAGTTTCTCTAGAAGTCCCTTGCCAAGAGGGCCCCTGTCTTACCATGTTCATCATAGTTTGGGTATAATAAGCATTTGTGCCCACTATGGCACAGCGCCTTATGATCTCCTTTAAAGTAGCATCTTTGTCTAATCCCCATATAATTCTTTTGCAAACCTCATTGGCATTTTCCTTAGCCAGATGTCTAGTCATTATTTCTGTGGCAGCATTATCTCCAATGGTTCTTATTACAGCTGTTTGCACATGTCCCACAAAATCTGCAAAAGGTTCATTGGGACCTTGCTCTATTTTTGTAAATGCTTTACTTCCATCTTTCTGTCCAGGGAGAGAATTCCAAGCTTTTATTGCAGCCTTAGAAATCTGCTCATATACTGTTATGGGATAATAAATCTGTTCTGAATTCTCTCCATACTGACCTTCCCCAACTAGTTGGTCAAAAGTGATTTGTCCAATAGCTCCTGTTTGCCTATTGTGTTGGGCTTGAATCCTACATAATTCATGAAACTCTGAAAGCCACAACAAATTTTGTCCAGGTTCTAAACATATCTTTGCTATGGATTTCCAATCATTTAGGGGTTAAGATTTCATAAGACAAATTATCTAGTAACATCTTCACATAAGATGATGTAACCCCATAAAGAGTGCAATGCTTTTTCAAATCTTTAATTTTTTCCAAATTAAAAGGAGTGTATTTTCTTTCTTTTTGACCTGAAGAGTCAAGCTTTTCAATCACAGGATATGCATGTATAAAATCAGATATATCTTCTCCTTTATTTTTTGCCTTAATTAATGCTTCTTCTAATCTTGTCATATTCTGCTACACAGGAGAAGTTGACTGTGTTTCTGCCTCTCTCTCCCCCTTCTTCCTCCACCCATGAAGGGTTAATTGAAGGGGGAGGGTCATGAGATGTGGAATGATCTAATTCCTCCTGCTGTGAAGTATCACACTCAGAATTGTACTTAATTCCATTCTTATCTGAATTTTCCTGCTTTTCACCTACTTTAGTTGGCACTTTCATTTTTTTTCTTATTTTTAACACTTATAAAATTCCCTAAATCCAGTTGTATTAAATTATATGTATTAAGTATGTCTTTGGAAATTGAGTTGTCCATTTTTATTATAGAATTGACAAAGATCCTCTCCTACTAATTTCCATTCATTTAAATCCAATTCTTTTTCCAGAGAGAAACAAGGACATATGTTCTTAACAGTTTGTAAAAGTTCAGTGATCTGCTGCAAAATTATAATCCAACCTTCGCTTTCCATAATCTTGACAATGCGCTCTAAACATTTTCCTTGAACAGAAACAGAAGGCTGTTTTCTAAACATCTGTCCCATCTTAGCTGAAATCCTACTTTAACTCTTTTAACAAAATTTCTTTGTTGTACTTACCCTAATTTCTGGGTTGAGGAGACTTTTCCACTGGATCAGGATCAGAGGATTTTCCACTGAAATCTGGATCGGAGGTTTTTCCACTGAAATCAGGATTTTGTCCCATGTTCAGGGCACCAAAATGTTGGTGCGTTTTCTTTTTTAGAATATAAGAAGATGGTTCTCTCTGGGAAAGGGTTTCTCGGGGAGCTTTTCTGGAGGCAGCCTTACTTTCAGTTAAAAATAATAATCACCCAAAATGCAGCCAGCTGATAAAATGCAAATGTTTATTTTCTCCTTCCAAAATAGCCCAGTTAGTTTTTCTAAGAGGCCTATCTTTCTGTTTGGTTCCAAAAGCTCTTGCAGCTTTGTCCTTGGCTTCTGCCTCTGCTTTCTTCTGCCTCCAGTCAACACCAAGGTGGAAGATGCAAGGAATCTCTCTTGCCTGTGGGCTTCCTCCCAGAGTGTTCCTCTCCGACCCCTGACAATGTTCCGAAGTAAAAACTCCCAAGTGGCTCACTGAAGCTCTATTTATGCTGCTTCTCCGAGAGTGGGATTGTGGGATATCTCCCAGCGTGCTCTTTGGCCCTAAGAACTTCAAGGGAGGTGTGAATTCAGATACCTCATACTAACCCCTGAAATCTCCCAAACATGTGAACTCCAATGAGTAAAGGTGTAAATACAAGCATTGTTGTCTATCAGTTATACTTAGTACCTTGTTTCAAGTTCTGGCCCATAACATCTCCTTGTAAAATCAAATCAATCATACTGAACCATGCTAAATTAGATAATTATTGTCTTTATCAACTCTAATGAGTTTTACACTTTGTAAAGATCCCAACAGTTTTGCTCATCTTTTTTTAGCCCTTTTTTTTTTTCTTTTAAATTTGAGTTCTGCTCCCAGTGTGGAAGGGGCACTGTTTCAGGCTTCTTGTGCCAGTGGCTACATGCCCTGCCAATTTACCTGGTCCTGCACTGATGTTGTCTTGAGGCACATGGGAACCCTTCTCTCTGATGCTGCTGGGAGCTGTAGGGGCCTAGTAGTTTACCTGGTGCTGAGTCAGAATGCTAATGCTGGTGTCTAGGTATGTGATGAAACAGGTTGGGTATTTATGTGTTTTCCCCAGGGCTATATCTGAAGCATAAGGTACTCTGTCCACAAGAAGCTACCTGTTTGCTCAGGGCTAGAAAATGGAAGCATTTTAGTCTAATCTCTAATACAGCTTTTAGCAGTGCTTTTAGATTTATGGTGCATTCTGAAAGAAAAAACTGGAGAAGCTTGGTTAATATGAAAGATGGAAAAGTAGTCCCAAATATTAGATTTCTTCTAACTCTGGATTTTTAGATTCCAATAGAATTGGAAACAACAAATAGAGGAACGTGAGGGGAAACGTTAAAGATTTTATTTTTCATTGGCTTAATCTATCTTTATGTTATTTCTTTAAAAACTTTTGCTCCCTCCATTTTCCCTATGAAAAAAATGAAGTGGGAGAACAAGCTGTACTCATTTTTTAAAAAGGGATGATTTTCACTTAATAACTCAATTGAATGATTAAAAAAAAAACTTAAATAATTTTTAAAGGAAGCCCTTTAATAATCTGTGCAGCATTTATTCCTTAAATCCCTTGTAATGCTGGAGAAACTAAGGCAAGATAGAGATTAGAGTTTTTAATAATTTATTTGAAAGGGAGAGATTTACTGGGAACAAATGGATCCATAGTTTGTTCCCAGGGCTGAATGAGACTACCGTCTCCAAGAATCCAGCAGCCAATGTGAGTTCTCAATGACATATATATCCTTGGCTCCAAGCTTAGGGCTCTGAGACAAAGAGGGGTGAAGTCCAAACTCTGGTGAGCAGGAATCTACAGTCAGGGACCATCAATCCGGTTGTAACAAGTTGGGGGGTAGGACCATAAATTCCAACAAACTGGGAGTTAAGGATATGTCTAGTTTAGAGCCAGGGAAGTCTGAAACTTAGAGTTATTATAAACAATGCCAATTAGGTATCTGAAATAGGACATCTGGAGTCTTATCTTTTGGAATGTCAGATCTCCACAGCCCTAATTATCTCAGTTCTAATGGGCAGAAAAGGAGGGTTGCAACTAGGGAAACTGAGGTAGGACAATTTAGAGAAACTGAGGCAGGACAGTAAAAGGGAACTGTGGCACAACACCCTGAGTACCATTTATATTTAAAAGGGGTGCATTCTTGATTTCTTTCTTTTTTCTCCTGAATCTCTACAGCTGATCATCGAGGCTTCTTAAATTTTTTCACTCCTCAAAGTTTTAGGTGATCCTATGCCTGTGTGTAGGAAACGGTATACAAATCCAACATTTACTGATAATAAACCATAATTTCGCGACCCCCCACACTCACTTAACCAGCTGCTATGTGGGGTTGTGAACCACAGTTTAAGATGTCTTCTGAAGTCCCTTTCAGTTATATATCTATTATCTTAATGGTTCCCGAGTTCTACGTGGGAAGTTTCCAGGTAGACTTCCTGATTCTGACAGAGTTATTCTGAGGCGGGGCTAGGCTTGTGAAACAGGTAAAGAATCTGAGCTGCCATCTCTGGAACCTGCTTGCAGTTTCAAGAGTTCTTGGCTCCAGTATAACCAGCACTTTGGGGACCCTTAAATAGCAAGGATCCTTTGCCCTACTTTGGCAGTGTTTCCGGAAAAAAGAGGGAATGGTAGAAACTGTGGGAAAGGGTGCAAGTGAACCCTGCCTTGTGGCAATGGAGAATGCAAATGAGTTTTAAAGCCTTATCCTGGAAGCGGGCGCCGAAACTGCTGCAGTTGCCACTTCTGCAGAGGGAGTTCTGAGCCAAAGACGGGCTGCGGCAGCGCCTCTCTGCTCCGGGAGCCTCCCGGACGCTCCCACGGAGGAGGGAGGAGGAGGGAGAGGGCAGATAAAGCAGGGAACGCAGAGTCGGATTTCAGTTTGGAGCTGGTGGATCTGGTGCTTATTTCTAGTAGCGTGAATTATGAGGTAAACAGACCCCATAGGCTGCAAGAAAGTACTGACTGGGGTAAGGGCGTAGCAAAGAAAGGAGAAAAGGAGAGCAAATAAAGTGGAGCAAGATGAGCGCGGAAGGCACCACTCACTTCAGGCGAATGGCGGTCAGGAGGAAGTCCCACCAATCCTGTCTCCTGCCCGGGACCCCCCGCCCCTGGATCCGGCCCGCTGCTTGCTCAGGACCGCCGGACTCGGCTGCCTGCGAGAACATTACCAAGGACGCCACAGGTAACCTTTACCTTTTGTTTGTGGCACAGGGTCTATTCCTTTTCCTGGTCGTATGCAGGTGTGTGGGGGGGCTGGGGGGGAGAGGAGAGACGCTGCATTGTGTGGTGATGGTGAAGAGATGGGGGAGAGTGTATGGGGGGGTGTATGATGGTGGAGAAGGTGAACCTGAAGCTTTTCCTGAGTCTTTGCTTGCCCTGTGGGCGCTCTCTTCACCTCCATACCTGTTCCAAGCTTTCTGGCCTTGGACCTTGAACAAAACACTATGCTAGCGTCTCATGGAGAAGGAATTTAGAATTTAGGAGGATTTTAGAATATTAGAATTAGAAAATTAGAAATTCCGGCCCGGAAGTATACTGTATAACTTGAGACATAAAAAGTTGAGAAAAAATATTATGTAATGGAAGAGAAAAGAAAACAGTTTCCAAGCCTGCTCTTTGCCTTATGGCGTTGGATGACCGGGGGCAAGGTGATTCTGATGAATCTTTTTAGTTTGATTTCTGTCTTGTGTCTCAGTTAATGAGCAGCATGTGTGAAGAGCTAAGAGTCCTTTTAAAGGATCACTGAATTCAGAATACAAAGGGACTTAAGGGACTGTCTAGTTCATCCCCTTTATTTTAGAGGATGAGAAAATTAAGAATTTGAGAGATAAAATGACTTACCCAAGGTCACATAGGTGGAATAAATCTCAGATCCAGGATTTGCCACTGATTTGGAAAAAAAAAATTCTGATAATTTTATATTACCATTTTTCTGCTATATCACTCTGGACTTATTTCCATTAGAATCTATTTTTTAAATGCCGGTTTTGCCGATTGATGCTATGAAATTCCATGAAATTTTTCCTTAAAAATCATTGTTAGGGCAGCTAGGTGGCACAGTGGATAGAGCACCCGACCTGAAATTAGGAGGACCCGAGTTCAAATGTGACCTCAGACATTTAACACTTCCTGGCTGTGTGACCCTGGACAAGTCACCACAGCTGCCTCAGCCAAAAAAAGTCATTGTTAATGTTAGCCTTTTGATTTTAAAAAATTCTGTAGTGGTGGAGGCAAGGTATCCTACAACAACTATTTAGAGCAGCATCTTGTTTTAGAAGAACATTCATAAATTTATGTAATCTGTTGTACAATGTAAAAAATAAATGTTGGAGCTTTTTTGATCTCCCTCTTTGTTTTCATCTTCTAGTCTTTTTCCTAAATTTATGCTATAGAGAATTCAGAAGCCGTGCTTATTCTATTAACAGCAGCAAAAGAGGTTAAGCTGTGCAAATACAAAAAAAGAAAAATATTTAAGGAGCTGTATTTTGCAATTCACTTTCTATAAAATGGAGGGGTTGGACTAGGTGATTTCTAGTCATTGCTAGATCGAATATTTTATGAAGGGGGCAGCTATGTGGCTCAGTGGATAGAGTGCTGGGTTTGGGAGTCAGGTTGACCTCATCTTCTGGAGTTCAAATTTCTGATTATTAGGATGTTTATCATTAATTAGCAACTCATCTTTCTTCCATTGAAAATTGGCTGTTTGTGACTTTGGAAAGTATTCTGTAGGGATAGGTATACAGTTCCTTAAAGGTTCTGGTTGTCAGAATTTTATCTGATTATGTTTACTGAAAATATCTAGCTAGATAAATATCTGCTGGATGGTGCAGTGGATAGAGCACCAGCTTTGAAATCAGAAGGACTGGAGATCAAATTTGGCCTCAGATACTTAACACTGCCTGTCTGTGTGACCCTGGGCAAGTCACTTGACCCCAATTGGCTTAGCCAAAAAAGGTTTTTTTTTTCCTTGAAAAATCCTTTTATAACAGTTATATCTTTTCCTTTTGTTTTCAGTATTTTGTTTTATTGTTGGATAATAATTTTTCGTGTTTCACAATTGATACAAATATTAATTTGTTACTTCTAGTTTTTAGGTAGACTATCCAAGTTAGTACAGTGCTTTTTGGAAGAGAATGTTTAAAAGAGGAGTAGATTTGAGGGGGAAAGATGATTTCTGGTTTTGTTTCATTGATTTTAAGATATTGCTGGGATTGAAATATCTTTGGGACGATATGAAGGGTACCTGGAGATTGGGAAAGATTTGGAACATGGAAATAGAGCTCTAGAAGGAAAAGGACCCATATGTGCAAAAATGTTGTAGCAGCCATTTTTGTAGTGACAAGAAACTGGAAACTGAGTGGATGCCCATCAGTTGGGAAATGGCTGAATACATTGTGGTATATGAATGTTATGGAATATTATTGTTCTATAAGAAACGATCAGTAGGATGATTTCAGAGGAGAGACTTACATGAACTGATGTTAAGTGAAAGGAGCTGAACCAGGAGATCATTGTACATGGCAACAGCAGCAAAATTATATTCTGTTGGATGTGGCTCTTTTAAACAATGAGATGATTCAGGCTGGTTCCAATGATCTAGTTATGAGAGCCATCTAAACTCAGAGAGAGGGCTGAGGGAACTGAGTCTGAATCACAACATAGCATTTTCACTTCTTTTGTTGTTGTTTACTTGAATTTTATTTTCTTTCTCATTTCCTTTTCCTTTTTGATTTGATTTTTCTTGTGTGGAAAGATAATTGTGTAAATATGTATGACTATAGTGGATCTACATATATATGTATATATATATATATATATATAAAACCATGTTTAACATGTATTGGATTACTTGCCATCTAGGGGAAGGGTTGGGGGAAGGGAGGGAAAATTGGAACAAAATGTTTTGCAAGGGTCAATGTTGAAAAATTATCCTTGCGTATGTTTTGAAAATAAAAATCTTCAATAAAAATTTTTTTAAAAAGAAAAGAAATAGAGCTGTAGTAGTCATCAGCTTTAAAATGATAAAACCATGGGAACTGATGAAGTCTTCAAGTGAGATTGTAGAGTTAGCAGTTCTCAAATTTTTTGGCCTCAGGATCCTGTTATACTCATGAAAATTATTAAGGACCCAAAGAATTTTTGTTTATGTGGGTGATAGCTATTGGTATTTACCATGCCAGAAATTAAAACCTATAAGATTTTAAAATATGTATTTACTAAAATGATAAACTATTATAGATTAACTGTGAATAACATTTTTTCCATGAAAAAATATTTTCTAAAACAAAAGTTAGTAAGAAAAATGGCAGTTTTACAGTTTTGCACAGTTTTTTAATGTCTGTCTTAATAGAAGACATATTTAGGGTTGATTAGAACCCTGTTAGGATTTGATTGCATTAATCCAGAGATAAGATTAAAAAGTCAGACACCAGAGTTATATAGGCAGAATCAACAAGGCTTAGTTATCTTATGACATATTTAAGAGAAAGCATTGAGACTTATCAAAGATGGTAGTAGTTTACATTTATTGTTACTTCAAAGCTTATAGATAGGGTTGGCATTAGTAAATTTTATAGATGAAAGAATTGGTGATTTTGTTACTTGTCTGTAGGAATACAAGTAATATTTGAATCTAGGTCTCATCTAACTGCCTTTAGCACCTTTTCCACAATACCACCCTGCTTAGATATTTTTGAAGTTTTGAGCATAGTGATAGGAAAGGTGATGGTGGCAATTAACAAAATTAGTAAAGCTGGAAAGAGGAGCAGGTGATGGAAAAGAAATTTTGTTCCATGTTTGAAATAATAGGTTTGAGATTTCAGTTGTATATATTGAGAAATTATTTTATAATAATAAAATCAGAGAGAAACAGAAAAAGTGAAAAATCTCAAAACAAAAGAGAAGATTTAAGAAACATCTGATACTGAAAGAGCATGGCTGATAATGAGATTGTTAAAATAACTTTAAAATCTTCATGATTTAAAAAAAAAATCTTCTATTTCCTTTGGTGTTTGGGACTATTTTTAGGACTTATGGACATGTATAATTTTGTATGTTGATTCATGCTATGAAAAATTATTTACTTCAAACTGAGAGGAATTATTGAATTCCTGGCACATGAACTAATGGACAATATGTAAATGTGTAAATTCTCATGTTAATTCATGTTATTTGTTAACATTACTACTAGCCCATTTAGCCCAGACCTATCTCTCTGCTTGGTTCCAAGAGCTCCACCCGAATGTCTCCAAATCCAAAGGTTTGTCCTTCCGACTCCAGCCAGCACCAAGGTAGAAGATACGATGAATCTCTCTTGTCTCGAAGATAGGGCTTGTAGGCTTTCTTCCAGAGTTCTCCTCTCCGACTCCTGGGAATGCTCCCAAGTAACTCTTTTGAGTGGCTCACTGGAGTTGTATTTATGCTACTTTTCTGAGAGTGAGATTGTGGGATATCTCCCAGCATGCGCTCTGGCCCTAAGGGAGGTGTGAACTCAGATATCTCTTTCAAAACCCTAAATTCTCCCAAACGTGTGAACTCCATTGAGTACTTAGATACTTATGAGCTCTCTAAAGGAACGCACATTGTTTCCATCAGTTGTACTTAGTACCTTGTTTCAAGTTCTGGCCCAAAATATCTCCTAAGATCAAATCAATCATATTGAACCATGCCAAATTAGATAATTATTGTCTCTATCAACTCTAATGGCTTAACAGTTTGTAAAGATTCCAACATATTGAGGAATCAGAGAAACCATGTCAAATTAGATAATTATTGTCTCTATCAACTCTAATGGCTTAACAGTTTGTAAAGATTCCAACATATTGAGGAATCAGAGATAGAGATTTAGGAGTCATTGCCAAGCAGTGGTATTTTATTGTTTATCCTTCCTTCTGGAAGAGGACCATGATATCAGGGAGGTGATATCTTTTTTTTTTTTAATTTTTTTTTTTTTTTATTATAGTAGCTTTTTATTGACAGAACCCATGCCAGGGTAATTTTTTTTTTGTTTTTTTACAACATTATCTTTGCACTCACTTCTGTTCCGATTTTTCCCTCCCACCCAGGGAGGTGATAACTTGACATGCAAGTAAGTGAATTGGATTTAAATGACGGAAGGCTGGGCAGGGCCACCTGCCTTACTTTTCCCTCCAGAGCTATTTGGATCCAATGGATGACCCTGGATGAAATGGGAGACCTTAGTCTTATTAAGCCAAGGTCTTCATTTGACTGAGGCTGCACCTTTTTAGTGACTGAGTTTTTAGTATTGGCATTTATTGAGATGGTATAAAGAGCAGTTGGCATAAAACATGAACCTGAGAAATCTGTGTGCGTTCTCCCACTGAATATGTAAGCATGGAAAAAGCAGCAGCAGTAGTCGTACAATGATAGTGAGGTACATGTGTAGGGAGGTGGCTAAAAAGTACGTATAGTGGATAGAATGTTAGCCTTGGAGTCAGGAACATCCCTACTACAGAGAGTTCTTATTTATGGAATCCTACACAAGTCATATATGTTCCTCAATTACCTCTTATTCAAAATGAGAGGATTGATCTTACTGGCCTCTAAGATCCATTTTAACTTTAAATAAATGATCCTTTCATTCTGAAAAATGTGGCAAAAAGATAACATAATTCTTGGTATTGGAAGTCTGTTCTTAAAACCCTAGGTCATAATTGCTCCCTATCTTGTGTAACTTTCTCTGTAATCGTGTCTTCTCTCCATGTGTCTCTTTCTACATATATCTGTCTACCTTGTGGATGTCTCTTTGCATATGGCTGTATGCATCATCTTCTACTAGTCAAGTCTCTCCAATGATACAGTCAATAGGAGAAAGAGAGAGAAAAATCTCTTGATTCAAAAGCCAAATACTTTATGTACATTCTAGGTTGTGAGTGAGTGATTACATTAATTGAGATGATGTTGTTGGAACATTTATAGTTATGAAACGTTAGTAGAATAATGCAAGCTTTTAGATTTTTAATTAAAAATGAAGTTTCTATTGTAATGCTGGAGAAATGGAGGCAAGATAGAGATTGGAGAGTTTTTAATATTTTAATTGAAAGGGAGAGATTTACTGAGACCAAATGAATCCATGGTTTGGTCCCAGGACTGAATGAGACTATCGTCTCCAAGAATCCAACAAACAATGTGAGTTCTCAATGACATGTATATATATATACAAGTAGCTCACATACAGGGGTAAACTGAGGCAAGGGCGGAGTCAAAGTGCTGAAAGCGGGGAACTAACAATTCAGTTCTAACGGGACTAACAATCTGGTTCTGACAGAGTTAGGGGAAGCTTTCTGACAAGTAAGATATCTGAGGTCATAATGTCTAAGACAGAAAGTCTTTCTCCTTATCTGGATCATCATGATTTAGGAGGGAGGGGTGTGTTGCAGAACAGTTAGGAACTGAGGCAGAACAATTCAAGGAATCTGAAGCAGGACAGTTTAGGGAAAAAGTCAGGACAATTATGGAAACTGAATAAGGACAATAAAAGAGAACTATGGCACAACATTCCACATACACTCACTCACTCTCTCTCTCTCTCTCTCTCTCTCTCTCTCTCTCTCTCTTCTGAATATTCAAATCATTGAATTACCTTCCTCCAGATACCTGGAAGGTCAACCCTATATGAAGCAAATAAACTAAAATAAAACTAGAAAAATGCAAGGACTTATGGCAAGGACAAGTCTCTCCCTGATAACCCCTGAGTTAATCAGCAATACAAAGGCTCCCTGTTGCTGGCATGTCAGGCCCTCTGCAGTTGGATCATCTCAGCCAGAGAATACAGTTTGAGATGGACAGTTCACTGTGAGTTAGTGGTCTGCAGTCATTTATGCATTAACTCAGCCTCTGCTTATAGAGCAGCAGAGCTCAAGACAGTAATGCTGCCCATTCAGAGGGACAACACTCTCCAGGGAAGAAGGATGAAGCTTAGAGTAGCTCCACCTTTCTCCACCCAGAGGAACAGACAGGGCTGCTACTAGGATCCAGATTTCTGAGTAGTGTATACAAAGTTAGACCAAGGCAGGCAACCCCAAATTTTTAGAGGCCTGATACCAAACTGCAAGGTCCTTTGAGAATGCTGAAATACTAATTAAGGAACTGGGGTTAGAGGAGTGGAGAACCAGATCAGAGAGACTGCCAGTCCCAAGACAGGTGGCTGATTTCTGGTTGTTTCTAAAAAATAATCCCCAAAACTGAGTCTGCCAGGGCAATTCCAACAGAATAAGGCATTTTAGAGTTAAAGCATAACCAGCTAATCATAGTCCAATAAATTTTAGCAAGGAGTAAAAACGAAAAGGATTATTTAATGGATTTCCAACTCAATCTGAACTAGTGAGATAGGGAGTGGGGCAGAAATGCCTAAGGCAAAGTGAATAGGATTCCCCTTCTTTCGGGTATTTTGAGAAAAATACATCAGTTTCCCCAATTTCCTATCTCTTCCTCCTCTTTTTTTCCTCACAGAAAGGAATTATCAAATAACCATCCCACATATAAATCCCAAGAGTGAATCAAAATTCCTATACATTAAGTTTCCTAAACATTCCTTAACAATAACAGCAATATTTACACAGTTTTTAACAATTTCCATCCCAAATCTTAAACACACAGTAAAAGATGACCCAATCAGGGTTCCCAAATTTCCCATATCAGTCCAAAATACACTAGAAACAGGGACAATAGTCTCTCAAAAACTGCTTATGCTGAGAATGGGCCGAGACACTCAGTCCAGGGAAGGGGTGGGTGTGGTGTGCTGACAGCTACCAAAGCTTTAGGTGGGCTGATCCATGTTCCAGAAGCAGTTCAATAATCTATAATTTGATCAGAATCCACAACAACAGCAACAACCAACTCCTCCCCACCTTCCCAACGCGAAGAGCCAGAAGCTTCCTATGTGAAGAGATGAGTTTGCTTAACAGGAAAGCAAATGGCCCGGCAGCTATAGTCCCAAATAAATAGCAGTTAGATCGCACTGTGCTAATTGGTCTCTTGTTATTTAGAAACCTTTAAAAACCTGAATATCCACAGACACAAATATTCAGTAACAGATAGATGACCAGGGTAAATACTCATTTGCCTAAGTATTTAGGATATAATGATTACACATAATCAGACTGAAAATAGCAAGATATGACATAATTGAATTGCATTAACACTTCTTATTGACCATTGTCTCTGATCAGTCACAAGAGGAAAAAAAATGCAGGTACATTACTATAATGTAACTTAAGCAGTTAAAACTCAACCTTCAGCACATAAAGGATAAAATAGCTTTAATTCATTTTTACTCCAGTTAATTGTCCCACTGTCAGAGGAGGGTGGAGCTTTAAAACTCCAAAATAGCATTAATTATAAGCCCAAGAAATTTTACTTCCAATAACCAGTCCCATTAACCAAAGTTTCAGATACATCCTAAACAGATATTTACCATAACCTTATATTGATAACAGTAAGAAATTTGTCTTAGTAAGTTCATATTTAAGCAGACAATTTCATAAGTGAATATTATACATACAAACCAGTTTGCTTTTAAAATACCCAATACATATTTTAATGTACTTAACATCTACTGGTCATCCTGCCATCTGGGGGAGGGGGTGGGGGGTAAGAGGTGAAAAAATGGAACAAGAGGTTTGGCAATTGTTAATGCTGTAAAGTTACCCATGTATATATCCTGTAAATAAAAGGCTATTAAATTAAAAAAAAATAAAAAAAAATACCCAATACATAGACAAATATCCCAAATTGCATATTGTCCATAACAGACATTTTCAAAAGGACAAAAAAAAAAAAAAACCCTATTATTTTCAGAGGCCCTTTAAATGACCTGAGGCTGACCCAATACAATCAATTAAAACTTAGATAGAATATCCTATACAGAATATCCTAGTACCACATAAAAGAATCCAAGAGGTTCTTAAAAATATTAAATTTTTAGAAATAATCTTACCAAAATATGGATCACATTTATGCCCATATTCCTTAACCAAGGAAACCATTATGTATCAAAAGAAACAAATATTCAGTCAATTAACTTAAAAGCGGACCTATCTCTTGAAATTGTTTGCCAAAGCCAAGGCTCTGGACAAAGCGGCTGGAACACACTTACTGGAGGAAAGGCGGAGGATTCTACGTGACTGCCCTTCCCCCCATTCCACCTCTAAAAAGGCAGGGGTAGGGAAGGCAAGCTGAAGACAAAAGATCCTGTTTCTCCCTACTCTACCCAACTTCTTTTCCACATGTAAATTTTCCTTCTAACCTCTCCAAAATCACCTTTGTTCTCTTTTCCTTCAAAACTTAAGATTCACAATATAGTGAATAGCTAAATAATTCCATTAAACCCACATGTCCAGCAGAGCTGAATTTAAAGCATAACTTATAATGTTATAATATAATATAAAAAATTACCCAATGTGTTTTAGAAGGTAACAAACTACTTAATTTAGAGGTACGTGACCTCTTTTAGGCAAGTTAACAGAACTTCTCTTTAATAAACCATTGTTCTCAAGATCTTATACTCAAAGATAACCAGATCATAGGCAACAGTAAAATTATTTCCTACAATTTTAACACTGCTCAAAAGAATACTTAAAACAAATCTAGCATGAAAAGGCAATAGTAAAATTATTTCCCACAATTTTAGAATCAATTTGCTTTAAGGGAAAAACTTTTCCTGCCAGTTTAAAAATAGTCAAAATTTTTCTGTTCTTACAATCTGTTCAGTGCAACAGATTAAGGAGTTAGAAATCACAAGCAATTTTTATACTATGTACAGCTGCAACATTGAAACAACCAATTCTTAATCATTGTTCTTAAACCTTTATAAGAGCTTTTTGACAGACAAGTCACACAGAGCACAAATTACATAGACATAGACTGCACAGTTACACATGCACATGTGCATAGTTACAACCTTAAACAAAACACATATAACTAGAGAGTACCCAAAAAGGCACTCAGAATCGGATCAGACCAGATGTGTCTTAGAAGACACTCAAACCAGAGGGGATCATCCAGCATCCTGGAATTCTCTCCTTCTCAGAATTTAATGCCAGTCAGCATTCTATTATTTTGAGAATTGCAGATGCTTAGCACAGACAGACAGAACAGGTAAACAGATCAGATTATGTCCTAAAATATCCAGACTTAACTCTCCAGTAGCCAAACGTGAAGGTGTCCACAGTTGGGCTTGGCTGCAGCTGAAAACTGCTCTCTTTCCCTGGGGACTCTGGAAAAAAACCCAGAGGGCCACCAGGCCAAAACCCAGATCTCTAGCTGCCCTGAGGCCCAAGGCAGAGACCCTAAAATTTCTAATCTCTAATCCTGCTCTCATTTTATAATATCTCCTCTAAAATGTAATGCCGGAAAAACTGAGGCTAGATAGAGATTAGAGAGTTTTTAATATTTTATTTGAAAGGGAGAGATTTACTGGGACCAAATGGATCTATGGTTTGGTCCCAGGGCTGAATGAGACCAAGAATCCAGCAAACAATGTGAGTTCTCAATGAGATATACATACATGTGGCTCAGACCCAGGGGTAGACTGAAGTAAGGGTGGAGTCAGTGCTGAGAGGGGAACTCACAATCCAGTTCTGACAGGGTTGAGGGAGGCAATTTGATAAATAGGGAAGGGCTGAGGTCATGATATCTAAGATAGAAAGTCTTTTTCCTTATCTGGATCATTATGATTAGGAGGGAGGGATGTGTTGCAGAACAATTAGGAACTGAGGCAGAACAATTCAGGGAAACTGAGGCAGGGCAATTTAGGGAAACTGAGTCAGGACAATAAAAGAGAACTGTGGCACAACACTATAAGTGTAATATTTAATTTTCTTGATTTAGTACAAGGCTTCTTAACTTTTTTATGTTATGGCCTCCCCAGGCCTTTGGGAAACATTTGAAACATTTAAGCCCACCCAAAAATCATATTTTTAATTGCATAAAATGAAATATGTAGGATAACAGGATATTAATTATATTGAAATATAGATTTCCAGATGTTAAAACAAGTTTTAAAACCACTGGAATCTATCTATGAACTCCTTAGTTTTCTTTTGATATTCTTTTGTAATAGACAATTGTACCTTTTATTCCTGAATAATTTTTATCTCTTTAAAAAGCAATCTTATCAATCTATTTACTTAAAGTGTTAGGTATCAATAAGTTGAATTTAGTATAAATAAGTTGTGAATAATTTCAAAGATATTCTAATGTAAAAACTGTATTTTCTTTCTAAGGGCTTAGAAATATTTAGGTTGCCTTGGGGTGAAATTGACACAAGCATCCTGTTTAAGTTGGATGTTGTGTTGAAATTAAGCATTAATATTTCATTTGACAGAAAAAAGTTCACAAAGAATGCAGTGACTCTTAGCTTCTCTAGGTGTTTGCATGTGGAAATGTGTCAACTCAGCAGAGAGTCAAACTCTTATGGTTTTCACATATCCACTAAATCAGAGGAGTCCTGATCTCACTGTGTGGGATAGTAGCAACCACAGAAACAACCTAAAGACTTTCAGAGTAAGAAAAAGCAAAAAGGGGATTATTACAATTTCCTGAGAAAGGGTATCTTCCGACCAACAGGACTGCAGTTAAAGGGAGTGCAAAGCACAAACTCAAAACACAAGATTAAATAATAGGAGACCCTCTCATCCCCCTTTGATCTTTTCTCCTATTGTCTAGGGAAATCCAAGATTATACTCTAAACAAGGAAATCTATCCCCATAAACAAAAGAATATATTGCCTTTTAAAAAAGTACTTACAAGCTAATTAAAAGGTGGTAGAAAATGGGAGGGGAATTTCATTTAAAACAATAGAACACCTGCAGCTTTTTTACTATAGCTCAACTTGTTATTGCAAAGTTTTAAGTCATAATTAGGCCATAGTTTAAGGCCATATTCCCTTGAGAAGGGTTTTCACCCAGTTTATACTACCCTGGTAGGACTTTTACTCCCCCAGGTAAAATCAGCAAATATTTATTACATACCTACTTTGTTGTTAGGCATTTGCCAAGCTCTGCATTGCCCAAGGTGACCAGGAAGCCACATCAACATAGCCAGAGGATTCTAAGAAACTGTATCAAGACCGGCAAAGAGCTTGAGCCTTATCCTATTCCTAATCAAGCCCTAGCTTTGTTACCTTTTCTAAACCGTGTGTGTTCGAGCACACAAAAGGACCTGAGTCTAGAGGCACCATCCCCCACACCTTGAGACTAGAGGTGATTACAATAACGGCTGATATAAATTTAAAAAAAAAAAAAAAAAAAAAAAAAAGAGCAAGCAAAAGAGAAAGAACCTAGCCATACTATGGAAATAAAGATCACAAGTAATCTTCAGAGGATACTGAAGCAAAAAAAAAAAAAAAAACTTCTACTCTAAAGAATAATATTAGATGTTTATCTGTATTCATTTAAGAAAATTCATTTAAGATTTTAAAAATCAGAGGAGAGAGATTGAGGGAAAAATTAAAAATAAGAACAATCTAAGAAAAACAAGATTATGAAGGAATAATCAACCAACTGAAAAAGGAAATCCAGAATCTTTTTTTTTTTTTTTTTTTTTGCTGAGGCAATTGGGGGTAAGTGACTTGCCCAGGGTCACACAGCTAGAAAGTGTTAAGTATCTGAGATCAAATCTGAACTCTGGTTGTCCTGATTTCAGGGCTAGTGCTCTATCCACTGTGCCACCTAGCTGCTCCAGAAATCCAGAATCTTAAGGAAGAAAACAAGGGGAAGCCAGTGAAGTTAAGAGAGACCAAGAAAAAATACCACAAAATGTAAAAGAATGAAAAAAATAGAAGAGAATGCGAAATATCTCATAATAAAAACTGGAGCCCCAAGAAAAATACAAGAGGTTTTTTCCCTTGTGTTTTTATTCCCTTTTGATTTGATTTTTTTGGTGTGAGTGCAACCTGACAAATATGAAAATATGTTCAACCTATATCAGATTGCTTGCTGTCTTGGGGAAGCAGAGGGAGAAAAATTTGGAATGCATGATGTGAAAAACAAAATATCAAGAATTCCACTGACTCACTGAAGAACGCAGGAAAGATTTATTTTACATTCTTGCATGAATGAGTGCTTAGGTTAGTAGAAACACCAAAGGAAGGATTTTATTTCCTATCCAGCTAAAATACTAAACAAGCACTTTTAAGTCCCAAAATGGCCAGATCTTTTCCTTTGTAATTCAGCTAAGAGAAACATAGAAGACAGAAACAATCAAACTCACACGAACTTAATTACTTTTCTTTCTGTTCATTACATAGTTATTCCTTCCCTACTTCCTGGAGGAGAGCCTCCTATTGCTCTCCTCAGTTTCTTGTATATATCTCTTATGCAGACCCTTTCCGTGCTCTAGCGTGAAAATATCCACACTTCAGTTATCCCAGATCACTAATTTTTACTTAACCCTAGATTTCCTGACATCCCCACAAGATTCTTTTCAAATCCTCTGATTATAAAACCCAATCTCTGACCCCAAGGAGCTTATATTCTTACATTCTTTTGGGAGAGATGACCTCTACCCTTGATTATTTGATGTCCTTATAGGTTTCAGTTTTCTGATTTAAATTTCATTTCTCCAATTTAATTTTCATAACTGTGGAAACCAAATAAATGCCCATTCATTTCTCATATGAAGTTTTGTTTTATTTTGTTTTTTGTAAAGCAGTTGGAGTTAAATGATTTGCACAGGGTCCAACAGGGCTAGGAAATGTTAAGTGTTTGAAGCCTGAATTTAAATTCGGGACCTTCTGACTCTAGGGCCTGTGCTCTCCCACTGTGTCTTCTGGGTGCCTGCCCCAGGAACACATCACTTCGCAAAAGTGAGGTTGAAAAATAACTTTACATATATTTGGAAATGTAAAATATACTAAAATAACAAGAAAAAGAAAACAAGAATAACCAGGCCACCTTAAAGCTATGATCATAAGTGGGTGAAGTAATGGTATAAAATGCTGGGTATAAAAGAGTATAACGATTAATAGGAATGGGATAAAGTAGGTAGATTAGCAGGAATGGGATCAAGAGAGAAAACCATGTATTTGAAGGCTGTAAAAATCTTCTAAATTTACATAGAAAAAAGAGGGCAAGGGGAAAGGATCCTGGGTGGCAGATAGGTTAAAGTATAGAAAAGCAAGGTAGCAGGTGGAAGTAAAGCAAAGGAGTCAGGAGGTTTAAGAAATAAAGAGATACATAGAAACATAAAATAAAGATCCGGAGTAGAATTTAGTGTTAAAAAAAAAAAAGCAGGAGTAGCAATCATGATCTTTGACAAGTTAAAGCTAAAATATTTAATCAAGAGAGAAAAATAGGGAAGCTATTAGGGAATAATAGGGAAGCCATATTAATATTATTTTAGACTTGAAAATAACTAGACAATATAAGGTTTGAATATTTCTGTGGTACAGGATGCAATGAGTTGGTAGATTTAGAAAAATATAGAAAGACCTGGATTATTGAAAGAAGATGTTACTTTCAGAGCAAGAAAAACAAGCATCTCAGACTTTTCACAGATGCGTATGAATGTTTGTGGTTATAGATACCTAAGCATATCTTGTGTATATATGTTGTAGGTATGTAGCTATATAAACACATATGTATGTGTATATGTGTGTATATATAGCTAAGTGTAATTGTAACCTTCTTGGGCGAAGGGGTGAGAGAAAAGATGAAAAAAAGAATAAAGTAAAACTCGCACAGCAGAGAAGAAAAGAAAATGTACGGGACAGCTCTGAAAATAGTGTATGGTATTTATTGTATAGACTTTTTTGAAATGGAAATTTATTGCCTTTTATTTGATACATTTATATCCATACATATATAGAGAGTTTTTTAAATTACTTTTTAATTAAAACTTTTTATTTTCAAAATATATAAATGGATAATTTTCAACATTTACCTTTACAAAACCTTGTATTCTAATTTTTTTCTCTCCCTTCCCTTCACCTCCTCCCCTAGACAGTAAGTGATCCAATATTATTAAATATCTTCTATACATATTTCCACAAATATCATGCTGCACAAGAAAAATCAGATCAAAAAGGAAAACAAATGAGAAAGAAAACAAGTTTGTATTGTTATCTCTTTAACCCATTCCTAATTAAAGTAGAATTCCAAAACTATCAGTCCTCTTCCTCCATCTAATTGTTCTGTCAGTTTTTCCTCTTGCACCTCATTTATAAGATAATTACTCTTTTTACTTTTTCTTAAGTGATGTTGCTTTTAGAATCACAATGCTTTATATTTTGTATCCTCTCTTATTTTCTGTTGTGTACAAGGCAGCATTTTTCTTTTCCTATTTTGTATTTAAATTTCAAATAAATACATTTTAAAATGACTTTATAGTTTGAAAATCAGACAATTTTTCCCAAATAGAAAAACTTCAAAAACAACAACAAAGAATTCAAGTTGGCTTACCATCTATGTTTAAGTTAAATGCCATTTCTTAATTATCTAATTACCTATAGTTCAGTGTTCAATATATGCTTTCACCTAAGAGGTAGTGGTGAGGATAAAAAGCATTTAAGACAGGGTAAAGTCTTGTAGTCTTGTGACTACAAGATTAAGGGTCAAGTATGGAAAAAAGAGTCACTCAGTTTGTGAGCTTGGGTGATTGCAAGAATGATGTTGTCCTTGACAGTAATAGTTAAATTTGGAAGATAGAAGGAATTGAGAATCAGCTGCATAAAGAGTAGTATCATGAATTACCAGAGAGGAGAGTATCTGGGAGTAATAAGTAATGCTAGAGCCTGCAGAGAAGCAAAGATAGATGAGGCTGTTAGATTTAACAATTAAGAAATAATGGGTAACTTTTGGGATAATGGTTTCATTTGAATGGTGAGGTGAGAAATCACATTGTAAAAAAGAAGTTGAAAAGATAGGAAATGGAGGCACATAGTATAGATGGCTTTCTCAAGGAGAGAAGAGAAATGGAGGATGAGAGTGAGAATGATTGGATCAAGTGAGGACTTTTTAAGCATGGGGGAACATGTAGTTATAGGTATCACAAAGAAACCCATAGGGAAAGATCCAAGTTAAGCTAAAGTAGGAATGCTAGTTGGAACAATCTCCTGGAAAAGACAGCAGTTGGTAAGATGATATATATATTTGTCTTAGTAATGAAAAAGAGATTGTGGAAAAAAGATGTCTGAGAAGAGTAAAGAAGAGGGAGATTTTTGTGAATGGCCTCAGTTTTTTTTAAGGTGAAATATGAAGAGTAGGATGGAGGAAGGGATTCCATATGATATTAGGGATAGGCCTGACTCAGGCTAGTTCCCCGGACGTAAAAAAAACTCTGTGTTGGAATGAAATGAGATAGTTGTAACAGAAAGAGATGTTCTTAGCCCTAATATGGAAAGGATAGTTTTGGCTCCCTCTCTTTATATGGAAAAATATCTGGGGGCAGCTAAGTGGCACCTTAGTGGATAGAACACCAGCCCTGAAGGCAGGAGGACCTGAGTTCAAATCTGGCCTTAGACTCTTAACACTTCTTAGCTGTGTGACCCTGGGCAAGACACTTAACCCCATTGCTTAAGCAAAAATAAATAAGTAAAAAAAAAAAAAAAAAAAAAAAGATTTGGAAAAATATCTGGTCACCAGGTAAGATTTGATGTTTTTTGTGGTCTGGGGGCATCTACCAAATCTAAAGGGCCCTGATTCAATTGTAATGCTGGATAAACTGAGGCAAGATAGAGATTAGCAGATTTTTAATATTTTATTTGAAAGGGAGATATTTACTAGGACCAAATAGATCCATGGTTTCATCTCAGGGCTGAATGAGACTATTTGTGATGACCGCATATTTTAAAATCAGCCGGAGTCAGGAATTCAGGATAGGGGAAAATGGTCAATCTTTATTCTCAGTGAAGAAAGATTGGAGGTAGAAGAGAATCGGCAATAGCAATGTCAGCAGCTGAGTCAAGAAGCTAGCTAGACCAGAAGCCATGAGACCAGCACCACCAGAGCAGAACCCAGGCCCAATCTCTCCCAGCTTCTCTTCCTGTCCCTCTGCCTCCACCCACCAAAATTGTCATTTCCTATACAACACATCAGGACTTGCACAGAGAGTGGGCAGGGACCATTCTTTATCTAAGCATGTATATTAATAGAGTATAGTCCAATTACTATTTAGCCTCAAGTGCTTGGGACCTCTGTGCATCAACTCAAGCCTCAGCCCATTACAACTATCGTCTCCAAGAATCCAGCAAACAATGTGAGTTCTCAATGATATATATACATACACATGTGGCTCAGATACAGGGGATAGACAGAGGCAGGGGTGGAGTCAGAGCACTGAGAGCAGGAAGGGACTATTAACCTGTTTCTGACAGGATGGAGGGAGGCATGGGGGACATCTGATAAATTGGGATTACAGAATGGGGAGAGGCACCCAACATTCTGACGATGGCTAACTTAGAAGGTCTTATCTGGATCATCATGATTAGGAGGGAGGGGTGGTGTTGCAGGATTGACCAGAACAATTAGGAACTGAGGGAAACGGAGGCAGGATAATAAAAGAGAACAGTGGCACAACACAATATGGGTTGGCTTTATACATTTTCTACATAACTAGAACAAGAGTCATTTAATATGTTGTATTAAGGTAACTGCATTTTGAACCTTAGCCCTCTGGGCCAGTCAAGTCCTCGAGACAGTTTAGCTCCCTTGTAGGGGGAATATTGGGAGAAGAGGAAATTTTGGTAGACAGTGGACCTATCATACATAGGAAAACCTTAAGAAGGAATGAAAAGATTTAGAATAGGTATTATGGTGAGTGGGGTATAAAAGGTTAGGAAGGTGTGATTATATTGCTCTGGTAAGGGCCCAGTTGAGATTACTATAGTAATATATTCATAGTTATGTATAATAGACTTGGGGTGCTACCCTGGCTGGTGTGCTGTTATTTTCAGTTTGCTGATGGAACAAAATGAGACACTCCTAGGACATTCATCATTTAATAAAAGGATGTTTACAAGGGTATTTAAAAAATTAGATACTCTAGCACTTAGCTTGTGTAAACATGGCATGTGTCTTGGTCAACAAGGCTGGAACTCATGTGACTTTGGAATATTTATTAATCTGCATGAGTGTTTTTATGACCTTAGGTGACTACATCGTTATAGTCAGAGTTCATCAGGAACTTGCTTTAAGGAAGTTTTAACTTTAACCCCACTGGTCCAGTCTTTTTTGTTGCCTTTTAGGGGAAAAATAGCCTCCAGTCTTTTTTGTTGCCTTTTAGGGAAAAAATAGCCTAATCCACACATTTGTTGAAGAGGGAGAACCCTGGTGGATAGTGATCCTGTTGTAGCATTGTGATTTTTCTCTAGCTCCATTCAGCAGCACATGAATAGAGTGAAGGAAGTTGATTGTAAGAATATTCCAAAGTTGGGGTTTGGTGGGGCATGATTGGGGAAAAGGAGCAAAGAATTTCAGTGTAAAAAATAGTATATGATTGAACTGATTAATCAAGGGGTCTCATTAAGCAAGGGAAGAGATTATAGCCAATGCAAGAGTTATAGCTTGGGAAAGAAGAGATGACTAGAGGAAATAGAAGTGAGAATGAAGAATGGTGTTAGGGAGTTGTAAAGCATGCAGAAAAATAGAATAAAAAAATGTAATTAGAAAAGAAATTTCAAATATCATGAACATGGAAGTGATAGAAACTTATGGGTGACAGAAAGATTGAGTTATGACCATCTCTGTACAAAGCTGTGGTGGAATGGAAGAGTAGGTCATAGGATTTATGTTAAGGAATTAGGAAGATCAGGGAGAATCGATAAATGTGGTGAAATATCTATAGAAAGGATTTGTGTTGGAAAAGGTGAATGAATCAAGATTGAGAAAGAGAGAGAGAGAATATAGACATAGTAATGGGGAATGAGGAGTATTTGGCTTTTTTGTTTTGTTTTGTTTTGTTTTTTTACCACGGACCTTGGGAATTTGAAAATGCAGTCAGTGCTGGAAAAGGGGGGGGGGATGTGGAAGGATACAATGTCATTAGGAAGACGATGTCTTAGTGTACATAGATAGGAGTGAGAAAGATAAAAGTTAAGACTTTTCCTTAGATTAATTAGCAACCTTGTAAAAAGCAAATCTGAGATGTCAAAACCACAAAGCATCACTCTCAATCACAGGGATATGCCAGCATATCTTGACAAACTAGAATATTGGGCAAAGTGCAATAATGTATTTTTCCTCTCAATAGCATTTTAACTTTCCAAATACACATAAAAATAGTTTCCAACATTTATTTTTGTAAAGTTTTGTATTTCAAATTTTTCTCCCTTCCTTCCCAAAACAGCTAGCAATCTGATGTAGGTTAAACATGTACAGTTTTCAAAAATAGTTCTTTCCCCTTAAACAAAGGTGAAAATGCCAAGCTTTGGATGCTTTGATCCACATTCAATCTGCATAGTTCTCTGGATGTGGATGGCATTTTCTGTTACGCCCCTATGGACTACTCTAACCCTGTAGCTCCTCTTTGAGCTCCTCTTAATGCCCGTTCGCCAACAGCACGGCTAGGCCATGCTTACCCGCCTTCGGGCACCAACCCAGATCCCATAGAGACAGACCACCAGGAGATAGGGGTAAAGTGAAAGAGAACTTTATTCTTAGATAGCCCATATTTATACCCCCTTGAGGTTCTGGGGGAAGGGGAGGTCCTCTAGCAACATGGCATAATGGGATTGGCCCAAGAAGAAGGAGGGAGGCGGGCTAGGCTTTGAGAGCACTAAGGAGGGAGACGTGGTACCTGGGATCAGACACCGCCTCCTGGGGCTATGCCCCACTTCCACATAGGACTCACCTGCACCTCGGAACCTCTCATCCCTCTGGTCCTCCCACATGCCTTGAACTGCATTCCTTGCTTCTAGAGGCTTTTTAACCCTTACAATTTTCCATCTCACCTCCATTGGAAATATCTTGAATCACTACATTGCTAAGAAGAGCCAGGTCTATTACAGTTGATCATCACATAATCTTGCTGTTATTGTGTATATTCTCTTAGTTTTGACTCACTTCACAACATCAGTACATGTAAGTATTCCCAGGTTTTTCTGAAATTAGTCTGCTCATCATTTCTTAAAGAACAAGAGTATTCTCTTACATTCATATACCATAACTTATTCAGCCATTCTCCAATTGATGGGCACCCTCTCAATTTCCAATTCTTTGACAAAACAAAAAAAGAGTTCACCCTGATTCTTAGGATAGCTGTCCTCTGGATGTCAACTGCATCTGAATCCATAGTAGATGAACTTTGAGGTTCTGCCGTTCACTCAGGAGCAGAGGCTTTTTTTAGATGATCCAGCTATCTGGGTCCAGAAGTTTGGCAGCTGGGGGAGTAATCAGAAAGACCTGCTTTGGGTGCTTAAATTGAGAGAGGGAATAAACAGGGGTATTTTCCTGAATTCAGGAAAGGAGATATCTACCTCCCCCAAAATTTGTAATACAGAAACTGTGACAACTGCACTAGCACCCAGGACACCCCAGAATCAGCTGGAGTCAGGATAAGCAAAAGTCTTTATTCTTGGTCTTTAGGGATAGAAGTGAATAGGATGGAAGTAGAATCTCTGCAACCACCTTCTTCCTCATCCACCGCAAAAAGTGACTCTGGCTAGTCTTACTCCACCCTCTAGTCCCTCCTACAATCCTCTGTATACACCAGTCATCGAGCCAGCATGGATAGTGGGAAGGGCCATTTTCCAAGCATATGTCCATAGAGTATTGTCCATTTGGTAGTTAGCCTCAAGTGCTTAGCTGTCCTGACCTCAGTGCATGGACTCAAGAGTTTCAGCTCTCTACAAAAATTATAAGATGTTCATACTTATATCCTATTATAGTAACTCAGAATTATTCTAGCATCAAACTGTTATTTAATAGATTTACTATTGTGATTGCAAAACTTCTTGATCACAAAAATTTTCTATAAAAAGAAGGAACATAGTAATAGCAATGTCATATATCATAACAGGAGAACACTCCCTTACCTTGTTTGATTCCAGGCATGAGTTATCTCCGAGAGCCAATCATATAGTCATAGTATGTTTAAAAAAAAAGGCTCAAGATTACAGGTAGGGAAATTTTCTTTTCAGAAAAGAAATAATACAATGAGTAAATAAAATCAAGAGGATTCTACTTAGTCCAACCAAAGGGTTGTCTTTAAAACCTTTCCCAGGCAGATCCCAAACTGCAGCACATGCAGTTGTGCTTGAGTTCGTGACAATTCTGACAAGTATCCCTATAATCAAAGCTCAAAACAATAAAAAATTACAATCTCAAGTATTTTTACCTTATAAATAGCAAAATTTCACTATCCATAACTTAGAGCTTGAATATCTTTCTTGATGTTTCCTTTACAATTAACACTGAAGAGTTTTCAAATAACAATTTTTTATAATAGCTTTGTATTTTTCAAAATATATGCAGAATTTACACTCTTTCCATTATTGTTTGCTTGTATTTTTGTTTTTCTTCCCATGTTATTTTTACCTTCTTTCATAATCCGATTTTTCTTGTGTAGCAAGACAACTGCATAAATATGTATACATATATTGCATTTAACATATACTTTAACATATTTAACATGTTATGGGACTACCTGCCATCTAGGTGTGGAGGGAAGGAGGGGAAAAGTTGGAACAGAAGTTTTTGCAAGGATCAATGTTGAAAAATTACCCAACTATCAAGTATAAACTGATGAGATAAAGAGGGAACCAAAATGATGAGGTTCAGATGTGGGGTACCCAAATGAAAATGAGGTCTGGTAGCAGGTTCAGGGTACAGGGAGTGAAATGGAGCCCCTTTGCAACCTCTTTGGATTTGGCACAAGGGTAGGGAGTTAAATGAGCAAGCAGTTCTCTGTAAAGGAATTTATAGACCTGGAAACCTAGATTGATAAAAGAGCTTTATTATGGAGATTGGAAGTAAGGTTAAAGTCTAGTTAGTAAAAGGTGTTTGGTAAAGAGAAGAAGGCATAGGAAACAGTATTCCAGTGGGCAGAGACCTTTGGCATGCCAGGCGGAAGGCTGGCATGTTTGGAACCTCTGCAAAGAGAGGACTCCAGCTTAGCTCTTTTTATAATGAGAGATTTAGCTAAAGGGGCCTGTGAGTGGAGTCCCAAGTTGGTTCAGATCCTGTGGGGGCTGGGACAAGCCTGGATCTCCTATTGGAATTCAAAGGGGTGCTTTTGACCAGGATTTGTGAATCAAAGGTCCTACCTTCTTGAATTGATAATGCATCAGCTAGGAGGGGTTGGGAATCAGAAAGGAATAAATCAATCTGAAAGGACTAGTTTCTTAAAGGGATCACAACCCTCTTCATAAACCATTTGCCTTTTTTTTTTTTCTCATCCTGGGATTACTCAGCCTTCCTTCATTGCCCTAAAACAGTGAGGCTAAATTCCTTCAGGGGGAAAAATTGACATCTACTTTGATAACTTTTATAGAATTTAATTCTTATTTTTTCTTAAAGCAAATTCTACAGAATGGATCCCCAAACTTATTATGATGTTTCAAAAAGGAGTGAGTTCCTGGAATTACTCCAAATCCCAGAAGTTCTCTACAATCTTAAAATGATTAATTTTCAAACCTTCAAAATCTGCTAAGATGTTTCTTAGCTATTCTACAAACTTTGATTGTCTGACTTTATTTCTATAATTGTAATGTGGCCAAAATTGAAAGACAAAAAATGTGTCTTGGAGACTTTTTTTCTTTTTTCTTAATAGTTTAATCTACATGAACCTAAAGTGAGAGTTGAGTCCTATTTACTAGAACATTTGCTTCAAGTATGAAAATACATTCATCTTTACTAGTGTTCTAAATCCTTTGGCTACAACCCTTAAAAGTTTTTCTTGGCTGACTGCATTTAAAATTTTTCTTGGTAACTGAATCTACCAACAACACAAACATGACAAAAGAAAAAGATTTTCTTATATATTACAAAAACACAGACAAAAATAAGACACACATAGACAAGATAATTCTATCTGAACTTTTCTTATGGGAATCCAAATTACAAAAGCTTTCTCACTTAATGGTTTTGAGCAGCCATTTATTAAAAACATTCCATTCAGAGAATTTAATTTTCTTGCTGGCTTCACTAAAACATTTCTTTAAGGTAATTTCTTTAATCTTGATCAAAAGAACCCCAAGTTGACCAGCAATGCCAAATTATGCCAATTACTTAAGAAACTGGTTAAGTATTCCTGCAGCTATATTTCTTTTGATCCACCAGTTTTCCTATTTTACAACCAGAGGGGCAAACAAAAACACAGATATGTGGTCCAAGAAGTCAGGAGACTTCATTTGTTCTCAGAGTTTACAGAATATCAGTTTATGTAAAGTATATTTACTAAGGATATAGCCTGGATACAAGTGAGTAATACTTCCTTGCTGTAATCCTTCTTTCCTTGAAGTAATGCTTCCTTCTATGTTGACTCTCTGATTAGAAGCAGGAAGTAATTTCAAGAACTCCTCGAGTCCCTGAACCTTTTTGTACTCAGTCAAGAAACATGAACTTTAGTCCCCTTAGCCTATGAATTCTGGGGAACAGTTCCAGTGCCTTTTAAGGAAAAACTAACTTAGTCTTTGTTGGGTAGGGCCTAAGAAAACTGCTCTTCCTATGTGGTAGGGCCTTAAGATTCTTCAGGTTCTCCTCAGTCATGTTTGGTTAATCCTTCTCAATCTAAATCATCTATTCTCCATCTCTAACAATGACCCTCCCCCCACCCCACTCCAGGCCTTATCTTGGAACTGTCTTAAGTTTTCTCTGTACCATCAGAAAAACTGCTTCAACGGTTGCTATAGATTTCTTCAGACTTTTATTCAGTCTTAGTGTTTCTTCTGAATGTCTCCTCAAGAAGTAATTACTGGGCATCTTTAATAGGATATCTTATAGTGTCTTGCATTCATTTTGCCAGAATTCATTGCCTTTTCTCTATGATCTACTTGTTCCTCATATAAGTCTTTGAAGGTGACACTACTGTCCTTCTAGTCATTTAGATTTGGAGCCTCAGAGTCTTCTTTAAATCTGTCTTCTTCCCTATACACATATATCAGTTGCCAAATCTTTTTTTTTTTTTCCATAGCATCACTCAAATCAATATTTTTTTCTCCACTCACATGACCAGTCTTCTAGTTTAGATCCTTAACACATCTTATCTGAGCTTTGGAGCAGCCCCCTAATTATCATCCCTACCTCCATTCTCTCTCCTTTCAAATTTTCCTTAAAGTTGCTGAATTGGTATTCCTAAAGCATAGATCAAAAAGTTCCAGTGATTCTCTGTTGTCTCTAGGATAAAATATACAGACTCTTCTATCATCATTTGAAACTCTTCTCAGTCTGGTTATGTTTTCAGGTTTATTACACATAAATCCCATTCATGCATAGTATATTCCAACCAAATTGACCTGTTCATTATTATTCTCTCTACATAGCATTTTATCTCTATTTCTCTTCCTTTCTTTGCAAAGTCTTTCCTCTTTCATTCCTTAAATACTATTCTTCCTTATCTTTGTCTTGAAATTTTTATGTCACTTTAAGGCTTAATTCTGGAGTTTCTTTCTTTTGTATTCCATTTCCATTTATTTTGTATATATTTTGTTTTAACTCCTGTCTTGGCTCCTCAGCATCCCTCCATAGAATGTGATGCCCTTGAGGGCAGAAGTTGTTTTATTTTTGTGTTAGTATTTTCAGTGCTTGGCAGTGTCTTAGTACTTAATAAAAGCTTATTTAATAAATTAAGCCCTTGACTAAGCAGCAATATGTGGAATGATAATGGGAGTTCCCACACTGAAATAGTGGATTTTGGAAAGTGCAAAGTTACCTATTGTATTTGAATTTCAGCATACATTTTAAAAGTACTTAGTATTAATGCAGTATCTGAATTGATTACTTGTGATTGGAAAAGAAAAGCTAATAGTTTTTTAGCAACATTGATGTTATTTAATTGGTGCTGAATATCTGTTTAGATTATCTTTTCAATAAAAACGAGACTATATTGTTATTTGCAACTATAATTAAGACCTGAAGTCAAATAAAATGTCTTAATCTATGAGGCAGTATATTTCTGAGTATGAGTGATGAAAGGGAAGTCAGAAAATCTAGATTTGATATTTAATTGTCTTTGTCAACAATCACAACTTCACTAAATATGTGTGAAAACTAGGTTTATTACAAGAGAAATGAATATACATATGGAACCAAAGTCTTCACAATCCATACAGAAGTTTGTATTTTTATAGCAGCAGGACAAAGGAAGAAAAAAATATAAATCTCCACTTACAGGGGATGGAGAAAAGTGTCATAAAGGTAGGAAAAACACTGCTTTCCTCTTCCAGGGAAGGACAAGAAAATTGCAAATGCCACATTTTGGGGAGAAATGCTAGACTATAAAGATAGGATAGTTTGCTTATCTACCAGGTCTGAGATGAACAAGCAGTTTCTCAGACTAACCCAGATTGAGTGATACCTGTCTTGACTCCCAAGGACACACAGAAAGTCCAGTTTGGGATGCAAACATCAAATTACGTTAGCTTGGATATTCATTTACTTACATTTAGATAGATATAGATATCTAGATTAGATATCTATATCTATATGTAAGTATGTGTGTGTGTGTGTGTGTGTGTATGTATATATGTATATATTTGTAAAATGACCACATTTTTTCGGATTGAAAATTGCAAGATCTTACATACTTGAGTTTTACTCATGATTTCTATTGATCACTTACTCTGATTATAGAAGCTTGCCATAAGAGGAAAAAGCTGGGACATAATTATAATCAAAAACTGGTTCTTTTGACCTCTGTCTGAGAATACATACATGACAGGATAAAGCATCCTTAGCACTATTTTATAATTGACAACCAATTATGCAGTAACAATTCTACCTTATAGCCACTTAGGAATAATCGGTGGTTTCTTATTCAAAGGAACACTCCTGGGAAACTGAGTCAGAAGGATCCCACCTTAAGCAGAGGCCAAAGTTGTCCTCCCAACTCTTGTTCAGATATTAACCTCCACCTGTAACAGTTTAGGATCACATTCCTCTGAATAGCTTGTGGCATATTTCTCTCAGATGATGAATTACTGACTTGATGATTTTATTGGACAATCATACCTGAATTTAAAATTCTAAACAATATCAGCGACAGTCCCAAGAGATTTTATCTCAAATATCAAGTTTCATCAATCAAAGCTTTAGGTGAATTTAGCTCTCAAGGATTACATATCCTAAATAAATATTGACTACACTTTTACATTAATAATAGAGATTCATCCTAGAAAGTTATTGAGTCAGAAAGATTTTCTGTTGTAAATCTCCCTCCTTAGTTTTACATGTAAAGGCAATTACCTACCATGTAATTATCTCCCAGTTATAATTTTGTTTGTTTGGTTTCCTCCCCTTCTTCCAATTCTCTTGGTTCAAAAAGGGTTACCTTAACTTTGGTGTAATGAGTCCAACCTCATTCAGCAGTCTTGGTGGTTAGCAGAATCTGGAATGATCCATCCTAGTTAAGAAGTAATCTTTCTCCTTTCTAAGATTTTACCAGTTACCTGGTTTAATGCATGTACTGTGAATTCAAAAGATGGAATCTGAGCAAGGAATCCTTTCAATCAAAATTCTGAAAGATAAATGGATACTACTAGTATATAGTCTCTTTAAAAACCTATCCTTCTGTGAAAGGATGGAACCCCTCCTTCCCTCTCTGGGTAAGGCATTCCATACAACATTTCAAAGGGAGAGAATCCCCTATTTCTGCCTTGGGGCTGCTCTGACTCTGAGAAGTGCTAGTGGCAAACATTTCATCCAAGGTAACCTTGTTTCATTGCCTAGTTTAATAATATGTTGTTTCAAAGTTTTATTCTTTGGCTCTACTCTTCCAGAGAAAGATAGATGCCAAAGAATATGTAATTCCCATTTAGTTCCTAAACACATTATGACATTCTGTAAATGTAAAATGGGTTCTATTGTTTGAATAATGGAGGAATAATCTATATTCAAGGAGGATTTTACTGACCCCAGCTGCCTTAGCTGAGCTCAGAAGATAGGCTTCTGCTCATCCAATTAAGTGATCTACATTTACTAGTAAATGTTTTAAGTCTCCCAATTAGTGGCATTTCAATGAAATCCACCTGAATACTTTGGAAGGGTGTAAAAAAAATACTTTTGCTAAGAGCAAAATTTCCCTTCCTCCCTTTGTTTTCTCAGAACGTTTTTGTTAACTTTCTGGCTTATCACACATCTTTCTGTGATTTGTTTTGCCACTGTATAAATACCAATACACCCAAACCGTTTAAGAATCATATCACACAGTGCCTGATTCCCCAGTGAGTTCTCTATGGAGAATTCCCATCAATTCTCTTGTTATCCCGTTGCTTAACATTTTTCTCCCATCTGAAAGTACTTAGTATCTTTTCTCATCTTTAATATCCCCTAATTTAGGTAACTTTTCTGTTTCCCTTTGATTAAAGACAGGGATCACTTTAAGATGATCTATTTGAGGTATTAAGACTAACATGGGGTTTTCTTTGTCACTTAGCCTAGCTTGTCCCTCTTCTTCATCTGCTAACCTATTTCCCCTCTGTTCCTTTTGATGTCCTTTGATGTGTAATAGTAAATTTTCTAACATTTGTTTCATTAGTTCACCATGAGCCAAATCCTTTCCATTATTATTTATGAGGTCCCATTCCTCCCAACTCTTTCCAAAAGAATAGATTACTCCCTAGGCATATTTGGAATCTATATATAGTTTCTTCTTTCCCATTCAGTTTCTTAAGGGCTTGATTTAGGGCATAAAGTTCGCATTTCTATCTGACCAGTTCTTTGGCATGTATCGAGACTTGAACTGACCAATCTTTCCCATTTATGATTACATAACCATTCTTTCTCTTTCCTTCAAACCCTTGTGAAAACCTATCTATAAACAATCTTTCTCTTGTTTTGAAAGGATATCACTCAAATATGATCTAACTTTGATTTGGAAATCTATTTCATTGATTCAACTATGTTCAAGTTCTCCCTGACACTTTTCTGTAGGAACATGGCTGGATTGACACAGTTCTCAATGCTTAAAACCAAGTCATCTTTTTCCAGCAATAATGATTCATATTTTAAGATTCTTTAATCAGTCAACAACCTGCCTTTTGGTTTACTAACTTGATGAGAAGTACTTACTATCAATGCACCCCCAAAAGTCAATTTTTGACTTTCTGCTACCAACAAGGCAGTCGTGGCATTGCTTATATACATTCAGGCCATCCTCTTGATTCAGGATCAAGTAATTTGAATAAGAAGGCAATTGGTTGTTTTTGTCCAGCCCAAAATTAAGTTAGTGAACCTCCAATGTAGTTCCTTTATCTACAGTAACAAACAAATGGAAAGGTTTGTAAAGGGTTGGCAGGGCCAAATACTGGTGCTGTGACCAGAACCTGCTTTTATTTCTTGAAGCATTTCCTTTTTCTCTTTTAACCATTCTAACTGCTCTGACTCTTCCTCTAATAGTTTGATCAATAACTTGGCTGCAGCTCTTTCCTTCCCTCTATTAGGATAGGATATTGTTTAACATAGGCCATAGCCTGAAGATTCTTTAGTTTAATTTCCATTTGGATCAATTTTCATGCCCCCAGGATTCCCTTCTGTCTGTTTCCCTGCTATTTTTGGTATCTTCCTGCCAGATTACCTAATGACCTATTTTCTAGTTTGGGATACTTAGAGGAAGTAGAATTGTAATAGAGAGATCTATTATCTATTATCTAACAGCAGGGAATATTTAAATTCTCAGAATATGGTAGTCTTTAAGTTGAAGTATTTCTGCTGTCATTCTTTGCCATTAAGAATTTAATATTCTTTTCTATCCTTTTGTTTCTCCCATATTTAAGTTATTAATTGGATGTATATTTTGTCTATTTTCTTTCTAATGGCAGTTGACTGATTATTATAAATAGGGGTTATATCTTATATCTCTTATAACTTATATCATATAGATATGGGGATTATTTTTCTCTGCTGACAATGGCATTTCAGAAATATTTTAACTAGGATTTCACATATCTACCATTTTAAATTCTTGCTTTTTTATCTGCTTCAAGGAGATTAATTTACTAACAGTGATTGCCCATATTTTTTTCCCTCAAGTGTGCCTTCAAGTTTCTTTTCCAATATATGTTAGATCAGTAGCTGTCAGAAAACTATTGCACAGTTCATTTCAAAACTTAGCCTTGTTTTGGTCAGATGCTTTTTCAAATGTTTAAAAAAACCCAACAGTTTCCTTTAAGATTGATATGGAGGTCTCTGTAACTTGAAGAAACTGTTTAAGCATGAAAATCATTTTAAATGAAGCACTGATAAAAGAAAAAGGAAGGTGAATGAATTAAAATAAACTATACATATGATTGACAGAGTAACATTTTTCTCATTGGAAGAAAAAATGGCAGTCCTGGGAAAAGTAAATAGTATATGACACCGTATTTTTTGATCTCCTATATGTCAAACACAAAAGAGAACACCGAGAAGGCTTTTTCTTATAAAACAGAAGCACAAATATTGTGGGGAGTTGTTTTCTAATAGTAGTTAGGAAGATTAATAAAGCACATTCTTTCTTGAGAACAATTATACAATTTTTCAAAGGAAAAAGTCTTGCTTTCCATATACTTTATACGTCATGCTGTGCCTGTTACTTAAAAGTTTTACCTGAAGAGGTTTTATAATGTCTCATCAACAACAATAATAGTCTCATCAACAATTTTTGATGTTCACTGTCATGCTTTTTCAGTGGTGGGCACAGTCAGCAATGGAACCACCTGATGTTTCTTGGGTCTTCTCCTTTGTTTCAAGGGTCTTCTCTTTTTCTGTCTTTCTGATAGACAAGGCAAATACGGCTTGATGGCAAATGCAGTTCTCACTCTGTAGAAATACAATCAAACCTTCCCCAAGCAGTTAACCTATCTGATCCCTTCAATTCACCCACTTTCTGGCTCTCTCCACATCACCTGGAAATTATCTGAGGATAATGAAGCTGCTCGCATTGGACATTGCCCTTTCTGGTGGGTTATAAAACCTGTCTACTGGAGCCAGTGCATCTTTATCAAAAATCAAAAAATTAATAGTATAGCGAATTAAATTTAAAAGTTCTTTAGGGTTATCTGTGGCTCCCCCTTTCTTTTGTTTTTGGAGGAGCATCTTCATGTCTCTGTTTCTCCTCTCTACTATTGCTTGTGCTTGAGGATTAAAAGGAATGCTAATGGTGTATAAAATAACACAAAAGTGCAAAATGTTTAGAAGTATATATGGGTCCATTATCTTTTTTTATTGGTTGTGGCACATAATTGCAAAAGCTTATGTAAGGAATTCAGTGACTATTTGAGCTGTCTATTTTGCTACTGGTATTGCAAAAGTAAATCCTGAAAAGGTGTCTATTACAACATTAATAAAAGACAACCAAAAGATTTATAATGGGTTACATCCATTTGCCAAATTTCATTGGGTCTCAAACCACAAGAGTTCTTTCCTGGAGGCAGTGTAGGAATGTGGAAAGGAAGGAAAATTATATAAATTTTTCCTATGCTCCTCGCTTCCTCGTTTGTTATCCCAAATTGCAAAGGTAAAGCTTGAGCAGCCTGATAATATTTAGAATGAGATTCTTGGGCTGTCGAAAATAAAGGCGTATTGGCTAATATAGTTAGCAGGCAATCTGCCTTTGAATTTTCCATGAAAAATAGGACCTGGCAATAACTTAAATAATCTAGTGTTTGACAAACCCAAATACCCCAGCTTTTGGGATAAGAATTCACTGTTTGACAAAAACTGCTGGGAAAATTGGAAATTAGGATGGCAGAAACTAGGCATTGACCCATACTTAACATCATACACCAAGAAGATCAAAATAGGTTCATGACCTAGGCATAAAGAATGAGATTATAAATAAATTAGAAGAACATAGTATAGTTTACCTCTTAGACCTGTGTAGGAGGAAGGATTTTATGACCAAAGAAGAACTAGAGATCATTATTGATCACAAAATAGAAAATTTTGATTGTATCAAATGTAAAAGTTTTTGTACAAACAAAACTAATGCAGGCAAGATTAGAAGGGAAGCAATAAACTGGGAAAACATTTTTACAGTCAAAGGTTATGATAAAGACCTCATTTCCAAAATATATAGAGAACTGACTCTAATTTATAAGAAATCAAGCCATTCTCCAATTGATAAATGGTCAAAGGATATGAACAGACAATTCTTAGAAGAAGAAATTGAAACTATTTCTAGCCATATGAAAAGATGCTCCAAGTCATTGTTGATCAGAGAAATGCAAATTAAGCCAACTCTGAACTACACACCTGTCAGATTGGCTAGAATGACAGGGAAAGATAATGCTGAATGTTGGAAGGCATGTCGGATAACTGGGACACTGATACATTGCTGGTGGCATTGTGAACACATCCACCATTCTGCAGAGTTATTTGGAACTATGCTCAAAAAGTTATCAAACTGTGCCACTGGGCTTATATCCTAAAGAGATCCTAAAGAACGGAAAAGGACCTGTATGTGCAAAAATGTTTGTGGCAGCCCTCTTTGTAGTAGCCAGAAACTGGAAACTGAGTGGATGCCCCTCAATTGCAGAATGGCCGAATAAATTGTGGTATATGAATGTTATGGAATATGATTGTTCTATAAGAAATGACCAGCAGGATGATTTCAGAAAGGCCTGGAGAGACTTACATGAACTGATATTGAGTGAAATGAGCAGGACCAGGAGATCATTATATACTATATGATGATCAATTCTGATGAATGTGGCCCTCTTCAACATTGAAATGAAACAAATCAGTTCCAATAGAACAGTAATGAATTGAACCAGCTACACATAGTGAAAGAACTCAGGGAAATCAGTGTGAACCACTACATAGAATTCCTAATCCCTCTATTTTTGTCCGCCTGAATTTTTGATTTCCTTCACAGGTTAATTCTACATTGTTTCAAAGCCCGATTCTTCTTGTGCAGCAAAATAACTGTATGGACATGTATACATATATTGTATTTAACATATACTTTAATACATTTAACATGTATTGGTCTGCCTGCCATCTGGGGGAGGGGGTGGAGGAAGGAGAGGAAAATATTGGAACAAAAATTTTTGCAGCTGTCAGTGCTGAAGAATTACCCATGCATATATCTTGTAAATAAAAAGTTATAATAATAAAAAAAAAAAGGAAAAGAAAAAAAAAAGAAAGAGGACCTGGAAGTCCACTATGAGAGTGGACATGCAAGATATGTCTTACCTGCATGTTGTCTCACTTGCTTTTGAAGTTCCTTAAAGAGCTGATATATATTAGAAGGTACACATTTTATTTGGGCTGTAGCAATTCTTTGTACCACACCTACTGAATAGGCTGAATCAGATATTATATTTACATTTCCTGGATAATAAGTAACCTAGCATGATTGCATACAATTCATTTTGCTGAATGAACTGAAAAGGAGTTCTGACTATTCTCTTTATAGTTAAGTCATGAGAGAATCCAGCACACTTGTTATGTTTGGATGCATCTTATAAAGATAGTTGGCCCTTTAAGAGCAATGTTACAAACCTTTTCTTCAAAAATCCATTGCCAGTCATGTAATAGCTGTGATATCTTTAAATGGAGACCAATGTGTAAAATTCGGACCTGTGGCCAATAAAATTTGCCACTCTGGGCAATATCTTGCATACATTAATTTATGCATTAGTATAAAAGGTGTATATTTTGTCAGGTGTTATCCCAGATAATTGTACTGCTGCCTTAATAGCCTTTAATAAAATTCTAGCCTGGGTAAGGAGTAAGGCTTTGTTCTGGTTGTGCTGGGAGGTTCACCCACTCTATCACATTGTCTCCTTGATAAAGGACTGTTGTGGGTGCCTCTTTTGTAGCAAAAACTGATATTTCCAAGAGTTTTTGAGTTACTCTTTCAACCACATTGGATAAAGTCAATTCAACTTCTCTCAAAGCCTCTTGAGATTCTTTTGTAAGCTGGTGTGGTGAGTTTAAAGCACTGTCTCCCCTTAAAATGTCATATAATGGTTGTAATTGATAGGTAGTTAAGCCTAACACTGGACACATCCATTGGATATCTCTTATCAATTTTTGAAAGTCATTTAAGGTGTTCAGCTTCTCCATTCTTAAAGAAAGTTTTTGTGCCTTAGGATATAATTTATATTCTAAGTATTGAAAAGGAGCATGTCTTTGAATTTTTTCTGGAGCTATAGGCAATTTATAGTGTTTCTGGGGTCTTTTGTAAACATGCTTCTAACATTTGTTCCTCAGGGACACATCCCAATATATCATCCATGTAATGTAATAGCATTACTTTTGAAAATGCTTTTCTTACTTGAGTAAGAGCAGCAGCAATATACATTTGGTACATAGTAGGGCTGTTTTTCATTCCCTGTGGCAAAACTGTCCATTCATATGTTTTATATTCATTTATCTTTTATAAGGTTCAGCTAAATTAATGCTGGGCACTGAAAAGGCAAATCATTTCATATCCTCCTTATCTAGAGAGATAGAAGAGAAACAATTCTTAATGTCTATAAGCCAAAGAGGCCTTTCTCTAGGCAATTGAGTAGGAGATGGAAGTCCAGGCTAAAGAGTTATCATAGTTTCAATTCGTTTACTTTTCTTAAATCAGTCAATATTGTCCATTTTCCAGATTTCTTTTTTTTTCTTTTTTTTTTTTTTTTTTATAACAAATACAGGGGAATTCCAAGGACTTAGAGAAGGTTGTAAGTGTCCTTGGTCAAGTTGCTCCTGTACTACATCTAATAAGGTCTGAATTTTTTTCACTTGTTAAGGGCCACTGTTCTACCCGCATTGGTGTATCAGTTTTCCATTGAATGGGAGCAAGTGGGAGGGCAGGCAGGCCTTCAACAGCAGCTCTGCCTAAAAAGCTGAAGTACTCAATTGTAATCCTGTTGTTAGGTCCCCATAGTTTGATGGAGATTTTTTCTACTACAAAAGGAATAAAAACTCCTGTTTTACTGTGAAGATTGTGTATTTTTAAATCAGCAGGAGTCAGGAATTCAGGTTAGGGGAAAATCGTCAGTCTTTATTCTCAGTGAAGAAGGATCGGAGGTGGAAGAGAATCGGCAATAGCAATGTGTGCAGCTGAGTCAAGAAGCTAGCTCGACCAGCAGCCACACAACCAGCAGCTCGGAGTCTCGAACCCAGGCCCAATCTCTCCCAGCTTCTCTTCCTGTCTCTCTCTGCCTCCACCCACCAAAATCGTCATTTCCTGTACAACACATCAGGGCTTGCACGGAGAGTGGACAGGGACCATTCTTTATCCAATCATGTATATTAATAGAGTATAGCCCAATTACTATTTAGCCTCACGTACTTGGGACCTCAGTGCATCAACTCAAACCTCAGCCCATTACATTTTACCTTCAAATGTCTAACTCATAGGGGCAGCACTAACTTCAGTTGTTATTGATCCTCCTATGCCAGACATAGAGGTGTCTGTCTTAATCTTAGGCCAATGACTGGACCAATTGGCACCTCTAATGATTGTATGATCTGTACCTATGTCTACCAATTCTTTCAATGGTATGCAATTTACATAGATAGTAAGCACTGAATGGTTAGCTTTAACAGTTGGAGTCCAGAATATTCTTCGATTCTTTTGCTAAGAGTCAAAATCTGCATAAATATCATCAGATTGCCTATCAGGACTGTGTATTGGTAAACCTGATGCTACTACTTCTCCTGGTTGATAAGTCACACATCTACCTGTATTAGTGATTATGATATTAGCTACACATTGCCCAGTTTCCCACATCAGTATATGGATGAATACTGTTTTGTAAACACTCTCAGGAGGTGAAATGGTCAAACCTACTGTGTCTGGAGGCATAGGATGTATAGGTTTGGACAGGCACAGATTTCACCTTTCCGGGGGATATTTCAGTAGTCCCAGCTGCATTTAACTCTATTCTCCCCGGTTATAATCCCTTTCTCCCATCAGATTGCTTCTCGACTGATTGATCATGTCTGAGTACTGAACTTCTAAAGACTCTCTTGGTAAAACATTGGCTGTCATCATGCTCCAGGTGTTTTTTGGCTGGGACCCTGGCGCTGGGCCCCGCTTCTTGTTTCCTGAATCATTCTACATTCTGATGCCCAATGGAAGCCTTGGTTGCATTTTGGATATAGGGTTTTGGGTCTTGTTCTCCTATCTTGTCTTCTATGCCATCATTGAGCTTTTAGATGCCTCATTTTACCACAATGAAAACATTGATGAGTCTCTCTGGAAGACCCTTGCCAAAAGGGACCCTGTCTTCCCATGTTCTGCATCATAGCCTGGGTATAAAAGGCATTTGTGCCCAATGTGGCACAGTGTCTTATGATCTCATCTAAAGGTACATCCTTATGTAGTCCTAGTATAATTCTTCTACCAACCTTGTTCACATTTTCTTTAGCAAGTTGTCTTATAATTTCTGTTGCTACATTTTCACCAATAGTTTGTGTGACAGCTGTCTGCAGACATCCCACAAAATCAGCAAAGGGTTCATTTGGATCTTGGGCTATTTTCATGAAGGCTTCCCCTCTTGTTTTTCTGGGAGGGTGCCCCATGCTTTGATAGCAGCAGCAATTTGTTCATATGCTGCTGTAGGGTAATTAATTTGTGCTAAAGTGTCTGCATAATGACCTACACCTGTTAGTTGTTCAGAGGTATATTAACTCCAGGTTGCCTATTTCATTGACCTTGTATCCTACAAACCACAGCAAATTTTGTCCAGGTTCTAAACATGTCCTTGCTATAGATTTCCAATCATTAGGTGTTAAAACTTCAAAAGCCAAATTCTCTAATATCATCTTAACATAAGATGATGTAGCCCATAAATAGTGCAAGCCTTTTTCATATCTTTGATAATTTCCAAATTAAACAGAGTGTATTTTCTTTTTTCTTGACCTGAAGAGTCAAACCTTTCAATCACAAGGTATACTTCTATTTTTAAATCAGATGTATCTTGCCCTTCCTCTTTAGCTTTAATTAGTGCCCTTTTAAATCTTGTCATAGGGGGTGGACAAAACTGCTGCATGGGTGGTGCTGATTGTGTCACTTCCCTTTCCCCTTTTCCTCCTTCTTCTTCTCCCTCCAACTATGAAGGTGAAATTGAGAGGGAAAGGTCATGAGATCAGAATGCCCTAATGGCTCCTACTGTGAAGCACCACACTCCTTAATTTCATCAGCACTCTACTTACTTCCTTTCTTGTCTAATTCTTCATGCTTTTCAGCTATTTTGTCAGTACCATCTTCCTCTTCCTCCTCCTCCTCTTTCTTCTTTTTCCTTATTCTAAAACTTATACAATTGGCTTTAAGCAATTACATATGTTTTATATGTAGATTGTTTCTTCAGGAATTGAATCAGGACCATTATCATTATAATATCTGTTTAGTTGCTCTCCCACCAATTCCCACATATCTGGCTCTAATTTTTCTTCCTTAGATAACGAAAGAGATGTGCATTCTAATATATTTAAGAGTCCAGTGATCTGCTTCCAGGTTACAATCAAACCTTGGTTTTTTATTAGCTTAACTATACATTGTACACACTTCCCTTGGTGTGGGAGTTTCTTTTCTAAGCATTTGTCCCATTTCAGCTGAAACATTAGTTTAGCCCTTCCAAAGTTTTCTGCTTGTCTGTTTTTGTACTCATCCTATTTCTGTGTCATGGGGACTTCTCCACTGAACTCACGATCATGTCAGTTGAACTGCTGAATGTTAATCCTTATGTCCACGTTTGGGCACCAGAATGTAATGCCTGGGCTAGTTTTCCTGGAGGGCCTTGGGACTAGCCTTGGTCTCAGCAGGATAAACACCATGAGAATGGTTAGGAATAGAGTCCAAAGTCTTTATCATCTCCTTCAGTCTCCCAGTCTGAACCAAGTCTTTCCTATAATGCAGGAGGCAGGAGAGTCACCAAGAGGCTGATCAAAGATAGAATGTCTATCTTCCAGTCCTTGATGGCCCTTATATACCTTATTGTAATTACATCATTACAGCATACTGATTATGTGTGAACTTAGAGAACCATTACATCACCATGCTAAGTACTAAGTATATATGTGAACTAGAGAACAATCATCTTATCGATTCCATTGAGTTAACACCTTGTTTGAAGTATACTTGTTTCAAGTATACTTTTCTAAAGTCTCACCTTCTATACTTTTAAACAACAACCCAAAAAATGTATTGTGAAGTTCTAGAATAACTTATTTATACCACTTATGATAATCTTTTAGATTTCATAAAGCACATACAGTTATGATCTTCTTTTTCTAAAATATAATGGTTCTCTCTGGGAGCAGGTTTGTTGGGGAGGTTTTCTGGAGACACCCTTAGTTTGAGTTCAGTGTGTAATAATCACCTCAAATGCAGCCAGCTGATAAAACCTACACCTGTTAGTTGTTCAGAGGTATATTAACTCCAGGTTGCCTATTTCATTGACCTTGTATCCTACTTCTTCTTCCAAGTCTTGTCTTTTTCCTTGGGCCCAGTTAGCTTTCTTAGAGGCCTCTTTCCCTCCTAGGTTCCAAGAGTTCTTGCAGCTTGTCTTTTGCCTCTGCCAGCTTCTGCCTCTAGCTCAACTTCGACTCCTGGCAGTCTTCCTGACTGACTGAAGCTCTTTTTATGCTCTTTTAGAGGTGTAAACTCAAAGGTTGACTCCGCCTCCGAGAGTGGGGATTATGGGAGGTGTGCATTCACAAAGTTATAAAGTTAACTTTTTGTATCTCCTGTATTTGTGAACTCCAATGTGTGAGCTCTAATGTGTAAACTCTCTTAAAGGTGTGAGCTCTAATGTGTAAACTCTTCAAAGTGCAAACCCAAGCACACAAGCATTGCTTCCATCAATTCCATTGAGTTATCACCTTGTTTCAAGTTCTGGCTCATAACATACAGTAATTGCTATGACTTCTGCCCACAAAGCTCCAAATTAAAATTTACATTATAGGATTATAAAGTATAAATTTGTAGTCTATGATTGTGGAAAATCTAAATTTAAAATAAAACTCATTATAGAATAATAATAAAATTATTTGACATTTTGTAAGAATTAAAAGAAAATCTATAAAGATCTCATGTCCTTAACTGGTATCTGCAAGACTTCATATTAGTTTTCTTTATCTTACAGATTTTGGTGAATATTAATAACACTTTAAAACTTGGAAAATCTTTAACATAATTATATGTAAAAATATATTGGAATTTTAAAAGAAATTTGTAATATTGACTCCATACTATGTGTACCATTTTAAATTTGGTTCTGCATGGAGTTTATTTTGATATTTTAATTTCAAACAACAAAATAAAAATATTTTTTGCATAAATACTTGGTGCAAAAATGGCAGGAGCATTTTAGAAGTACTTAATTTATTTATTCATCTTTTTATTTGTTTATTTTTAGTCCTCTAATCAACTAATCCTCTCCCCTCCAAAAAAGTTTAAGATATTAAATATTTACTTTCTATCAGTTAATGATAAAACCCATTTGCTCCTCTTATATTAGATTTGTAGTCAGCCTTATCAAATATGCTTACCAAGTTTTATCAAATATACCAAGGGGAGAAAAATCTAATTTAGGGTTCTTTAGTTCCTCATAGTTAAATGATGTCTAAAAATCAAGATTTGATATCATGTGAATTATTCTTGGTTTAAGCATAGCAAGGAATTGTGAATATCTTTAAAAATAAAGAATAAAATGTAAGCAGGTAAAAATTTTATCAAATATTAAAACTGATTGATGCCATGGTTTTACGCATTGTCATTAGCCCCAGTGATATGATATTCTTGAATTTAAGATGAGGTAAACATTTTTGGGTGATAAAATACTGTATGAGCTAAATTTTGGGGTGAATTTATTATTAAAATATAAGATCCATCTAAGAGGCATTCATACTATTTTGAGGAATGATTATCACTAGTTTTTGTGTTTTTAGCAATTTAAAAAAATTTCTTGCTATATTATTATTTTGCTTACAAGGAATAATCCTTTCTCTCTAAAGCTTGCCAGCTGTCCACTCTTCTAGAGCTGTTAAGAAAGGCAGTAATTCTTTCAGTTTCCATTGCAATATTTGTTTTAAGCCAGTAAGAAGATAAAGAAAATGTTAACAGATTAAAGTGCTTAAATATTAAGGTTATGGTCTTTTTTTTTTTTTTTTTTTTTTTTTTTTTGTCCCTTTGGCCAACTCATTACTGATGACTCAGGACATGTTATTAATGTCTTTTCAAAAAAAGAAGACATGAGTATAGAAGTAAGTATAAAAGACTAAACATATTAAAAGATTAGAATACTGACTTTCCATAGGGTGAATGAAACTGTATAGGATTTACCCACTAAAAATTTATAATTTAATTAAAATTCCCCAAATGAACCAAAAAACATAAACTACCTTTTAAAACATACTTATCCTTTCCACAGAAGTGATTGGACAGTAAGAATAATCAATCAGGGTACTGAGGAACAGAAGCATCTGGGAAAGGACATGTGTGTGACTGTGGGCTTACATCCTTAAACCTAAGGGAACAAATCACAACCAGTTAATGAAAGTTCTCTTCCCCACAGAAGCCACTTGGAACAGAAAATGAGACTAGTGCTCTGTGTGGAAAGATGATGAGTTGGCTTTGATGTGCAGCTATCATGGGAAACACAAAGGAAAAGTCAAAGCCAGTAATGGGGGGCTTTAAGAAAAAGATTAGCCAAGATACTAGAAGGAAGAAAATTCAGTTAAGAACCTTGAGCACAAGCAGATAAGTTATTAATAATAAAACATAATATGACTTTCGGAGCAAATGAAAGAGTCCAGGCATTTATGAAAGAGTGTTTTAAGATTAAGGGAAAGCATTCAATACCTGATGAGGCAGAAGACCCTGTGCATTACCAAAAAAGTTTGAAACCCACAGCAGAATGTTCCTGAATCGTTTAAAAGAGAAATTAGTATTGTGAAGGCACAGTGTGTGATGTTTGTAAGCAGAAATAATAAGTAGAATAAATCTTTCCAAGGAAACAAAATAAAATAATTGATTGGGAATGCAAATACATGGAAGTGAATGAAAATTTGTAATAGAAACAAAAAACAATAACACCAAAAGAAAATAGGCTTATACATGAGCAAAGTATAGATTAATTTTAAGAAACAAATATATTCCTTATACCTAAACCAGAGAAGAACTATCGCCAATATTAGTAAAGAATGTTGATTCAAATAATTCTGACAAAGATGCTACTGTGATTCATCCAAGAAACAATTTATAATAACCAAGTTGGATTTTTACTAAAGACAGGATGGTTCAGTGTTAGGAAAATAATTGACACAATTTAATCATATTAAAAAAACAAAGCTGTCACATTGATTTATCTTCTCAGATGTGGAAAAAGTCTTTGACAAAGAACATTAATTAGTGCTAAAAACTTTACTAAGTAAAATACATGGACCTTGATTCAATTATTACTTTAAAAACAAAAGTCCAATATCCAAGATTATCTTAATAAATCTAGAAAAAGCCATTAAAAAGTATTTCTTTAAAGCCCAAAGTAAGCATCATATGTACTGGGGATACTTGAACACTTTTCTATTAAATATGAGAATAAAGCCAGGATGCCTATTCTCCTCATTTTTGTTTGCCCTGTGTGGCACTGCATTTTGTTTTCTTTCTCATTTTTTTTTCCATTTTGATTTGATTTATCTTGAGTAGCATGTTATTTGTGGAAATATGTATAGAAGAACTGCACATATAGTTCTAGAAAAGATAGCAATAATAGTTACAAAAGAGAAAGACATCAAAAGTATAAAGATAGATGATCAGATAATACAACTATCTTTATTTGTTGATAATGTGATTCTTAGAAAATCCTAAATAATTAACAAAGCCAGTTCTCCTCATTTTTGTTTGATATAGTTCTAGAAAAGATAGCAATAATAGTTACAAAAGAAAAAGACATCAAAAGTATAAAGATAGATGATCAGATAATACAACTATCTTTATTTGTTGATAATGTGATTCTTTACTTAGATTTACTAAATAATGAACAAAAATAATGAAATAGTAGCTTCAGTGGTGTGGCAGGCTACAAAATAAATCCTTGAAAACTAGTAGAATTTTTGAATAATAATAACAGAATCCCAAAGTTAAAATAGAAAAGGAAATCCCATTACAAATAACTACAGTCTAATAAAGCACACTTTTGTGTAACTTGTATAAATTCAATAATAAAAGTTCCTAAAAAAATAATCAATAGCTCCAATAGCTGGAAGTTCATGACTGAGCCATGGAACTATAATAAAAATAACAATATTACCAAAATTAATTTATACTCTTAATGCTATGCTAATCAAATGATTAAAAAGATACTTTATAAAACTTAATGAAATGATACCAAAATTCATTTGGAAAAATAAAAATCTAGAATTTCAAGGGAAATTATGACAAGAGTCAGGGAGAAAAGATAAATAACATTTCTAAATCTCAATTATATTTCTAAGCAGTAGTCATCAAACCTATTGGTTATGGTCTTGGTCTTGGTTTAAAAAACAGCATTCCGTCAATGTGAGAATGAAAAAGAACACCAATAATTTGGTGTTCAAGAAACCAGAAAATACAAATTACTTAGAAAAGAACTCTCTATTAGCTAACAGCTATTGGGAAAATTGGAAAGCAGTTATGCAGAAATTAGTCCAATTATTATATTCCTAAGTGAATATGCAACCTTAATTATAGATCATACTGCAAAAAAACAAAATAAAAAATAAGAAGAAAAGCAGATCATATACTTCTTACAACTATGGATAGAAGATATATTCTATTTTTTTTTTCCTGAAGCAATTGGAGTTAAGTGATTTGCACAGTGTCACATATCTAGAAAGTGTTATGTCCGAGATCAGATTTGAACTCAGTTCCACCTAACTTCAGGCTGGTGCTCTATTTACTGAGTTAACTTAGCTGCCCCTAGAAGATATATTCTTAACCAAATAAGGGATAGAGGCAATTACAGAAGTTAAAATAGATGACATTATAAGAAATTGGAAAAACTGCTAACAACAATACATTTAGAATAAAAAAGGAATTGGTAGAATAATGAAAAAAATTTAATAGAATAAAGCAGAAAGCCATTCCCCAATGTATAAGTGAGTTAAGAATATGGACAAATAGCTTTTAAGAGAAGAATTGCAAAGTATTTGCAGCCATATGAAAGAATGCTTTATGTCAGTAATAGTAAGAAAAATACAAATCAAAATAATGCTTGGGTTTCACCTCACCTTGCAAATTGACAAAAGTGACAGAAGATAGAAATAGTTCATATTTTAGTTGTGGGAAGATGGCACATTGATATATTTTGGGGACATCTGGTAATCAATACAGTCATTTTGGGGAAAAAATTGGAATTATGCAAATAAAGTGACTAAAATTTCTATATCCTTTGACCCAGAGATTCTTTTACTAAACAGGCCATTTATAAAAAAAGAAAGTCCCCATAGATGTCAATATTTATAACATCTCTTTTCTTTTTAATTAAAGCTTTTTATTTTCAAAAAATATACATGTATAATTTTCAACATTCATCCTTACAAAATCTTGTGCTCTAAATTTTTTCCCTTTCTTCCCCTCACCCCCACCAGCAAGTAATCCAGTATGTGTTAAACATGTGCAGTTCTTCTATACATATTTCCACAAATAACATGCTACTCAAGATAAATCAGATCAAAATGGAAAAAAAATGAGAAAGAAAACAAAATGCAAGCAAACAACAACAAAAAGTGAGAATAGTATGTATAATATCTTTTTGTCATGAAAAAAAGAATTGGAAAGAAATTAAATGTCCACTGATTGAGGAGTAATTCAATAGATTATGGCATGCAAAAATAGCATGATATGATCAGATAGAAAAATATAAGAATCTTTAAACATGGATGCAGAGTGATGTAAACAAGCCAAAAAAACAAACTTAGGTCTTCCTGACTTCAAAGCTGATTTTTTTCTTTAATATCCTATATTACTTCTTATAATAGATGTGAATAATGACATTTATATATGTTTTAAATTTCACAAACAAATATACTTGCTAATCAAAAAGCATGTTAAGTAGCACTATGAGTCACACAGAGAATATAAAGAGAAAAAAAAACTCAAACCCCAAAATAGTTCCTGACCCAAGGAGCTTTTATTGTAATGCAAGAGCCAATACAGAAACATCTTTGTACTACGAACAAACAAGATATGTACAGGATTATTTGAGTTAATCTCAGAGAGGAGGCACCAATATTAAGGGGAATTTGGAAAGACTTCTTGTACAAAGGGTGATTTTTGGCTGGTACTTGAGTGCAACCAGATGGTGAAGATAAGGAGGGAGAGAATTCCTGACATGGAGGCCAATGAGTGGAAAATGCACACAGATCGAAGATGGAATCTCTTGTCCAAGAATAGTAATGAGACCAGAGTCACTAGATCACAGAATAAATGGAGGAGAATAGATTTTAGGAAAATCAGAAAGAAGGAAGAGCCAGATAATGAAGGGCTTTTATTTTTGACCCAAAAGGTGATTGGGAGCTATTGGAATTTATTGAATAGGGGGTGGGTTGACCTGGTCATACCTGTGCTTTTGGGAAAATTAATTTAACAGGCAATTGAGGATAGACTGGAGGTGAGAAAGACTTGAAGCCAGGAGACTACTGCAACAGCAAAACAGTGAGTTGAATAGTCTCAGGACCAACGTGTGGCAAAAGCAGAGAAGAGAAGGTGGCTTATGTGAGATGTGGTAATGATAGAACTTGGCAGGTGATTTGGATATAGGTGGCAAGTAAGAGTATAGAGTCAAGGATGAAATGTAAGTTTCCATCCTGGGTTACTGGGAAGAGAATGGTATCACCTTAGTAATAAGCCAGTTAAGAAGAGAAAAGGATTTTAAGGGAAAGATCAATTTCAGTTTTGGATATATTGAGTTTAAGATGCCTCTTGGACATCCGATGTGAGATGTCCAGTAGGTATTTGAAAGTGTACAGGCCAGCAGAGAAGTTGGAGTTAGACAAATAGACTTCAGAATTTTCTGCATAGATATGAATTAAGTAAAAAAATAGAGAAGAAGAGAAGTGGGTCCAAGAAAGAGCTTTATCGGATATATGTAGTTAGGGGACTGAACAAAGAATCATCAAAGGAGACTGAGGAGAGTTTTACTAAGTGGGAGAAGAATCTGAATAGAGCAATGTCATGAAAACTTAGATATTGTCAAGGAGATGAAGCTGTTTGACAGTGTTAGATGTTACAGAGATATCTAGGTGAGTGAAGTTGGACAAAATGCTATTAGATTTGGCAGTTAATGGAAACTGAGTAGATGCCCATCAATTGGAGAATGGCTGAATAAATTGTGGTATATGAATATTATGGAATATTATTATTCGATAAGAAATGACCAACAGGATGATTTCAGAAAGGCCTGGAGAGACTTACACAAACTGATGCTGAGTGAAATGAGCAGGGCCAGGAGATTATTATAACAACAATACTTATATGATGATCAATTCTGATGGACGTGGCCCTCTTCAGCAATGAGATGAATCAAATCAGTTCCAATGGAGTAGTAATGAACTGAATCAGCTACACTCAGCGAAAGAACTCTGGGAGATGACTAAGAACCATTACATTGAATTCCCAATCCCTATATTTGTGCCTGTCTGCATTTTTTATTTCCTTCAAAGACTAATTGTACAATATTTCAGAGTCTGATTCTTTTTGTACAGCAAAATAATGGTTTAGACATGTATACTTATTTTGTATTTAATTTATACTTTAATATATTTAACATGTATTGGTCATCCTGCCATCTAGGGGAGGGGGTGGGGGGAAAAATTGGAACAACAGGTTTGGCAATTGTCATGCTGTAAAATTACCCATGCATATAACTTGTAAATAAAAAGCTATTTAAAAATTAAAAAATAAATAAAATAAAATTGACATTAAAAAAAAAAAAGATTTGGCAGTTAAGAGAAAACTTGTTGAATGATAAGGTTAGAAGCCAGACTGTAGAGACTTGAGAAAATGAGAGGATAGGAAGGAACACCAGTTGTTGGATGGGTTTCTTAAGGAACTTAGTCAAGGAAGGGAAGTCATATTTAGAACAGGTAGCTGAGAGGGAGAGAGGCAACAGGAAAACAATCAAAGATAGATAGAAGATTATTAAGAGAATGGGAGCAATGTGTTGAGAAGATCCAGTAGAGTAAGACCATAGATATATATTTAGATGGATTTGCCTTGGCAAGGAGAAAGGTCACCATATGAAATAGGAATGGAATAGGAGGCTTGTGAATGATGTGTGATGAGGAGTAGGGGAGAAGAGGGAGCTTTCAGAAAATGATCCTCAAACCTAGATTCTATTTAATAATCAATTATTAATCTAATAACTAATATAGTCATAATATAATAAAATAATCACTTCTCTCACTTGATTTCAAGACTGGACCCTGACACATTAGTTTTGTGACCCTAAACAAGTCACTTAATATTTTTGTACCTTTTTAGGATTTAAGTTACAAGTTGCATCATATCTTCTTGTTGAGAGGTATCACAAACAGGGAAATTCTTACACTGACAAAATATGAATAATAATAACAATAGCTAATATTTTTCAATTGTTTTTCAGTCATGTCTGAATCTTCATGACTCCATTTGAACTGAGGAAGGTGAATCTTCCTGATTCTATCATTCTAACCACTGTGCAACCTAGATGTTTTGACTAATAGCTATACGTAATATCTATTATGTGTTAGGCACTGTGCTAAAGTGCTTTATGATTATGTTTCAGCTATTCCTCATAATAACTCCGGGAGAAAAAGCTAATTGAATTGATGATATGCCCAACCCTGAAAAAAGGTTTATGGAAAACTTTGCTTTCAGGAGCTTCTGTTTATTTTCTTTTAGATAAATGTAAATGTTAAGCAGCGTCTATCTAAAATCAGCAAGCATTATATATGATGAGGATAAGCTAGAAGCATTCCCTATAAGGTCAGGGGTGAAATAAGGATGCTCATCACCACTATTACTCAGTATTGTATGACAGATATTACCTTTAGCAATAAGCTAAATTAATAGATTTATTAATAAATCAAATAAACAAGATAAATAAGCACTAAAAAAATTGAAGGAATCAGAGTAGGTATCAAGGAAAAAAAAAACTACCAATCTTTGTAGATTTATTTTATGTAGTTTATTTAGAGAATCAATCAAAAAACTATTTGAAATAATTAAAACTTTAGCATAATTGCAGGATATAAAATAAACCCACATAAATCAGTGGCATTTCTATATATTATAGAATGTCCAGCAGCAAAAGATAGAGAAATTTTATTTTAAATACCTGGAGACAATATAAAATAGTTTTAAGTCGACATTACAAAACACTTTTTTACACAAATAAAGTCAGATCTAAATAACTTGAAAATGTTAATTGCTTATGGGTAAGCTGAGCTCATATAATAAAAATGTCAACTCTACCTAAATTAGTCTACTTATAATGTTATACTAATCAAATGGTAGGTGCTTATTAAATCAATAATAGTTGATTATTGTTTTGATAAACATAACTTTGAAATATTTATTAAGTGGCTATGATATAGGCCCTCAGGGATCTTACAGTCTAACGGGGGAGACAACAAATAAATACATGCAGAATAAGTAGGAAAATATTGAGAGAGGTTGGAAAAGGAAAAGTTTGTGTTGAAGATGGGACTTAAAGGAAATTAGGGAAATTAGGTGGAAATGAGAAGACATGAGAAAATGGTCAGAGCTTAGAGATAGCTAGAATGGCTTGTTTATGAAAATAGTGACACCAGTGTTGCTGTATCAAAGAATACCAACGGGGGAGTAAAGTGGAAGGAAATTATAAAAAATTGGAAAGTACTAAGCTATGAAGGTCTGTGAACACCAAATGGAGGATATTATATTTGAACTTGCTATAGTGATAGGGGGCTGTTGGGATTTAATGAGTAAGAAGGTGAAATGTTTGAACCTGATCTTTAAGAAAATCATTTTGGCTGCTGAGTGGAGAATGGATTGGAGTGGAGTCATTTGAAGCAGGCAGAACTACTGGAAGGTTATGTTAGAATTCTTTAGAGTGATAAAGTTCTTAATGATCATTTGGTTGCTTTTTTATAAAACATTCTTTGGATATATGGCTGTTTATAGGATTAATGAGACAAAGGTGTAAAGCCCAGAATAGGTACAGTATTTCAAAAAATAGGATGACTGGTCTAGAGTTTAATCAGATTTATATACATATATATCTATATCTAACTATGTAAAGCTGTATCTATGCACAGTGGCTCAGGCCATAGGATTGTTTTCTCACTGGCCTTGAGTGGCATTGAAATTTGGCAGCCCCCTGATATCTGAGTAGCCTTTTTTTTTTTTTTTAATAGCCTTTTATTTACAGGTTATATGTATGGGTTAACTTTACAGCATTAACAATTGCCAAACCTCTTGTTCCAATTTTTCACCTCTTATCCCCCCACCCCTCCCCCAGATGGCAGGATGACCAGTAGATATTAAATATATTAAAATATAAATTAGATACACAATAAGTATACATGACCAAACTGTTATTTTGCTGTACATAAAGAATCAGACTCTGAAATATTGTACAATTTGCTTGCGAAGGAAATCAAAAATGCAGGTGGGCAAAAATATAGGGATTGGGAATTCAATGTAATGGTTTTTAGTCATCTCCCAGAGTTCTTTCTCTGGGCGTAGCTGGTTCAGTTCATTACTGCTCCATTGGAAATGATTTGGTTGATCTCATTGCTGAGAATGGCCAGGTCCATCAGAACTGGTCATCATATAGTACTGTTCTGGAAGTATATAATGATCTCCTGGTCCTGCTCATTTCCTGAGTAGCCTTTTTAAAGTACTGTTCAGCATCTGGCATGAAGAATGGGTTAGAAAAGATGTCCTAAAAATTGTCAGCTTCCCCCACCTCAGGCTAGCTTACTTCGATAGGCAAAGATTGCATTGGTGGTTTAAAAAAAGTACAAAACTTTTTTGTTTTGCAAAAGTTATACAAAAACTTGCAAAAATGATTCCATTCACCAACAGCACATGGAATATGCACATATTTCTGGACACGAAGCACAATGGACTCTGAAAGACAAATGGCTTTCTTGTGAGAGAATTCAACGTGTATCTATCTCATTCTAAAAGCAACCCCGAATGAATCAAAGCTGGCAAATGAAGGAGAGTGCGATGAAGCTAGCATAGATTTTGCAACCAAAACTAATGTAGTCAACAAGATTGTATATTTACCAATAAGAATGAATGACAGGTTTATGAAAGTGTAGTTGTCACCATCACCAGTGATGCTCCTACTTTAATATACCCTGATGAGGTTAAAGACAAATTTTATGAAACCTTGGAAACCCTCATTATTACTGTTTCAAAAGAGGATAAGCTTATAATTCTGGGTGAGTTTTAACAGAAAAGTAGACTACTAGGCATAGGAGAGAGTCTTTGGGGTGAATGGAATCAAATATAGCAATACCAACAATCATTACTGAAGATTTGTTCTTTTGATCAATGTTGTTTTCCATTTCCTAATGCAAGAAAATTTCGTCACAGCAAACATTGGCATTTCATAGACTGTTATCATAAAGGAAGAGTCAGACCAGATGTATAGTTCTAAGTACTGCATTGATAATAGACTTATCCTTTCTAGGTTAAATAAACAAAAATGGTGACCCCAAGGTAAGGCAGTTTACAGAAGACTTAATGGCAACAGTGAAGCAGAAAAGGAGTGGACAACTTTCAGAGATTTGGTGTGTAGCACTCCATTTACTCATCTGAGCCAGAACACTCACAAATATCAAAATTGGTTTGATGAAAATGATGGATAAATTCAGAAGCTGCTAAGAGAAAAATGACAACTACACAGGATTTAGGATTAACCCCATCAAAAATAAAGTGTAAGCAGAGCTTAGAGAGTTGTAGGATTCTTGGCCCAGCAAACCAAAAAAAAAAAAAAAAAAAAAAAATTAAGTTTTGTGCTGATAGCAACAATCCAAAATGCTTTTATGATGCCTTTAAGACTGTTTATGGGCATCTCAGCTACTCAGTATTGATAATGAAACACATTGATAAGTGATAAGGACACGATCCTGAACAGATGAGCTGAACACTTCCCTAGTTTTCTCAACAGACCATCACTAATCAATGCTGAAGCCAGTGACCATATATCTCTGGTTGAAGTTGATCCCTATTTAACCAAACTTCTAACTGAAGAGTTTTTGAATGCCATCAGTCCCTTCTCATGTGATAAAGTGCCTGGTACTGATTCTGTTCCAGCTGAGCTTTATAAGATAGAGGATCCGCTGCTCATAGAAAAGCTAACTGTAATTTTTCAGGTTAAATGGCAAGAGGTTATCCCCTAGGAGTTAAAGGAAGCTTTCACTGTCCATCTCTATAAAGAAAAAGGAAATTGATTGTCCTTTGATAATCACAGGAGGGTCTTTCTTTTAGTCATTGATGGCAAACTTCTTACCAGCGTTCTCCTTAATAGTCTAATTATTCACCTGCAAGATACTCTACCTGAGAGCCAGTGTGGCTTCAGAAAGGGCCAAGGAATGATTTATATAGTGTTTGCTGCTTGGCAACTCCAAAGCAAATGCTTGGAACAAAAGACAATGATTTTAGATCAAAACCTTTTGATACTATCAGTCTTAAGAGCTTATGGAAAATCATGTCAAAATATGGCTGTCTAGAGAACTTGTATGTCAGTTTCATAACAAGATACATGCTTTGGTTCTGGAAAATGGATTATACGCTCTCTCTTTTCAGTGACCAGTGGACTGAATGAAATGAAATAAATGGGAGGAGAGGGGAATCTATTAAGTGCTTACTTTCTGCTGTGCATTGTGTAAGGTATTGGGAATAAAATATAAGCAGCCATAATGGTCCCTTCCCTCAAAGAGTTTACATCCTGATGAGGGAAAATATATATGTTTTGGGGAGCAATGATTATTGAGGAGCATTTTAGACAAGAGAGTGGTTGGAAACAAAAGGCAGGAATAGTAATATATATATTTTTTGTATTCCACCCCATCTCAGTGCCATGTATATAGTACCCTGCATGTATCACGTGTTAAATAGTTTTTTTTTAATTGAATGAATGAATGACTATAATGAATTAATTCAAGAAAAGAGGTTTATTAATCGCATTAGCGAAAACTAGGAAGTAAGATGTTTTCCCCTAAAGATAAACATATAGATTAAAGGAGAATGACTTAAAGCTTTCCTTATGGGTTATATTAATGATTCTGCAGTGAATTGCATGATTCTTATTATGCCTTCAGTGAAGACAAACATGGCATCAAAGTCAACTATTGCATTGATGATAAATTCTTTGACTTGAAAAGTCTACAAGTAAAAACTAAAGTGGAGGGAGTGTTGATTCGTGATTTTTTGTCTTCAGATGATCATACACTTTAATTCAGCCTCTGAAGTTGAGATGCCCCAAAGTATGGATCTGTTCTCTGCTGCTTGTATTAATTTTGGTCTAACAATCAACACCAAGAAAACATAGCTTTTTCACTATTCAGTACCATTCCTTCCATATGTGGAGTCATCAATTACACAAATGGAAAAGTTTTTAATTCTGGTGATAAATTTACTTACCATGAAAAAGTATAAGTATACTTTCCATGAAAAATAACATTGCCATCCACATTGCCACAACTAGCCCAGAGTTTGGGAACCTCTGAAGGAAATTGTGGAAGAGAAAATGTATTAGGCTGCTTACTACATCCAGGGTCTACAGAGTCATTGTGCTGACCTCATTTTTGTGTGCTTATGACGCCTGGACAGTATACTAGTACCATTGCCAGGAAACCGAATTGCTTCCATTTGAATTGTCTTAGGAAGATTCTGAAGGTCACATGGCAAGATAAGGTACCAGACACTGAGATCCTTTCTTGACCTAAACTTCCAGGTTTACTCTTCTGCAGAGGGAGCAACTCTAATAGGCTGTCAATGTTATTTGAATGCCTAAAAGACTATTTTATGGAGGATTCTCACAAGGCAAATGCTTACAGAGAGGTGAGACGTGTAATGATGACACTCTCAAGGTCTCCCAGAAGAACTTTGGAATTGATTAGATGGGAGACACTGGCACAGGAGTACCCAGCATTGTAATGTTCTCTTCTCTAATATATAATCTTCTCTGGGAGCAGGTTTCTTGGGGGGCTTCTGGGAACAGCCTTAGTTTCAGTTCAGTGTAGTAATCATCTCAAATGCAGCCAGGAATTAAAGTTCAGATCCTTTATTTTCTCTTTCCTTCACTTGGAGCTTGGCTAGCTTTCTGGAGGCCTTCCGGATCTTGGTTTCAGTGTTCTCCACAGGACAGCCTGCCACCTTCTCTGTCTTCCTTTGCTCTGCCCAAGTGAATCCTGGCTTCTCGATCTCCCAGAGTGCTCCCAGTGGCTTGTCCTTTTATATTCTCTTTTAGAGGTGTGAACTCAAAGGTTGACTTCTCCTTCAAGAGTGGGATTGTGGCCTTCTGACTTGTGAATCTTCTCCACTCCTCTCTGACTTGTGAATCTCCTGGACTCCTCTCTGACTCGTGAATCTTGTAGAACTCCAATGAATACTAAATACATTAGTGAGCTAGAGAACTGTTAAGTACCATGCTAAATTAGATTTAACCATTATTTCCTCAATTGCACTAACTTAGCACTTTGTAAGAATTCTAACACAGCATGGTGTGCCCTCATCAAAGAGAGTGCAGAGTTTTGCAAGCAAATAAGAATTACAGCAACATGAAAAATAAAAATTTAGACCCATCTCTATCCCAGATGTTCATGTGGCTTACCCATGGCCAACTTGTGGCAGAATCTTCTGAGCTGATAGTGGTTTAATCAGCTATAGTTAGACACACTGTACCTTGACCTCAATATAGTGATGTCATTTTGATGTTTGAGAATGAAAGATAACAGCTAATCAACTACACACACACACACACACACACAAATACACATATAGAGTATGTATGTACACATATACATATATGCTCACACATTTTTTTTTTTACTTATAGGCTTTCTGACTGTCATTTCCCAGGTTTTGTCATTTCTGTCTTTACATTTGTGCAAAGTTAGTCATCCTCCTATTATTTGGTATTTTCCCCTCATGGGGAAAGGAAGCTATCCTTGAATTAGATATCCTATATTACATTACGAAAAGGAATTGAAACTTCTGCTTCAAATTTAAAATAGTGATGTTTATTTTCTCTATTGAAAGAACAGTTGTATTTATTTATGTCCACCATCATGGGATTGAAAATGAATTCCTAAAATGTTACTTTTTTTCTCTGGTGTGGTAGGGAGATAAGAAAGGGATGAAAAATCAGTTTAAAAGTCATTTAAATGTTCTCTCTCTTTCATTTATCTGCTTATTCTCAATACAGCCATCCTAGGTGACTCTTTATTGCTTTAACTGTTATTGCAAAAGAAATGTTGCCTTAGGTATGAGATCTTAGACCAGTAGGGGGACAGACAAAATTCTATTTCTGTCTTTGAGTGATTTTTAAGGAAGTGGTAAGCTTCCTCTCGACAGTTCCTTATTGCTATAGCTTGCAAAAAGAGATAAGAACAGCTTTGAAAGGGTTCTGTGATGAAGTTGCTTTTAATTTGCTCTAATATACTATACATAGAAGTACATTATGTACCAAGGATCTACTTATAATAATCTTCAAATTTTATATTAATTCTTCTATAACAAATCTTGAAAAAAGGGTGTTTAATTATTTAAAACTAATTGTGAGGAAAGACTGAAGAAATTATCAGAGTATGTTTTTTATTTCTTTTGCTACCCAGTTAGAGAAAAAAAAATTCTTTAGCTATTGACTTGATTAAAATTTTTGTTTATAAATGGTTGTACCTACTTTGCTTTTCTTCAGCTATGTTAATTTCTAAAGTTTCTGATGTTCTAGGAACCATATTTTAGGAAGGATATTGACAAATGGATTAAATTCTAGAGGTAGGTGAATGGGGGATTAGAAACCAGTCCTTGAGGACTAAGATATACTTTTCAAAGAGAATAGTTAATGATAAAAAAGCAGAGAAGGCTTTTATTTGTTTATTTGAAGAAAAAGATGCATATTAAGGATTAAAGTATTCAAGATATATTTAAAATATGTAAATATATAGGCTATTGCCACAGTCACACAAGACACTGTTGTTACATTTTAATATCTAAAAGGAGTAGGAAAAAAATTTCTTTGATAGGAACTCTTAAGATACTTATAAGAGAAAACACAATTTTTTTTTTTTTTAAGTTTTAAGCAATTTTGGACAGAAAATGAATTGTATATATACAAAGCCTCAAATCACCTTGTAAATAATATATGAGATAAGATGCCTCACTTGTGTGTGAATATAATTTGACATTATTTAATTCTTTAAAAGAAGTAGAGATTAAAAACTGTAGAAACATGAATGGAAAGAAACACCCCTTTAGATTACAAAAGAATTATAGAGCTGTGTTGGAGATTTATAGTTGTAGATTATTCTGGTACTTGAGTTAATTTGTGTATGACATGACTAAAGAGAACAAAACAAAAACAACAACAGCAACAATAAATGAATCTGGAAGGGAAAAGCAATTTAGGCAGATGATAAGAGAAATTGAAACAGCCTCAAAAAGAACTTCTCAATATTCAGTTGAAATCAGAATTCTAATATAAATGTTACCTCATTCAAAACGAGTAATCTGAGCATGGTTCACATTAAAAGACTTCTTTTTTCTGCAGCAGGAACATGGCTTATGCAAGTTGTCCCACAGGTCTTAGTGCAGTTTTAAGCTTTAACATCCTAAAATCACACCTTTAGACCTTTGGGACACCCTGTATAATGGGTAAATATTTTCTTTGAGTAGTGGCTCTTCTGACGTCATCAGAAGTATGGTACTAAGGTCATGTGACTGACCACTGTGCATTTGGTGTTACACATTATACAAGTGTGGGAGTAAACTAAATCAGTCACCTTACCCCACTTAAATAACTAAGAAGTTGGTCTACTTTTGATGCTTTTGTCAGGGGAGAACACATCTATTGACTAAAACAATGAAAGATATTAAGCTAGATAAGGAATATCCTTAATCAGTTTGGAAGGCATGAAAATCTTAATGAAATGAAATGATGTTAAATAGAAATATATTGTGATAGGCTGAAGAGATTCAGTAACATCCTCTGAGTCTTGAATAGCAATCCATTTTAGAATTAGCAATTGAGTTTAAATATTTTTAGTTAAATCTAAAGTTGAAACTTAAAATATTTGAATATGGAGCATTCCAATAGTGAAATCAGCTTTAGCCAAGACCTTGAAAGGGGGGGCCAACATAGAAGAAACAAGTACCTCTGTTTCTTCCCATTCCCATCTCTGATTAAGGGCGGCCATAAGTTCTAAGATCAGAGTTTAGATTTCCCTCTTATATCCTAGTAGTGTCTGGCAACAATGTCTTCAGGATTCTCTACAAGGACCCTAATAGAAAACTATATTTAGTTGATAAGGATAAGAGAACCACAGAAAGAGAAAATGATTTCTAGCATGCATAACCTGTAACTTAAACTTTTGACATGCATACTCTCTCAACCTGAGCCCACTTTCCCCCAAACTCTGTATGTTCTTGTGTGAGAGAGGGGAGAGATATTATTGTTATCCTCAATAGAAATTCTTTTCTCAAAGTTATTTAAGTCTCTACCTGGCCAAATGAAGTCAACTGATAATCAATTTCAAAAGTATACCAGTAAATCTTCATAGTATTGGAAAAACACCCCTGATGGAGAGAAGTGTCAGCTTTCCCCTCTGCTCTCAGATGACATAGACTACAGGGTTCTGAAAAGTTTAATAGCTTGAGAGCATGTGCTATGCTGTGGAATTTGTGTTCTACTTGTTTAACCAAATGTATGACCTTGAGCAACTCAGTTAACCAATCTGAACTTGATCATCTTCACCTATAAAATGAGACTAAATAATAATAATTAATTCATATATAAGGCACTGGAAAGTTGGGAAAATATTTAGCTACATAATTGTTTAAGGTCCCTTCTAGCTCTAAATACTCTGATTGTGGCTAACTGCATACATATCATATGTATTTTTCCCTCAAAAATCCATTCCTAACTCCAGTTTTCTAGATTTTTTACTTCAATTTGAAATAGAAATGCTTCACTTGCGTAGTTCCTTTGAACTGCATTGCTGCGAGAAGCACTGTTATGAAACACACTTCCTATTTTTTAGTTCTTTTTATGTGGTGAATGCAGGATGCTTTTTTACTTGGTGTCTAACTCAAGAATGCCTATGGTATTGTTTTTACAAATTTGACTCTAAATAATTTGTCTCCTTGTGGAAAGTCATTCAATTTAATTAAGGAAGAATAAAGATAGCATTGGATATTATTTGGAAGGAATAATTGATGGGAGGCTGTAAGTATTTTTGTGTTGTTTTACTGTCTTCACTTCTAAAATGTTTTATTGACAATTCCTAACAGTAGGTGATATATCATTTTTGAAATGAAGTAATATTTGTGTCAGCAGAAATTAGTTATCTATCCTTTTTAAAATATCATCATGTTTTGTGTGTGGTCAATTTATATAAATTACTACTGTTGGGGAATATGTCCACAAAAGTTTGCATAGAATGCATTTATTTAAGACACAGGCATTTCTTTATATGTGTTTTGAATATTTTAAGTTCACCAAAATTATTGCTAATCTCTCTTTTGTATTCCTTTCATTTAGCTGCCTTAGATAAAAGTCATTAGTTAATCCAATTGCTAATTGTGTTTTATTTGTATGGAGGATATACTACAGAATTTTTTATATATATATATTCTCTTGAAAAAATGGCAAAACCCTGTAAAAATTATACTTTGTGATTTAAATGAATGAAGGTTTTTTAAAAGCCCTGTTTTAATAATTCATTCCTGTATTTGATTTTTGGTTATCTTGATTATATAATAATTTCCTATCTTTGGCAGGAATAGGTTTTACAAGTTTATTGGTAACAGCTTCATAGTTTAAACTCAAGAGTTTAACAAATGTAGATTTAGTTTAATTTTGATGACTGAAAACAAAACAACGAACAGCAAGGCATTGGAGTCCTCTTCAGTTTGTATTTTTCAAATCAGAACAAAGTACAGAGATTTATTTTTCTTTTTTTCCTCTTAAGAGTTGCCTGGAACATTTAATGGTTAAGTGACTTGCCCCAAATCACATAGCAGCAAGTGATTTTGTCCCAGGCTAGCCTGTTGCTGAAGCCAGCTCTCTTTCCACCTTATCTTGTTGCTTCTCTTTTATGTATGGAACCCTATAACTTGACATAAATATTATTAATAATCAAATCAATTTGCTGATTAATTAAAAACTTTGCAAACATTGAAGTGCTATAGAAATGCTACCTTTTATTATTGCTATGTTGTCTACATCCATCAATCTTAGGTTTTGTTTTTTTTTAATTGTTTTTTGATAGTAGAATTACTTTATAGCAAGCAAATTCTAAGTTTTCTCTAGATGTGCAAAATGGGTATGGGAAGGAAAATAGGCTTATAGGAAGATTTAATTATTTGTTATGGTCATTATATCCTAAAGAGACGTAGCATTATGAAAAGTGGATTAGTAGTGATACATTCTTTCTACCCAACTTTAGGGGGGGAAAGTATCTCTTACTTGAGGCTCTAAAATAGTCCTCTTTAGGAAAAGATAATGATGAAAGTTGTTAGGGGATGTGGGAAAACTGGAACACTAATAAAAATACACTGTTGGTGGAGTTTTGAACTGATCTAATCATTCCGGAGAGCAATTTGGAACTATGCTTAAAGGGTCATGTCTTTTGATCCAGCAGTGTATCCCAAAGAGTCTGGGTCTGTATCCCAAAGAGATCATAAAAAAGGAAAAATGACCCACATGTGCAAAACTGTTTGTAAGCAGCCCTTTTTTGGAGTGGCAAGGAACTGGAGACTGAATGGAATGGCTGAAGTTGTGGCATGTGAATGTAATGGAGTATTTCTATAAGAAACGATTAGCAGGATGATTTCAGAGAGGTCTGGAGAGATTTATGTGATCTGTTACTGAGTGAAGTGAGTAGAATCTAACATTGTACACAGTAACAAGAAGATTGTGTGATGATCAATTCTGATGGACAAGTCTCTTTTTAACTATGAGGTGATTCAGGTCAATTCCAATAGACTTGTGATAGGGAGAACTATCTGGATCCATAAAGAGAACTATGGGGACTGAATGTGAATCACAACATAGTATTTTCACTTTTTTTGTTCTTTTATGCTTGCTTTTTTTTTTTCTCATTTTTCCCCTTTTTGATCTGATTTTGTGTATGTGTACAGCATGATAAATATGGAACTGTTTAAAATAATCATACATGTTTAACCTATATTAGGGTACTTGCTGTCTGGGGAAGAGAGGAAGGGAGAAAAATTTGAAACACAAGGTTTCGCAAGAGTGAATGTTAAAAAACTGTCTTTGCATGTATTTTGAAAATAAACAGCTAGTATTAGGGAAAAAATAGTCATCTTCCTTCTCTGTGCAGAACTGTGAATGAAGATTACAAATTAATGAAATTAAAAACAATTAAATAAATCCAAGGTAATGCACGAAAGTCTACTACATTCTGTTCAGCAACTATCCTTTAAAAAAAAAAATGATGACCAATATTAAGGTAACTTGGAAACGCTATTAAGTCTAGACCTGAGATCAATAAGGAATAGGGAAAGTGTGCTAGATTGAAATGCAATAAGCAGTAGAAATATGGAGCTAGTAAATTGACAAATATTTTGACTAGATTTCAAAGTACAATGGATTAGATATGACTCAATGAAAAACACAGAGAAGATACATGATGAATGAATGGAAAAGTATTCATTAAGTGCTTACTACAGACGAGGTTTTGTCCAAAGAACAAGGATCTAAATTTTCAGTTTTCTATTTCCAGACTTGTGTCCAGTCACAATTTATGATAGTATTTCATAAGTGTACTGTATTTATATTGTGTGATAATTATTCATATTTGTATTGAACTTTTAATTTTATAAAACTGTAATGTTCTCTGTTTTGGTTTTCTTGGGATCTCTGTGAGCAGCCTTCCTTTCAGTTCAGTAATCACAAGAACAGTCAGGTGTTAAAGTCCAAATCCTTTATTATCTCTTTCAAAGTCTTGTCTCCTTTCCTGGGGCCCGGTTAGCTTTCTTAGAGGCCTATCTCTCTCCTTGGTTCCGAGAGCTTGAGCTCCTGCCAACAGTCCTTTGTGTTCTCTGCCTCTGCCAGCTTTTTGAGGTCCTCCTGAATGTTTCTTGGTTTCTGTGGGGGAAGCAGGAGAACCACCACCACGGTCTCTGTTTTCCAGTTCTGAGAGCTTAAGCTCCTGCCTCCTTCTCTACCCTCTGAATCTCTCTGATTCAATCTTGGCTGAGGCTCCTAGTTTATGTGCTCTACACTTGAGTATAAACCAATCATTATATCACTAGGAAACCATTATTTATTGTAGGATTAAATCAATGCTAAACTAGATTTAACCATTGTCTCCTCAATTCCATTTAGTACCTTGTTTCAAGTTATGGCCCATAACATAAAGCTCTATTTTTAAAAGACTGAAACATACATTTTTACAGGTATTATTATTTCTATTTTATAGATGTAGCACCCCCATCAGGGATAATTGTCCAATTGCACTTAATAATATTGGATTAAAAGTAGAACATTTAATAAGCTATTTTAATGTATTTAAAAATGTGAACATGGCTATATGATACATGACATGTATCAGAAATACATTTCAGAATATATTTTTTACCTCCTGTTTCTTAGATATATGATATAATTTTTTTAAAAAAATCAGTTTTGCATTTCTGTAGAAGTCAGATTTAAATTAACACCTGATACATATATTTTTGTTACAGATAAACTATGCAATAACATGAGGTACCAATATAATTTTTTTATGTTGTGTGGCTCCTATATTTCTGTAATTTCATCAGTGTGGGAAATTATCAAAGATTAAGTTTGCTTTATTAGTGCAGATAGGCAACTGTTCTGTATACAGTCTGGAAAAAAAATTCAATCCTCTTTATAAGAAAAAACTGCTGGATTGAGAAAAATAAAAATAATAACAACAATGTGTTTATTGTTGGTGGTAGAGATAAATTCCTCAGATTGGATCTCTTAATCTGAAATAACCTGAATGGTGAATATCCAACCTAATCCAAAAAGTTAATTTAGGTAGTAATATATATACAATATACAATATACAAAAATTCTTTCCTATAAGGTTCACCATGAGATTAGAATTACTTTTTTAAAAAATATTTTTTTCTCAATTATATGTAAAAATCATTTTAACATTCATTTTTCTAATGTTAAATTCAAGTTCTTTCCTTCCTCTCTCTCCTCTATTATTATGACAAGCACTTTTTTTTAATTGAAAAAATAGAAAGCTTCTTTTTTAAAAAAAAATTTTTAATTTCTTTAAATTATAACTTTTTATTGACAGAACCCATGCCAGGGTAATTTTTTACAACATTATCCCTTGCATTCACTTCTGTTCCAATTTTTCCCCTCCTTCCCTCTACCTCCTCCCCCAGATGGCAAGCTGTCCTATACATGTTAAATATGTTACAGTATATCCTAAATACAATATATGTGTGCAGAACTGAACAGTTCTCTTGTTGCACAGGAAGAATTGGATTCAGAAGGTTAAAAATAACCCAGGAAGAAAAACAAAAATGCAAACAGTTTACATTCATTTCCCAGTGTTTCTTTCTTTGGGTGTAGCTGCTTCTGTCCATCATTGATCAACTGAAACTGAGTTAGATCTTCTCTTTGTCGAAGAAATCCACTTCCATCAGAATACATCCTCATACAGTATCGTTGGTGAAGTATATAATGATTTCTTGGTTCTGCTCATTTCACTTAGCATCAGTTCATGTAAGTCTCTCCAAGCCTCTCTGTATTCATCTTGCTGGAATGACAAGCACTTTGACATAGATTATATGTGTATAATTATACAAAAAATACATTTCCTTGTAAGTCATGCTTGTGGAAATAAACAAACAAAAAACCCTAAGAAAAATTAAGAAAACAAAGAAAAAGTATCTTTGATCTGCATTCAGGCTCCACCAACTTTCTCTGGAGCTCTAGAGCACCTTTCATCTTAAATCTTTTTTTTTTTTTTTTTTTTTTCTGCAATGAGGAGGAGAGTTTATCTCTAAAGAGCTCCAGAAGCCACTCTGGGGATATGAAGCCCTTTTTCTAGATCTGCTAGGTCAAAACCAAGAGGCTTCCAAGTACATATCCTTTTGGCCACCATCTCCTCCTTACAGAACAAGCTTTGTAAGGTTGCCCATTTTCCTTATGTTCAGCCTGGGCTGGACATAATTCGCTATTGTCATAAGTAGAAGAGGGATAGAGATGTGTGGACAGAAGAGAAAGCTCTGGAATTTGGAGGTCCAAAGCCGACACTAGATGTGGTGACTTTCACCTCTTGGGACCAACTTGCCACCAAAGGTAGCTCTCACACCCAAATAAATAGCACAAACACTTGCCACAGCAAGGGAGTCAAGGACTGAAATTCTCTACAGAATGTGGCATGTGAATTTAAGGTTCTCATGCCTGGTGTCCAGATCTATTAGAACCAAGAAAGGGGTAAGAAATAAGAGGACAGACAGAACAGTCTCTGCAAATCCCCTGCAGTCTGTTGAAGCCCAAGGACCCTTCCCAAAGTAATTTTAAATTAACACACTGCTGGTTGCTCAGTTCTATAATAAAATGCTTCTAACCCCGACCGGATTTTCTGCACTGTATATGCCATACATGGACACTTTTCACTTGAGACTTTCCAAACAATAAGTCCAAATTTGAACCCAGATCTACCCTCTCCAAATCCAAGGATTGTTACAGAGTATTTGAGAACTGGAAGCAATTTCTGCTTTAAACACGAGTTAGTACAATTCATAATTATACCTACACAGCTAGCCAGGAGCCAGGGTGAAGGGAGGGCATTTCCCTTTCCGCCACTGCCCTTCCTTCATGCCCAAATGACACTGAGGCCTGCTGGCACTTGTCCTGCAAATGCTGATCTGGAGTGTGGCAGAGTTGTAGAGACAAACCCCAAAGAAACACAAGGTAACCTGTCTGGATTTCCTCTGCTTGTACTTTAGCACCACCTGTCCCCAGACAGGCACAAAGTAGCCAAGAATGGGAAAGATGCAGGTGCAATCATCTTAAATCTTTTAGATTTGTCTTGGATTATTGTTTTGCTGAGAATAGCTGTTATTCACTGTAAGTCATTATTTGTTATTGTTGTCTACAAGGTTTACATGGTTCTGCTCATTTCACTTTGCACCAGTACATGTAAATCTTTCCACTTTTTTTATGCAGGTATTTGTGCATATAGATTCTTGTCCTTGTTGATTTTTTAAAATCTTCTTGGAATACAGACCTAGTAGTAATATTGTTTAGTCAAAAGGGTGTGCATGGTTTTATTGTCCTTTGGGCATAATTATAAATTGCTCTTAAGAATAGTTGAATCATTCCCAATAAGATCAGGAGTGAAACAAGGTTGTCCACTATCACCGTTACTATTTAATATTGTATTAGAAATGCTAGCTTTGGCAATAAGAGTTGAAAAAGAAATTAAAGGAATAAGAATAGGCAATGAGGAAACCAAATTATCACTCTTTGCTGATGATATGATGATATACTTAGAGAACCCCAGAGATTCTACTAAAAAGTTATTAGAAGTAATCCACAACTTTAGCAAAGTTGCAGGTTATAAAATAAACCCACATCAGCATTCTTATATATCACTAACAAAATCCAACACTCAGAGTTACAAAGAGAAATTCCATTTAAAGTAACTACTGATTGTATAAAATATTTAGGAATGCCAAGGGAAAATCAGAAACTTTATGAGCAAAATTACAAAACACTTTCCACACAAATTAAGTCTGATCTAACCAACTGGAAAAATATTAATGCTCTTGGATTGGGCGAGCAAATATAATAAAGATGACAATACTACCTAAACTAATTTATTTATTTAGTGCTATACCAGAGACCCAAAAAACTATTTTGATGACCTAGAAAAAATAACAACAAAGTTCATATGGAAAAACAAAAAGTCAAGAATTTCAAGGGTATTAGTGAAAAAAAAAATCAAATGAAGGTGGCCTAGCTGTACCAGATCTAAAATTATATTATAAAGCAGTGGTTACTAAAACCACTGGTTTTGTCTAAGTATTGTCTGGTATTGTCTAAGAAACAGACTAGTTAGTTGATCAATGGAATAAGTTAGGTTCAAAGGACAAAACATCCAATAACTTTAATTATTTAGTGTTTGAGAAACCCAAGGACCCCAATTTTTGGGATAAGAATGCATTATTTGACAAAAATGGCTGGGAAAATTAGAAATTAGTATGACAGAAACTAGGCATTGACCCACACTTAACACCGTACACCAAGATAAGGTCAAAATGGGTTCATGATCTAAGCATAAAGAATGAAATTATAAATAAATTGGAAGAACATAGGATAGTTTACCTCTCAGACCTGTGGAAGAGGAAGGAATTTATGACCAAAGAAGAACTAGAGATCACTATTGACTACAAAATAGAAAATTTTGATTATATCAAATTGAAAAGTTTTTGTACAAACAAAACTAAGGCAGGCAAGATTAGAAGGGAACTGGGAAAACATTTTTATGGTCAGGTTCTGATAAAGGCTTCATTTCCAAAAAAATAGAGAATTGACTCTAATTTATAAGAAATCAAGCCATTCTCCAATTGATAAATGATTAAAGGATATGAACAGACAATTCTCAGACGAAATTAAAACATTTCTAGCCATATGAAAATATGCTCCAAATCATTATTAATCAGAAAAATGCAAATTAAGACAACTCTGAGATACCATTACACACCTGTCAGATTGGCTAGAATGACAGGGAAAGATAAGGCAGAATGTTGGAGGGGATGTGGGAAAACAGGGACACTGATACATTGTTGGTGGAATTGTGAACTCATCCAGCCATTCTGCAGAACAATTTGGAACTATGCCCAAAAAGTTATCAAACCCTTTGATCCAGCAGTGTTTCTACTGGGCTTATACCCCAAAGAGATACTAAAGAAGGGAAAGGGACCTGTATGTGCCAAAATGTTTGTGGCAGTCCTGTTTGTAGTGGCTAGAAGCTGGAAAATGAATGGATGCCCATCAATTGGAGAATGGCTCAATAAATTGTGGTATATGAATGTTATGGAATATTATTGTTCTGTAAGAAATGACCAGCAGGATGAATACAGAGAGGATTGGTGAGACTTACTTACATGAACTGATGCTTGAGTGAAATGAGCAGAATCAGGAGATCATTATATACCTCAACAACGATACTGTATGAGGATGTATTATGATGGAAATGGATTTCTTCGACAGAGAGAAGTTTTAACTCATTTTCTATTGATCAAGGATGGACAGAAGCAGCTACACCCAAAGAAAGAACACTAGGAAATGAATATAAACTGCTTGCATTTGTGTTTTTCCTCCCTGGTTATTTTTACCTTCTGAATCCAATTCTTCCTGAGGAACAAGAGAACTGTTCGGTTCTGCACACATATATTGTATCTAAGATATATTGTAACCTCTTTAATATGTATAGGACTGCTTGTCATCTGGGGGAGGGGGCGGAGGGAGGGAGGGGAAAAATTGGAACAGAAGTAAATGCAAGGGATAATGTTGTAAAAAATTACCCTGGCATGGGTTCTGGCAATAAAAAGTTATTTAAAAAAAAAAAAAAGAATAGTTGAATCAGTATTCAGTGTCACTAACAATGTAATACTATTTTAATTTTTCCACATCCCCTCCAACATTTGTCATTATGCTTTCCTATCATATTAGCCAATTTGGTAGGTGTGTTGTGGTAGTTCAGAGCTATTTTCATTTGGAATTTTTGTAATCAATAATGATTTAGAGCATTTTTTCATGTGACTATAAATAGCTTTGATTACTTTGTCTAAATATTGCCTTTTTATAGTCTTTGACCATGAGGAATAGCTCTTATTTCTATAAATTTGACCCCTTTTCTACATATTTAAGAAATTAAATCTTTATCAGAGAAATTTGCTGTAAAATTTTTTTCACAATGATTACTAATTATGTATTTCCCTCCATCCTGTTTTTCCTATTTATTTTACTGTCTCTCTCTTTTTATCCCGTCTACTCTCAAAAGACTCTTGTAGAAGCAAAGGACTTTTACCTACCCCAAACTGCCTTCACTTCTAGATAGATTTCTACACCCAGGTGTGTATGTTCTTTTCCTTTTGAACTAATTCCATTGTGAGAAAAGTTTTCATGTGCTTCCCTCTTGCCCCCTTCTCATTTTCCCCTCCAATATAAAATATTTTATGTAAGATAATTTACTCCATTATACCTTTCTTTTTGCCCATCTCCCAGTTCATTCTTCTTTCTCATCCCTTAGTTTTTTAAAAAATAAATAATGATACCATCATATCAGCGTATACTTATGCTTTATGTCTATGTATGCTTTTTCTAAATGCCCTAATAATGAGTCAAATTTTCAGTTCAGTTCTTTTTATCAGGAATGCTTGAGATAGTTCTTGGGAGTTATAAGTATCACATTTTCCCTATGCAATAATGCAAGCAGTTTAACCTTATTGAATTCCTTATGATTTCTCTTTCTTGTTTACATTTTTGTGTTTCCTTTGAGTCTTGCATTTGAGAGTCAAATTTTCATTTCAATTCTTTTCATCAGGAATGCTTGAAAATCTTCTATTTCATTTAATGTCTTTTCTCTCTCCCCCCTCCTCCCCTCCCCCAATATTATACTCAGTTTTGCTGGCTAGGTGATTCTTGGTTATAATCCTCATTCTTTTGACTTCTGGAATATAATATTTAAAGCTTTCTAGTTTTTTAATGTAGAAGCTGCTAGATCATGTGTTACTCTGATTATGGCTGTAAGATTTTTGAATTGGTTTTTTTTGGGCTGCATAGCAATATTTTCTCCCTGATCTGGGACCTCTGGATGTAACTATAATATTTCTGGGAGTTATCATTTGGGGATCTTTTTTAGGAGTTAATCAGTGGAGTTCTACTTTCTATTTTACCCTCTGGTTCTGAATGTCAGTGTAATTTTCTTGATAATTTTTAAAAAAATACTATTTTTTTAAATTGTGGCTTTTAGCTAGTCCAGTAACTTTTAAATTATCTCCCTTGGATCTATTTTCTAGATCAGTTGTTTTTCCAACACAGTATTTTTTCTTTTCTTTTCTTTTTTTTTTTTATTCTTTTGAGTTTGTCTGACTGATATTTGATGTCTTATGAAAGTCATTAACTTCCATTTGCCTAGTTCTACTTTTAAAAAAATTATTTTCTTTAGTGAGCTTTTGTACTTACTTTTCCATTTGGCCAATTCTACTTTTTAAGGAGTTCATTTCTTCAGTGATTTTTTTTTTTCTTGCTTTTTTCATTTGGCCAGTTCTGCTTTTCAAAGAATTCTTCTCTTCGTTGGATTTTTGTGCTTCCTTTACTATTTGATCTATCCTATTTTTAAGGTGTTATTTACTTCAGTTTTCTTGTGCCTCCTTTATCAAATTGTTGGGTTTTTTTTTCATCATTCTTCTGCATTACTCTCATCCCTCTTTCCAGTTTTCCTCTAACTTTCTTCCTTGAGTTTCAAAATCCTTTTTTGAGCCCTTCCTTGACCTGGGGCCAAATAATATTTTTCTTTGAGGCTTTTGTGGATTTCTTCTGAGACTAACTTCTGTATTCTCCCTCTGACCAATGTCTGACCATCTGTACGTGGAGATATTTGAAAACTGCCTCTGCAGCCAGACCCCCAAAGGTTTATTCCTGATTTGCTGTGGCAAGGTCTGTGCTAGTGCTGCCTGCACTGAACTGTGCTCCACATGGTTCCACAGACTTTTCCTTCCAACCTTCTAAATTGTAAAATTGTTTTCACTCCATCTTTTTGTGGGTTATTCCAGTCTAGAAAGATATTTGGAGGGAGCTCCAGCAAATCTCTGTTTTTACTCCTGTAATTTTGTTTTAATTCAATTTTATTTTTAGTTGTACATTTTTTCCCTTTTAACCTTTTCTTCCTGTATTGAAAAAGCATGAAAAATATAACCCATTATAAATATGTATAGTCAACAAATTCCCATACTGCCATGTTGTGGGGATGAAGGGAAATGAAGCCATAATCCTCAGTCTGCACCTTGCATCATGTTTCTATTTGGAGCTGGGGAACATGTTTTATTCCTATCCATGTTTTCAATTCCAAAGGAATCGCAGGTAGACTTTCTTGTAAGTCTTTGCAGGTTGCTCTAAAACCATGTGCTTCCTTATTTCTTACAGTGTAATAGTATTCTAGCATATTTATATAATGTAATTTCTTTAGCTATTCTCTAATTGATAGTTACTCCCTCAGTTTCTCATTCTATGTTACCACAAAAAGAGCTGCTATAAATATTTTTGTACCGAAGATGGCGGAGAAGGTATACGCAACTTTCTAAGCTCCTCTCATATCCTCACTAATAATTATTAAATTCAGCCTCAAAAATAGCGCTTGACTGGTAAAATTCATGAAGATTGGAAGTACAACAATGAAGATTGAAAGAAGTGATCTTGAAGATCGCCAGAAAAGGTTTGTCCTGACAGGTGGGAGTAGACCAGCGCAAGCAGGGAGATAGGAGAGTAGTGATAACCGTGTTAGCATCCTGGATACCTTAGAATCAGGCAGAGTCAGGATAAGCAAAAGTCCTTGGTCTTTATTCCACAAGTGACTCTGGCTAGTCTTACTCCGCCCCCTAGTCCCTCCTACAATTCTCTGTATACACCAATTATCGAGCCAGCACATGATAGTGGAAAGGGCCATTTTCCAAGCATATGTTTGTAGAGTATTGTCCAAGTGGTAATTAGCCCTAAGTGTTCGGTTGTCCGACCTTAGTGCATCTACTCAAGAGTTTCAGTCTTTACAGGAGAGGCTAGCAAACGGAGTGGACTGGGGGTGGGGGTGATTTTTGTGCCTTGAAAATTTACAGGGAGGACTCTACCACAGGTTGGCTGCTCTGCTTTGGTTGCAAAGCAATAAACCAGCAGAGAAATTAAAGCCAAAGGTAGAGGATACTCTAAAAAATGCCAGAACTTAACAGGATCTAGCTATACCTACCCAAAACTGAAAGTGAGTTACTCGGCATAGACCACAGCACAGCTTTGCAGCCATATTCTGCAGCATGGGGCTTTCACCCAGGACAGTCACAAATCTACAGGCAGGGGGGTGCAGCCTGGGGCAGCCTATAATCTGCACAGTAAGGGGCTCTGCCTGGGGCAGTAGAGCTTCTGCAGCCCAGACTGTGCTCCCCAGGGCAGAGACATTTCTGGTTCCAGGTGGGGCTATTTGCAGGGCAACTGCTAATACTCACAGCCCCACAGCAGGCCTTTGCCTGGGGTTGTGACACTTTGGCTGCTCAGCCTCTAGCCCCAGGGCAGTCGCTAATCTGCACAGCAGGGCTCTTCCCAGGGCACTTCTGTAGCTAGACCACGCTACCCAAGCCTGAGTCACTTCTGGTGCAGAGCTTTTCCCAAAACACTTCCGCAGTTCAGCTGCTCTTTGCAGCCCATTGGCAGGATAGCTACTGTCCATATACCTACCCCTGCTCTGCAGAGGAAGCTGGTAACCTCCTTGCCCTGAAGGCAGACCCTAAGGGCTTTAAAAAATGAGTAAGAAGGCCAAGTGAATGCTAACCATCGATAGCTTCTATACAGAAAGAAAGCAGGTTTTCAATCGGGAGGCAACTAATAGCAGACACTCTCTAGAAAAAAATTCCAAAGAGGGATGTAACCTGGTCCCCATCACAGTCCTAGAAGAAACTATATAAAATCTTAAAAGAGAGCTAGAAGAAAAAAGGGGAAAGGAAAGAGAAGTTATGCAAGAAAGTAACAACTTCCTGAAATGTGAATCAAAAAAGATAAAGAATTCCCAGGAAGATCAGGGAAATGGAATTTGTGAATTGGAAAAGGTAAAGAACTCTCAGGGAAGTAGGATTTGTGAATTGGAAAAGATAAAGAAGTCCCAAGATGTGAATTGGAAAAGATAAAAAACTCCAAAGAAAGTAGGATTTGTGAATTGGAAAAGATAAAAAACTCCCAAGAAAGTAGGATTTGTGAATTGGAAAAGATAAAAAACTCCCAAGAAAGTAGGATTTGTGAATTGGAAAAAGAAAATAACTCATTAAAAAAAAATTAGTGAAATGGAAAAAAATTCCATAGAGCAAAACAACTCATTTAAAAACTCACTAGGACAGATACAAAAAGAAGTAAATATTTTTGTACCCTGTGGACCTTTTCATTTTCCTTGATGCTTTTGGAGGCATAGATTTTGTAACCCCAGTGGTTTCTCTTAGTAAGAGATTTTTATACCGCTTAAGTACTTTTGGAGCATAGTGACTAGGATTACTTAAAATAATGAGTTTTATTCAAAAAAAGAAGAAAGGGCCTATTTGTACAAAAATATTTGTAGTGGATCTTTTTGTGGTGTCTAAGAATTAAAAATCAAAGGGATGCCTAACCATTAGGGAATAGTTTAACATAATGTGCTATATGAATGTAATGGAATATTATTGTGATATAAGAAATGACAAGCAAGGTGATTTCAGAAAAACCTGGAAAGACTTACATGAATTGATGTAGTGAAGTGAACGGAACTAGGAGAACATTGTACACGGTAATAGCAATATTGTATGATGAAAAACTGTAAATGATTTAGCAATATAATTGAATACATACTGAAGCATGCTATTTTTTACTTTTTTTATTGGCTTTTTTTTTTGTAATCCCTAGATGGTAAAATGACTAATATGGAAATGTTTTACATAATACCACATGTATTACCTGTATTTGATTACTTACTGTAGGAAAGGAGAAATGGATTTTAAAATTTTTCATAAAAATGTTTTAAAAATTGGAGAAAATAGAAAAGAAGTAATGTTAAAATTAAACAGAACTGGGGCCACAAATCTGTTCAGAAGGATCTCTCAGCTGCATATTGATTTAACTTAAAATATATTATTATTTTAGTTTTATTATATTTTATTTTGTTAAATATTTCCCAATTATGTTTTAATGTCATTCGTGAACCATGTGCAGCCCTCAGGTCATGTGTTTGACAACTCTGGTGTAAAAGGTTGTACATAAACACCATCAGAGTCACAGTCATTGTGCTGGTTTATTAACTGTTTTCCTATTTGTTATAAAGGAAAGATAAGGATTTTGTTGTAGTTGGGGGAAGTATAACTGAAAGTGAAGTATAACACTGAAAGTGTTCTTGTAAAAACAAAAACAATAATTAAAATTTTCTGGTAATTAAAAAGAAAAAACCGAATGAGTCTTAACCCTTAAAGGATAGTTTATAGCAATGTTATGAAACTCAAATAGAAATGGATCTTTGTTGACCACATCAACTTAGAAGAAATTAACATTATCTATGTTGTATTGAATTTTTATTTATTTTGTTAAACATTTCCCAATATCATTTTAATTTGATTTAGTTTGCTCCTGGGAGTTCCACAGCCTGGGTGTTTGACACCTCTGGATAGATCAGTAATATTAGATGAATATTTTTCCACTTGATTTGGTAGACTCTTGGGGTCTGATTTACAGAATCTATAAATGATTTAGGATTTTGGTATATATTTGGATAAAGGAAATATTAGCAAAAGTTCAGTGTATGAGAAAAAATTTGAGCCTATTTTCTTGGTAAATATATTTATTTACATACCATACATAATAAAACAATATGATATAGTGGAAAGAGTTACCACAATTAATCAGAAAATTGGAATTCAAATCCATCTCCAATATTTAATCCCCCTTTACCTTGAATGAACCATTTATTCCACCTTCAATTTCTTTTACAAAATGGACTAATACTCTTATTGGCTATACTACAGAATTGTGAGGAAGAACATTGAATCTTTAAAACTCTTTATAAGGAGAGTTTACCTTTATCTTTACATAATTTCCCATGTGGTATTTTAGAAAAGAAAATAATGCTAATAAAAATTTTGTTGTAGATTCCCTAATCACATTTTGAAAAGCTTCACTAGAAGTAAATATAGAAATAAACTTAACAAAAAATTTGGAGCCACTTCCAATTAAAAAGTGAAGATTAAGCATCTCTCAACTTACAATGTAAATTTCTAGGAAAATGTTTTAATTTGCAAAAAATCAATTGTTTGCTTTTCAGAAATAAGTTTTACTGGATTAGAAAATAATCTATATTTAAATTCCATCATGCATATTTGGGTAAAGTCTAAGTTATGTTTAATTATTCTTTGAATAGGTTATATATTCCACTTAAATTTTATAAATTGTATTCTGATCTCTTTATAACTTTTGAAAAGAAATCTAAAAGTATTATGACAACTATATTGTTTTTTAATTGAGGCCCTCCTTTGCCTTGCAGTAATCTTTTTGGCTTAATTCTTTTTGTTTTACATTTTTAATAATAGTTTTTTTTTATTTTTAAAATACATGCAAAAATAGTTTAGAGTATTCATCCTTGCAAAACCTTGTGTTCCAAATTTTTCTCCCTCTCTCCCCATCACCCTTAGACAATAAGTAATCCAATATAGATTAAACAGGTGCAATTCTTTTAAATGTATTTCTACATTTATCATGCTGCACAAGAAAAATCAGATTAAAAAAAAAATAAAGTAAGAGAAGAAAAAAAAAAGCAAGCAAATGACAGCCACCTCCAAAAAAAATGAAAGTACTATATGTGATCCATGAATCCAGTCTTCTTTCTGGATGCAGAGATTGCTCTCTCCATCACAAGTTTATTTGAATTGGCCTGAATCACCTCATTGTTGAAAAGAGCTAAGTCCATCACAGTTGATGGGTTTAATTCTTAAAATGTCCTATATGTTGTGGAGATTTTGGACATTATAAAAATTAACCTTAGTATGAACTTCCATCTCCTTTCTTTGGCAATAATTTCTCCTTTCGCCTCTATCCCCACTTTTATACAACTTTATTTTTTTCCCTTGTCGGTTGGCTTCTTTCCATCCGTATCCAAACATGCTCAGTTTTGAGCTCCCATTCCATTATTACTATACTCTCTGGAAAAAGTTGTTCCTTCATGAAGATTGGTATTTCCTTACCATTTAATTTCTTAGTCTCTTGCATTTTGATTCCTGTCCCTACAGTTCAACCGAACCAGCATGTTTCAACATTGATCTTTGCCAGTGACTTCATAATTACCAAATACCATGGCTTTTTCCTCCTCCTAGTTTGCAGTTTCTTTATTTTCCTTCTCTTTTTAACAATACCCACTTCCTTCTACTTGTTATTCTTTCCCTCCATGGCACCAGAAACAACATCAGTTTTCTTTCTTTCCCTGGCACTTCACTTTTCCAACCCTTTAAAGTGATTGCTCTCCGAATTTCTGTATTTGCCTCTTCATATACTTTTTTTTTTTTCCTTTTTGGCATTCTCACTCTCACACTTACAAAATTCTCCTGTTCTGATACTGACCTCTCTCCTCTGATTTCCTAACCTGCATCCCATTAGTATCTAAAACCCAGCATATCTAAAACTTAGTATATAATATTTCTCTTCAAACTTATTTCTCTTTCTTATTTTCTGTCTTCTGAATGAGGTACCTCATCGCTCATGTGCCTGAAGCATTGCTATTATCTTTGCCTCTTGCTTCTTTTACACTTCTCATATCCATTTAGTTATCGAGTCCTGTGTTTTCTGCCTTTACACCATTTCACATGTTTACCTTCTTTTCCATTCCCACTGCTCCTGCTGTAGTGTAAGTCCTTGTCATCACCTTCTGTAGGTAATAATAGTAGTTTAATCTCCTCAACTACCTCCTCACTATTGCAATTCCTTTTTTTATCCTTATAACAATAACCTTCTTCATGGACAAATCTGTTCTTGAAGTATATACATTATACTCCTCCATTAATAAATCCTCATTGGCTCCAACACTGTTGCCTCCCAGATAAAGTTCAATTCCTTTTCTTTTTTTGGTAATTGAACCCCTCAGAATCTGGCAGCATCTTCCCTTTCCAGCACTTTAACTAGTTTAACTGAACTCTTCGTTGTCCATACCATGCTTATGTTTTATATTCTTCCTTAATCCCTATTCCTCCTTCTTGCCTTTTGCTGTTTGAAGTCCTACCTATCCTTTAAAATTAAACTCTAATGCTATTTCCTTCATAAAGCTTTCCTTGGTACCTCTTTCCCAGTCCTTCTTTAATCTACACATACTTATTTTTATCTCTTTAATACATTCAGTCACATTCTGTATGTTTGTACTTTTTTTTCTCTTCTACTAAACCATAATCTTTAAGAAAGTAAGAAGTTATTAGCATGGCATAAGAGAGAGAACCTTCTTGAAATTAGAAGGTTTGAATTTGAATCTTAGTTCTGACATTTTGTAATTGTGTGACCATGGGCAAGTCATCTTATCTCTTTGACCCTCAGTTTCTTCATATGTGAAATGCATTGTCTGTCTTACAAAATAATTCTAATGAAAATGTTTCACTAAAAGTTTAAGCTTATATTGCTATTCCCAGGTCCTAAAACAATGCTTACTCTGCATATGGTAGCTTGTCCCTAATAAATGTTTGTTGTGAATTAAGCCAGTTTAAGTTGGATAAGATTTTAACAGTTGAAATTTTATCTTTTTCTTGAACAAAACGTGTAATCCATATAAAATTAATACCTCTTCTCCTTTGAAAAAGTATTTGAGAAGAAACATATAGTCAGCAAGATAAAATGTTGAACTGGGACTTGGGAAGATTTGAATTCAAATCCTTTCTTGGTCCCTTACACCCTATGAATCTGGGGGAATTATTGAATAATCTCTCCCACTCAGTGTCCTTATTTATAAAATAGGAAAAAATAACTTTATTAGTTATCAAAAAAAGATAAATTACAAAGCCCTGGGTAATCCTTAAAGTATACTTAAATGCTAGTTATTATGTAGGCTGTTTTGTCATTATTTCTATAGGCATACTTTGTTTTATTGTGCTAAACAAATTTTATGTTATTATTTTTGTTGTTGTTACAAATTGAAGGTTTGTGAGAAGGTTGTGGCTCCATTTTTCCAACCATATAACCTCACATTATGTTTCTATGTCACATTTTGGACTTTTAAACTTTTTCTTTATTGTTATACATTTTGGTGATCTTTGATGTTACTATTTTAATTGTTTGTGGGCACTAAGAATCATATCCATATAAAATAGAGATGTTGATATTGTGTGTGTGTATACTTACTGTTCTACCCATCTCTTTAGACAGCCCTTTTCTCTAAGAAACAAAATATTGAACTTAGACCAGTTAGTAACTCTGCAATGGCATCAAAGTGTTCAAGTGAAAGAAAGAGTTAATCAGTGTCAAATTTCATTATTCTCTTATTTTAAGAAATTGCCACAACCACCCAAACTTTGAGCAGCCACAGCCCTGATCAGTCAGCAGTCACCAACACTGAGGAAATATCCTCCACCAGCAAAAAAAGATAATGACCCACTGAAGGCTCAGATGATATTTAAAATTTTTTAGCAATAAAATGTTTTTAAGGCATGTACATTTTAAAAACATAATACTCTTTTAGACTTCAATAGACAGTGATATATGTAAACATAACTTTTATATATACTGGGAAAACAGACATTTCAAGTGACTTTACTGCAATAATCACTTTATATAGTGATGATCTGGAACCAAACTCACTATCTCCAAGGTATGCCATACTATGTATAAAATAGTTCAAGATAAGACTTTTAAGAATTTTTAAAATGTTCAATAGAAACAAATAAAAGGGATGAACATTTATATTTACTTACCAGAGTTAATCAAATCAGAGTTCTCAACTCCAAAAACTTATTTCTAAGCTTCCTGGATACTAGAACAAAAAAGGAAAATTTCAGGTGTAATTGTTTTCTAACAAGAGTGAGCATACTTATATTTTGGCAAAGAAGACTTCCTCTAACAGAGAAGCTATAATTTATCATGTAGGGCCTAGTACAAGAAATATTTAGTGACATTTATGGATGGTAGCTGTAACCAGTGTTTCATTAAAGATTCAAAAACATTGTTTAAATGCAAAATTTTTTTATAATTCTCCAATGATAGTGGAGTGTAGAGCAAGGGACTATAATGATGTAGTCCAGGTATGTTGATTTTTAAATAACAATAACTAGTTAGCATTTCCATAACATCTTATCTTTGCAAAGGTCTTTATTCTCACAACAGTCTTGAAAGATAGATGCTAAATTTGGCAGCAGTTAAAGGTATCAAACATTCTGCCATTATTTAATTCTTTATGTGAAAATAAACAAGTAAGGGCAACTAGGTGTGCAGTAGATAGAGCACCAGTCCTGAAGTCAGGAGGACCTGAATTCAGATCTGGTCTCAGACACTTGACACTTTCTAGCTGACACTTTTGTGACCTGGGTAAGTCACTTAACCCCAATCGCCTCAGCAAAATAAATAAATAAATAAAATAAACAAATAAGCACATCCATCTCATTATTTTTTTATATTTTGGCAAAGAAGACTTCCCCTAACAGGGAAGCTATAATTTATCATATAGGGCCTAGTACAAGGAATATTTAGTGACATTATGGATGGTATGTAAATTTGATTTCATCTTTAGTAAATGTTAAAATTATATTTTACCACAGAATTGGTTTAAAATACTTTTTCTTTATGATTTATTGTCAGTAAATATTTGATTTGTATACCTATTTTATAGACCTATATATCTAATGTCATGCAAAAATTTCTTCTGCCCTAGTATACGTGGAGGAACAGGAGAATATAGACCTATCAATAAATAGCATGCTCATTATCCCCTTTCTTATATCTCTGTAGTGCTTTACAGAAGAAAAGAGTTAATAAGTGCTAAGTTTGTAATTTGAGAAATCACTCTTCAGACAAGTACTACTATTGTGTAAATATTTCAGAAAGCAATTATTGTATTTTAATTGGAAAAGAAAGTTATTTGCATTACTTACCAACAGTGATGTTGCAGCAAAGGTCAATTCAGGGTTGAAGTCAAAGAAAACTTCCTAACGATTAGAATTGTCCAAAAAATAGAATGTCTTGTCTTTATGCATTCCTCCTCCTTGAATGTCTTCAAACAGAGCTGGATACCACTTTTTAGATTTTAGGATATGTTTTGGGTATGGGGTAGATTAGATTGCTACTGTGGTCTTTACCAGAATTCAATTTTTTTTTTTTTTTGTTTCACAGCTGGTTTTTGTATTCTTTTATTTTCTAGAACTCTTAAGAAAATGCCTAAAAGTTGACTGACATTCTCTTAAAGTTAGCGTTAAGTTAAAAGTAAAAATTGAAGAAAAGATCTATTTTATAATTTAGTAGTATTTTTAGTAACTAATAATGTTTACTTCTTCAGTTATCATGTATTCTAGTTAAAGTTATTCATATTAATAAAATTATGTCCCCAATATATACAGTTGGTTAACTGACAATGTTATAAAAGTTTATTTGAAAGTTAATTATTGATTTTTAGCCAAGATGGCTATATTTAGGAAGCATATTGCACAGCTCCTTCACTACAATGATGCTACCATCTCTGTAGAAGTGGTTAATATGAGATCCCATCTTCTGCCAAAATCTCTAGCTTCTGGCATGGTCTCTTGGTGGTTCAACTTAGGTTTCAACTTTGAATCCTTTTATGTTTCTTTTTCCTTTGCATTTGATTTTAGAAATCAATGAGAGCTACTAGATTTGATTGAATATGAAAGTGAAATTCCCTGACCTGTGGTTCAGTTTTATCACTTTGACAACTCTGTGGAGGATGGATTAGAGATGGGAGAGACTTGAAGCAGGGAGCCCAATTAGGAGCATATTACAGTAGTTCAAGTGAAAAGGTGTAATGGTTGTGTGGATGGCAAGAAGGTGGTAGATTTTGGAGATGTGGAGGCAACTAATTAAATATAAATAGATGAAGGAGATTAAGGAGTTAAAGTAAAGTAGATGATGGTGATTAATAGTATCAAAAGCTATCGAGGGGGAAGAGGATTTTGGGGAGATGACTAAATAAGGCTGAGTGAGAATTGCCTGGCTTTCCCAAATTCTCTCACAAATGATTTAAAATAAAAATCAGGGGTTAGGGGTGCTGACCAGATATGGCCCAGCTTGTGGCTGTTGCTGTGGATCACAGAAGGAATGAGAACATGAATATGGTCACAGAGAGATGGGAGCCTTGCTGACTGTGGTCTGAGTTCTGGTTTTAGTTTAAGAGCAGAGGTGTGGGCTGAAGTTTGCAGCCATAGGAGAGATCATAGGGAGTAAGACCATTTATGATGACAGCGTTGTAGGGGCCCTGGTCAAAATTCAAGAGTAAAGCACTGGAGTGAATCCCCTAGTAGAGCTTAGAAAACAATGGCAAGAAAAACCTGAAACCTTAGATATTATCTGCCACACCTTAGGACTAGAGCCCAATTCTAACATAAGATTAACAAACAAGAAATAAGCCACTTTAAAAAAATATATGAATACGTAAAAGAGAAAGAATCTGACCACAGATAGCTACTATGGTAATAGAGATCAGGGTTCAAACTCAGAAGGCAATGAAGTGAAAACACTTTCATCTAAAGCTTCAAAGAAAAATATAGAATGGCCACAAACTAGAAACATTTCTTGAAAGATCTTAAAAAAGGACTTTAAAGATTAAATCACAGAAGTTGAGGAAAAAAATAGAAAAAGATAAGAAAAATCAAGAAAATTATGAAAGAAAGTCAACCAATTGGAAAAAAGTGATTGAAAGATTTATAGAAGAAAAGATTCCTTAAAAATTTTTGGGCAGACGGAAGCTAATGACTTTATAAGATACAAAGAATGTGAAATATCTCATTACAAAACAACTGACCTGAAAGCAGATTGTGAAAAGACAATATAAGAATTATTGGCCTACCTGAAGTAATGTTAACAACAGCAACAACAAGAAATTTTTGAGGAAAAGCATTTTAAAGTTTTTGAATTACGATTTAAAATAAAAATTGGAAAAAAAAATTAACTCATCACTTGAAAGATCTCAAGATGAAAAATTACAGGAACATTATACTTGTTTCAAAGTTCTTAAAATTCTCAGGTCAAGAAGAAAATAATATAAGCAACTAGAAAGAAAGAATTTAAACATTGTGGAACTATATATAGTTAGGATAAACTAAGACTTAGCAACTTCTACATTAAAAGAACAAAAGGCATGGAACATAATATTGCAAAGAGCAAAGGATGTGGGTTTATAAGTAAAAATAACTTACGCAGCAAAGATAAGGATAATTCTGCACTCTTTTACATTAAAAAGTAGAGATGTAATTCAGTAAAGTATTTTCAGGTATTTTTGAAGAAAAAGACTAGAATGGAACAAATTTGACCTATAAGAATCAGGAGAATCATAAATTAAACACGAAAAGCTAATTATAAGGGATTTAATAAGGTCAACTGTTTTACTTTTCATATTACTTATATGAGAAAATGTTGTCTTTAACTCTTAAGAATGGTATCATTATTAGGGTAATTTGAAAAACCATACATACATAAAAAATTTGGGGTTCAGTTAAGTGTAATGGAATGATCCTTAAAAAACAAAATGGCATAGGGAGTGGTAAAATGGAGTAATTGTCTCATGTCAAGATATAAATGAAAGAACTGTTAAAGTAGAGGACTGGAATGGAAAGTGGAATGTATTCTGTTGTTTCCATTTGAAGTGGAATGCTAGAATGAGTGAAGAGCTGGTAATGCTAGAATCTTATTCTCATCAGTGGGAATAGCATAAATTTAGAAAACAATAAAAGTCATCTAAACTCACAAAGAAATACCTCGTAAAAAAGATAAGATAAAAAAGGAATTCTTGGAAGAATTGTGGATTAGGGAGGCAGTGGTCAAAAAGTAAATTAGACCTCTAAAGAGAGACAGGGTAAAAAAAAGAGGAAAGAAGGATAAACACTGAGGAAAAACGGGGTCATAGGGAATACCCAACTGGTAATTATAACTTTGAGCACAAATGGGATGAATTTACCCACTAAATGGAAATAGCAGAATGGATTAAAAACTGGAGTCCCGCAATATATGGTTTATAAGAAATATTTTAAAAGTCAGAGATACACATAGAGTAAAAGTAAAGTGCCAGAATAGAATTTATTATACTTCAGCTGATGTAAAAAAAAAAAGAAAAGAAAAGAAAAAAGAAAAAAAAAGAAGGCAGGGATAGCAATCATGACCCCTGACAAAAGTTAATGCTTAAATAGATGTAATTAAAAGAGATAAACAGGGAAATCACATTATGTCAAAGGGTAGTATAGATAATGAAGTGAGATATATATTTGGTAAATAGAATTGTTTTTCAATTACATGTAAAGATAATTTTCAATATCATTTTCATAAGATTTTTGAGTTGCATATTTTTTTCTCTGTTCTTTTCTTTCAATCTTCCTCTTTAAGAGAGTACACAATCTGATATAGGTTATAAATGTGCAATCATATAAACATTTTCCCACATTTGTTATGTTGTGAAAGAAAACAGAACAAAAGGAAAAAGCTACACCAAAAAACTCCAAAAATAAAAAAGAAAATAATATGCTTTATTCTGCATTTCAGACTGTATAGTTCTTTCTATAAATATGAGTGGGCTTTTTCCATCATGAGTCTTTTGGAATTTTCTTAGATCATTACATTGTTGAGAGAAACTAAGTCAGTCACAGTTGATCATCATACAGTGTTGCTATTTTGTCCACAGTGTTCTCCTGTTCTGCCCTCTTCATTCAATATCAGTTCATATAAGTCTGAAATCTGCCTGCTCGTGACTTCTTATAGCCCTGTAACATTCACTACATTCATATGCCACAACCTGCTTAGCTTAATGGGCATTCCCTCCATTTTCAATTCTTTGTCACCACAAAAAGAACTACTATATATATTTTTGTACATGTAAATCTTTTCCCCCTTTTTTATGATCTCTTTGAGCTAAAGACCTAGTAGTGGTTTTGCTGGAACAAAGAGTATGCAGTTTTATAGATAGTCATAGTTCCAAATTATTCTCCAGAATGGTTACATCAATTCACAACTTTTTCAATATCTCCAATATTTATCATTTTCTTTTTCTGTCATATTAGTCATTTTGGTAGGTGAGATGGTACCTCAGAGTTATTTTCATTTATATTTCTCTAATCAAAAATATTTGAGCATTTTTTCATCTAATTACAGATATCGTCAATCTCTTCATTTATTAATTGGGGAATGACTTATATTCTTATAAATTTGACTCCATTCTCTATATATTGTAGAAATGAGACCTTTATCAGAAATAGTTGTTGTAAAAATTGTTTGTCATCTTTCTGCTTTCCTTTCAATCTTTGTTGCATTGGTTTTGTTTGTGCAAACCTTTTTTAATTTAATGTAATCAAAATTATCCATTTTGTATTTCATAGTGTTCCCTATTTCTTTTTTGGTCATAAATTCTTCCCTTCTCCATAGATCTGACAGGTAAATGAGATAATTATGTACTATTTTAAAACAGTTTTTAATCCATTCTGTTGTTTCCATTTGATGGATGAATTCATCCTATTTACATATCAAACCTCTCTCTACCAAATGCTATAGCATCCATAAATTTAAAGGAAAAGATTAATATAATACAGATGGAAATAGATAACAAAATTATAAAGAGTGAGGATTTCAGATTTTTCTCAAAACTAGATAAATCTAACCAAAAAATAAGCAAGGAAGTAAAGGAGATGAATAAATCTTAGATAAGCTGTATATGATAGATATCTGGAGAGAACTGAATGGGAATAGCAAGGAGTATGTCTTTTTCCAAGCAGTGTAAGTTGAGGAAAGTTTAGAAAGAATAAGGTGTAGGTTGAAGTCCATTAGCCAGAAGTTGGAAGGGGTGTTTGTAGTGTACTAGAAAAATGAGAAGCAAAGAGCAGTGATTCTGGAATTGGGATGAATGGTAAGGAACTCTTACAAGGAATGGGGATAATAAAGAGGCTATATTTGAATCAGTGAAGTCAAAGTAAGAAGTATGAGACAATAAATTTTTCTTATCTTTCCTTTTCTTAGATTGCTCCTTCCTATTGATCACAGTAGGTAAATGGAATTTGGAGGAGAGAAGGGGAAGAAATAAGAATCAATGTCCATTTTCCTCTTATCCCTTTTCTTATTCCTTTTGATAAATAGCTTTTGGTATATATACATGGAAATTGGAGCCAAGAGCCAAGAGTGTGTCACCTCTGTTAATTTCATTAAACACAAGCAATAGTGAGTTATTACTCCTGTTGTGCCATCTTTTATTATAGAGCTTGATCCATAAAAAGTATTTAGAGTTTTTAATGTCAAATATCCAAATGGAATCTTTTAAGAAGTCATGGGTTCTTCATTCCTAGAAGCTGAATGATGATGGTGATAAGTATCATTATTATCATCATAACTAGCATTTATTTGCACCCAGAGAAAGGACTATGGAAACTGACTATGGATTGCAACATAGTATATTCATCTTTTTTGTTATTGTTTGTTTGGTTTTTGTTTTCTTTCTCATTTTTTTCTTTTTTGATCTGATTTTTCTTATGCAGCATAATTGTGGGAATATGTATATAAGAATTGCATATGTTTAACATATGTTGGATTACTTGCTGTCTAAAGAAGAGGTTGGGGGAAAGGGAGGGAGACAAATTTGGAACACAAGGTTTTGCAAGGGCGATTGTTGAAAAGTATCTATGCATATATTTTGAAAATAAAAACTTTTTAAAAAATTGTATCTTTCTCTTCCCTCCATAACCCCTACTCCCCCACTCTGCTTTGGTAGTTTAATTTTTTTTAAATTCAAGTTTAGAACTTTACATTTATTCTTAATAATTTCATATTGTTGTTTTGGCCCATTATTTTAACTTCTCAGGATCTTTTTTGGATCCTGATTATATTATCTAATATGTAGTTAACTACTTTACCAGCATTTATCCTTTGTTAGTCTATTTATAATTGTCCATGTGATCAACAAACGTACTACATGTAACATGACCAAGGACAGATCCTAAGATATATCACTGGAGACCTCCCAGTGTGTGATAAAATATCAGACCTTTTCATCAATATTTTCTCATGAGATTTTTATGGTGTATAAGTAATAAGTACTATTAAGCTTCCTTCTGCATTCCAGCATTATTGCCATACGTAGGTTCCAAGTTAGAACTAATATTGGAACATGGAAAATTATACTGAACCACCATTGGAGTTTTAGTGATTAATTACAGTTCTTGCAAAATAAATTTGGAAAATTAGTTATTCTATTAGTTACACACAAAACAGTTTTATGAGTTTAAAGTTCTACCCATTGATTTTTCTTCTTAATTAAAAAAATTGAGTACTCTTGTATTTTTTAATTAATATTCCTAATTGGCATGGCTCAGGCTCATTTGCAATCACAGGCATCACTTGCTATGATATATCTGACTTTAAGTCATTTTATATTCAAAAAGATTTTCTGGCTCCTGGGTCATTGTACAATAAAACACATTTATCTCTAAACAAAGCAGCTGTTCCATTGCTGAATCAGCATTTAACTTTCTTGGGTGCAAAAACAAATTAAACCCTATACAACCCCACTTAGAAAATCATAGAGTTGAAATTTCCAACCCTTACTAGCCAAAGTCAACAATAAATGTAGTTAAAATATGAATCTTTTCCTTCACAAGCTAATTGTACAATATTTCAGAGTCTGATTCTTTTTGTACAGCAAAATAACGTTTTGGTCATGTATACTTATTGTGTATCTAATTTATATTTTAATATATTTAACATTTACTGGTCATCCTGCCATCTAGGGGAGGGGATGGGGGGGTAAGAGGTGAAAAATTGGAACAAGAGGTTTGGCAATTGTTAATGCTGTAAAGTTACCCATGTATATATCCTGTAAATAAAAGGCTATTAAAAATTGGAACAAGAGGTTTGGCAATTGTTAATGCTGTAAAGTTACCAAAAAAAAAAAAAAAAAAAAAAAAAAAAAAAAAAAAAGAAAAGAAAAGAAAAAAATTCGATTTAATTTGATTTTAAAACTTGAGTGTAATTTTGAACAAAATCCTGTTCTTTAATAGTTTGGATTTTGATTCCATATACCTGGGAATCTGTAATTTCATCAATGTGATTTGATCCTTAATTATTGCATATCACAACCCAATCATGTTTTTTAATCCTATGTTAACATAGATTTAAAGATGGAAATTATTTAACATTATATAGAAATTAATCTTTCATTTTACAGATGAGAAAAATGAGGCCCATGAAGGCAATCTTGGCCAATGTTCTTTAGTAAAGAGAGGGAGGGAGGAAAAGAGGGAAGGATAGAGAGAGAGAGAGAGAGAGAGAGAGAGAGAGAGAGAGAGAGAGAGAGAGAGAAAGAGAGAGAGAACTTAAAAAAACCTGCCCTAATTGATAAATACATTATATCGTTTCTTGTTGGTTGTTTAATAGTGACTCCATGACCATTTAACTATATGGGAATAGTTGTGAATATTTCCATTAACACAGAAGAGTTTTGAAAAAGATGTGATTTATTTTGTCTGTCAGGTTAACTTTTTGTGACCTTCTGCCTGAGTGAGCAATACTGAGTGTGAAATAATAAGACTTTGTACTAAAACAAGTTCATTCCACCAAAAAGATTTTAGTTGTACTGCATTGCCTCATTTAAATGGTAAAACATATGTTAGGCAAGCACAGTACTTATGAGTGTCTGGCTATATGTACTTGTATTTAAGGATTTACAGGATTGAAGTACAAAGAGCCATTGTTACCCAATAAGCAGTAGTCACACAATTCTACCAATAACCTCAAGAGGGCTGGTTACCATGGAATCCACCATCTGTTCACTCCCCACTGGAATGTGATTATCCTTTCTGTGCTGGGAACTGGGAAAAGCAGGGTATAGTGTGCTATGTGAAATTATCTGCAATGGTTTATGTTAGTGAAAGGTTCGTTTTGGCTCACTGGAAGAACAAATGAAGGGATTTTTACTCATCAGTTTGTGATAACTAAACAAGAGGAATAAATGCAACATTGATAAGGCAAGTAGCAGTATCTAGATTTTATATTGATGGACTATATTGTCATGTGTTCCAAAGCAAATAAATTTTCTAGTACTGCTTTAAGTCAGTAAGCTTGGAAGACAGGGGAAGATTTCGAAGATTTCTCTTTTTTGTAAATTTTAAGGGATTAGAATATACTTGAATACTTATGTGTTTAGTTATATAATAGTTGTGATTACTGGGTTGTTTTTTCCTGTTAAATTTTTTGTTAAATCAAAACAAACATTGTTATCCAGTTTCAGTTATGAAAATTTTAATCCTTGGAGTGGATTATATTTTATACTTTTAAGTAACTTAATTGTTTTTTAATCCTTAATAAAAGGTTTCATTAAATGGAAAAAAATATTAAGAACCCATAGGCTTTTCTCTTCTGCTTGATGGGATATATATATTTAGTTTTTAGCTTCTATTTTGAAATGTGCAATTTACACAGTTTTATTTTGAAATGCTTTTACACAAATTTCAGAGGTTGAGCATGTGGAAACAATGTGACATTGCTGTAATGGCAAGCAGAAAAGCTTTTTTGATACAGGAAGAGGAAGATTAGGAAGATTTGTTTCTATTTCAAGGGCTTCCTTTGTTTTTGTCTCAACAATCTTTTAAAATGTATTTTATATTGTTGGAGATAGTAAGAGATTTGATTTAACAAATGGATGACTAACATTTTTTCTGTATTGTTATAAGGCTGTTGGTTGATTTTTAACAAGGGGCTTTTATAATCTTTGTAAAGCAGTGTTGTATATCTTCCACCACAAAAAGATGCCCTTGAAATATAGTAATGATAATATTAATGCATAAATGTTCCATGAACTAAGTGTCTTTCTTTCCTCTACATTGTTTCTTTTAAACATAGCTCCAAGGGCATCTCTGTTTGACCGAGAGTCTGCCATTTTTATGTGAGGAGTATAGGGAATGTGATAAAGGAACAGTTTGCTTATTGCAACCTCAATCTCCCTAATTATATTGGTCTACTGTTGTCTTGTGAACTCCTGTTGTTAGACTAAAGATTATAGAAGAATCCATGGACAAATAACCCTCCATTTTTGTGAATATTTTTTAAAATCTCAAAATTTATCATGAAACTAATAAAATGCTTATATGTCTCTAAGAGCAAATCTTAGAACAGATTGGCATTTATTATTTAGTAGATTTTGAAGAAAAATTCCTTTGAAGGCAGTATGGTTATCTACATATAGTTATATGAAAAGGGTTTTTTGTTTTGTTTCTGAATAGGCAAGATAATAAGATGTTATAGTACCATTAAAGGTTAATGTTACTTTAGGATACCCTTTTGAAATAAGAATTGAATCGTCACAAGAAAGCTACATCTTTGTCACTACACCTCAGTATTTTTTAGAAAATAATTAAAGCTTTTCATTTTCTATTGAATAGAAGTCCTGGGTAGGTGAAGCTATATAAATTCAGAGTATTCTCAAACATATGACTACTCATATTTTCTATTCCTTATCTTATAAGTACTGAAAAACCAGTAGGGACAGGATTGATTTTAATATGGAAGTGGCCTCTAGATTCTCAGAGAGGAAGCAGAGAGATAATTGGGAAGTGGCTATTTGTTATAGATTTATCCTGAATAATTTCTCGTCTCTAAGCCCTCCAAATATTGGTTTGTTATTTTTTATTCTTACTCATTATTGAATGATCTTAAAGACCATTATAGGATTAGTCATTTATTTTTTAATGGGTTTTCAGGTCATACAGTCATCACAGTTAATTGTATGGGCAATGATTCTTGATTGTTTATATATGTTCTTGTAAATCTTTTAATATGCCTCCTGATTTTACTCTTGAAAGGTCTCACTAATTAATAAAGCTAAAATGGCTTCCCAAAATATATTGAAAATTGTTGCTATTCATTAACTGTAGATACAAAATTTTCTTTAAGCTTTGCATTGAATTTGAAGGGAAGTTGGAGTAGCTTCAGTGGCCCTTCCTACATATCCACTTATATGGAAATATTATGGATTCTCCTAAATGAGAAACAAGCCTGTACAATGCCATAACATGTATGTATCCTAGTCTCAGTGAAGTGATTAGGTCCATTATTACTTATTCTGACAAATAACAGTTCATTATAGTCTCTTAAAGGTAATAAACCTTATCAGAAAAAGACAGTGTCTACTGACATATCTATAGCTTCCTCCAATAACATATTTTTAAGAGAAATTGAACCTTTATCCTCTGTAATGAAGGATTATTCTCTAAACTTAAATTTCTTTGTCTGAAAAATAAGGGTTTGGTGGTAGGAGGTGGAGGCCAGTAAGGTTATGTGTAGGCTCTTTCCAATTCTAAAATGATATAACTATGAATATGTCTATGTGTATTTGTGTGTTTGAGTATAAGTTCCCTCAGAGTAAGAATTGTTTCATTCTTTGAATTTGTTATCTCAGCATCTGGTAGGATATTGGAATATAGTAAGAACTTAATTAAAGCTTTTTGATCGATTGTTCAATATAAGTTGAATGAAAATGTATCCCAATTACTATCCCTTAGTACTCAAATCAGAATTTTTCTGATAAGATTTTTTAGTGAAAATTCATCAGACAAGTTTTATTATTTTCCTGAATACTTTATCATGAATATTTGTGATTGATCTTTAGTAATTTAAATTCTAAGTTAATTATTAAGATATTGTCTGTCATTCAAGTCCTCAAGAGTCTCACTGGATAACAAATAAACCCAGCAATTGTTCGTTACAAACAGTCAGTTCTTTCTGCTTTTTTCTTTTGACACATTATTCTGGAATGCTTTCTGACATGACTTGAGCCTGATGCATTTAGTCAACTAGGCTTCAAAACTTGTGTATAGAGCTTGTACATGGGGATTTTTATTATGTTTCTCTCTTCCTCTTTTCTCCCCCATCCATTTCTGGACACTTTCTAAAATGAAAAAGAGGTAGACCAAACCAAATTTATAGGCTACCTTTTAGCAGTAGTCCGTGCTTTGGGGGTTAAAGGAGTTAAAGTTGGTGATTTTCATTTTCAGAAGTTGAGGTCAATTTATAAATGTATTTTCAGAGTTGATAGAATACTAGGAGTATGAATGTGGGAGGAAAACCTGCTGACAGTGTTGTTGTTCATGTTTATATATTTGCAAGCCTAGTTTTGGATTTTGCTTGGGTTTTTTTTTGTGCTTTTAAAAAATGAGAATGCTTAAGTTTTTTTCCTTTGACTTCTCACAATCTTGTTCTACTGTTGCTTTTGAAATGCCTTAATTTCATGTGGCAATGAGATTTTATATTATCATACCTAATATCTAAATATAACTTTAAATAGTCTTTGAAATGTACAATATAAATTGCAAGAATTATGTGAGAACTTTAATCAAGCATTTATCAAGCTTATTAATGTGCTCAATATCAGGCATTGTGCTAAGCAGTAGGGATATTCAAGATAAAGCAAAAAATAATCCTGGATACCATACAAGATGTACTCTACCATACAAGATGTACTCTAAATAAATGGAAAGTAATCTCAGAAGGGGGAGAGAAGCATCTCTATGTGTCAGGTTCTGTCTTAAGAACTTTACGAATATTATCTCATTTAGTTCTCACAACAATCTTGATAAGCACTACAATTCCCCTATTTTACAGTTGGATAAACTGAGGCAGATAGAAGTTAAATGATGTGTTCGGGTAATGCACCTCAGACATACCTGAGATTTGATCTAAGGTTTTCCTGATTCCAGGCATAGAGTTTTGTGCATAGCACTATCTAAAGAACCTAACAATTGGCCAGAACTGAGAAGTTTTCTACAGAAGGTAGAACTTGAACTGAATCTTGAAGCAAGGAAAGTTGGAAGTATGATTGGAAAGAGAGCATTCTAGTTGCATGGACAACTAATTGAATGGTACAGAGTTGGCAGGTAGAGGGTGTGTGTGTGTGTGTGTAAAATAGAATATGGACCATTGTAATTTGGATTGTAGTATCTGAGTGACAGTGGCGATCGTACCTTTGACAATAAAGAAAAAATGATTGAATGATTAACTGAGTTTCAGGAAATGTATATACTCCTTTATCTATGAAATGTGGCTAACAAACTGCCTATCTCAGAGTTATGAAGAAAGTGTTTTGCAAATCTTAGAATATTAGTGGAAAGATAATTAATATTATTATGTGTGATTTATTCAGATGTTAGAGCTGATGTTTTATATAAGTTGTATGCTCTTTTAAAAATAATAAGTATTTCTCAGATTGGGATAATGTGAGTATCCCAAAGAGTAAGATCCTTGTGCTAATCTTTTATAGAGATCTTGTGTTGGCATTTCACTTTTTTTTTTAACTTGGATAAATCACTTAATTTCTCTGAGCCTCAGTTTCCTCATATGCTTTTAAAAAAAGACAATATATTATTTGTCTCTAGATTGTTATGAGGAAAGCATTCTATACGTTTTAAAGCACTACAAAAATGTGAGGCACTTGCTCATAAGAGCAAACTACTGCTCTGTATCAATCTCTCATCTCCCTTGGTTCTTTTTCTTTCTGAATTCCTACTACTTGTGAGAAGCTTGTCAGAGAGCACATTTATCTACCTTTTAAGAAATAATAAAAGTTTTATTAATATGTATTTTTTTATAATACATCAAATTCATTTTGGAGTATCTTCATTCCATCTTCAGAATTGAACCTTTCCTTTGTAACAATAAAAGAAAAATTTAAACAAATAACCAGTTGAGTGACAATGTAGGTAATATCTAGCCTTATAGTTTTCCACATCTGCTAAGAGGAGGGAAATAATGTTGCGGTATCTGTTCTCTGGGACCAAAGATAACTTATTACAATTATTCAGTTTGACTTCCAATTTCTTTACTTTCTTTTCATTTACGTTATGGTAAGTCAGATATATTCTAATGTTTACACTTAATTTCTTCATAATTTTTGTATCATCTCCCAAAGTATTAGATATTATGGTATGTATTGCATTTTTGTCTCTACTATTAACATCTTGGGGTAAGCACCTTTATTCTTAAAAATTTTTCAAGCACCCCAGACCATGAAGCAAGATATTTAAATTTTATGTTGCATTATTAGCTTTCCATGCAGATGCTATCATTACGTGATAGATGAAAGTTTCCATGCTTTCACTATTGCTTATGTCTTTAGGAAATGATTTGGTTTAATGAAATTAGAAGTTGAATGAGAAAGCACTGTTGTTTTATTACCATAAATATATCTAATCTCATTAGTTTTTACTTTTATTAAGGGTTGGAATTGATTGAATTGATCAGAGAACTTGGGGTCTGTGAATTTGATTTGATCAGGGAACTTGGGGTCTGTGAATTTGATTTTTAAAAATATTTCAACTATATTTCAGTACAGTTGGTATCTTTTGTATTTAATTTTGTGGATTTAAAAATATTATCCCAAATATGGAGTTGAAAAGTTTTACCAGACTGCCAAAGAATTGAATAACATAAAAGAAGCTTTGCAAACTTTAAAGTTCTATATAAATGTCAATTGTTAGAAGAATGAACTGAGACCCAGAATAGTTAAGTACCCAGTTTAAGGCTTTTCAATTAGTCATTGGCAGAACTAATACTCCTAATCCAAATTCCTCTCAGTCTTCTATAACTTTATAAAATTATAGTTATAGAAATATCTTCTTCATTATAGTAAACTTTGCTGCCAGAGTCTTTAAATTAGTCAGTCTCTCATTGGGACTTTGTAATATTCTTTTAATCATTCTGTACTAGGTTTTTCATGACTAGTGCTGTTATTTCTGAGTTTAATCTAAATATTTTCTATTTCATAAGGTCAGGATCTTACAACATAACAGAAAAGGCATCAGCCTTCAATGCTTTTTCTTTAGAGGACTTGATACCAAGGGAGGTTTACCTTGGTATTAGGGCTCCTTACCTTTTGTCATTGAATTATGGCATTATGGTATTCTTTTTAGAAGTTAATAACTACTACTGAGTATTTCTTTTTAGAAGTTAGTATACTCAGTAATAGTTAGTATTCTTTCCCTCCACACCCATATCCTCTTTTTTTTACCTTTTCAAAACTCACTTTCCTTTCACGACTCAGTTCAAATACCACCTTTTCTATGAACTCTTCACTGATTACCCTTTCAGACTCTCCTCTTAATTTTTTGTTTTATATATTTCTTGATCTCATTAAATATGATTCTGAATTATAGTGCTTGTGTAATTGTTGTATAACATTGTGAATCCATATATGTGTGGTCTCTTTCTTTCTAGGGCACCTTTATGGAGGAACCATGTTTTAATTATCATTATAATATACTAATATGATATTTTGATCATAGTGAATGAATAAAGGAATGAATGCTGTCTTTGTGACACAGCAGTTAGGTACTCAGTGGTAATTGAATAGATGAATGAATTTTGCCTGGGGAGGGAGAAGGTCAATTTAGTTTTTGCTATTCCTGTGACATAGGAGGAGGAAAACTTAATATCTGAAATAAAAGCTCTATCTAGTTGTCTTCATTTTATGGCAACTCTGAGGTTTAGTTTTAGGATAATATCAGAGATTTAAATCTGAAAGCTATTAAGTATAACCTCTTTTTACAGATATTGAAATCAAGTCATAGAAATTAAAGTAACTTACTTTAGGTCATGTGGCTAATTACTATTGTAGATTTGTACTCGGTTCTTCCTGATTCAGGTATCCTTTTTACTGCACTTTGTTGCCTTTTATGATCACTTACATTATTTCTGGTTATTGGTTTTTTTTTTTTTTTTTTTTGTATTTTGTTTTTTAAAGAAATTTCAGGATAATTATCCTTAGTTGTAGATACCAGCTTTCTTTTACTTCTTTACTTCATTTACAAAACCATTCAACCACTTGTTTTTTCTTAGAATTGGTATCTGACAAAGACACCATTCATTTATATTTCTGATCATTAAGTTAAACCTAAAAACCTAAAAAAATAGGGAGAAAAAAATTCTCCCTAATATCATTCTTGAAAGTATGATCTCTTCTGGAGTTAGACTGAGAATCTGAACATGAGAACCCTTGGATGATGCCTACTCTTTGGAATTCTATGTTACAAACTATAAGGGTAATTAAAAGGAATTAAGCAGGGGAAACCATCCGGAAAGAATAATGTGGGGAGGTACACCATATGTTAAGTCTTGGAGTTATCATTTCATGTAAAAGTATATGCTATAGAGAAATTGACATTGGAATGTGGAAGAGAGAAACTAATTAAAGAATGAAGAAATTCTGTGGGTTTAAGCCAGAAGAGGTAAGATAAAATTTGAGCCAGGTTTTAAAAGAGATAATATAATTCTGATGGAAGAAAAGAGAAAACATTAAGAAGAAAAAGTATGTGTAAAGACATAGTGTGGATTTAGTAAGTTCTGTGTGTAAGAGAGAAGCTATTGTCAGATCATACAGACACTGGATATTGAGAAAGTGGGATTGAATTGTAGGCAGTAGGAAACTAGTATCAGAACATTGAGCTATATGATTAGTACATTTGAAAATATGCTTTGAAAAGAAAACTTTAAAGTGTTTTTAAAGATGTGTTTGTGTGCACATATACATATGTGTACACACATATGCACATATACATATACATATATAAAATTTTCAATTAGCAGAAATCTACTTTTTCTTCTTCTCCCCTTAAATCCCTCCCTATTGAGAATGAGAGCAAAACAAAAACATTTTGTTTAAATATTTATAGTCAAGCCAGATACATTCTACACTGGCCATTTCCAAAAAAATACTTATTCTTCACTGTCTATTCACATTTCAAAGGTGGGTAGCTTGTTTGATCATTAATCCTCTGGAATCTTTGGTTGGTCATTACCCTCATCAGAGTTCTTAACTCTTTCAAAATCACTTATCTTCCCAGTTTTTTCTTAAACCATGCCCCTCATCATTTGTTATAGCACAATATGTATACCATAACAATCATATATTTATAATATCTATATACAATAACTTGATTAATTAATGGGTACTACCTTGAATTTATATTCTTTGGTACTCCAAAAAGAGCTAAAAATTATTTTTCTACATTTTTGGTATGATTTTGTTTTGCTTTGGACCAATCCCTCTAATTCTTGTTTCCCCTCCATTCTTTCCTATTTCCCTACAGAGTATATACAGAGTATATTTCTCTGTCCCACATGTGTATTCCTTTCCTTCTTGGATGAGTTCATATAAGATTGAGGTTCAAGGGTGAATAACCATTTTCACTCTTCCTTATTTGTATTGATGTCTTTTTTTTTTTAACCTTAAATCTTGTAATTTTTTTTTTCTGAACTTCCTTTTTCTTCCCTCTATCTCCAGTGTATTCTTCTTCTGTTCTTCCTATTTTTTCTCGTAAGATTATCAAAACATAATAAACCGTCTTCCAGGCCTTGTCTAATTAGACTCCCTCTATATCTACTGATGAGGATAGAGTTCAGATTGATTAAAAAAAATTTAAAGGTTAAAAAAAATTGCCTTTTCTCTTCTAGAAATTCTAGTTGAATGAACTGTTGTTAAGTGAAATGAGTAAACAAGAGAACATTGTACACAGCAACAAGAAGATTATACGATGATCAGTTCTGATCAACAGTGAAGTAAGTGATTAGGCTAGTTCCAATGGTCTTGTGAGAAGAGAGCTATCTGCACCTAGAGAAAGGACTATGGCTACTAAGTGTGGATCACAACATAGTATTGTCACTTTTTTTTGTTGCTTGCCTATATTTTGTTTTCTTTCTCATTTTTTCCCTTTTTGATCTGATCTTTCTTGTGCAGCATGATAATTGTAAAAATATGTATGGAAGAATTGCACATGTTTAGCATATATTGAATTACTTGCCTTTAGGGAAGGAGATGGGAAGAAGGGAGGAAGGTAAAAAAATTTTGGAACACAAAGTTTTTCAAAGGTTGAATGTTAAACTATCTTTGCATATGGTTTGAAAATAAAAAGTTTTATTTAAAAAAAAAAAAAAGATATTCTAGTTGAATTTGCGCCCATGCTCTATTTTGTTTCCTTCTTCCTAACTTTCTTTCATTTTTTTCTGGTTATACATGTATATTAACTTTTTAAATACATATTTCTTTATGAATCATGTTGGGAGAGAAAAAATCAGAACAAAAGGGAAAAATCTTGAGAGAGAAGAAAAAATAAAACAAAAAAAAGTGAGCATAGCATGCTTTGATATACATTCAATCTTCGTAATTCTTTTTCAGGATGCAGATGATGTTTTCTATCCAAAGTTTATTGGGATTGCCTTGGATTGCTGAAGCACTGAGAGACAAATCAAGGCTTCCATAATTGATCATTGCATAATCTTGCTGTTACTGTGTACAATGTATTCCTGGCTCTGTTTGCCATACCCTCTTTTTCTTTGAGACTTTGCTTATAGATAAAATTTAGGTTATTCTTTTATTTAGATTTCTGTCTTGAACATCTGTCATCATCATAGTTTTTTAAAAGATAATTTCTTTTTTTTTTTTTTTTTTTGTTTACTCATTCTTCTAGTCTGCTTTCTGATTTTGTAATTGATATTAGGGCTAGGCTCTCCAAATTATAGAAAGAATATCTAAGCTGATCCTCTTATTTGTTTGGGGATATTGAGTGTTGTATTATTCTGGGATAGCTTAGGCTGAAGACTTGCAAGCTTTCAGTGCCCACAAAGTGAAAGCCCTGATCTGTGATCTAGGATAAAGTTTGATTGTTGTTCCCCTGGTCAGAGGTTCTGATCTAGATTTGGATTTAAGTTAACAGTCAGCTGCTCATGGATTTAGCCTCTATCATTTATCTACCCAGGAATTTCTTCTGGTTCAATGACAGAATTGCAGACTTTCCTTTTGGTCTGCAATTTCAACTCTATTTATTCCTCTGTAGGCTTCAGGTTGGCTGAGATTATTTTCCATTCCATACCACTGATTGTTACTTCTGGACTTTGTCCTTCACTGTACTGCTCAAGGATTTTTTACCCTCTCTACCTAAAAAATTGCATTTGATTTTTTTCCTTTTCCTGGAGCTGGAATCTGAAAGAAGATGGTGAACGAAAAACTCATTTAGCATCTGTTTTATTGTGCCCTATTGTGGGTCTGGAAATTCTCTCATCCCAGTTCACAGCCTTTTCCTGTACATTGAACTGTTCCTCTGGAAGTTTGTTTCTGGCAGATGCCATTCCTAGTGTTCACAGATTTTTCAGGGAGCTGTGTTGCCTTGGCTAGACAAATGATTTGCTATACATTTTTTTTCTTGCATTTTTCCATCAGAATTCTGTCTGGTACATTTTCTATATCTGTTTAGAGAAAGTTTTTGGTGGGGGTAGGGTGGGAGATGAGGGGGGATGAGAAGAGAGTTTACCATTCTGTTTCCTGCTTCTTTGTCATCTTGGTTCTACTTCCTATCAGATTGATGAAGGATTTAGTTACTTGATTTGAAGATTGTGTAGGAAATTAAATTTAACTTAGTAAAAGAGAAATAATTTAAGTAGTCATCATGCCAAGTTTTGTTGGAGGTTAAATATTTTATTGAAGTCCTCAATATGAAATGTTTTAATAGTTTTTAGAATTTTAAGAGATTAAATTTTTTTGGATATTGAATCTTCCTCTCTATTCACGGCTCTCTACTGATTACCATAGAAACTTTGACCGGCTTAATTTCTGATCTGAATTGATTTACCTCTCATTAGATTATATGGTGACAGGTATTCCTAAACTTAACCAATTTCTGTTAGTGCTGGACTTAGTATTTTAGCCCTAATATAAATGATAATTTCTATGCTCAAGAGATCCATCAGCATCAGCCTCCTCAGTGGTTGGGACTGTGGGCACATACAATTATATCTGGTTTAAGTAACTTGATTAATCTTTTGGTTTTGTTTTATGTATTTGATTTCTTTCCCCAGTTACATTGAAAACAAAAACATTTTTTTTACATTTGTTTTTTAAAATTTTTGAGTTCTAGGTTCTCTCCCTTATTTCCACTACAATTAAATAACCACATGTAAAGTTATGCAAAACTTTTTCATAAAAAACAATTAATCTTAATGGCCATTTCTTTAATTTTAGCTTATGTTCATTAACTGTAGCAACTTTACACTTGATAAAATTAATCTCAGTAATTGAGACCTAACAAAATTTTTTCTGAGTTTTTTTTAATGATAATTTTTTAGGATGGAAAGGGTAGAACTTGGACATGAAAACCATAAACATCAACAACATGAAAGCTTTGCTGTCAATTTATTTCTTATTCCTTAGTTTATTATATGTATACATTTAACATGTATGTTAAAGCATGCCTCAATTATCTAAGCAATTTGTAGCCACATGTAGTGAAAGCTTAGATTACGAAATCACTATGTCTAGCAACCATTTCGTGATTATGCCTTTTTTCAAAAAGTGCCTTCTGATGTTTCCATTATCCTCTAGATATTATGATTGCCAAGTTTTCTTTCTCCTTTACCCCTTGAAACTTGCCTGTCTTCTTCACAGGGCAAGATTATTTTTTGTTATTTAGGATAACATTTACCTAATTTAGTACACTAATCCATGCTACTGAATGCTTAAGGAAATGTCTGGCCTCTCTTGTTCCATTCCAGCTACTGTTGTACCTTAGAAAAGAGGTATTTTCTTTGCTCAAAGAAGCTGATCAAGAATTTGCTTTGCTAGCCTCAATGATATTCTGTATTTATTCTACATGATTTTGTTTATGAGTAATTTCTGTCTTCTTATTTTGAAATCATTATAGGAAGGAGTCAAATGATTAGGAGAGTTTCCCATGGAAAAAGCAATCCGCATGAGTATTTATTACATATGATTATGATTTTCATGTTTAAGCCAATTTGGGGACACAAAAAAGATATTCTGGGAACAAAGCTTTTTCTGAAATCATGGTGTAGACTATTGGAAATGTTTTCTAGGTCACTTCTTTGACCTCTTAGTTTCCTTTTTTTTTTTTTTTTTTTTTTTTTTTTTTTTTTTTAAGGTGTGTAGAACATCTTCATAAGAGGGGAGAGGAGGAAAGAAGAAAAATTTGGAACTCAAAGTCTTGTAAAAATGAATACTGTAATTTCACTTGACATGTAATGGGAAAAAATAAAATACTACAAAAATAAAGTTGGGTAGGATGAACTAGGTGATTTCTAAATCTCTTTTCTATGGGTAAATCTTTAGTTCATATTATTTAGGTTAAGTATGAAGTGGAGGTTCCTGTTCTACTCTATACTCTTTTGAGTTCTTAGAATAATGCATTGCCTCCTTCCAGTTTTTGACTTATAACATCTAAACCCTATCAGTTTTCTGGTCAACCGTGGGCTTTTTATCCTCCTCTGACTTCTGCTTTGGAACCATTGGTGCTGCTGCTTCACAATACAAAGCCCTGTTGTAGTTGATGCTTATCTCTTGCTCACTGGGAAGCATAAGAAGCTTATTTGCCTGAACTGGTGCTTGTTTTGTTCAAGGTACCTTTTCCTTTTAGAGACCCTTTTCCTAGTAGTTTCAGATTGTTTGTGCAGTTTTGATGTAGAAATCACTTGTGAATTTCTTGATCATTATTTAGATTGGTATGAAATACAGGTTTTTGTTCAAGTTGAGATAGCAGGCATCTTAGTTGGTAGTCACTTAAAAGAAAACCTCAGAAGAAGGATCAGAAAAATGAAAATTATAAGAGTTCAAAGGGAGACAAGATTCCCCAAATCACTTATAATAATGGAAATGCAAATCAAAATGACTCAGATTTCAAGTCACATCTAACAAAGTGGCAAAACTGACAAAATGAGAATAACAAATATTGTAAGAGTTGTGGAAATACGAGTTATGAATTGTTCCATTCATTCTGGAAAACAATTTGAAATTGAACAAAGTGGCAAAAAATTCCATATTCTTTTACCCCCATTTATTTATTAGGTAGATAAACTGCCCAAGAAAGTCAGATAAAAATCTAAAATATACTACAGTGTTAGTAACAAATTTGTTTGTAGTACCAAAAAATTGGATATAGTTGTCTATCAATTGGGAAATAGCTAAACAAATTCTGGTACATGAATGTATTTTCCTTTAAAAAAAAAAAAAAAAAAAAGCCCTGAATAGGAAACATACTTAAACCTGTGAAGACATGTAAACTAATGAAAAATTAAGCAAGCAGAACCAGAAAATAATTAGTAAAATTACTACAACAGTGTAAAAGGAACAGCAGCAATAATAAAAATAGTAATAATAATTGCAAGTATTTATATATACCCTTGTTCCACTAACCCTATGTACCACAGTTCTATTAGCATTGTGTACTAAGTGTTGTGCAAATATTATTTTATTTGAGTCTCATAACACTGGAGATGGTTTCTATTATTATTATTCCCATTTTATTATTGAGGTAATTGAGGAAAACAGAGGTTACATGACTAGAGACAGATTTAAAATCGGATTTGAACTTAATGCTTCCCCACTCCAACCCCTTCTATATATCCACTCTATTCAATTCATCATTTATCTTCCTGTATAGACCCTTAGGTTCTATAATCGGTATCCTCCTCGCCTTTTCTCCATATGGAAAAATGTTGGTCAATTTTTTCTAGTGCACATTGCTTTATTAATCATGTTGGGATAGAAAAATCAGAGCAAAAGGGAAAAACCATGGGAGAGATTAAAAAAATAGTAAAAAGAAGTGAACCATGACCTGTGTTTGATTTACATTCAGTCTCCTTAGATCTTTTTCTGGATGCAGATGGCATTTTCTGTCCAAAGTCTATTGGGATTGCTTTGGATCACTGAACCACTGAGAAGAGCCAAGTCAAGAACTGATCATTCTTGCTGTTATTATGTATAATCAATTTCTGGTTCTTCCTGTTTCACTCAGTCATCAGTTTGTGTGTGAATCTTTTCAGGCTTTTCTAAAATCAACTTGTTCATTTTTTATAGAATAAATATTCCATTACCTTCATATAACACAATTTGTTCAACCATTCCTCAATTGATGATCATCTACTATTTTCCAGTTCTTTGCTACCACAAAAAGAGCTGCTACAAAAAATTTTACACACGTAGATCCCTTTCCCTTATTTATGATTTCCTTGGGATATAGATCCAGTAGAGGAACTGCTGGGTTTTGACTGATATACACAGTTTTTACACAGTAAAGTATGCCTTTTGGGCATAGCTCCAGATTGCTCTCCAGAATGGTTGGATCATTTCACAATTTCACCACATTGTACAGTTTTCCCACTTTCTCTTATGTCAGAGGGACCCTGACTTCATGAAGGTGGGATTTTTTAATTCCTTAGATGGCCAGGAAGCTATATCAAGAGAGGCAAAAGCTCATCAGATCCTGGTGACAACTTTATTACCATTTAGGAATCTCTATTGCACATTCCCTTTTACCCCATCCTTTGAGGCTCTCTCTCGAATGTCAGCTATGCAACTTGGATCTTCATCTATTGGGAGGACTTGCCAAGAATCCCATTTTCTGTTGTTGGATTAAGAGGCTATTGCCTCTCTCTCTCTCTTTCTCTGTCTCTCTGTCTCAACATGGTGGATTCTGGGATATGGGGGAAATTTCAGTCTCTAGGATAGTCTCAACCTATTTGTGAAGGAATTAGTGTACTGGTGCAGAAATTCCCTGTACAAGTTTTACTACCACCCCCATAGATTGGCCACCAGTTGCTTTAAGAAAATCATCCTCATCTTCAGGAACCACACCCAGAGTTCCCTTTTAAAGAGAGTATCATTACCTTTTGTGGATCTAACAGGTCGGCAGACTCCATGCCTCTTTTATGCTATATAGCTCCATTCCTTGAATGCCTCTTTTTCACTGACAATAATATTTATCCAAGTCATAACAATCCTGAATTCTTGCTCAGATTTAATCAAGTAGCCCACCCCTGTAGAGTTGTGTGGCAGTGTGAGTGAGACCCATAACTAAAATAGGAAGCCATTCTGGTGGGGCTTATCCAGGAGGAGGGATCTAATTGCTTCTGACAAATTTGTCATAGGTTCTGCCATGTCATGTGGGGGTACATAAATCCAGTCTGTCAAACTTAATTTCTTTAGGACGTCCTCCCTTGGAAATTCTCATGAGGAAGTGGCTTATGATAACAATTCATCTTTATGAATTGTTATCCAGGTAACTCATTTGAACTCCACCTCTCCCACCCCCCCAAAAGTAAGTTCTAATAAATTTAGTTGACTCTATAACAATTAATACTTACAGGAAACTATCTTCCTGAACCTATGAATCTATCTGCAGAGAGCCTTTCAGCATTTGCTCAACCTCTCAGGAGCCATCAGGTTTGTCTGAACTTCTCCTGCAACTGACCCAGTTCCTTGTTATAGAATCCTTGCGTGCCCTCTGCTTTTTTGGGACAAAGAATCAACTTCCTCCCTCAATAGTAAGACAATTTGGAGGCTTCTCATCCAGTGTCCTCACTTATGCTCTTGTTCTCATCTCAGGGGAATGCAATAGAACTATATCCTCTGGGTCCAAGACCAATAGAAGAGTTCTTGGCTACAGCTGGCCAGTTCTCGCCCTCTTCTGGAATAAATCATTTCACTTTCATGACTATTCAGTTCTGTTTAATGCCATATTGTATTCATTGAATATATATACCCTAGAAGCTTGAGATCGCTATCTCTAATTCCAGAATATGCTGGTTTGGTTCACTTATATTAAAAATTTAACTTGTTTAGAATGTTCAACTATCATCAAGGAATTAAGATTGAATTTGGTGTTTTCTTTATACTCCTAGGCAGTCTTGTCCAGCACATGCTGAGCAAAGACTCCCTATGAATAGAAGCGTGATTGAGCCTTGCCTTATTGATAAGACTTCTTATATATGAAACAAACAGCCCTTGAGACCTGATAGTCCTTTCCACTATTGACCATTTAATCACAAGTTAGTGTCAATATAGCAACAAGGTCATATTATTTTATTCCAGTCACCAGCTATATACCAAATGTCAAAGCAGGGCCTAATGCAAGTGCCATATCCAGCTTTTGATTTAGGGATGAAATGAGACAATTCCAACTCACTGAATGTTGGAATCCTTACAAAGTGTTAACTCATTAGAGTTGATAGAGACAATAATTATCTAATTTAGCAGGGTTCAGTATGATTGATCTGGTCTTACAAGGAGATGTTATGGGCCAGAACTTGAAACAAGGTACTAAGTAGAACTGATAGACAATAATGCTTGTGTTCACACCTTTAGAGAGCTCATATAAGCAAGAAGCTCTTAGGGCCAGAGGCACTCTGGGAGATTGAGAGCCAGAAGCCCTCTCTCAGAGGCAAGACAGATTCATTCCAACTTTCACCTTGGTGCTGGCTGGAGACATTCGGAGTTGAGCTAGAGGCAAAAGACTAGCAATGAGAGCTCTCGGAATCAAGGAAAGCTGAGGCCTCTAAGAAACTTACCCGGGCCCAAGGAAGGAGAAAATAAACATTTGGATTTTATCAGCTGGCTGTATTTGAGGTGATTATTACTTTTAACTGAAACTAAGGCTGCCTCCAGAAAACCTCCCCAAGAAACCTGCTCTCCCTCAGAGAGAATCATCATATATTATAGACAAAGAAGAACATCACAACTGAACAGTTAACAATAGGTTTCTTTTGCCTTAATGTAGCAAGAATTTGTAATAAAAATACCACAACACTTAGCTTCTATAAACATTGTCCCCTCTTGTTTCCATATGGAAACATATCTGGTTAGCAAGCCAAGGTGTGATGATTCAAATATCTGCTAAATTGTAGAGTCTCCAACTTGATCTAAATAGGATGTTTTATTCCCTAAGTAATTGGAAAGCTGTATCAAGGAAGGCAGGACCAATCAGATACTGGGGGCAGCTTTGTTACTTTTTAGGTAAAACTAATCTTGTTGTTTCTCTATTTCCTAAAGTGGGGAGCTCTGATGGAGACTGATCCTCTCACATTTTCTTTGTGGAGGTAGGGAATATGACTATAGAATACTCCATATAGCGTTGATTCATGTATTGGTTAATTTTGTTGCACTGGTTTCTTCCCTTCCTCCCTCTTTGGAGCTCTGATGGAGACTGATCCTCTCACATCTTCTTTGTGGAGGTAGGGAATATTTCTGTGGAATACTCCATATAGCATTGAGTCATGTATTGGTTAATTTTGTTGCACTAGCTTCTTCCCTTCCTCCCCCTTTTTTCCTTTTTAAAAAGGAAAGCTCTCTGATGAATGAAAGAAAATTGTTATCTAAAATGATATAAAAGCAAAAGATAGGCAGTTTTAAAATTAATCATTATGCATCTGTGTTTATATACATGGCTTCTAGGTGGCATAGTGATTAGAACACTGGAGTTTCAGGAGTTTCTGAGTTCAAATGTGTCCACAAACACTTTGTAGCCATATAATTCTGGACAAGTTCCCTTTTACCCTTTTTGCCTTTTACCCTTCTGTTTGCCTTTCCTCATCTGTAAAATGAGCTGAAGAAGGAATTGACAAACCATTCCAGTATCTTTGCTTCTCCCCTCCACTCCTCCCCCCCCCCCCAAAAAAAAAAGGTATCATGAAGAATTGGACATGATTGGTCAACAACCACAACAAATACATACTTATATAATTTATATATATTCATAAATATATGCATATATAGGCATGCAGAAAAGATAAGATGATAAGATCTTTTATTTATATAAGAAGATAACTGTTTTCTTTCTTTGGAGTGGTAGAGGGACTTTGTGTGTAAAAATATCCTATGTATTGTCAGACTGTTTATGTTTAGGTTCTAAATGAAAGTTTTAGAGAAGTGGAACAATGGGAATTTTATAGAGAAATAGACAACAACAGTATATATATTTATATGTGTGTGTTCCTGCGCATGTGTGTGCACATGCGCATACACACATATGCAAGAAATAAAGGCTTTAACAAGAGATAAAGAGAAAATTCTAGTTTAATACCTTTAAATCAAATCTATTCACAATTCAGAATCAATTGATTTGAACAACATGATCCATATTTTGTTTTTGCCATAAGAAGATAATAAAGAAATAAGAAAAGAACTCTGCTCTTAGAAATGTATAATCAGAGGATTCTGAAAATATATGCATGAAAAATATTAAATGCTTTCCTGAAAGTGAAGGTTTTTCCTTCCACTCCAATTAATGTAAGGCCCAGACAACTTGATTGAATAAATCAATCAAAAATATAAACTGGGATATAAAAAGATCTTAAGGTTTAGAGAAATGAAATACTTTGATCCACTTGATAAAGACAGGTGATACTACAGAGGAAATTGTTTGAATCACATACACTTCTCTGCGACTGCTTTATAAAACAAGCCAATTCAGAATTGACTGGGCCAGTTTAATGATGAAGATGCTTTTGCTGAGCCTCTGGGAAGAAATCACTGGTGGAGGTGAAGAGAATGGGGAGAGGAGAAAGAAAGGGAATTTCTTTCCTCACCTCCCTAGAAGGCTCATGAGAGTTTGAGAAATCCTAAAATTCTATCAGTTAAGTAACTTGAGTCTACTGGAGATGGTGGCCAGAAGTCTAGAAGTGACCAAATGGAGACTATTAGTAGTGTGAGCACACATCTGGCTTCAATTACTGATGCTAGGCAGATCATTTAACCTCTGTTTACCTCAGTTTTCTCTACTGTTAAAATGGGAATAACAACAGCAACCACTTTCTAGCGTTGTGAGGATCACATGAGGTATTTATAAAATGCTTATTCTTGTGCCCAATACTTAATAGTAGTAGTAGTAGTAGTTGTTGTTAATTCTTCATTTTTAAAGATCAGTGTTGGGTTCAGGCTAAAATATGTTCTACTGTAGCTGATCAGTCTACATGAGTTTGGAAAATAAACATACCATATATCAGGCACAAGTGGTCCATGTATTTAGGTTCATTTAGGATTTAGGATCAGAATGACTTAGGCAGCTTATGCTTCCTTTGTGCTTCTACAGTTCTTTACATAGAGTACACTACTTTTTTTGATGTGGGCATGTCACACTGGGTACTCCTGTACCCAATTTTTCTCATTTCTCACAGTAATTTTATTTTTAATTTATAAAATAAAACAAGCATTTCTTGTAGAATATTCATAGTAGAATAGTAATTACACAAGAAATTGCAAATCTATTTTGTATAATTTGCTATTGCTATTGCAATATATATAATAAATTTATCATGAAAATTTACCCCTCCCATCTTAGAGATGGCTACCATTAGATATAAATGTATGTATGTATGTGTGTGTGTGTGTGTGTGTGTGTGTATATATATATATATATATATATGAAATAATTCTATATATACTTAGGTTTATCAGTTCTTTCTCTGGAAGCAGATAGTGTCTTCTTTCATATGCCCTTTATAATTAATTTAAATATTTATAATAATCAAAATTTAATTGCTCAAAGTTGTTCATAAAACAGTATTGCTGTTACTGTTGTTGTTACAACATTGTTTTGGTTCTGCTCATTTCACTTTTTCATGTTTTTCTAAAATCAATGAGTTCATCATTTCTTTTAGCATAGTAGTATTCCATCACAATCATATGCCACAACTTGTTCAAGCCATTCCTCAACTGATGGATACCCCTGCAATTTCCAATTCTTTGCCATCACAGAAAGACTGCAATAAATATTTTACAACATAAAGTTTTTTTTTTTTTCCTTTTTCCCCCAGTCATCTTTGGAAATAGATCTAGCAGTGACATTTCTAGGATATAGACAATTTAATAACTCTTTGGGCATAATTCCAGATTGTTCTTCAAAATGGTTGGATCAGTTCACAATTCTACCAGCAGTGAATTATTGTCCCAATTTTCCACACCTGTAATATTTGTTGCTTTCTACCTTCAATCATTTTATCCAATCGGAGTAGTGTAAAACATCTCAAAACTTTTTTATGTATATTTTTCTATCAGTAATGTTTTAGAGTATTTTTAGATGGTTATAAAGTGTTTTTATTTCACCATAAAACTGCCTGTTTCTTAATAAATCTTCTTTTATAAAATCTAATTGAAATCTTGATGACTGGTATTAATAGAAATCATGTCCTTGAAGTGGTATTAGAAACTCACCTTCTTAAAACCCTAGGACAGTGAGGAAAGAAATAATCAATAGCTTTATTGAGATCCTAGTCTGCTACTCATTGTGAGTGCAATTTGGGAGAATTAACTCTAAATAAATAAGTACTAAATTATTTAACATATGCTCTCCATAGAAGTGATAAGAATTTGTGTAAGCTCTTTATTTGTGATAGCTATAATAGAGTACGAGAACTTAAAAATTATGTGTTGAAATTATTTATTTTCACCCTAATTTTTCCTTCGCTGTAAAAGCTGCCTTTATACTCTGTTTAATCTGTTCCAAGTATAAGTCAAGGGGCATTTATTAAGGTTCTACTCTGTATTTGACCCTGTACTAAGTAGTGATGATATGAAGAAAGGCAAAAAAATAATGTGTTCTCAAGGAGCTCATTGAATAATAAAAAAGATAACATAAAAATAACTGTGACAAATAAGATAAATTGGAAGTGATCAGAAGGAAAGCCAGTAGCATCAGTGTATACTGAGAAAGGCTTATTGTCAAAGATGAGATTTTAGCTAAGATTTAAGGAAATCAGGAAATAGAGGTGATGAGGAAGGAGAAAGTCGAGGCTAGCAAATAATCTATAAATTGATGGTTAGTCATTTCTCGCAGAAAACCAAAGGCAAAACTATGGAGAGTCTGAAAGTTATAATGTACTTTTGGAAAAAGGGGTGCCTCTTACATGTGAAAATCAACCATGATTGGTAGGCATTTAACAAGGAAGTGGTATGGAAGTGGTCAGCTCCTCCTGCTTGAACGTGAGACTCAGCTGCTCCAGCAGTCTGGATAGGGGAATCTTATCTCCTCCCAGACCACTTTGATTGATTTTCTCTTTTATGAGCTAGGTCACCTGAAATTCTAAGAGGGAATTACAAGGACAAGGATTCATTTTCTCAGCACCAGAGCCCACCTAGACTGGATTCTGTTTATACTCTAAACATAAACCTAGATCTCCTGGTTGGGTGAAGTCCAGTTGTGTGGGACGGGCGCTAGCCCCCTTTCCCAAAGTAACTAATCAGAGACATCTAGTGGTACAAAGAGAAAGCATTTATTTAGCCCCTGCAGGGAGAGGCCCAGCACACCCAGGAGGCATCCCAGTTCCCTCCATGTGTTCGACCTGACTAGCTGGAAGTAGAACACCCAGTTAAATAACAAAAGACCTAAGCATTTTCATTGGATAGTGTCTACTTCTGGGCCGTGTCACTTTCTGTAACTTCACTAACTTCATGGGACTTCTTGCATTCTAGGGTTCAAAGCCTAGTAATAGAAATCACATGACTTAGTCTCAAACTGAGAAAATTTCATCCAATCAGTCTCATTCAATAATTCCTCTTTTTCATCTGTTTAAAGATTGCTCACCCCAATCCTGATAAATATTTCTTCTACTAGGGCATCTTTGTGACCTAGGCCTCTTCAGTATTAACTGTAATCTGCCTTCTACCATTTAGAACCAACATCCACACATCAGTGGAAGTTTTCAGGAACCACTTTAGCTACACCTGACCTTAGCTAAATCTTGAATTACTCTAATGATTAGGTACATAAGCAAGCAGGTGACAGGATATTGTTGCTTAAAATAATGAGCAGGAATCAGAGACCCTGCTTCCACCAAGTCCCTAGGACCCTGTCCTGCCTTCCATCAATGTACAGTATAAAAGGCTCTAGGCAAGAGATATTTAATTTTCAGGGTCCTAAAAACCTTGGTCTGACCAGGATGTGCTAAGATTATCTGCTTCCTCTCTCAAGAGCAAAAGGAAAGGTAGAAGGTGGCCCTAAATACTTAGGCAAAGTGGGCCTTCAGACAAAGAAACTCTATCCCCAGGAAGCAAGAGATTTTATAGCAGCAACCAGAGAATCCTACAGGGTTGGGCTGCAAATCAGAATATCATCTATATACTTGTATTGTGTCTCCTACCTGACACTGGCCACTTACTTTGATTACAGAAATTTGCTATAAGAGGAAAAATCAGGGACATGATTTAAATAGTATTTAAATCTAGTCTTTCAGGTCTTGACTTGAGGGCACATACAGGATAAAGCATCCATACTACAGTTTTACTTCAGGTAATTGTCCCAGTTTTTAACAATTCCATCTGATGATTGTTGGAGGGGATGTGGGAAAACTGGGACATTGATTCATTGTTGGTGGAGTTGTGAACGAATCCAACCATTTTGGAGAGTAGTTTGGAACTATGCTCAAAAAGTTATCAAACTGTGCATACCCTTTGATCCAGCAGTGTTACTACTGGGATTATATCCCAAAGAGATTATAAAGAAGGGAAAGGGACCTGTATGTGCACGAATGTTTGTGGCAGCCCTTTTTGTAGTGGCTAGAAACTGGAAACTGAATGGATGTCCATCAGTTGGAGAATGGCTGAATAAATTGTGGTATATGAAAATTATGGAATATTACTGTTCTGTAAGAAATGACCAACAGGATGATTTCAGAAAGGCCTGGAGAGACTTACACGAACTGATGCTGAGTGAAATGAGCAGGACCAGGAGATCATTATATACTTCAACAACAATACTAGATGATGACCAGTTCTGATGGATCAGGCCATCCTCAGCAACGAGATCAACCAAATCATTTCTAATGGAGCAGTAATGAACTGAACTAGCTATACCCAGAAAAAGAACTCTGGGAGATGACTAAAAACCATTACATTGAATTCCCAATCCCTATATTTATGCACACCTGCATTTTTGATTTCCTTCACAAGCTAATTGTACAATAATTCAGAGTCTGATTCTTTTTGTACAGCAAAATAATGTTTTGGTCATGTATACTTATTGTGTATCTAAGTTATATTTTAATATATTTAACATCTACTGGTCATCCTGCCATTTAGGGGAGGGGGTGGGGGGGTAAGAGGTGAAAAATTGGAACAAGAGGTTTGGCAATTGTTAATGCTGTAAAGTTACCCATGTATATATCCTGTAAATAAAAGGCTATTAAATTAAAAAAATATATATATATAAAAAAAAAAAAAAAAAAAAAAAAAAAAACAATTCCATCTGAAGTCAGACTCAGGAATAATCAGGTGGGTTCTTATCCAAAAAGAATACCACTGGGAAATTGAATTAGAAGGATCCTACCTTCAGCAGAGACCACAGATTGTTCTTCTAATACATTCCCAGATACTAACTTCGACCTGTAACATTTCTTCTGAGTAGCTTGTGGCGTATTCCTTTCAGATGGTGGATCACTGGCTTGATGATCAGACACTTATATATGAATTTAAAACTCCAAATAAATATCACCTGGAGTCCCCAAAGATTTTATCTCCATTAGCAATGCTCATTTATCAAAGCTTCAGATGAATCTAATTCTCAAGGATCACAGTAAGAGATTCATCCTAGAAATTTCATCCCATGTCTTTCATATCATGGTTAAGTTCAACATTAAAATCATTTTGCTTTTAAAATGTCCAGTATATAGAAAAACTTTAAATTGCATATTGTCCATAATAGAAACATGTCATGTTCAAAGGGACAAAGGCAAAAAACTATTAATCCCAGAGTCCCCTTAAATAATGGGTACAACTTTAAGATGACTCAATTCAATCAATTAAAACTCATACAGAATATAGAATATCTTAATTTCACATAAAAGAACTTTATCAAAATTAACAATTTCTTCATTCTTTTTTTGGCTGAGGCAATTGCGGTTAAGTGATTTGCCCAGAGTCCACAGCTAGGAAGTAATTTCTTGATTCTTAAAAAAAATGTTGTCAGCTTCCTCCAGTTGAGGAGTCCCTATAAACTTTTTGGAAATAGCCTTATCAACTTATCAAATCAGGTTAAAATTCTGCTCTAGGTACTTCAAGAAAGCTATAGATCACATTTGTTATAATATTCCTTAAACAAGGAGACCATTATGCACTTAGATAAACATTAAATAATTTGCTAACGACAGATGGACATCTTAATAGAAATAAATTGCTTTCCGTAAACTCATGGTTCCAGAAACCTCTTAGAACAAGCTATAGATTTGAAAAATAAAAATAAAACATTCCTTTATTAACACAATGTAAATGTAGGCTATTCCTTTAAACAATATAAGCAATTAATGTTTCATCCAGCAAGGAGGGGAGGTGAGCTCCAAAGAGCTGCAGTTTGTTAACAAGCAGCCACACTTAGTCCGGGAGGGGGAGTTAGACCTGACAATCTAACCTAACAAAGTTCTCTTACCCTTCCCCCACTCCATGTGGCATTTCTTTCAACTCCACCATGCTTCCCAACTCCCACTTTTCATGCTAACCTTTTTAGGGTGCCAAGTCCCCCAGGATCCATCCTCCTAGCCAAACATATGCCCCAACCTCATGGGCTTTCTCCTTTCTCCTGGCAAATGGTAAGTTCCACTAGGAGCTTTCGCCTTTCTGTCCAATCTCTTTCCCCCCTATTTCCAACACCATTTTGCTATCTCTTCTTCCTTTTTCTCTCTCTTGCCATGTCTCCCCATGTTAACACATCCCATCTCTCTCTCCTCCCAATTCCAACATACTTACTTCTTTTCCAACATACTCTTCCTTTCTCTAACAGGCTCTCAAACCAATAACCTTCTAATTAGATGCTCCCTTTAAACTATTAATTGCTTTTGTAAATCAATCTTTCTTGTCCCTTGTCTTTAAATCACTTTTTTTAAACTTTAAACTTTAAGAGTCACAATAACTTTGGACCAAATTTCATAAAACTTATACATATATCTAGCAGAGCACCATCTAATTAGGGGATACAAAATTAGGGGATGACTTCCCCTAAGGTAAGCTACCAGAACTTTGTTTTTAATAACCCACATTTTAACTTAAAATCTAATCAAATATAACTTTAAATTTCCAATAATATAAAACTGCTTTTATGTTGAATCTGTTATTTAACAAATTTCACTAAACTGATTGAGCATAGTTTCTTTGTCTCCCTCTGCCTCCATCCCTTCACCCCCATCTCCTCCTCCTCCCCCCCAGGTCCCTGCTGCAATCAGGGAATGCGTTAAAGGGGAGGAAAGAGACCATGTTTATACTATGTACTATCTTTTTCAAGAAGACCCCAATTTAATTGAATTGCTTTGCAATCTTGAAATGACCAAATTCCCCAATCATTATTCTCAATGGACTTTCCTGCAGTTCCAACTTTGTAGGGTGTAATTTAAAAAAAAGAAAAAAAAAAAAAAAAAAAAAAAGGAAAGCCTAACAACACCTGGTTAAATAGGAAGAGACCCAAGTCTTTTCATTGGATAGTGTCTGCTTCCTGTGGATCTCAAAACTGAGAAAACTTCATCCAATCAATCCCCTTCTCATCCCAAGATGGAGGACCATATTCCCTGTGGGTTAGGGACATCTCATCAATTGGCCATGTTCTTCAGGGTTCACCTTTACAGGAGCTGGGCCCTACATGAAGAAATAAAAAGCCTGGATCTTATTTTAATAATGCGTTATTAACATAATTGAAAATAAGTTTCTCCCAGGCAGGAGAAAGAATATCTTGTTGGTTTTTGATTATTCTTCATTCTTGAAGAGGACCAAAATGATATTGCTATGTAGAGTTGAGTTACAGTGTGTTGACTGTGGTTGATCAAACCAATATAAGCTCCAGATGCTCTGCCATAAGTTGGATACAAATAAATAGTCCCTAAGAACATTTGGAATGGCTTCTCTAACTGGGCATCTCACATTTCTTCTAAGCTAATTGAGTTCTACTTTGCTCATAGAGCATAGCACTTCTCTGATGAGGACACACAGTGCTGGGTGGTCTTGTGCCAGTCTCCCATGTTTTACAATCGATTCTAAAGTTCTTGAGAGATACCTTGAGACTGTCCTTGTATTGCTTTTTTTGACTATCTTGTGAGTGCTTGTCTTATGTAAGCTTTACATGAAATTGGAGCATTGATGGAATTGTTCCCTGGGGCAAGCAGGGAGTAGGCTCTGATATTATACAGTTTACTCCACTTGGGATTATTCTGAAATCTTAATTTTGTAAGAACAAAGAATACAAGAATTTCATTATATGTTTTACTGCTTCTCATAGCTCATTTCATTTAAGAAAAAATTGATAGGTCCTAGGAATTTTTCAGCTTATATTTCCATGAAGATAAAAAATATATATTTTAATAAAGTAGAAATTTTTTTTGAGTGATCATAAACTTCGATTGTGAGAAATCAGAAAAAAATCAAGATTAAAGCTCCTTTCCATTATTTTTTCTGTTTCATTACATTTAGTTTATAAATTAGTAGAGACAATTAAAGCTTTGTGATGCTTTCTGAGGGGTACTCATTTCTGTTGGTAAAGCACAATACTGAGTGCACTGGCAATTTAAAACTAAAAAGTAAATGAGATCTTTGATCTGAGAGATTTCCTTCCTTATCTTTTTAAATTTGATCTGGTTTTTTAAGATGAGGATTGCTCCCCCTGCTTTTTTTTTTTGTTGTTGTTGTTGTTTTTTTTGTTTTAAACTTCAGCTGAAATTTAAGAGATCCTGCTCTAGCTCCTTATCTTTATTCTGTTTGTGTCTCACTGCTTCAAGTGTATTTCTTATAGGATTTTGGTTTTTGATCCACTTTGCTATCTGCTTCTGTTTTATTTTATGGGACGGTTCCATTCACATTCAAAGTTACAATTACTATCTCTGTGTTTTCTACCATCCTATTTTTCTTCTTGTTTGTTCTCTCTCCTTTCACTGTTTACTTTCACATCTGTATTTTGCTTCTGTCTTTCCCACCTCCCCTTGACCTGAGAGATCCCAAACTTCCTCCTTACCTCTTAATTTGGGAGTATGTGAATATGGATTAAGTGGTTTATAATAAAGAAAAAGAATGTTAAAGGGCCCATGGAATTTAAACAGTAGCAAGTTTCTACTGTTTTTATAATAGCTGAAATAAACGATTTTATTTCATTAGTTTCATGTGGTTTCTATGAGTGTTGTAAACCTTGAGGAATACTTACACTAAACACAATAGCTTAAACTGTAAATTATCATCACAGCTAGAATTTTCTCCTTTGTGTCACTCAATAGGAGATCAACCATGATAGTGGCAAGAATTGGTTATTGAGAACAGTGAGATACAGTTAATCTTTTTGTCACTCTGTGAAATGGAGAAAAAAATCCAGGCTATTTTCACTATCTTTCAAAGTCCTTAAAAACTCATTCATAGTACAGAAGTAGAATAGAAATGTTTGTTGCTGAAAAACTGGCTACTATATCCTAATATCTTTTACCAAAGGGTTATGTTTATGATTATGTTTGGAGAGCATCCAAAGTTTTTTCTGAAAAACTGTTTATGATTCAGGAGTGTGGGGACTAGATTGAAATTTCTTTTCCAGTCCTTGATGCTGTGTTTAGATTAAATCTGCATGAATAATATCACTGCTTTCTGGCTGGATTCATTGCTTCAATAGTCTATTCTCTTGATTCTTTACTGCTCATAAAAGGGCAGATATCTATTTGATTATTTATTAACTATACCCTAAAAATAAAAATTCCTAATTAAACCCATAACTAGATTAGTTTAGAGTTTAAAAGAAGAGTTTAAATTTTTTTTCACTTTTTAAAAAACATTTTAATGCATATTTATGAATCATGTTGGGAGAGAAAAATCAGAAAAGGGAAAAACCACAAAATGCGGGGGGGGGGGGGAAGTGAACATAACGTGTATTGATTTACATTTAATCTTCAAAAATCCTTTTTTTTTGGGGGGGGGGGGGGGTAGTTAGTTTAAGTGACTTGCTCAGGGTCATACAGATAGGAAGTTTTAGGTATCTGAGACTGGATTTGAACTTAGGTCCTCCTGACTCCAGGCAGAGCCAATAGTCTTTTTTTCTGTGCTATCTAATTGCACTAAGAAGATGTTTTAAATGATAATTTTTGTGTGGGAGGCAAAAAACTAAGATTCTTTTTATGACTAATTGTATAATGGATTACTTTAGATTCTGTTCTGTGAAAATGTAATGTATTCCAAAAAAAACTTTTAATGAATGAAACATTCTGCCAGGAGCTTAACTTGGGTAGAACTTCTAGGAGGTAGAAGCTCACTAGGACAACATGAAATTTCTGTGTTTCTGAAAGACTGACTACTGTTGGACAAGATGACAAAGAATGGGTAGAAATGGTATATCTGCTGAAGGAAAATATATGCCTCAGGATGAAGTCATCTTCCCTAAGAATAGGGCCTGAATTAAAGAAGAGCTCACCTGTGATACAGTTATTGGCAAGGAAAATTGGGGAAAGGATGTATGTGTACTTCTAGACAGTACTGTCAGGGTCCTGTAAATTTTAGTCCTCCAGGACTTTGCCCTATCCTCCCTGTACTAGTTATGGTTCTGTGTTAAATCTTTTATAAGATAAATAACATTTATTAAATGCCAGATATTCTGAAAAGAATTGGTTATACAATTATAAATTCCTGAAGGAATTTTCATTCTACTGGGGACAATACGTACTTAATGTATACAAGATGGGTCTGTAATATAAAGTAGCCACTTTATATTACATTTATATTATTATATTTTATTTATATTATTATAGTATATATTATTATTATATTTATAGTATTTCATTTATAGTATTGTAAAGTTGGGAAAGGTCTTTTGAAGGTAGTAGCACTTGAAGGAACCTAGGGGAAAGGACTCTAGATGCAAAGGGTAGTCTGTAAAAGACTGGAGATGGATGGGCAGTTACATATAAGCATCTTGGAATAAGGGCTGAAGTGTGAAGTGGCAACAACTAAGCAAGAGTCCTACATATTCTGAAGTCTGTAGGGGAAAGAATTACTCTATTCACACAGGTTCACATGTCTATTTAGATTCCTGTCCATCTCAAGTGTCATCTTTCATTGAAGAACTAATATCCAAAGGTGTGGGACCTCCTCAGCCAAAAAAAAAAAAAGGAAAAAAAAAAGAAATTCTTGGGAATTGGGTATAGGAAGGGAATTTAATTCAATTTCATTCATTTCAAGGGAAATTCCCTTTTATCCAAAATCTCACAATACCAATAGGCTTCTGAACTTCTGTCCATTGCAAAAACTAGACAGATAGTTTTAATATCAAGTCTAAGTTGATCCAGCTTCCCTTAAAGGTAAGATTTCTCTGTAGCTGCTTGAGGAATCTACTTGTGATGTAGAACTATAGAGGGACTCAGCACAATGGCTATACTTTCTATGGGGATGATTGGGAAATTTTGGTCTTTTCAATATATATTTTTTTTCCTTCTCTTTATCTTCTCAAGCCAATGGCAGGGCAGGAGAAGGTGACTTGGGGGAGGGATCATCCAGGTATGACTTAGTGTTGATGTTTGAGTCTTCTAGAAAAGCATGTTGTGTTCAGTAAGTCCTAAGTGGTCAAATTATAATTGCCATAGAAAAAATTATTTTGTTTTTCTGACCCCACTTTGAAGGATTTGATTTTGTTTTTCTTTTTCTTTGAAGACATAGATCTGTTATTGGTATAGCTGGATCAAAGGGTATGTACAGTTTGAGAAATTTCCGAGGATAATACCAAATTGCTTTCCAGAACGACTGGGCCAATTCATAACTCCACTACCAATACATTAGTGTGCCTATTTTCCCACAGATTTGCCAACATTATTATTTTCCTCTTTCATTATCTTTGCCAATATAATAGGTATGAAGTTGAACTTCAGAAATGTTCTAATTTTCATTTTTCTAATTATTCATGATTTAGAGCATTTCTGTGTCATTTTTGGTAGCTTGGATTTCTTCCTTTGAAATCTAGTTGATAATATTGTTTTTCTGACCACCATGTGAATGCTTGCCTTGTGGGAGTTCTCATTTAGAGAGCACAACTCTGGTCATATTGCTGGAATGCCAAATATTTGCTTACCTAAAAGATTATTTTATGGAGACAATACGATGACACTCTCAAGGTTTTTCTTTAAAACTTTGAAATTGATTGAGTGACATGGGAAACAACTAAGCAAGAACTGCTGAGCACGGTGTACCCATATCAAGAGGGTACTTTGTTCTGTAAGCAAAGCAGAGTTGCAGGAGCTCAAGAGAAACACAAGATGTTCAAAGTTAGAGAATTCACCCCAAATGTTCACATGGATTATTTGTGCCCAAGTTCTGGTAGTCTTCCAAACTCATATTGTTCTGAAGAGCTATACACAGTGTAATTTCACGCTAACCTACTAATGTCAAGAACAAAGGATAACAATCAACTATTATATATATCTCCACAAGGAGATCTTTAGCTCTAGTTATCTCTAATCCATCAATGGAATAAAATGGAGGGAGAGTTAAGCCATTAATTTAAGCCATTTTCTTAAATTCCAGATCTGATTATACCATACTTCCATTCAATAAACACCTGTCTTCTTGTTGCTTCTAGGATCAAATATAAAATGCTCCATTTGGTATTCAAAGCCCTTCATCACTCAATACCCTCCTGCTTTTCCAGTTTTCTTGCACTTTTCTCCCTACATATACTCCTAGATCTAATGACAGTGACCTCTTGCATGTTCCACAAAGAAGATACTCCATCTCTTGACTCCCTCAATTTTCTCTTGACTTGCTCTCATGCCTGGAATGCTTTCCTTCTTCATCTCTGTCTACTAGCTTCTGTGGTTTCCTTGAAGTTCTAGCTAAAATCCCACTTGGTACAGGAAACCTTTCCCAATCCCTCTTAATTCTTATCCTGTATTGTGTCTTTGTGTTGTATTTGGTTTTGTTTGTTTGTTTGTTTGTATGTATGTGGTCTCCCTTATTAGCTTCTTGTGGGCAAGGAATGTTTTGTGTCTTTTTCTCAGCACTTAGTACAGTACCTGGCTGTAATGTCCTGGCCAGCTCTGGTGGGCCTCGGGATCAGCCTGAGGCTTTGGGCTTACTGGGGAAGTGAAATGAAGAAGGCAGAAGAATCTAAGATGGAGTCTGAACCTCTGGAGTCTGGAGCCTGAAGTCTTCTCTGTGGCTGAAATTGCTGTGGCAGAGAGAACCCTCTCTTTCTGGGACTCCTTTAAATACCCCAACTACATTATGACACCATACTAGGCATGTGCAGCTGTGGAACATCACATCACCACATTACCCTAAGCATATGCCAACTAGATTGACCACATCATTACATCAAGTGTGTGCTTAGAGAACCATCATCTCACACAGAGTACTACAAGCATGCTTCTGTCTTAGATTCAAGTACACCCTCTTTCAGAGTTCCAACCTGCTTCACCTGGCATACAATAAATGTTTATTGATTAATTACCTGCTTCTTTTAGTTTTTGTTACATTAGATCTGTTTCTGCAAAGCTTTTTTTCATTTTACATAATCAAAATAATTCTTTCTTTCATGATATAGTAATGAACTTTTCTCTAAGTAAGCAGTGAGAAAAGTAAAGCATGAAAGAAGCAGAAGATATTTTGCACAGCAGGTAAAGCAAGCAGGAGTGAGAAAAGGGAGGGAGGACAAATTAAAGATTTGCTTGAGTAATAGGTAGACCCATCTTCTACTTCTTTAGCTTCATCAAATGAGGGCATAACATTATGCAAAAATAATAAATGAGATTTGAAGGATATTTGAATTATAGTCATTAGTATATACTGATAAATGTTAGACTAAACTGATAAACTTTAAAATATTATTATATTAGAACTTGAACATTTGTTGGCATTTAATCTTTCTAAATGACTTAATGTGAGATTCTCAGAGGACAAGATGAATATAAGGCACATTCCTTTTTTTTTCTTTTTTTTTTTTTAAGAACAAGGTATTGAATCAACAAATGTCAGTATCATTTTCAAGCAAATAAGTGTAAAGATCACCACACTTAATTAAACTTAAAAAAAGAAAATCAACAACACTATTAGATCTGGGCTTTGGCTGCTCCTAAATAAATTTGACTTCTTCAAAGTTGTGAATGATCTTGTATCAACAATGACCTTGACTAATTTTCTTTTATTCCATGGAATAAAACAAAGTTAAAAAATATTATGAAATCTATTCCATGGGACCATGTTTAATGGCAAAACCAGAAACGTAGTGGATGTTGGTTTGCTACATATAAGGCATGCTATATATAATTCTGCAGGCCACATGCAAAATACTCAGCCTTTTTCTTTTTAATCTGAATTTATTCTATCCTTCAATCTTTATTAGTTTTTTAAATAATATTTTATTATTTTTTCTAATTTTATGTAAAAACTATTTTTAACTTGAGTTTCTAATTCCCTCTCTCTTCTCATCCCTTCTTGAGGTGCCTTAAGCAATTTGATATAGGTTATGTATGTGCAAACATACAAAACATTTACATATTAGTCATGTTTTGAAGAAAACACAAAGAATGAACATTATAAAGATAAAATGAAAAATAACATGCTTCAAACTGCATTCAGACTCCCATCAGGTCTTTCTTTGAAAAGAGATAGCATTTATCATCATTAATCCTTTGGAATTATATTGGATCATTCTATTGCTGAGAATAGCTTAGTCTTTCACAGCTCATCATTATACAGTATTATTTTTACTGTATACAATGTTCTTCTGACTTCATTTTGCATCAGCTCATAAAAGTCATTGGAGGTTTTAAAAAATTATCCTACTTGTCATTTTTTATAGCACAATAGTTATTATCAACTACAACTTGTTCAGGCATCATCAGGCTGATGAACATCCACTCAATTTGTAATTCTTTTCCACTACCAGACAAGTTGCTATAAATATTTCTGTCCAAATAGATCCTTTTTCCCTTTAAAAAAAATTTTCTTTGGGATACAAACTTAGTAGTAGTAGTGCTTCATCAAAGCATATGCATAGTTTTAAAGCCATTTGGACATGAGTGCTGCCCAGAATGATTGGATCAATTCACAACTCTACCAATAAAGCATTAGTGTCATAATTTTCTCACATCTTCTGTAACATTTATTATTTGTTTCTTTTGTCATGTTAGCCAATCTAATAGGTTGGATGATGCCTCAGAGTGTTTTCATTTGTATTTTTCTAATTAACAATGATTTAGAGCATTTTTTTAATATGATTATAGATTGCTTTGATTTTGTCATCTGAAGACTGTGTGCTTCATAGCCTTTGACTATGAATTGGACAATAACTTATTCTCTTTTTTTCCCCTAAGGCACTTGGGGCTAAGTGACTTGCCCAGGATCACACAGCTAGGAAGTGTTAATTATATGAGGCCAAATTTTAACTCAGATCCTTGTGTACTTTAGGGCCATTGCTCTATCCACTGTGCCATCTAGCTGCCCCAATAAGTTTTATTCTTAAAAGTTTGATTCCATTTTCTATATTTGAGAAATGAGGCCTTTAACTGAGGTACTTTCTATTAAAAAAATAATTCCTAGATTTCTGCTTTCCTTCTAATATTGGTTTCATGTTTGGACAAAACCTTCTAAATTTAATATAATCAAAATTTACACATTTTACATTTGATAATAATGTTTATCCCCTGTTTTGTTCCCTTCTCCATAGAATTGATAGGTAAACTATTCCATTCTCCCTTAACGTGTTTATGGAATTATCCTTTATATTAAAATCATTTACCCATTTTGATCTTATTTCAGAATTGTAAGAATTGTAAGGTTTTTTCCAAATGGCTTTCTAGTTTTCCCAGTAGGTTTTGTCAAATAGTGAGTTTTCAATCCCCAAACCTTGAGTCTTTGTGTTTATAAAATATTAGATTAGTATAAGTCATTTACTGTTGTGTATTGTATACCTATTCTATTCCATGAATCCACATCTCTGTTTTCATAGCCAGTACCATGTTGTTTTGATGATTAATGCTTTATGATATAGCTTGAGAACTTGTATGTCTAGACCATCTTCTTTCAGATCGTTTTCATTAATTCTCTTGATAATCTTAATCTTTTGTTCTTTCAAATAAATTTTGTTATTATTTTTTCTATCTTTATAAAATAATTTTGGGGGTTTGCATAGCATGACAATGAATAAGTAATTTAGATGGAATTGTCATTTTTATGTTGGCTCAGCCCACTCGAGCAATTGTGTGAAAAGTGTTTTGTTCCTGGAATCCTTACAAAGTGATGTCAGTTGCCTAATTTAACATGGTACTTAGCAAATTCTCTAACTCACTAATGTATTTAAGAACTCATTGGAGTTCACAAGTATGGGAGATTTACAAAGTTAACTTTGTAACTTTGTGAATTCACACCTCCCTTAATCCCTCCCTCGAAGGAGGAGTCAACCTTTTACACCCACCATAAATAGATCTTCAGTGAGCCAGTCAAGTTAGTTCAGCAGAAGCCAAGACAGATTCATTCCATCTTCCACCTTTGTGCTGGCTGGAGGCTTAAGGGAGCAGAGGCAAAGGACTAGCGGCAAGAGCTTGCCTTGGCCCGCGAGGCAGAGTGTGTGAACCCTGGAAGAAAAGAGATAAGGGCAAGAGAGAGGGGACGCGCAAAATGGAGGCAAGGCAAATCCATCTGATCAAGCCTCATTTTAATGGGTGCAATAGTACAGATATATATAGCAGTAGAAAAGAAAGCAGGGTTTGTTCAAATACAGTACAGGATTTGGGTCCTAGCCAAAGGGTTGGTATCCCGCCCAAGAGCTGCTATGATGCGATTAGGGGATGCCTAGATATCTGCCTATTCAAAGTTAGGATGTGATTAGGAGATTCCTATTCAGGAAATCTTTGGTATGATGTGCTTAGGAGATTCCTATTCGGGAAATCTTTGGTATAATGTGATTAGGAGATTCAACCTATTCAAGGTTGGCCTTATATGGCTGTAGATTAGTGCCGGCTCCCCACAAGAGCTCTTGGAACCAAGGAGAGAGAAGGCCTCCAGAAAACTAGCCGAGCCCCAAGTGAAGGAGATAAGATTTTGGAAGAGACAATAAAAGACTGTACTTTAACCCCTGGCTGCATTTGGGGTGATTATTGATCTGAACTGATACTAGGGCTACCTCCACAAGAAACCTGCTCCCAGAGAACCGTTATATTTTAAAGAAGAAGAACATCACATTTTGTAACTGTGTTCATATAGTTCCTGGGTTTGTCTTGTCATTTTTATCTCTTGCTGGTGGACTTATTTTTAGTAATATGAAAAAATACTAATCTTTTATGTGATTTTATTTTATATCTTGCAACTTTGCTGTAGTTAATCATTTCAACTAGTTTTTTAGTTGATTCTCTAGAATTCTCTCTCTATATATCTATTGGTTATTTCAGTCAAATATTCCTGACTCCAAGTCCAGTGCTTTGCCATTTATAAATATATATATTTGCATATACACAAGTATCTGTGTGTGTCTGTGTATATAGAGATAGGAACTGGACCTATGATTTTTCTGGTATTCTCAAAATTCTTCAAGATGAGAAATGAGAACACTTTTTACCAAAATAAGATTGAAACTTATTTACAACTTTAGTCTGGGAGTTTCCTGAGGACCTTGAGAGACTGACTTGCTCAGGGTCACATTGCCAGTTTATGTCATATGGGAAGAATTGAATATAGGTCTGTCTCTCAAACCAACTCATTTATCTCTCTCTCTCACACACACACGCACACACACATGCACACACACCCCTACACTTCTCTTTCTCCTCCTCTGTCTCTCCGTTTTCTGTCTGTCTATCTCTCTCCAGCTAGGTAGCATAGTGGATAATGTGCTGGATCAGGAAGACCTAATTTCATGTCTAGCTTTAGACATGGCCTACCAGTGTGACTTTGAGCAAGTCACTTAACCCGTTTTGCCTGTTTATTCATCTGTTAAATGAATTGGAGAAGGAAATAACAGACCACAATATCTTTGCCAAGAAAACCCTAAATGGGTTCATATTTTATATGAACCCATTTATATGAATATTTGCATTCATTTGTTTATATACATATGTTATGATTCTTTATGTTTGCTTGTTATTTATTTTTGCTTCCAGAAAAGTAAGAATACTAGTATTCTAAGTCAGTTTCTTCTCATGGAGAGAATTCCACACACATTAGTGTGTTGATCAGAATAGAATAGATGTTCATTTTAATCTTTTTGTTCCTAATTCAAATCAATAAACATACAGCGAATGCCTATGAACAAAAATGTACTATCTAGTGCAGTGGAAAGAGAATTTTGTTTAGAGTCAGAAACTTAGGTCTGAATTCTGGTTCTGTCACTTTGTGACACTGAGCAAATTTGCCAAATGACCATTGTGCCCTTCAATTTCCTTATATGGAAAAGGAAAAGATTGGATTAGATCCATGATGTCAAACAAGTAGAACCAGATCCCAGTTGTCATATTGTCTTAAATTAGTATAATCTATGCTGTTTGTTTATTTTGTTAATAATTTCCCAGTTATATTTTATTCTGCTTGTGGCTGGGAGTTTGATACTTCCTGATTAGATAAGGTCTTTTTCCAGGTTATAATTGTATAAAATGTGGTTGGAAATGTTGCTTCTGCATCAGAAACACCTATATTTCAACATACTTATAAACATCTACCTGACAAAGAACATGTAACTGTTTTGTTTTGTTTTTTTTTGCCAATAATTCACTTATGCCTTTATGAGCACTATGGCCAAATAAGGTATAAAGAAAGGAGAAGTGAATGACAATGAGAAAGATAATTAAGGTTACAGACTTATAGGGGAATTAGGCACTCTGGATAAGCTATAAGACAGTCATTGGGAATCTGGAGAGAGACTTGCATTTTGAGACAGGAAAAAAACATTATGTTTTAGTGCTTTAAGTATGTGCATTCTTGTAAAATTCTTCTTGCAAAATTATAAATAAAAATCTTTTCCTGACTTCATCACCAAATCTGCAAAGTTCTTGACATGGTATTTGTCTTTTATAGTATATTCTATGTTTCAAGGTTGTTATAAGAGGCAATAAGGTACAATAAAATAATTCTGATTTAGAGTTCAGAATATTGGTTCAAATCCTCCTGCTCTATTATTCCCAGTATAATGGTGGACATCTCTAAGCTTTAGTTTCTTTGACTGTAAAATGAAGGGGTCAGACTGGATGAGTCATTCCCAGATCACATGTGAATTATAAAATACTCTTCATTTTTCAAAACTGTTAGGATTCAAGGGTACCCCAAAAAGATTGGGGTTCCAGACCAGCATTGCAAAGTATCTGAAAAGAATTTGCAGGCTTGGACCCATCTCGAAGTCAAGGGGCAAAGATTATTATAATTGTAATGCCAATTAAAGCAGGCCAAGTTCCAAAAGAAGTTAGCAAAAAACCAAGGGCAGAAAGATAGATTTATTAAAGAGAGGGAGAGAAAAACCAGGTGCTTCATGTCACTGATATGCCAATTTTATGGCTTAGAGGTGGAATTGAGGAGTTATCTGGTTCTGACTTTGTGTGCTGGTACAGTACCCATAATTCTCTGGGAACCTTCCAGAGGTGTTTTTAGCCTGGACATATCACTAGGTTAAGACACCCATCTTTGTTTTGTGCCTTTGTCAACTTTGAGCATCTATATTGTTGATCAATAGTCTAGAAATCCTATTATCACTGACTAACAAGCCATTAACTGACAGCCAGCAAAATTTGTGACCAGTAGTACTGGTCACATAGAGTAAGCTGGGCTAGGATGCCCTAGGGGAAGGAATACATCATTTCCAACTTCATCACTCCCAAGGCCAGGAGCCTCAGAGTTATTGCTACATCTTCCCTAGAATCAAAAATTATGGTCACAGTTCTTGATAGCCACCAGTGGATCAAAAAATGTGCATTATGAAGCAGTGATATTCCTCAGAAACCAAATGTTTAAAAAAAATTTTTAGGATGAGAAGTGACTCTTTTAGACAACATGTGCAAAACTCATCAGACAGTGGCACATTTCTAAGAAATATGCTTTTGGGAAGTTGTATTCTAAAATATATTAGTAGGATCCTAGCTTTGGACTCAGAATAATAGAATTGAATAGAGAATTCTGTTATCCTGTCTTTTTTTTTTTTTTTTTTTTGGCCATCTCTGGTTGGAGAAATTGAGTAAAGAATTACTACTGAATGCCAATTCTTTTTTTTTTTTTTTAATAGCTTTTTATTTACAAGATATATGCCTGGGTAATTTTTCAGCATTGACAATTGCAAAACCTTTTGTTCCAACTTTTCCCCTCCTTCCCCCCACCCCTTCCCCCAGATGGCAGGTTGACCAATACATATTAAATATGTTAAAGTATAACTTAAATACAATATATGTATACATGTCCAAAGAATTGACACTTGGCCACAAGAAAAAAAAAAAGAATTACTACTGAATATGTTACAAGAGGAGAAAAAAAAAATCTTTTCTACCTTGAAATATGTTCATTATTATATTTCTAGTGGGAAAAACATTAAAATGATACAAATTCTAGTCTTTAAATTTTTAAGTGATATATTTTCCTATCTTATAAGAGTTGAATATTTTCTTCAATCTAAAACATTTGCTATCTGCCTGAACCTTACAACTTCTAGGCCTTTCTTTTATGCCCTTTGGTGAAATTTTTTAAAATATATATTAGCAGCTTATGAGTTGTAGCTGTCTCTCTCTCTGTCTTTTTTTTTTTTTTTTTTTAACATTTGATCCACAAAGATTTATTGTAATTATAATATTAATCGAAGCATTGAAGAGGGCTAATTCCAAGGGAATCTAGCAAAGAGCCAATAGTAACTGAGCTAATTACAGGGGGATTTTACAATGATTCAGAATTAAGGAGATAACTTTATGGGAAAGAGAAACAAAGTTTAGGCTGATATGCTAATACGGCTTCAACTGAGGTAATTTCCACCTTTGACCAGCTTTGTTTGTGATACTCCCAAGGCCAAGATAGGGCTTCTCAGGAATTACAACTTCCTCACACCACACTAGGATGTTGTGGTACCCAAGATGGGCAGTGGAGGGCAAAATTAAATGCATTTCAAATGGGAGGGAGTTTTATGGGATGCACATACTGGAGAAGCTGCTATCTAGTAAAAACCGCAGACTTAGTGTCCAAATGCAGCAACAGGGAAATAGGTTTGAATTTGTTTCCATTTTGGAATTCCTTGGGATCTATAACAGGTGCCTCTTCATTTGACTTTCTTTTTAAAAACTGTTTTCAGTAGTCCTTTTTAAATTGGTTTTGATCACCCTCAGGCAATTTGTAGCTCCTGGATTTAGCATGAGCAGCTGCTGCATCTAATACCTTTCATCTCTTACTCCTCATCTCTCTCAGACCTGCTATTTAGAATATTTGGGTCTTACCACTTAACTTAAAACAGAAGTTTATTTTCTATAGTGAGGAAAGGGGTTTTAAAGTAAGGAGGGGAACTAGACACATTTGCACACTACCTTGTCTTAGTGGGATCAAATCTCCATACTTCTAACAATGTCTACACTGAGCTGTAGCCCTAACAATGAGGAGTAACAGCAACAATGAGATGTTTGATTCATAGCCGGGTTTCATGAATGGAACATGGATATAGCGGGTGCTTATCAGAACTCAGAAAACACCTAATGCTTGTCAAAGCAATACAATAGTTATGTGAAAAAATTATGCGATTTTGCTTTTTGCAGAGGCTGAGCGCAAAGAATTGTTGTACCAAGATCAGGGCACAGCTTTTTTGTTGGTCTCTTCGACAATACTATGACTATATGACTATTTTTGTGTTGCTTGAAACAGAAGTACTATAGGAATGTGTTATGTTGATGAAATGATTTACAACCCGTTTTTTTCTGTGCTTCTTCAGGTAACAGTTCATGTCCAAAGATAATTATCGTTTCATCTCCTTGCCCATCAAGCAAGACTGACACACCAGTTAATCAGAATGTTTGTGATGAGCCTCAGGGAATAAATGGAAAAGCACTAATTAAAGTGTCCCCAAATTCAACTGCAAGTCCAAAGCCACAAGGTAAGTTCACATACGGGTTGTACTTTGAAAACTCAAAATAAACTTACCTAATCAACCTGTTACTCAATTAATGTGGGTAACTCCCAGTGAAGAAACTCCCTCTGCTGAGGTAAACTGGAAACTTATCTCCTTTTTTTTTTTTTTTTTAAGGCTAAATTGTAGGTAATATTTTTATTTTTTTCAATTACATGTAAACATAATTTTAATAGTCATTTTTATATAAAATTTTGAGCATTATATTTTTTCCAACCCTCCCCATTTCCTGAGATGGTAAACAATTTGATGTAGATTGTGTGTATGTATATGTATGAAATTGTGTTAAACATATCCATATTAGTCACGTTGTAAAAAAAAGGAAGAAAATAATAGCCAAAAAAATGAGAAAAAAATAAAGTGATGAGTATATGCTTCAGTCTATATTCAGACTCCATCAGTTCTTTCTCTGGATGTAGAGAGCATTTTCTCTGAGTTTTTTAACTTGTCTTCGATTGTGTTGCTAAGAAGAACTAAATCACTCATTGTTCTAATCATCACGCAATGTTGCTACATAATATTGTCCTGGTTTTGTTTACTCAGCATCAGTTCATCACTTCATCATAAGTCTTAATTTTTCTGAAATCATTCTGCTGATCATTTCTAATAGCACAAGAGTATTCTGTTACAGTCATGTACCACGGCTTGTTCAGTCAGTTGATAGACAATTCTTCAATTCCAGATCTTCTTAACTTTGAGGCTAATTCTCTGTCATACTGCGTAGGTAGATTTACTTGGTAAAAAAGAGGGAGAAGCACTGTTGTAGAACTGATGTCCATTAAATCCATAAAATTAATAGTAGTTTTGTAAGTATTTTGTAAGGTAAGAGAGAGATTTTGTCTGTATTTAGTCTCTATTAATCTTTGTGATACAAAGTTGTGATTTGCAACTGAGAATGATCTGTTTGTTAGACCACCCATTGACTTCTTTTGAAGTCTCTTTATTTGGGTATTGACAGATAATTAAAGATTAAGCAGATAGATATTTTGTTATTGCCATTATTTTGTGGGGGGTGGGATGCTTTAGATTAATCTCAAGAAGCTTGTAACTTTAAATACATGTTTTGGACTTAAAGAATGATACCATAAGCAAATTAAGAGAGCAGGGGATAGTTTACCTATCAGATCTTTGGAGGAGGAAGAAATTTATATCAGAAGAAGAAGTAGAGAACATTATAAAATGCAAAATGGACAACTTTGATTATATTAAATTAAAACGTTTCTGCACGAGCAAAACCAACACAAACAAGATTAAAAGAGTTGGGAAAAAATTTTATAGTTAGTGTTTCTGATAAAGGCCTTATGACCTTAGTTCTAAAATACATAAAATACCTTTTAACTTTAAGTGCAGATAATGTCAAGGTGGTCAAAATTAGTTTTTTAGAAATATTTAGAATGGAGGTGGGGGAAGAAGGATGGCAAGAAAGTTGTTAATCCTTTTGAAGCTATACCACAAAAATGAAACTAGCTTTGTTTAGTTTACTCTTTCCAAGAAAATATTCTTATTTCTAATAAAGTAGTAGACATTCTCAGAATTTCTTGGTACCATTAAAAAAATTCAATTTCCAGATTATTTTGCTTTGGATTTACTCTTATTTTCCTTTTAATACTTTAAAGGCAAATAAAAGTCAATTATGAGAGATTTTAGTAATTGATCATTAATTTGTGACCTGCCCTTTTTCTTTTATTTCTCTTAAAACCCAATTCCTGAAAAGGTTAGTTAGCCTCTGAAGAGTTTAGCTGAGTGATGCTCTGAAGATGGTCTGAATGCCACTGTGCACCTCTCATCTCCCCCCTAAAAAACAAAACTGGGAGATTTTATTTCTGTTTTAGAGTTTGAACAGAATTCTGTCTAGTTGAGCCTTTTCCTGGGGGAAGAATCTGATCCCACTCCAATAGAGTAGGACAATCCAGCTCTTTTTTTTTTTTTTTTTTTTAATTTAATAGCCTTTTATTTACAGGATATATACATGGGTAACTTTACAGGATTAACAATTGCCAAACCTCTTGTTCCAATTTTTCACCTCTTACCTCCCCCACCCCCTCCCCTAGATGGCAGGATGACCAGTAGATGTTAAATATATTAAAATATAACTTAGATACATAATAAGTATACATGACCAAAACATTATTTTGCTGTACAAAAAGAATCAGACTCTGAATTATTGTACAATTAGCTTGTGAAGGAAATCAAAAATGCATGTGTGCATAAATATAGGGAGACAATCCAGCTCTTAAAGGAGAAAATTAGCTGGAAAGGTCTGAATGGAAATGACCCTACCTGAAGCTTTAGGCCACTCAGTCTCATGATTAAGAGAGATTCTCGGCAGAAGAAGCTGAAGACATTTGACCAGTCAGGGTTGATTTTCAATTGTCAGTGGAATTCCCTTCCAGAAGGGATTTAATACATTTCAGGGTCTCCCTTAGTATTTTTAATTACTGTGAGAAATCAATTACCATCAGGTTATTGACTCCTGACTAGCCTAATTAACAAATTGATTATTAATTACTAAAAATAATTACCGAGAGAAACCAATTACCATCAAGTTATTGACTGCTGGCTAGCCTAATTAATAAATTGATTATTAATTACTAAAAATAGTCTAGTAGGGTTTTCTTTCATCTTAATTATAACTAGTTACTTTTTAAAATTTTTTCTAATTTAAAGGTCTCTAGAATAAAATAGAATGATCTCAGTTGTGGGAATTATTCAGCCATTTTCTTTTTTTTTTCTATTTTATGTTTTCCCAGTTATATATAAAAATAATTTTTAATATTCCTTTTTAAAGTTTTGAATTCCAAAATCTCTCCCTCAATGTTAGTCACATTATGAAAAAAAAAATACAAAATCCCACCCTTACCCCCAAAAGAAGAAAAATAAATTTGAAAAAAAGTATTTTTAGATCTATATTTAGACTTCATTAGTTCTTTCTCTAGAAGTGGATTGCATTTTTCATTATAAGTCCTTCTGAATTGTATCACATCATTATATTGTTCAAAATATCTAAATCATTCACAGTTGATCCTTCTACAGCATTGCTGTTAACTTTGTACAATTTTGTCCTGGTTCAGTTCATTTCACTTTACATTAGTTCATGTATGTCTTTGTAGGTGTTTTTTTTTTGAATACATCCTACTTATCATTTCTTAGTAGAATAAATAGGATTCTATCACAATCATATACCACAATTATTTTGTTATTCCCCAGTTTATGGGTATTCCCACAATTTCCAGTTGCTTGCCATGACAAAAAGAATAGCTATAAATATTTTTTTACATATAGGAATATTTTCTTTCTTTTTTTTTTTTTTTTTAATCTCTTTGGAATATAAACCTAGTCTAGTGGTGATATTGTTGAGTCAAAGGGTTTATATGGTTTTATAACCCTTTGGGCTTAGTTCCAAATTATTCTCCAGAATGGTTAGATCAGTTTCCAATTCCGTTTAACATTACATTACTGTCCTAGTTTTCCAATATCCTTTCAACATTTATCATTTTCTTTTTCTGTTTTATTACTCAATCTGTTTAAATGTCCTAATCAGCCACTGCACCTAAAAAAACCTCTGGAGAAGAGAAGAGGATGGTGACTTTGCATTTATCTGCCCCACTTAAATTCAATTTATTTGCAAGTCCAGATGTCACCTTCCTGATATTATTGATCCTCTTCCAGCAAAGAATAAACATCTTTAAATAAAATCTGATAGTTGTAGAGTAGTCAGAGTGTTATATTTGCATTTTTGGATAGCTTTGAAGTCTATCTGAAAACTTATTCATAGCCTTTGACCACTGGCTACTATTCTTTAAATGCAAAATACATCCAAAAATATGATTTCAGGGATTGGACATTAGCAGCTGGAGAATTTGGAAAGGCCTCTTATTGGAGGTAACATTTGAATAAATCTTTAAAGAAAACTAGGGATTCTAATGCTAAAGAAGCATGCCCAAAAGTTGCATGAGATATAAAATTTGTATGAATTTACCAGTTATCCATAAAGTAACTTTTAAGATGTAATCATATTTTTTTTAATTTAATTTAAAATTGGGAGTTTTAGATTTGAAATTAAATTAAAGTTACAGATCTGAATCTGTGATTTAACTTTAAAAAATTTGTAATTAGTAATTATTGTAGTAATTGATTGTTAGAGTAATTATGTAGTAATTATTGTTCTGGTTTCAAAAAGAGCCTCAGGTTTTTAGAAAATAATAGTTTATTTCATACCAGTCTCGTCAATTTAAAAAAAATTACTGCATAAAAACTTTTCTCTTGCTTAGTTCAGAAGCAAACAGTAGCTATATAGCTTTGACCCTAGGAACAGAGTAAAGACTCAGTCTTAGCCTCTGGTCTTTGATAAAGCGTGTAGTGGAATAACCAAGACAGGAATCCTAGACCAAAGGAGAGAACCTGCAGAGCCTTCCAGCTAATGGTTAAGTTCAGTAGCAGTCTATTGAAACTTCCAAAAAAGGGCAAACCAACAAAGGTCTTGCTTAGATCACAACCGAGGTGATTGTTGGCGGGGATGTGGGAAAACTGGGACATTGATGCATTGGTGGTGGAGTTGTGAACGAATCCAACCATTTTGGAGAGTAGTTTGGAACTATGCTCAAAAAGTTAATCAAACTGTGCATACCCTTTGATCCAGCAGTGTTACTATTGGGCTTATATCCCAAAGAGATTATAAAGAAGGGAAAGGGATCTGTATGTGCACGAATGTTTGTGGCAGCCCCTTTTGTAGTGGCTAGAAACTGGAAACTGAATGGATGCCCATCAGTTGGAGAATGGCTGAATAAATTGTGATATATGAATATTATGGAATATTACTGTTCTGTAAGAAATGACCAACAGGATGATTTCAGAAAGGCCTGGAGAGACTTACACGAACTGATGATGAGTGAAATGAGCAGGACCAGGAGATCATCGTATACTTCAACAACAATATTATATGATGACCAGTTCTGATGGACCTGGCCATCCTCAGCAACGAGATCAATCAAATCATTTCCAATGGAGCAGTAATGAACTGAACCAGCTACGCCCAGAGAAAAAACTCTGGGAGATGACTAAAAACCATTACATTGAATTCCCAATCCCTATATTTATGCCCAGCTGCATTTTTGATTTCCTTCACAAGCTAATTGTACAATATTTCAGAGTCTGATTCTTTTTGTACAGCAAAATAACGTTTTAGTCATGTATACTTATTGTGTATCTAATTTATATTTTAAGTTATTTAACATCTACTGGTCATCCTGCCATCTAGGGGAGGGGGTGGGGGGGTAAGAGGTGAAAAATTGGAACAAGAGGTTTGGCAATTGTTAATGCTGTAAAGTTACCCATGCATATAGCCTGTAAATAAAAGGCTATTAAATAAAAAAAATTAAATTAAAAAAAAAAAAAGATCACAACCTAGGTTAAGAATTGCAGAGCTTGGATCAGAAAGACAGTGAGCAGGCTTTACCCTAGATTACATTACTCTGAAGCACTAGCAGCTTATAGGTCTCCATTCCAAGGTATTCCTGAATTTGTTGACTACCACAAACAACACTTAGTATCCCATTAAATCAGCAAAAGAACTTAAAAATAGTTCAGTGCAGTCATTCATATTCAGTGAATATCTAAAATGAAAAACAATCATAATGAAAAGCCATCTTAATTTCATTCAGAATAAATAATGCTCTACTACATTTCTTTTTATTTTTTGCAGGATTATTTAAAACTAAATTTTATGTAAATTTATAATCAGAGTTGGGGGGTGAATTTGGAGGGATAGATAGGGGAAGCATACCAGAAGTTTTAGCCATCAGAATTTTAAAAATTAACCTGATTCTTTCAAGATGTTCCTAGAGCCCTTGGTAGGGGTAGGAAGCACAATGAATTTAGGGTAAGTGTAGGGTAAGAAGGCAAGTAGTAAGTGACCCTTGATGTAGTGAAAATGAAGATCAGTCTGTAATGACAATCATGTGAGAGTATGAGAATTTGTTAAATAACTTCAAAAAGCAAAAACATTCAACAAAACTTTACTGAAGGCCTTTAAATGTATTCAAACTTAATTGGCCACTCCTTTGAAGAAATGGTTACTCAAAGAACAAATTATAGAAATGATAATTTCATTAAAGAAAATAACAGTGATACAACATATCAAAACTTGTGTTACAAAGCACCTCTTAGGTAAAAATTTATTTCTTCAAACAATTTTCATCATTAGAAGAGAGAACAGAATCAATAAGTTGGGTTATACAATTAGAACAAATTTAAAATCTGAAAATCAAAAAAGATTTTAAATTTAAAATTTAAAATAAATAACTTGGTAAAAGTAAGTCTCTTTTCAAATATAGAGAAACTGTTAGCCAATCTGTCTTTAAAAAGAGAGAAAATAAAATTAGTAACATAAGAAATAAAGATGAAAATCCACAATTATTAATGTAGAAATTAAGAGAATTATTGGAAACTTTTGCTCTATGTAAACCAACAAACAAATGGCTTAAATCTAGTAGATGAATTTATAGAAATATAAATTAACAGAACAAAACAAATAGTTAAATTTGCATATCTCAATCTCAGAAAAAGAAACCCCAAAGAGAAAGAAAAACAAGGACCAGATTTAGTGGTAATTAAATTCCATCAAATAACTACAAAATAATTAATTCCAATATTATATATTATTTGAAAAAAATAGGGGGAAAGGTATCCTACTATATTTTTTCTGTGATACAGATATGGTAATGTTTATTAGATCAGGGAGAAGCTAATCAGAAGGAAGAAAATTAATAGACCTATGGTCTTTAAGAAGTACAAAAATACCAAAGAAAATCTTTCAAGAATTGTCAAATACAGATAGAAAAGCAAGTAAGATTTTCTTCTCAAGAAGTTCACAAGGAGAGAAAATTTACCTAGAAAGTTTCAGCTTCTAATCAGATAACAAAAATCATATGGTCCTTAGAGTATAGTAGGTGATAGTACAAGCATTTTCTTTTAAGTAATTTCCATTGATAAAACCATGTCTGTTGGTAATATGTGGTCTTTTAATAGTGTAAAAGGAAAACTTGTTTTTCTTCCTTTCTAGGAGCTTTGTCTGCTGAGGGAATTGGGGCTATAGCACCTGCAGAAGCAATTGACCATCTCCATAATGGTTGCTTCTTTGAATAATAACTGTGGGGACTAGCATGCTAGTAGGGTTGGTTATCTGGGAAGCACTCTGTTTCTTCATCTCTAGGGCTTTTACCTTGGTGGCAACTGGTTGGCAGCAGCTCTTCACATCAGCAAGTTTACGCCATGGTTGGTTTGTTCCTCTGGTTGATGGCTGTGGACGATTTTGGGGCCTGACTGGAAGCAATGCTGGTTATTTGGATTGGGACTGGCAATGGAGATTGTTACTTCCATATTTTAAAAGTTATATTCTATGACCAGGCTGATCTTACACCAGCAAATAAATCTCATATTTATTTTAAAAATTATAAAATCCACATGATTAGTTCAATAAATGTAGAAAAAGGAGGCCCTTTAGTTTAGTTTAAATTGTAAAGTAAAAAAGTCACTCACAAGTCACTGGACTGTTAACAGAAAGTTTCCTTTACCCTCATATGGGAAGAATATATAACAAGTATGCAATAGATGTATAGGAACATCTCTTATATCTCCATATGGGAAAATATGGAGTCAGTAGATTAAGGTGTGGTGACTTAATGGTATCTCCCAAGTTAGAGATATCATGATTCTGAGAGGAGCAAAACTTTTTTTTTTTCTTTAGGTAACCAAGAAGCTATGGTTACATAGTTTAGGTAGAAGAGGTCACAATTTAAAAGAGCAAGGGAGATTTTTTTTTTTTTTAACAGCTTTTTATTTACAAGTTATATGCATGGATAATTTTACAGCATTGACAATTGCCAAACCTTTTGTTCCAATTTTTCCCCTCTTTTCCCCCACCCCTTTCCCTAAATGGCAAGATGACCAGTAGATGTTAAATATATTAAAGTATAAATTAAATACAAAATAAGTATACATGACCAAACCGTTATTTTGCTGTACAAAAAGAATTGGATTCTGAAATATTGTACAATTAGCCTGTGAAGGAAATCCAAAATGCCAGCAGACAAAAATATAGGGATTGGGAATTCAGTGTAATGGTTCTTACTCATCTCCCAGAGTTCTTTCGCTGGGTGTAGTTGGTTCAGTTTATTACTGCTCCATTGGAACTGATTTGGTTCATCTCATTGCTGAAGATGGCCAGGTCCATCAGAATTGATCATCATAGAGTATTGTTATTGAAGTATATAATGATCTCCTGGCCCTGCTCGTTTCACTCAGCATCAGTTCGTGTAAGTCTCTCCAGGCCTTTCTGAAATCATCCTGTTGGTCATTTCTTACCAAACAATAATATTCCATAATATTCATATACCACAATTTATTCAGCCATTCTCCAATTGATGGGCATCTACTCAGTTTCCAGTTTCTGGCCACTACAAACAGGGCTTCCACAAATATTCTTTCCCTTCTTTATGATCTCTTTGGAATATAAGCCCAGTAGTAACACTGCTGGATCAAAGGGTATGCACAGTTTGATAACTTTTTGAGCATAGTTCCAAATTGCTCTCCAGAATGGTTGGATGTATTCACAATTCCACCAACAATGTGTTAGTGTCCCTGTTTTCCCACATCCCCTCCAACATTCCTCATTATCTTTCCCTGTCATTCTAGCCAATCTGACAGGTGTGTAGTGGTATCTCAGAGTTGTCTTAATTTGCAATTCTCTGATTAATAATGACTTGGAGCATCTTTTCATATGGCTAGAAATAGTTTCAATTTCTTCATCTGAGAATTGTCTGTTCATATCCTTTGACCATTTATCAATTGGAGAATGGCTTGATTTGTTATAAATTAGAGTCAATTCTCTATATAGTTTGGAAATGAGTCCTTTATCAGAACCTTTGACTGTAAAAATATTTTAAGGGAGATATTTTTTATGACTGGATAGAGGAAGAGTTTCTGATTAAAGGTATAAGAGATAAAATGGCATTTTGATTACATAAAATTGAAAAGATTTTGCATAAATAAAATCAATAAAATTAAAATTAAAGTTTTTCATTAAAATCTAACGAACCCAATATGTATGTGGAATTGATTCAAAATTTTGAAAATAAGATCCATTCACAATAGATATAAATGGTCAAAGGTTACAGGTACCTAGTTCTCAAAGAAAGAAAAGAAAAGAAATACCAGTAGTCACAAGAAAAAATGCTCCAAATCACTAAGAATAAGAGAAATGTAAATTATAACTCTTAAGTTTCTATTTCATGTTCATCTCTTCAGCATAGATGACTAGAAAAAGAAAATGGTAGTTGTTAGAAGGGTCATGAGAAGGTATACTAATGAACTATTTGGTGGGGTTGTGAATTAGTCCACCTATTCTGGAAAGCAATTGAAGCTATTCTTACTCAAAGTTGCTAAAGTAAGCTTACCCATGGACATAGAAATACTAAGCATATACTCCCCAGAAAACTGAACAAAGACTAAAAGGACTTACATATTAAAAATATAAATAGCAACACTTTTTGCTTGTAGCAAAGATTGAAAACTGACTATTTAACCAACAGTTGAGAACTGATTCAATAAATTATGGTAGGAATATTATAATAGAACCCAGAAGAAAAAAAACGAAAAACACAGGGAACAGAAAGGTAGTAGTCAAATGTAAAGGGCTGAAATTCTGAATATGTAAACTGGAATCAGACAACCCAGCACTTAAGGCTAATTACCTATCGGATAATACTTTATTAACATATGCTTGGAAAATGGCTTTTCCCACTGTTCTGTGCTGGCTGGATCTTTTGGTGTATACAGATAATTGTAGGAGGGATTAGGGGGTGGAGGAAGACAAGCCAGAGTCACTTTGGAGGAGGAGAAGGAGGAGAAGGGAGGTCGGGAGGTAGAGAGCTTGTGGCGGCTTCGTCCATCTCCTTTATTTTCTCCCCCTATCTTCACAGTCAAAAGCATATTCTGTGGCTAGCCTTTTCTTCTTCTGGGTTCTATTTCCTTATCTTAAAAATAAATGATAACTTTCTAGCTCTAAAACTCTGATTCTGTAATCTATAAATTTAGGTTTTCTCATCAATTCATTTTGCTTCTTTAGCAAGCCAGTTTGAGTTTTGGGCACTTAAAATTTCATAGCATTAGCAAAAAGGCTTCTTCCATAAAGTTTTGTGTTCTATGGACCATAAAATCATAGACTTTAAGTTAGAGGTAGTTTTATTTCTCTCAAAAGATAAGGAAAAGAAAAACTAGAATTCAACATGCCATTTTAAAGAATCCAGCTTGTGAAAATTTTTGATGTTTGTGTAACTCAAGTGATTAGTTCCTCTTCATTTATAATGCAAGCTTTTTAACAAATTAATTACTAATGATGCATTAATTTAAGCAACTGAACTTAAATGTTATTACTATCATTTGAATTTTGATTATGTATGTGAATACATATGTGTGTATACAGATATTCTTAACTGTTCCATTTGCTTAAATTTTTATGCTAGCATCCTGACCATTGGAGATATGCTTGTTAAAAGAGTTAGTAGTACAAGGTTGTGCCTTTCACCTTGTAATCATTGTTGATTACATTTATATAACTCTTCAGGGCTTATAAGAATTTTCTGACAACATTTTTATAAGCTAAAACACATTTTATCATTAACAATAACAGTATCTTGTGCTTACTTTATCTTTTTTATTTTTGAGATCATAAACTCTGAAATTCCTTTTGATATTAGTTCCCATACTTAGTTTTCCTCTTTTTCTCATTCCTTTTAATTCTGGAATTCATTTATTTCCCCTTCTTTTCCTAGTCCATCATGACTGTTTTGGTTTCTCAGTGGATGACTAGTTACATTATTCTCTCAAATTCTTTGCTCTTTTTGCTTCTGCATCATATTTCTGTGGTTTACTTTTCAGTTGTTTGCTAAATCTTATTGATTCAATCCTCTATAACTTCTTTTTCTTTCATTCCCTTCTTTCCATTCACATGGTCATTATAATAATCCAAGCCCTCATCATTTCTCTGCTAGATTATTGTGGTAGGCTTAAATGGTCTCTGCTTCCAGGAATTCCCCCTTCCAAGCTCTTCTCTTTTTTATTTTTTATCATATGTTCAGGTTTTTTAAGTTAACTTCTTGAAAAGCCAGTCATTTTAACTTTTCTTTTGAAAGGCCAGTAATCTTTAAATTGTCTCTAGACAATGTATCTTCTAGATCAATGGATTTTGCTTATAACGGAGATCCTTTTAATGTTAGTAATCTTTGCTTTACTTCATTATATTCCCATTCACTATACTTCAGTGTAGTCCCATTCTTTTCTCTCTTTGAATATTGCAAGATGAAGAATATTGAAACAAAACACTTGTTAGGAATAGAAAATTGTTCCTAAGAGAGGACAAAACTGGAGTAAATTCCAGAGAGGTTCCAAGAGTGAAATTAGAATCTTGAAAGACAACAAATAGTAGAATTTAAAGCCTCCCCAACATAGTGATCCTCCTGATGGAGGATTTAAAAAAAAAACAAAAAACCTGACTCCATGGTGTCAAATGAGAAGAAGCAAATGAGAGAAAGAATGGGATCACAAAGGTTGCCTTTGGCTGAATTTATTCTTTACTCAACTTCACTTCTTGAAAGTATTAATTTTCTTCAGGGCTCAGATCATATTCCATACTATTTAATTTTCCCCATTTATTGGTGCTGTCTCTTCTTCACATTATCTTTTTAAAAATTATTTGTTTATATGTCTTTATCTCTCAGTAGCATGTAAGTAAGATCCTTGCATGCTGAGACTATTTGGGTTTTGTGTTTATAACACACACGTACACACACTCTTTTGTATTATATGAAGTAATTTGTATATGTAGAAGGTAGTGAACAAATATTTGTTGAATTGAATTGAATGAGATAGGCAGTCCAAGTATTATGACTGTTTTATAAAATAGAGAACTGCCTAATACCCCATATTTCCAACAACATGCTGCCATGTACAGACAAATTCAAATCTTGCTTATTTGCTTCTGAGTTCAGAAGAGGTCATGTATATTGTAGGTAAAATGACTGTGAGCAACAGGGATGGAAATTCTATATGTATAGATCCCCATGAATGAAATTTCAATCTATCACACCTATATTTTGAATAAATTAAAATCTGCAAAGCCTACTTAAAATTATTAAGGTACATCTTCATTAGCAGAGGGTAGAAGTTAACTTTGAGATTTATTTGTCAAGGTCTCATTTAATGTTTGAGAAAGCTAAAGGTTCTCATTCTTTGTCTTTGGATTCACTGCTCTTCTCCTTAAAGAACAAGTCATTAAAATAGCATAATACTTTTTTTTTTTTTTTGTACAGTGCCTCCAAAACCATTACATCTGCAGAATTCACCGATATCCAAGTATAAAGCTTTACTTAATATAAAACCAAGAATGGAGGAAGTTAATTCTGTCCCTGCTTCTTTTCTCTCAAAAGAAAAACCCAGTAAGGTATCAGATCTCATCAATCACTTTGAAGGAGGCAGGTAAGTAATTTATATTTGAAGAGAGAGGGGAAGGGGAAAAAAATCTGATATTTAAAAAGATGTTATAGACATGTGTTTTTAAGTTAGTAAAAATTATTATACAGTTAAGTAATATAGATCTATATAAGTAGAAGATTGTTTTTTCATGAGTTAAGCTTTGCTTTAATACTGGTATTGTCATTATAGCATATTGCCTATCTGTAATACATCATAGTACTACATTTTTGTGCAGTATTCTATCTGCTTTCTTTGAAATCACTTATGACTGATTTTATAATGTGAACATAATTGTACTTACCAAGATATCCCTTACAGATCTGTTTTTTTTTATTTAGCAGGGTTTTAATGATATCTCTCCCATAGGTAGTCTAAGTAGGTCGTGTAACAACTATACAAATCCCCACATTCTTGGACTCATTATTCATTCTCTCTAGATTTAAAAAAAATCAAGATATATATTCTGATAAAGACTGATAAATTACAGACATTATATAGTATCTTTCCTTCTTACTAAAATTATTTTTTTTAATTTTTTTTATTATAATAACTTTTTATTGACAGAACCTATGCAAGGATAATTTTTTACAACATTATCCCTTGCACCCACTTTTGTTCCGATTTTTCCCTTCTCCCTCCACCCCCTTCCCTAGATGGCAAGCAGTTCTATATATATGTTCAATATGTCGCAATATATCCTAGATACAATATATGTGTGCAGAACCAAATAGTTGTCTTGTTGCACAGGAAGAATTAGATTCAGAAGGTAAAAATAACCTGGGAAGAAAAACAAAAATGCAAACAGTTTACATTCATTTCCCAGTGTTCTTTCTTTGGGTGTAGCTGCTTCTGTCCATCATTGATCACTTGAAACTGTCTCTTTGTCAAAGGAATCCACTTCCATCTTACTAAAATTATGATATTTCTTATAAAACTCTATAAAATATTAAGCAAGTAAAACTTTTTCCCTTAAGCTTTTATTCATCTAGCTCTTTCTACTTGACTTAAACAAAAGTAGCCATCCACTTTATTAACAGTGTAACAAACAATAAAACAAAGATAAAAGTATGAATAAATGAAAAAGGTCATAGGCATAATATTCTGTAGCTCTGAAAATACAGTTCCACCATTCAGCTCTCCCACGATGGTAGCCGAAGCCTCTCAGGAATTCTCTTCATGCTGTTTCTTCCTGAAATATGAGTCCAACTTACTCCCTACAGGAAATGCCTGTTCAGATTCTTTATCCTGAAGAGTTATTCAGTCTTTCGGGAAAGTTCTATTTCTTTTTCACCTAAATTCCATTCTTTCATCCCAATTAACAGATTCCAGAATGATATACCTTTATAAAGATAAAGTTACATTACCCATGAAAAAGGATGTTAAAGCTGAATTTACATATCAATATTTTTTGTATTTTAAATAAAGTTCCTTCAGAATTTCCAGCAAAGTGATTTCTATTTTTTTAATACTTATTTTTATTCAGTGAAATGAAATCTTCATTCCCACCCATTTGAAAAAGAAGGGGAAAAAAAGCTATTGTAATGAATACGGTCAAGTAAAATATTGTCATATTGGCCAAATTCCTCTGTTACCACTCCCAACTCTCACACCTAAATCTCAATCTGCACTCTGAGTCCTTCACTTCTGTTTCATAAGATCGGGAGCAAATTTTGTCATGAGTCTTCTGAAATGTTCTGGTTATTTTCGTGTTCAGAGTTCTTGAATCTTTCAAAAAAATTTTTTTATGGTGTTATTACATAAATTGTGCTAGTTCTGCACACTTCATTCAGTATGAGTTAATATAGATCTCCCCAGGTTTCTCTTAAAAGCACAATAGTGTTCCATTACATTCATTTTCATAATTTGTTTGAGACATTCCCCTTCAGTTTCCATTTTTTAGCCACTTTGAAAAAAAGGAGCTACATGTGAGTTCTTTTCCTCTTTATTTGATCTCTTTGGGGGTAGAGACATAGTTTAGTAGCATTACTAAGTAAAAGTACAACAAAGCTTAAAAACTTTGGGAGCATAGTTCCCATAGTTTGGGAGCATTCTGCATTCCAGAATGTCTAGATCAATTCACACCTCCACCATAGGTCGTACATTTATGTGCTTGTTCTCTAGGTAGGGGACCACAGTTGTCTGTCTTCTTTTTTTTTTTTTAACTTCGACTGTCTGATGGATATGTAGTAGTATTTCCATGTTTAATTTGAATTTCTTTAATAGTGACTTAAAGCATTTCTTAATATGGCTTTTGCTAGTTTGGATTTTTTCCTTATCAAACAAACTATTCATATCGTTTAATCCTTTATTAATTAGGGAATGACTGTTCTTATAAATTTTAATGTATTCCAAATGTAGCTTAGAAATGAAATTGTTATTAGAGAGACTTACTACAAGATTTTATCCCATTTGCCTGCTTCTCTTACTTTTACTACATTAGTTTTGTTTGCACAAAAACTTTATAAACTTATGTAAGAAAACCTGCCTATCTTTATCTTCTTTTCCCCATGTTTGTTCATGAACTCTTCTCCTATCCATGAGTGTAATGGGGTATTTTTCCTTGCTCCTCTAATTTGCTTATGAAATAATCTTTTATTCCTAAGTCATATTTACATCTGCAGCTTATTTTATTTATTTATTTATTTACTTGTTGTGGTCTTTAATTAATTTATTTATTTATTGAGAGTTTACTTTATTTATATTCAGTATGAAATGATGTTCCCTCCTACCAGTCTATTAGATTATGTCTTGAAGACAAGAACTGTGTATTGCCAGCAAAAAGTAAAAAAAGTGTTGTGCTGTATACAATAACTTGTTCATCCATTCCTCTGGTGATGGAAATCTATTCAATTACAAATTCTTTATCATCACAAAAAGAGCTGCTTATAAGTATTGGGGAGCTGGAATTTTTAGCCTCAGAGGGACAGCAAAACCAAGAACATTTGTGTAACAGTATGGTTAGGATCTCTACCTGTAACTTGGGAGTGGAGAGGAGTGCTCATGGTTGGACCTCTGGACAAAGTTCAGAAAATAATAGTGAGAAGGACTTGAGACCTAGACTACCATTTCCCACATCCTGAAACTGGAACTGATTACAATAATAAGCTGCTAAAAATAGCTACTGTAAGGATAGAGAAAATCTGGGTTCATTATGAGGAAGATACTGAAGTTAAAAAAAAAAAAAAAAAGCCAAACTCTTTAATTCAAAATCAAATGTCAAATGATCAGAAGCCCAAAAAGAGTTCTTAGAAGAAATTTTAAAAGACTTCAAAAATCAAATAAGATATATATATATATATGGGTGTGAGGGGAGAGCAATCCAAGAAAATAAAGAAAATATGAAAAGAAAATCAACCAATTGGGGAAAAAAAATCTAGAAATTTAAGAAAGTAATTCCTTGAAAAACTACAGTTGGGCAAAGGGAAATTGATGATGCAATAAAATATCAAGAAATAACAAAACAAAATCAAAAGAGTAAAAAAATAGAGAAGAATGTGAAACATTTAATTAGAAAAACAACTGATCTGGAGAACAGATCAAGGAAAGAAAATATAAGATTCTTAGACTACCTAAAAGTTACAACCAAAAACAAAAGGGGGGGCTTCATATAATAAGAAATTATTAAGGAAATTTTCCCCTTTTTCCAGTACAATCTCCTTTCCATCTCTAGTTTCTTTTTTATATTATAGCAGTAAAATCAAATTATACCTGCATTCTCTATGTATACCCATAATAGAGATATAGTTCTCAAGAGTTCTTTTCTTTTTACCTTTGTATGCTTTTTTTGAGTTATTTTATTTGGAGGTCAAATTGTTTATTCAGCTCTGTTTTTTTTCATCAGAAATAAATGAAATTCAACTGTTTTATAGAATGTCCACCTTCTTACTTGAAAGAAAATGCTCAGTTTAGTGGGGTAGTTTATTCTTGGCTACATTACAAGTTCCCTTGCCTTTCAAAATATCAGATTCCAGTCTCTTCGATCCTTTAAGGTGAAAGCCGCTAGGTAATCTTTATCAGCTGCTCCTTGGTATTTGAATTGTTTGTTTGTGACTGCTTGCAATATTTTTTCCTTAGTCCAATAGTTCTGAAATTTAGCCATGGTATTCCTTGGAGTTTTAATTTTGGGGTCTCTTTCAGGAGATGATCAGTGAATTCTTTCAGTGACTAGTCTACCTTCTGATTCTAGGACATGAGGGCAGTTTTCTTTGATTTCCTGAAAAATAATATCTAGGCTCTTTTTTTCCATGATGGTTTTCAGGAAATCCAATAATCCTCAGATTATCTCTCCTAGATTTATTTTCCAGGTCAGTTGTTTTCCCAAGTAGGTATTTTTTACATTTTCTTCTTTTTTTTTTTCCTTTTTTTTTGGGGGGGGGGGGGTTGCTTGACTGATTCTTGATATCTTTTTGAGTCATTGATTTCCATTTGTTCAGTTTTGATTTTAGGGAATTTTCTTCACTTAGCCCTTTTATATCTTTTTGCATTCAGCAAGTTGAAGTTTTAAATGAGTTGTTTTGTTCCATGGATTTTTTTTTCCATTTCACAAATTCTGTTTTTCAAAGAGTTGTTTTCTTTTTCTATTTCCATTTGCCAGTAGTTACATCTATTTTGTAAGAAATTATATGGTTTTTCCATTTCACTAAATTTATTTAAACTCTAAGGAGTTTTCTTTAAATAATTTCTGTGTTTTCTTTTCCAAATTGTCTTGCAAAGTTCTCATTCCCTTGTCTGATAGCCAGGTCCTGTGAAATTTTGGCATTTGGGTGTTCATTATTTGCCTTTTGTATTTGTGTTGGATTTCTTAGAATTAGTCTCCTGATCTACTGGTTTACAACCAGGGCACTGCTATAGATTCCTCCCAGTAGATTCTCCGGCATGCAAAGCCCACACTACTCTGAGACTCTGCGCTGCCTGCTTACGCTTGACCCACTTCCTTCTGATTGAAATAGATCTTTTCTGGAGATAATCGAAATTATTTTCTGCTGGTAATTTGTTACACTCCCAATATTCATGGGTTCTGTCACTCCAAAGCTAATTCAGAGACTGAATTTTCTCTCTTAGTATGAGGGTTATGGGGTTAACTCAGAAAAAGATGTCTCCTTTCCACCATCTTGGTTCCACCCCAAATGTCTTATTTCTCAAATATATAAAGAACTTTGTCAAATTTATAAGAATAAGAGTCATTCCCCAATTGATAAATAGTTAAAAGATATGAACAAGAAGTTTTCCAATGAAGAAATAAAAACTATTGAATACAAATTAATAAAACTTAAATTATTGTTCTATATCTATCCAATTAAGTAAAATGATAGATGTTCTTCAATTGGGGAATGACTGAACAAGTTATGGTATATATTTATAGTGAAATACTACTGTGGTATAAGAAACAATGATCTGGTTGACTTTCGAAAAACATTGGAAATATTTGGGCATAGGAATGAAGATATTATTGACCTTGAGAGAAAGAACTCATAATTAGAAGTATATATGGTATAATTTTACATATGTATTTGTGTATATGTATGTATATAGATATGGATGTATTTTATAGTAGCCCACTAGGGTGGGATGGGAAAGGTACAGAACAGAGAACAAAAGAAAATTTAGAAGCAAGTATACGAAAAGTAGCTTCAAAAACAATATGTATTTATTTTTTCGATTTTGTGGGGGTGGGGTTTTACTTTTTATTTTTATTTTTTCAGTGGTGTTTTATTTTTCTAATTACATATAAAGATAGTTTTCAATATTCATTTTAAAAAAATTTTAATGTCCAGATTTTTTCCATCTCTCTCCCTTATGTTTCCTTCCCAAGACAGCAAGCAATCTTATACAGTTTATACCATGTTCAATTACTTTAAATACATTTCCATATTAGTCATGTTACATAGTTGATTTTTAAGTGAATAGTCTCATCCTCAATTCTAAAATATAGAGAGAATTGACTCATCTATAAGAATACAAGCCATTTTCCAATTGATAGACAAAGGATATGAATAGGTAATTTTCAGATGAAGAAATTAAAACCAATTCTAGTCATATGAAAAAATGTTCTAAATCACTATTGATCAGAGAAATGCAAATTAAGACAATTCTGAGATACCACTATACACCTCTCTGATTGGCTAAAATGACAGGAAAAGATAATGATAAATGTTAGAGGGGTTTTTGAAAAACTGGAACACTAATACATTATTGCTAGAATTCTGAACTTATCCAAAATTCTACAGAGCAATTTAAAACTATGCCCAAAGGGCTATCAAACTGTATCCTTTCATCCAGCAGTGTTTCTATTGGATCTGTATCCCAAAGAGATCATAAAAACGAGAAAAGGCCCCACATGTGCAAAAATATTTGCAGTAACCCTTTTTGTAATGGCAAGGTACTGGAAGCTGAGTACATGCTCATCGTTGCAAAATGGCTGAAGTGGTGTGGTTATGGTCTATGAATGTTAGGAAATATTATAAGAAATATTCAGTATTATGATTTCAAAAAGGCCTGGAGAGACTTAGATGAACTCATATTAAGTGAAGTGAGTAGAACCAAAGAGACCATTGTACATAGCAACAGCAAGATTTTGTAATGATCAATTGTAATGGACTTGACTCTTTTCAACATAAGGTCATTCTAATAAACTTGTGATGGAGAGAGGCATGTGCATCCAAAAAGACGACAGGGGGGATTAAATATGAATCACAGCATAGTACTTTGACCTTTTTTATTGTTGTTTGCTTACTTTGTTTTCTTTCCCATTTTTTGATCTGATTTTTCTTGTGCAGTATGATAAATGTGGAAATATGTATAGACGTATACATGTTTAATATATATTGGATTATTTGCCATCTCAGAGGGGAGGTTAGGGGAAGACGGAGAAAAATATGGAGCATGAGATTTTGCAAGGGTGAATGCTGAAAACTACTTTTGCATATATTTGGGGGGGGGGCAAAAGCTATTATTTATTTAGAGACCACCATCTGCATCCAGAGGTGGAACTATGGAAATTAAATGTAAATCAACACATGCTATGTTCATTTTTTTTTTTTTCCTTTCTTGGCTTTTTTTTTTTCCTGTCATGGTTTTTTTCTTTTGTTCTGATTTTTCTCTCTTATTGTGAATCATAAAGAAATGTGCATTTACAAGGCAGCTAGGTGGTGCAGTGCTTACACCATCCCTGAAGTCAGGAGAACCTGAATTTAAATCTAGCCTCAGTCACTTAATACTGCCTAGCTGTGTGACCTTGGGCAAGTCACTTAACCCCAATTGCTCAGCAAAAAAAAAAATGTATATTTAAAAAAAAGTACATGTATAATCAGAAAAAAAATACAATAAAAAATTGCATTCCCAATTCAGTGATCTAATTTTTCTCGATTTTATTGATATAAATATTTTAGAGAGAGATAAATTTTCCCTTTTGTTCTGCTTTGGCTGCATCCCACAAATTTTGGCATGTGGTCTCATTGTCATTGTCTTTGACAAAATTATTGTTCCTTTGATTTTTCCTTTCATTCAATCTTTAGGACTAGATCAGCTTCCAAATAATTTTTCATTCATATTTACATCTCTTATTGAATTTAATTTTTATTGTATTATGGTCTGAAAAGAATAATTGCTTTCCTCCATTTGTTTGTGAGGTATTAGTGCCCTAATTCAGTCTTTGTGAAGGTGCATTGTATAGCTGCCGAAAAAGTAAATTCCTTTCTATTTTTGTTCAGTTGTTTAACTTTTCTAAAATTCTGTTCACTACTTTCTTTTTTTACTTTTTTCTTATTTATTTCTTTTACTACTTTCTTATTTATTTTATGCTTAGATTTATCGATTTCTAAGAAGAGAAAACTTAGTTTCTCCAGTAGCATAGTTTTATTATCTATTTCCTCCTTTAACTCATAATTTTTCCTTTAGGAATATTCTGCCATTTGGTGCATGTATATTTAATATGGGTATTATTTCATTATATATAATAGCTTTTCAGAAAATATAGTTTCTCTAGTTATATCTTTTAATTAGGATTTTTTAAAATTGCTTTTGATTTGTCTCATGTCATGACTACTATCCCTGCTTTTTTTTTTTTTTTAACTTCAACTAAAAGATAATGAATTCTGCTTCTAACCACTTATTTTAATTATTACATGGGTATCTTTCAGTTTCAAGTTTTATAAAAAATGATATCATTTCTAGTTTTTAATCTATTTTGTTGTTTGCTTCTATTTTGTGAGTAAATTCATCCCATTCATTATGGTTATGATTGCTAACTCTGTATTTCCCTCCATTCCATTTTATTGTGTTTTATCCTTTTCTCTTATTTTTAGTCACCTCCTTAAATTTTTTCCTCTGATCATTGCCTGCCTTTATCTTCTTTCCTCTTTATCATCTCACTTCCTTTTCATATACCTTCCCTCTCCTTTCCTTTGGATAAGATAGATTTTTATATCTTAACTGCTGTAAACTTCTACTTAGAGGTTACCATTGTCAGTCACACCCAATTCCCAGGCCTTCAGAAAAATCACGAGATCTCTGGCCACTGCCTCACCTAGTGATGGTTCTCATATTTAACAGAGCACCAGAGAACTGCTACATGTAAGGTCAAGATCTTTATTCCACGTCTTTACATCCTCCCCTAGCTGACCTCCTGCTGACTCCTAGTGAACTCCTAACAAACTCCTAGTAAATTCCACCTACTTCCGGGTCCCCATAGCTTATATAGGGTCTATGAGGTCACATGTACAGCCAGTTAGAGAAGGAGATGCCTCCCGTTGCTGATGGAATCTCAATACAACCATCAGGCAGTGCATGCTTGTTAAGGGGCAAGTCAATTCTCCAAGAGCCTCCACAGCTGTGCATCATAACATCTGAAGGAGTTGCAGGGCAGCCTTTGCTGACACAGATGTTGCAGACTGGGAATGAGATAAATTGGAGGCAGAGGGAAGAGGAAAGAGGTCAGACAACACAACGGCCTCTCACTCAGAGAGGTCAGAGAACAGCAACTGCCTCTCAGTCTCCTTCTTTCATCCTTTCACAAGAGGAGATCCATTCTGGGTTGGATCTCTAGCAGCCACTGTCAGGTGACTTCCGTGTATTCCAACAGCTCTCCCATATATGCCGATACATGCTGGTCATAGAAAACTGCATCTGGAGATCTCAGGCTTCAAGGTCTTTGTTCCTTATTGTACTGTGGGAATGTCCTTCCCTGATCTTTAAAAACTGCATCTATCTATCTGTCATGCTTCTTTCTATCTACATCTCTCTCTCTCTCTCTCTCTCTCTCTCTATATATATATATATATATATATATATATTCTCTCAAATATATGTTCTTCCCACCAAACTAATTTTGATGAGAGATTCAAATACTGCCCATTGTTCTCCCAATTTCCCTTTACTGAAAAATTTTCCTTGTTCCTCCTTTTCCCTTCTCCCAGTGCATGCCTTTTTCTTATCCCTTCATTTTTTTTTTTTTTTTTGATAATTGACTCAGACCCATGCCTCAGACTATTTTTAACTTTCCTAATGATAACATTCATAAGAATTAACCTGAAGCATCTTCCTATATAGGAATGTAAATAGTTTAGTCTTAAGTCATATGTGATTTCTTTTTCATATTTACCTTTTAATAGTTCCCCTGAGTCTTGGGTTTGAATGTCACATTTTCTATTTAACTCTGGTCTTTTCATCTAGAATGCTTGGAAACCTATTTCATTAAATATCCATTTTCCCCAGGAAGGATTATACTCTTTTGTTGGGTAATTTATTCTTTGATGTAATCTTTGGTATTTTGCCTTCCAGAATATCATATTCCATGCTCTCTGCTCCTCTAATGCAGAGGCTTCTAACTCCTCTGTGATTCTAACCATAACTTCACAGTATCTGAATAGGTTTTTGTTTTGTTTTGTTTCCCAGCTCCTTAAAATATTTTCTTGGTTACAATATTCCTGAGAGTTTCATTTTGAAATCTCTCTTAGGAGGTGACCAGTGGATTTTTTTCACTTTCTATTTTATCTTCTGGTTCTAAAATATTTTGGTAGTTCCCTTTGCCCTCCTACTTCCCTGGGGAGTGAGACAAGTTTCTATATCAAACTAAATATGTCTGATATTCTCTATTTGAGCAAATCCAATAGGATTAAGATTCAAAACAGTGCTATCCTCATTCCTTCTTTCCCTCAAATGTAATAGGTCTTTTTTGTCTCTTCGTGTATTATAATTTACCCATTTTACCTCTCCTTTCTTCCTTTTCTAATTCAACTCCTTCTCCCCAGTTTCTTTTTTATATCATCACAATAAATTCAAATTATGCCTACACTCTCTAAGTATACACCTAACAAAGATACGGTTGTCAAGGGTTAAACATTTTCCCATATATGGATATAAACATTTTAACCTTAAAAAAAAAATCTAGTAGTGTTTTTTTCTTCCTATCCTTTTTACTTTTTTATTGCCTCTCTTGAGTTCTGTATTTGAAGATCATATTTTCTGTTCAGCTCTGGTCTTTTCATCAAAAATAATTGAAAATCCTCTATTTCTTTGAATATTCATCTTTTTCCCTGAAAGATAATGCTTAGTTTTGCTGGGTAGTTGATTTTTGACTGCAGTCTAAGTTCTTTTGCCCTTTGGAATATTTCAGGCCCTTAGATTCTTTAAAGTAGAAGCTACTAGGTCCTAGGTACTTATTATAGTTCCTCAATATTTGAATTGTTTCTTTTTGACTGCTTACAGTATTTTCTCTTTCATCTTGTAATTCTGGAATTTAGCTACAGTATTCCATGGAATTTTCATTTTGGAATCTCTTTCAGGAGGTGATCAGTAAATTCTTTCAGTGTTTATTTTACCCCTTGGTTCTAGTACATCAGTGTAGTTTTTCGTGATGATTTTTTTTCTTTTATTTATTTATTGGCTTATTCCTTCATTCATTTTATTATTGAAGTTTTTTATTTTCAAAACATATTGCAAGGATAATTTTTGAACATTGACTCTTAAAAAACCTTATGTTCTACTTTCTCCCCCCTTTCCCTCATACTTTCCCCTAGATGGCATGTAATCTAATATATGTTAAATATGATAAAAAAAATATGTTAAATTCAATATCGGCATATGTAATTATACAATTATCTTGCTACACAAGAAAAATCAGATCAAAAGGTAAGAAAAAAAATGAGAAAGAAAATAAAATTCAAGCAAACCACAACAAAAAGAGTGAAAATGCTATGTTGTGATCTACTGTCAGTTCCCACAGTCCTCACCCAGAGTTATACATGGCTCTCATCATCACAAGATCATTGGTGGAAAGAGCCACATCCATCAGAACTGATCTTCATTAATCTTGTTGTTGTCATGTACAATGATCTCCTGGTTCTACTCATTTCACTTAGCATCAGTTCATGTAAGTCTCTCTAGGTCTCTCTGAAATCATTCTTGATGATTTCTTGAAAAATTTTTGTCTAGGCATTTTTTTTTCATCTTGGTTTTCAGGTAGTTCAGTGATTCTTAGATTGTCTTTTTTAGATCTATTTTCCAAATTAGTCATTTTTCTGATGAAGTGTTTTACATTTTCTTCTATTTTTTCATTTTTGGGAGGGGTTTGTTTGATTCTTGATATCTCCTTGAGTCATTCACTTCCACTTGTTCAGTTCTGATTTTTAGTGAATTATTTTCTTCAATTGCTTATTTTTATCTTTTTTGCATTTGGCCAATTGCATTTTTAAATGAGTTATTTTTTCATTGGATTTTTTTTTTCCATTTCACCAATTCCTATTTTTTAGGAAGTTGTTCTTTTCTCCCATTTCACCAATTCTTTTTTTCAGAGAGTTGTTTTCTTTTTCCACTTCACCAAATGTATTTTTGAAGGAGTTGTTTTCTTCAGATAATTTCTGTGTTTCCTTTCCATACTCTGCTGCAAAGTTCTTGTTTCCTTTCCTCATTTTTCTTCTAATTCTCTTTTAAGATCCTTTTTGAATTCTTCCAAGAAAGTCTTTTGAGTTGCAGACCAACAGTTATTACCTTTTCAGTTATTACCTTTCAGGAGTTGTTTTGCCTTTTTTGTTCTTGAGGTTTGAGGTCTGTTTTCCTTTGTCTCCATAATAGCTATCTATGGTCAGAGCTCTTTTTGCTTTTTTGCTCATTTTTAAAGATTGAAGTCTGCTCTCGGGCACAGGTGAGATTGTCCCCAACTTACTCTCTAGGTAGCAAGAGTTCTATAGTGCCTTGGAGCCAATGTTGCTGGTTTCCTTCCTAAGTTGTGCGGGCATGCTTAAGTTCTGTCTTATTCTGGGACTCACTATTTGCCTTTTGTAGTTGTGTTGGAGGTCTCACAGCTAATCTGTTAATCCACTAGGTTCTGAACCAGGATATAATAGCCAGTGCTGCCGTATTTTGGCTAACAGCTTTCAACTACATTCCCCCAGTGTGCCCTGGGCCTCCCTGCACTGCACCTGTGCTAAACTGTATCCTCCTCACCTGAATGAGATAGATCTTTCTTGAAGTTCTTGTTCTTGATTGAGGCTCGATCTGGTGTTGATTCTGAGGGAAGCCAAGAAGAACTCAAATAAAAACTGGTCTTTTTTTCACTATCTTGGCTCAGCCCCTCTATTTTTTTTAAAAATATGATGTCCAGGCTCTTTTTTTGTTCATAATTTTTAGTTAATACAGTACTTATAAAATTATTTTTCTACAATCTGTTTTCCAGATCAATTATTTTTCCAATAAGAGATTTCTCATCATCTGTTATTTCATTCTTTTTACCTTATTTTATTGTTTCTTGATTTCTTATGGAGTCATTGCTTTCCATTTGTTCAATTTTAAATTTTTTTAAAGGTTTTGTTTTCCCCCTGAGGCAATTGATGTTAAGTGACTTGCCCAGGGTCACACAGCTAGGAAGTGTTAAGTGTCTGAGACCAGATTTGAACTTGGGTTTTCTGATTTCAGGGCTGGTGCTCTATCCACTGTACCACCTAGCTGCCTCCAATTTTAATTTTTAATAAGTTGTTTTCTTTATTGATATTTTATACCTATTTTTTCTTTTTTTTTTTTTCCTATTTTATTTTATTTTATTTATTTATTATAGTAACTTTTTATTGACAGAATCCATGCCAGGGTAATTTTTTTACAACATTATCCCTTGCACTCACTTCTGTTCCGATTTTTCCCTCCCACCCCACCCCCTCCCCTAGATGGCAAGCAGTCCTATATATGTTGAATATGTCCTAGTATATCCTAGATACAATGTATGTGTGCAGATCCAAACAGTTTTCTTGTTGCACAGGGAGAATTGGATTCAGAAGGTAGAAATAACCCGGGAAGAAAAACAAAAATGCAAACAGTTTACATTCATTTCCCAGTGTTTTTTCTTTGGGTGTAGCTGCTTCTGTCCATCATTGATCAATTGAAAGTGAATTAGGTCTCTTTGTCAAAGAAATCCACTTCCATCAGATTACATCTTCATACAGTATTGTTTTTGACGTATATAATGATCTCTTGGTTCTGCTCATTTCACTTAGCATCAGTTCATGTAATTCTCTCCAAGCTTCTCTGTATTCATCTTGCTGGTCATTTCTTATAGAACAATAATATTCCATAACATTCATATACCACAATTTACCCAACCATTCTCCAATTGATGGGCATCCACTCAGTTTCCAGCTTCTAGCCACTACAAACAGGGCTGCCACAAACATTTTGGCACATACTGGTCCCTTTCCCTTCTTTAGTATCTCCTTGGGGTATAAGCCCAGTAGAAACACTGCTGGATCAAAGGGTATGCACAGTTTGATAAATTTTTGGGCATAATTCCAGATTGCTCTCCAGAATGGTTGGATTCCATACCTATTTTTTCATTTGGCAAATGTCTGTACAAATATAGCCATTTTATACCTATTTTTTTCATTTTAAGGTATTTTCATTTTTATTTTTTTGTGCCTCTTTTTACCAAGTTCTTTTCCTAATTTTCTTGCTTCACTCATTTCTTTTCCTAATTATTCTTATATAATTTTTATCTCTTTATTTTACTGTCCCAGGAATTTTGATTTTATGTCTTGGTCTTTTCTGTCACCTCAGTAGTTATTTATGGATGTTCTTTTTTTGTTTGCTCACTTTTCTACCCTATTTTTCATTTGAACTTTTTGTTAAAGTTGGTCTCTGCTCACTTGGAGGGGAGTGCGGTAGGATACTGTCCCATGCTTTAGACCCTTTTGGAATGCTGTTTTCAGAGCTAATTTTGTAGGTTTCTAAGTTATTTCTGTACTTCTAAGATGTTTTATTCCAAGGACAGGTGTAATAACTCTTCTAGTCTGTGCTGTGATCTTTATCCAGGAAGGGCATCTGCTTCCTTGCTGCAGCAAGAACTTGTATATTTTTGGTCCTGGAAAAATGATATGTAACTTCAATACAATCAGCTTCTGCACTCAATACCAGCTTTGGGACTCCTGGAATCTGTCTTCTCTATGTTCAACCTCCATATTGTATCTGATTATAAGAGTTCCAGAACCTACTGTTGCAAATGTCACTTTAAATCCACCTATCACAGCTACTGCTTCTACTGTATTTACTCTAGGCTAATCCCCACCCCAGTGTCACAAACCATTTATGGTGACTTTCTAAAATGTCTTTGCCTGGAAGATATTTCACCCCAACTTTTTCTTAGCTTTGCCACTCCATAATTTGATTGCATGAATTATTTTATTCCTTTTTGGAGGTGATTGGAATATTATTTGTAATCATTCTCTTCTAAGTTTGTATTTGCTTCACCAAATGAGCTGGAGTAATAACATTATCTTTGCCAAGAAAATCCCAAATGAGGTCACAAGGAGTCAGACATGACTGAAACTTCTGAATACTACCCCCACCCCCACAAGCATCAAATATGTTTTATGGTGGGATTCTTTTTTGTTTGTTTGCTTGCTCATTTTTCCAGCCTTTCTTCCTGACTTTTGACTTTTTGTTAAGGATATAATCAAGGTTCAAGTTAGTCACACAGATACTGCTTGCTTTCGAACTTGTTTTATCCTCAATAAAGGGCCAATGATCATTCTTAAAATATAATATTAGATCAGAGCATAGTAAGATGATTCCTTATTTACTGTCATATCAATATTTCTGTTAATTTATCCTAAGGATAAATTAATTTTTTTGGCTATCATATCATAGTTGTGATGCGCTTAGTATACAAAAACCCTACAGAATTTTCACAAATTTATACTTGTATCTTTCCTCTACTTGAGCGATTGATTTTTTTAATTCAACCGCAGTGCTTTATGTTCATATTTAATTGGTTATACTAACTTTAAAGACAGCTATGTGGTACAGTAAATAGAACATTGAGTCTGGACTAGGGCAACCTGATTTCAATTCCTGATCACTTTAACTCTTATCTGCCTCAATTTCTCAACTCTAAAACAAGTATAATAATACCACCTATCTCAAAAGATTGCTCAAGTATCAAATGAAATATTTGTAAAGTGTTTTGCACTATGTCTATCATGTAGTAAACATTAAATAAAGGCTTGTTTCCCTTTTCCTCATTTAGCCCATTTTTCTAGATTAGCATTGCCATTAACAGATTCATTAAGTGAATTAATGTTTTCATGCAAGATATTTTTAAAATACTCAATAGATAGGCCTAGTAACAAAATTGTGAATAATTTTGCTAAATGTCTCCCCAGAAACTTGCATTGATGCATCGATTTCTATAATCTTTTGGTCTACTTGGTCATAGATGACAAATCTGTGTATAACATAATATAGTTTATATCTCTTTACTTTGTTTGCTGGGAAATCATGAGAGATATTGTCAGATACCTTGCTGAATGTCAGCTATATGGCTTCAGCATTTCCTTTATCTAATATACTCCCTTTCCCCAATATATAAACACCTATGGATATTGGGGTGAATCTATGATTATCAGTGTAAGTTATCCTTTCACCTGTGCAAAATTGAATCCCTTTTATGCCATCCCAGCATTATATCATTCTGTTGAGAGTCAAATTATTTACATTTCAGATGTTATAACAGCCGGATTTTATAATAGACTTCATTAACTCTGGATTCTCTTATGTAATAGTAAAGTATACTTGAAGTCCTTTTGGACATATGTATAGTTGTAGGCAAATATAGCTCTTTGGGCAGCTCACTAAAACAAAAAATATGAAAAGTATTCCCTTTCCCCTGCCTATGTGCTTAGTTTTTTTAGAGTAACAATGGTACCTAAAAACATCACTATATATAGCTGAAGAAGTAAGCCACTCTTTTTTTAAAGAGATTGTTGTGTACTAGGTACTGTTAAGCTCTGAGGATACAAACAAAAACAAAAAAAGGTTCCCAGACTAATGAGAGAGAATACGTGCAAACAGTTAAATAGAAACAAGCTATATAACACAATAAATTGGAAGTAATCAACAGAGGGAAAGAACATTCTAGTTCTGGCAGACTACTAGTTAAAATCTGATGTTTTCTTAGAACTTGTTCCAAGGAGCCTGAGAATAATAGATGAGAGAAGCTACTTTGATTTTAATTTCTAGGAAATGATTAGATAGCTTTTATAGATCCAAAGGATAACCTCTGAGACAGTAGAGTGCCAAACCTAGTTGTCTCAGCTAGGGCTTATTAAACTTTTTTCACTAGTGATCCCTTTTCATTGGAGAAATCTTTACACAATCTTGTCTTGAATTTGAGCCAAAGCATTTCTGGAAGAACCAGAAGAATATTGTACACAAAAATAGCAAGATTATGTGATAATCAATCAAGATAGACTTAGATCTCAACAATGCCAAGACAGTTCCAATGGTCTTGATATGGAAAATGCCATTTCCTTTATCTAATATACTCCCTTTCCCCAATATATAAACATCCATGGATACTGGGTGAGAGAGAACTATGGAGACTGAATGTGTATCAAAACATAGTATTTGTACTTTTTTTTTTTTTTTTTTTTTTTTTTTTTTTTTGCTTGCTTACTTTCACAGGGAATTTTTCCTCCTTTTGGTCTGATTTTTCTTCTATGTGACAAATATAGGAATATGCTTAAAATCATTGTATGTATATAGCCTATATTAGATTGCTTGGGAAGGAGGAAGGTAAGGGAGAAAAAATAGTGAAACAAAATCTTTTTAAAATGAATGTTAAAACTATCTTGTATTTGAAAAATAAAATACTGTTGAGAAAAAAAAGTGTTTCTGCAGTGTTCATGCATGTGCAGTGCAAAGTATGTATATTGTATGTTCGGAAACAGGGCTGGGGAGTCACATGTGAAGGTAACAGGCAAGTACTGCCAGAAATACCTCAAATTAATTATGCATTTGATTTTAAATTAATTTTTCATTGTTGCATTTAGTAACCCTTTACTATTGCCAGATTTTTTGCTACCCCCACATTGTTAGTCAACTGCATATGGGATCTAGTTTTGAGATGAATCCAGAGCCTTTTTTCTAGGATGAGCTAGAGCTCTTTAGCATATGATGATGAATAGAACTAATGAATTGTGACTAGGCTAATGTGTTCCTATTCATATTTATACAGGACACTTTGGTTGAAGTACATGCCTGTAAGAAGCCAGTGTCTAATTACATGAAACATTCTTCTATTTGCTATTGATTAAAAGGGAAAAAGGAAAAAGGGAAAAAAGTCCCTGTTTAAATAAATCACATTTATTCATGTAGACACTAATTTATACCACAGGCACACAAGAGTAATTCCTCATTCTTACTTCAAGTACAATCTGCAAACATAGCTATTGGCCATATCCATATCCATGGCCACCATCACTCATAGCCAGAATTCTTTTTTTTTTCCTTGTCTTGGCCCTATCATTAAATCCCTGGCACTCTTCTCATTCAGTCCCTTTATGCTTTTGTTTTCACATCTCCTAGCCAGTCCCCATCCTTGTTGGTTACCAATTCCTCATTTCTTTATTTCCTTTAGACCTCCTTAAATCCTACACCTTCAGCTTCATTTTAAATCACAGAATCACCACTAGTCATTTGAATTTGACATTTAAAAAGTTCAAGGGGCAGCCAGATGGAGCAGTGGCCTTAGAATCAGAAGGACCTGATCCTAAATAGTGCCTCAGATAGTTAACACTCACTAGCCATGTACCCTAGGCAAGTCACGTAATCCATGTTGCCTCAAGCAAAAAAACCCCAAAAAACCAAAAACAAAAAAACAGTAGTTTGAGAAACATAATTTCTGAGTAATTAATCATGCTAGTACATAATTTAAAAAGTCGGTCAGTGACATTCTCAAATGATAAAGTCCCCTCATGAAGGTCTTTATGACCAAAGCAGAACTAGAGATCATTACTGATCACAAAATAGAAAATTTTGATTATACCAAACTGAAAAGTTTTTGTACAAACAAAACTAATGCAGACAAGATTAGAAGGGAAGCAATAAACTGGGAAAATATTTTTACAGTCAAAGGTTCTGATAAAGGCCTCATTTCCAAAATATATAGAGAATTAACTCTAATTTATAAAAAATCAAGCCATTCTCCAATTGAAAAATGGTCAAAGGATATGAACAGACAATTCTCAGATGAAGAAATTGAAACTATTTCTAGTCATATGAAAAGATGCTCCAATTCATTATTAATCAGAGAAATGCAAATTAAGACAACTCTAAGATACCACAACACACCTGTCAGATTGGCTAAGATGACAGGAAAAAATAATGATGATTGTTGGAGGGGATGCGGGAAAACTGGGACATTGATGCATTGTTGGTGGAGTTGTGAACGAATCCAACCATTTTGGAGAGTAGTTTGGAACTATGCTCAAAAAGTTATCAAACTGTGCATACCCTTTGATCCAGCAGTGTTACTACTGGGATTATATCCCAAAGAGATTATAAAGAAGGGAAAGGGACCTGTATGTGCACGAATGTTTGTGGCAGCCCTTTTTGTAGTGGCTAGAAACTGGAAACTGAATGGATGTCCATCAGTTGGAGAATGGCTGAATAAATTGTGGTATATGAAAATTATGGAATATTACTGTTCTGTAAGAAATGACCAACAGGATGATTTCAGAAAGGCCTGGAGAGACTTACACGAACTGATGCTGAGTGAAATGAGCAGGACCAGGAGATCATTATATACTTCAACAACAATACTAGATGATGACCAGTTCTGATGGATCAGGCCATCCTCAGCAACGACATCAACCAAATCATTTCTAATGGAGCAGTAATGAACTGAACTAGCTATACCCAGAAAAAGAACTCTGGGAGATGACTAAAAACCATTACATTGAATTCCCAATCCCTATATTTATGCACACCTGCATTTTTGATTTCCTTCACAAGCTAATTGTACAATAATTCAGAGCCTGATTCTTTTTGTACAGCAAAATAATGTTTTGGTCATGTATACTTATTGTGTATCTAAGTTATATTTTAATATATTTAACATCTACTGGTCATCCTGCCATCTAGGGGAGGGGGTTGGGGGGGGTAAGAGGTGAAAAATTGGAACAAGAGGTTTGGCAATTGTTAATGCTGTAAAGTTACCCATGTATATATCCTGTAAATAAAAGGCTATTAAAAAAAAAAAAAAAAAAAAAAGATAAAGGCCCCTCATGGAATCCACTTTGAAGAGTGGATGTAACTGAATGTGACAATTAACTCTGGTTAAGAAGTAATAAGAAGTGTAATATTCTCTCTAAAATGTAATGTTCTCTTTTTTCATTTGGTTTCCTTAGAGGTCTCTGGGAGCAGCTTTAGTTTCAGTTCAGTAATCTCCACAAAAGTAGCCAGTGGTTAAAGTCCAAATCCTTTATTATCTTTTTCCAAGTTTTGCTCCTGGGTCCCAGTTAGCTTACTTAGAGCCCTATCTCTCTCCTTGGTTCTGAGACTTTGAGCTCCTGCCACCAATTCTTTGTGTTCTCTACCTCTGCCAACTTCTTGAGGTTCTCCTGAATGTGTCTTGGTTTCTGTGGGAGAGGCAGGAGGACCACCACCAAGGTCTTCTAGTTCTGATTCTGGCTGAGTTTGTCCGGGCTTACATGCTCTCTTATCATAGGTGTGAATCTTGTGGAACTATAGTACCGTGTTTCCCCAATGATAAGACACTGCCTTATTATTTTTTTTGGACAGAAAAACACCAGAGGGCTTATTTTCAGGGGAGGACTTATTTTAATGAACATTGACAGCACAACCAAGGCCTTTGCTCTCCTGTCAGCAATCCATTCACCAATGAGGATCTCCAAGTCAGGGATATAAGGGTTGGCGACCTGATCCAGACCTGTGCTTTTTCCCTTTTCCCTCATCCATCTGTTGATTGAGGTTATTATAATCTACTCTCCATTTTCTGACCATTCGAAGATCCAAAAGTTTTTCTTTACAGAAAACTGCAAGATTCTTACCATGTGACTCATCTACAATTGCTTTCTTGTACTCAACAGTATAGCTCTTCCTTTTTGTACTCATGTCTGGGGGTCAAAACAGACAGAATAATAAAATTATGACCATCAGTCCTTCTTTTCACTCCATCATGCCCCTCAATAATGTTTTAACCCCATCATGCTCCCTGAGTGCTCCTTCTATCCTCCATGATGCCTCCTGAGTTCTTCTTTTATCCTCCATCATGCCCCCTCACTCCCGCTTATGTACCGGGTTTTTATGTTGTCCTACCTCAGCTCTCCTCTGCGGCACTGCTCTCAATGACTCCAGCAAACAAATCACTGGGGAAAAGTAGGATGACGCGCTCACTGCTGCAGCTCTGATTGGACGCAGGGCGGAGCGCTGCGTGCGTTTCCCTGGGGGGGGAGGGGGAACGGTACATACAGAGGGTACAGTAATGTAGTGTAGCGCAGGGGATCACCTTCACTACAGTAGCAATCTCAATAGGGCTTATTTTCAGGGGAGGGCTTATTTTAGAGGAATCTTACACAGTAAGGGGAGGGCTTATTTTCGGGATAGGTCTTATTATCAGGGAAACACGGTAAGTACTAAGTACATGTACTGAACTAGAGAACTGTTAAGCACCATGCTAAACAACTATTGTCTTTATCAGTTTCACTGACTTAGCATCTTGTAAGAATCCTTTGTTTCAAGTTAAGAGTTCTGGCCCACAACAGAGAAGAATGATTATAAAGAAAGGTGACCTATTCTTATGAGGGACCATACTATGTGACTTTGACTTACAAATTTACTCAAAATTTTACTTGCATTCCCCCCCCCCCCTTTTTTTTTTTTTAACATTTACTTCTGTTATGGTTACTTTTTTTTTTTTTAGATAGAAATGAATATTTCTTACTTTTTTACTTACAAATCACTCTCACCATTGGGTGATCTAATCATTTGTCCTCACCCAAACCTGAGTAGAGCAGTGCACTTACCCATCTGAGTAGGTTTCTGAACCAGGCTGAGGAAAGTGCAAATTATCAGCAATTTCTTTCAGATGCTGACTTGACCTAGTAGAGAATAAGGTTTTAGAAAGGGATAAAGCCTTGGTCTCCCCAGTATCAACAACTGGTTATATCATAATCATTTCTCGGAATTTAAGACCTTTCTTTACAGTCAGGTATGGAAAATATTTTATTGACACATTCACATGGAATGTGTCAGAATTGTGAATGTATTTTCCCATAAAAACATTACTACATATGCTGTAACATGATCCTTGGAATATGGAAACTTGTATGTTGAATTGTATGGGTATTATAGGTTAAACAGGTTTTGTGGGCTGGCCTGGGAAGCTTACCCATTATCATATATAATGTTGTTTAAGATGAAAGAATGGATTGTGACTTTAAAAGTAAATCAAAAAGAAAATTCTGGACTAAAATATCTAAGAGTTTGGGGAATTTATTGCTGTATTTGATAAAGTCCTGAAGTGAAGAAATGTTATCTTGTCTAATTAATTTTATACTTCATCCTTATATTTTTTTTTTCTGATGTAGATTTTATTTCACTTTCTTAGGAGTTAATAGTTAATAGTTTTTGGTTCATAGTTAATAATTAGAGAGTTATTATGGACTAGAAAGTTTAAGTATAAGGTTCTGGTATTGTCAATTTTTTTTTTAAATTAATGCTTCTGAGGTTGAAAATAACAAAAAATATGTTACTTATAAAGCAAGAGTGCATAAATATCCATTTCTATCTAAAACAAGTATTCATTTGTGCTAGTTTTTCCATTAAAAAGTTTTCATGTTTCTCCTTTATTCTGTCTTTTAGCTCATCATCCAATTCTACTGATTTCAAGAAAGAACCTTCTGTTAGTCAAACTGTTTCTAGAGCTCAAGGAAGACATGGGTTGATAACAGTCCTTCAGCCAAAACTTCTATCTCAACATCCACAACAGGAAACCAATACAGATCAAACTCAGGATGCACAGAAATACACAGCCAATGGTATGATTGGAACACAAAAAGAGATGGAATGTGAAGACAATAAATTCCACACTGATGGTTCTAATCAGATTTTGAAACCAGCCATTTATAATAGCTTAGCAAATGGAGAAAAGGACAGAATTGCTACCAATTCTTCTTTACCCACAACAAATATTTGCAGAGTAAGTGCTGTAAATAGTTGTTACAGGACTTCAAGTAGAAACCCCTTGCTTTTGTTGGAAAAGGAACACAAAGAAATGAAAGCCATTCTGGAAGAGAAAAAAGATGAAGAAAGCTCACTTGAACTTGAGAAGCAGAATCTATCCACAGAAATTAAGGTAATTAGCATTGTAGACATGAGAAATGTCTACAAAAGAATGATTTTAAGATTCCTTTTAAAAAGTTTTGTTTTGGGGCAGCTAGATGGTACAGTGGATAGCGCACCAGCCCTGAAATAAGGAGGACCTGAGTTCAAATGTGACCTCAGCAGACAATAACACTTCCTAGCTGTGTGTCCCTGGGCAAGTCACTTAACTCCAATTGCCTTGGGGGGGGAGTCTTGTTTCATTGTATCTTATAATGATTGCATATATTACACACATAACATGTAAGCTCCTGTTTCTTAAAGAGATGTTACAATTCTCTGGTTATGATATTGACTGGTAATAATTACTTTTGATTCAAAGTGCCAAAAAATTGGATAGGCTGTGCTGCCTGAAAACTATACATAATAGGCAAAAAGAAAATATGATTACATGGCTTAACCTAGGTGTTGATTAGTCCCAGGTCTAAACTTTAATCTGGGATTAGAACTTCAATAATCTAGGTGCTTATTGAGTATCCATTCTCTGTGCAATAAGGTAGTAAGCACTTAAGATTTATATTGGTGTCTTCCCTCAAAGAATTTACAATCCATTGGGAAAAGATAGCATTCGTTTAAAAAAAAAAAAATCAAATATCACTGGTAAAGTTATGTTATCAAAAAAAATCTGGTTATGGAAATATTTAAGGGACCCAGTAGACATACTGTGCTCCTCCTACCAGGCCTCTAATATCTTTGTCTTAATGTTCTAATTAATATTAGACTTTACTTATATCCAGTTCCAATGCCTCTACCATCGAAGTAATCCTTATAGGTTCTTGAGGAGTAGACTAGAGGAGTATAAGATTTGTATTGAAACTGAAAATTTGCATACAAACTGAAACATCTTTGTCATGAATTATACCTCTGCCATCTGAAGGAAAGCTAATTAGGTTCAAAAAGAGTTGTCACTAGGTTGGCCACAAGATTTTTATACATGATAATTAAGGAATTCCATTCACTGAGACATAGAAGGATTTCAATACAGGCATATCTTTGGAGATATTGCAAGTTCAGTCCTAGACCACTGCAATACAGTGATTATCACAATAAAGCAAGTCATGCAAATTTTTTGGTTTCTCAGTGTTATAAAAGTATGTTTATAATTAGTTCTATCTATTAGTGCACAGTAGTATTTTGTCTTAAAAAATGTACATACTTTAATGAAAAATACTTTATTGCTTAAAAAAAATGCCAGCCATCATCTGAGCCTTCAGTAAATTATAAACTTTTTGCTGATGGAGAGTCTTACCTTGAAGTGATTAATTAGGCTAGTGATTGCTGAAAGCTGGGGTGACTGTGGCAACTTCTTAAAATAAGAAAACAGTGCAGCATCTATTATCTATCTGATTTGAACACTTAAGAGCCCATTTTAGTGTTAATAACTTATCTAATTGCATTATTATTGTGCCTCTAGGAAGGCTCAGGGAAAGGGGGAGAAAGAAGGGAGAATGACAGATGGAACATCAATTAAGTTCAATATCTTATATGGGTGTAGTTATTGAGTGCTCAAAAATAACTACAATAATAATATCAACGCTCATAGATCACAGATTGCCATCAAAATGTTAATATTGAAAAAGTTTGAATTATTGTGAGAATTACCAAAATGTGACTTAGAGAACATAAAGTAGTATGCTGTTGGAAAAACGGCACTCATAGACTTACTCAATGCAAACATTGCCACAGATTCAATTTGGGGGGTGGGGGAGGAATCACTGTAATATCCATAAAGTTAAGTGCAGTAAAATGAGGTATGCCTATATTTCTCAATGAAAATTCTTTTAAAATTAGTCTTCGTGGTTTTGTGTCCAAAATTTTAATGTATCATAAAAATCTTAGGACTTGAAAGAACCTAAGGGGCAATGTGATACAGTGAAAAGAGTAGTATATTTGAAGTCAGAGGAATTGAGAACCAATCCCGGCTCTGCTATTTAAGTACCTGCATGACTATACACATTTACCCTTATTGGGATTCAGTCTTTTCATCTGTGAAGTTAGGATATTAGACTAGACTTAGGGGGTCCTTAATCTGGGTTTAGAATTTCAGTTATGGATATAGAAAACAAGGGTTATTCTGAGAAAAGGTCCATAAGCTTGCATTGTGCTGTCAGAGGAATCTAAGACCCCAAAAAGTTTTAAGAACCCCTATGTGGACTAAATAACTAATAAAAGTCCCTTTCAGATCTATGTGACATTAGAGGTGATCTAGTTTTATGTATTTACATGAAAGAACAGCCCTTAAGGAGTTCTATGACTTACCTGACTTCAGATACAACTTTAAACTATAGAGAACTAGAATCATATTCAACTAAATTCAGTATTATTACATTTATACTACATTTATACATATATACTAGGATCAAATAGCTAGCCATTAACACAATTGCATATTAGCTTTAAGTACCAAATTTTAATTGGCATATAATAAGCTTAAAGTTTTAAATTGGACTATAAGAAGTCCATGGTTCCTCTACCTACAAAGCAAGGACCTGATAAAAGTAGCACTTGTCACCTAGAAGTTATTCAGGTCTTACAGTTTTTACGATTTGTTTTGTTTCTTCTCAGATATCATGTTGGATCAATTTTTAATAAAAATATATTTGGCAATTTCACAAATATTTATTGAGCATCTATTGCAGGGCATTCCAGGATTTAACAAAAGTCTTCTGTTCTCAGTGTTAAAATTTAATTATAAGGGTTTTAGACAGATGTCATAGGAATCATAGAAGTATAAACAAAGTTCTATGAGAATCCAGACAAGAAAGAGAGATATCATTTGACTGAGATCAGAAAAAGATTTCATGAAGATGATTTTTGTGATAGGTCTTAAAGGATGTATAGATTTTGACAGGTAGAAAAGGAGAGAGGGGTTTTACCTGGTTAGAAAATAGTAAGTAACCCATTTTGCCTAGAACATAAGATTCTCATAATAATAATAATTTAAATAGTATTTAAAAGTTTGCAAAAAGTGGCTGAACTAGAATTGGAACCCAAGTTTTTCTTTTTTTAAGCTCTAGTAATCTTTCTATTACATATCACTATTTTCCTTCCAAAGAATCATATTATTTAAAGCTAGAAAGGCCCAGGAAAATGCAGTGACACTCAGGATCAAATTGGTCATAAGTAAAAGCAGCAAAATTTCAACCCAATTACTCTAATTATGTAACTAGTAGCTTTTCATTATAGATGGGAAATAGAGGTTGGGGCTGAATTGTGCAGAGCCTTGAATTAAAAGGTGAGGATTCTGAATTTTACATTTTGCAAAGTGGTCTTAAAATGCTATGTCATTGTGTTGTTTTATGGTTGTAGTAGTTGTCTTCCAAGTGTTAAAAGAGCACAATATTGGCTTATCTTGAGGAAGGTGACTGACTTTTCTGTGTTTGGAATAGAATGGTGAGGTTTTGGGAACCTTTGAGAGTTTTTCTAAGTTGTCTGATGATTTTGGAAATAAAGGATACAATGTCCTTCACCTTAGTACCAGAGCCACATTGTGATATTAAAATTTCTTTTTTGTATATACATATTTGTATACAAGTCAAGAGCACCAAATGTTTGTATACATCTATATATTGCCCTTCAGTGTACCAGCAGGTTTTAGGTAATTGTATATAAGTAAAATCTTTATAACAGTCGATGCACAATATCTTAATTTAATCTTTACCACAACACATGAGGAAGCACTAAAACTATTAAGCCCCCCTTCTTTTTTTTTTAAACCTGACCTTTTACATCTTCCTGCTTATACACTGTTGAAATTACCTTTACTAATTCAGTTCAGCACCTGCTTAGTAACTTATAACTTGGGACTGTAATATCCTGGAATGCTAAAAGGTCAAGTGACTTATTTAAGTTTACACAGCCATTTTACTTCAGGAGGGGATGGAACCCAGAGCTTCTTGAGTTTGAGCACTCTTATCAACTAAACCATACTGCCTCTCTATTTTGCAGATGGGGCTTCAAAGATTAAGTTACTTTCTATACTCCAAGCCTAGCATGTTACATGATATCATGATTTTATATGAGAAGAAATCAGTGACTCTGCCTATTAGGTTTACCCACTTGACTATAGCACTTAAATGTTATGGGTCAGAACTCTATACTTGAAACACGGATACTTACAAGGTGTTAAGTCCGGTGGAGTTGATAAGACAATGGTTATCTAGTTTAGCATGAAGATCAATAGTTCTCTAGTTCAATATGATTGCTTTAATCTTACAACAAATAATGGTTCCCTAGTGATATAATGATTGGTTTATACTCAGTATACTGCATATAAGCTCAGCCAGACAGATTCACTTCATCTCCCACCTTTGTGGTTGCTGGAGGCTGAGCACAAACTCTTGGACTGAGACAGACTTCAAGACAGAGCCGTCATGGTGGTCCTCCTGCCTCCCTGGCAGAAATCAAGACACATTCCAAAGGACCTCAAGAAAACTAGCCCGGGCCCCAGGCAAGGAAACTAGACTTGTGAAGGAGATAATAAAGTGTTGAGGTATAGATTGAATGAGGTCTAGATTTGGAGTACCTAAATGAAATTAGGGTTTAGTTAAGGTCTAGTGGCAAGTTTGGGGGACAGGGAGTCAAACAGAGTTTTCCCCTGCAACCCCCTTGGATTCGGCGCAAGGATACGTCGGTATATGAGGTCTAGTAGCGGCGCGGAATTCCCAATAAAAGCATTTATTGGCCCGGAGAGCTAGATTGATAAAAGAGGTTTATTACTGAGTTTAGAAGTAGGAGATAGGTGAAGGTAGAGATAAGGAGGGCACTGGACAGAGGGTCCTCACATGGCTAGCATGTTTGGAATCTCTGCAAATTGGGGTTCCCAGTGTGACCCTTTTAAGTCAGAGACTTAGCTTGAGGGGCTTTGGAGTGTAGCCCCAAAGTTGGCTCAGATCCGGGTGGGGCTGGGACAGGTCCAGATCTTCTATTGGAATTCAAAGGGACCAGGATTTGTGAGTCAAAGGGTAATTTACATTAACTAGGGGGGGGTTGGGAATCAAAGATTGGAATCTTTCCCGCATCAAGAATATCTTTTGTCCATAATCTTACTCATTAAAGACAAATATCCATTGTGTAAACATTAAGAATGAGTAAATGAATATCATGAAAAAGATTCTGAGATTATATACCTTTCATTATGTAATTCTATCCCACACTCTTTTTTAAAAAATTTATTTTCATTGAGTTAGGAAAAAAATTACATTCTTCCCTCACTCTGGAAACTGAAAAAGAAAGAAAAATAAAACCCCAGTGATAAATACAAGCAGTCAAGCAAATGAATGCCTAAATTGGCCATGTCCAAACATTTGTATCATCTCATTCCGTACTTTAAGTCCATCTACCTCCTTATCAGATTATCACCTGCTTGCAGGAATCCTTGAATTATGATTAGACAATCAAGTTTTTAATGTTTCCAAAATTCTTGTCCTTACAATTATGTTTTATTTAATAAAGTTTTTCTCCTTCATGTTCACATAAAGGTGTCTCAGAAACCATTTCTTTAATTATTTTTTATAACAAAATAGTATTTCATCACATTCATATATTTATTCATACATTGTTGAACAATGAGCAGTCTTGAACAGAGCAACTCTTTAATTTTTGCCACCACAATGATGAAGTGTGAGGATGGGCTCAGAGGTAGACTCGGTTCCAACGTGAAAAGAATTCACAAACTCAAGAAATTGTGGCAAAACGAAAGTTTTATTTTTTCACTAAGAAAGAATTCTCTTAGTGGACAAACCCCTAATCAAATTAGATTTGTAAGGAGTGTGTTGACAGTTCTGCACTAGGGCAGTTTGAGTTGAGACCTTTGAGATTTCCAACTGAATAAGCTACAAGGAGTGGTCCTGGACTAATTTTCAACTCAATGGCAGGTACTGCTACTCAATAGTGTATAGCTAGTCCAGACTAGATTACAGAATGAAACCTCTTATCTTGATTCCCTGAGGCAGGTTTCTCCCAGAGGAGAAAAAAGTTAATATTTACATATTAAACAACTATCATTAGGAACATATTAAGTGGGATTATAATGATGGTTGCTTTATAATACTGGAGTTTACAATTTTGAAGATAACTTTGATTACTTAGTTTTTCTTGTTTTTTGCTATTGTAAGATTGTGATTAGTATAGTTTTATTTCTATTTACTTGCAAGAAATGTAGTTTATTTTATATATTAAAGAAACCAAAAATGGAAGGAAATATTATAATTTTCTCCTTTTAGGACAATGGGAGGGAATGTTGAGGTTCAAAAGGGATTTCAAAAGGTTGTGGTCTGCAGCTGGTATCACTAGGTGTCTCAAAATAATTTGCAGGCTTGAATATATCTCCAAGTCTAGGGGCAAAGTTTACTGTATAATTGTAACTCCAATTGAAATGGGTTCTTCTTGTCACAAATATGCTAATTTTATGGCCCAGAGGTCTGAGGAGTAATCTGATATGCAAGTCACCTTTTGTCTCTGAAACCCTGTTATCACTGACCAACAAATTGTTATCAGGCAGTCAGCAAAGTTTCTAGGACTATACTATACACTGTAATATTCCTATAACCAGTAGCCTTTAGAGTCATTGACAAATTGTTAGAACAATAATAGCATTAAGGCTTGGAGGCCTCAAGCTTACTATTGCTCTATTTCTCTTAGAAGCCCTAACTCCATCTGAAGGATATATAATATGTGTAGGAATGTAGACACGGGTTTCTATAACATATCTATTGATTGAGGAGATTACATAGCTCCTTGTAAGAAACAAAATATATTACTAAGAACTCCATTGACTCACTAATAAATACAGGAAAGATTTATTTTACATTCTTGCAAGAATGGGTATCTAAGTGAATAGATATTTTTGAAAGTCCAAAGACAACATTTTATTTCCTGTCCTGAAGCACAAGAACCTCTGCTGATTCCTTCCATAAATTGGATGTTACAGAAGTTACATGACATGAGTCTCCATCTCTCATTACATAGCCAGATCCTGCTTCCAAGGAGCTTACATTCTAGAAGGGGGAGAAATAATTGAGGAGGGCCAGGGACATAGAACAAAAAATTCTTTTCAAATCTCAGTCTATATCTCTGATTACAAAAGCCACTTCCTGTCCCCCAAGGAGCTTACATTCGTTTGAGGGAAGGTAAACTCCACCCTTGATTATTTCTTGATGTCCTTGTGAATTTCAGTTTCCTAATTTGTTTCATTTCTCCAATTTTCGGAACTATGGAAACCCAGAATCCCCATCCATTTCTCACATCCTTTTTAAAGAAAAAATTAGCTTTTTACTTAAAGTACTTTACTTAACTAAAAAAAAAAAAAAAAAAAAAAGCAAACATTAGTTTGCTTTTTACAAAAAGGAATAATGGTCACAAGTTTTAAATGTTATTTTTTTGAAGCTGCTAGATGGATAGAGCACCAGGCCTGAAATCAGGAGGACCTGAGTTCAAATGCGACCTCAGATACTTAACACTTCCTGGATGTGTGACTCTAAGCAAATCACTTAAATCCAATTGCCTCAGCCAAAAAAGAAAGAGAGAGAGAGAGAGAGAGAGAGAAAGAGAGAGAGAGAGAGAGAGAGAGAGAGAGAGAGAGAGAGAGAGAGAAAGAAAGAAAGAAAGAAAGAAAGAAAGAAAGAAAGAAAGAAAGAAAGAAAGAAAGAAAGAGAAAGAAAGAAAGCTGTCTTTTCCTAGGTTCTGAAATGCAGCATTAGCTATTTTATTAGACACACCTACACACATGTATTTATATGTATGTATACATATATATGCACACAATATGTGACTATTCAGCATACTATTTAGCTCACATTTACATATTTCAGTACATTAGTGGAAGCCATAACAAATCCATATCTTAGTCTACCAACTGTCCTGTGATTCTTTGAGTGTTTTGTGCATACCAATATGTAATACTTGTTACTTCTCATTCTCATTTCATAACTAACCCTCTTCTGTTCCTTGTGATGTAATCTGTGATGGTGAGGTTTGTCGCCAAATGATGTCAGCATCAAAAGTTGGGGTTCAGTCATTGAAGAATTCACAGTGGCCATTCTCTTTGGCAAAAGGTAGATTTATGTTCAAAAGAAGTAACAGACAAAAAAATACAATAGACACAGGAATGGTAAATATGAAATAGAGTTTGGAGAGTGTATTTGGGCAATAATATCCACAAAAATAATCAGAGACTCTAAGAGTGATGCTATTTGAGTGGTCTAGAGGTTAGTGGCTATAAGAGAGTTATCAAGAATCCCCTTTAAATCGGTCACAGGTTCTAGGAGTGAAAGAATTCATTCATTATAAATATGATGCTATTTGAGTGATCTGGTGGTCTAGAGGTTAGTGGCTATGAGAGAGTTTCTAAGAATCCCCATTAAATTCGCCACAGGTTCTAGGAGTGAAAGAATTCACTCATTCCCAAATATTAGTTGCAAAATGAATTTTATTGTTAGATAGAAATCAGTTTATGCAGAGACTGATTTCTAGAGTGGCAGCTCTATGGAAAATAAAGTTTTACACTGAGAATGCAGTTCTCAGTGGACAGAAAATCCTGGCAGCTGAGTAAGCTATCAAGGTTCCTCTGCAAAGACTTTAAAGTTGATGGAGTTTATTATGTTGGCTATCTTAGTGGAGGTTGAGAAGCTTGAGCTGGGCATCCCAAGTAAGTCAGAATGAGGGCTGGGACAACCAGAGCAGATCAGAACCAGTGGGGGCTGGGAGAGCCTAAGTTGACTCAGATCCAGTGGGGGCTGAGACAAGCCCGAATCTCCTATTGGAATTAAAAGGGATGCTTTTGACCAGGATTTGTGAATCAAAGGCCATGGCATCCAGGAAAGACAATTTTGTCTGGGGAGGATATGCCTCAGACAGGAGGGGCTGGGAATCTGAAAGGAATCACAAATCAATAGGAAATAACAGTTTCTTAAAGGGACCACAACCCAATTCAAGAGTAAGGAGTTTATTACGATTTCTCAAGAAAGGGCATCTCCATCTGACAAGGTGTTTACCAGCAAAAGGAAGGCAAAACATAATTTGAAAACAATAGTCTAAGCTGAATCCCCCAAAGCTCCTCCTACCTCTGCAGGCCAGCCTTTTTTATCATTGTTTGGGGGAGTCTAGGCTTACATTCTAATCACGGAAATTTAACCCAGAAACAAAAGAATACAAGTCAACAATAAACTCTTAATTTAAGTTTCCTTAGAGAACTAATATACAAAAAGACATAGAATTCAAAGTCATCATCACCTTTAAATAAAGTACTTAAATGCTCATTTAAAAGTGGTGGGGAAAAAAGAAGGGACTTGCAACTTTTAACTATATCTTCATTTGTTATTATAAAGTCTCAAATTACAATTAAAAATAGTTTAAGGCTATATTCCCATAAGATAGGCTTTACTCTGTTATTCCATTCAGAGAGCATATGAAAGACAAGTTCTTCAGTGGAATTTACTTAATGCCAGAGAAACTGAGCAAGACAGAGATTAGAGAACAATTTAATAGTTTATTAAATGGAGAGATATACTAGGACCAAATGGATCCATGTTTGGCCCCAGGGTTGAATGAGACTCAAAGAATCCAGCATGGACTGTGGGATACAAGGTTCTTTTATAGGGTAACAAGAACAATGACATAATGGGGGAGATACCTGGATGGGGGGGATAACCTAATGGGGGGAGGCACTTAGCATGAAACCATGGAGGGAGGTACTGGAGAGGTTACTGATATTCTAATGATGTCTAAAATGGATAGACCTTTATCCTGTCAAACATTAAGAAGGAATGATTATAACCTAAAGATATAAAACTTTTGTCTCATCAACCATTAAGAGGGAAAGGTCATAACCTGAGGCAGAGTAACTAAATAGGACAATTGGAGAAACTGGGTCAAGACATTAAAAGGGAACTGTGGCATAACACTACAATCTTTCTAATACATCTTTCTGCTATACCTTATCCGCTACTTCTTATGGTTCCTAGAGTATTTATGTCGCAGAGAAAGACACCCCAATAAGATTAGGATTCCTTGGTCTGAGACCTGGGTTTGTCAAAAGAATTCTCACACTCATTCAGTCTCCCTATCAAGGGGTCAGAGATTTATTATGCTGCTTGACAGTGGGCTAAAGTTCCAAAGGAGCTTAGCAAAGAGGCAGAAGCAAAAAGAAATTATGCTGCTTGACTGGGATCTAATTCCAAGGGAATTTAGCAAAGAATTAGAATCTGATAGAAATTTTGTAGGAAAGAGAAAGAAAGATTAGGTTGATATGCTAATATTTTGTTTTCTGACCAACACAATCAGTGTTAAATTAGTACTATTGGCCAGTATTGTTTGTGACCCTCACAAAGCCAGGTAACCTTCTCTGTCAGCCAGTATTGTCTGTGCTACTCTTAAGGCCATCTAGCCTTAGGGTTTCTCAAGAATTGCTACTTTTCTCACCTTATTTCTCTGTCTGTAGCCTCCCTATTAAAATTATTTTGGAATAGTGAAAAAATAAAAATATATCCTACTCCACTTCATTAGTAATATTAATGATAAAAAAGAATAAAGGCCTTCATAATCCAAAATTGTTTATTATTTTTCTAGACATGTAAGACACATTTAAGATTTGCAAAGAGCTTTACATAAGTTCCCTCATTTGATCAACTCAACAATATTCTTAGATAGGAGCTAGATGCTCTAAAAACAAACTATTTAGCTTTCAAATAACAATATAGTAAAATCACAAAAGCTGTCACCAGTAAGCATCAGGAGAATAAGAAAAAAGTAGTCTTAATCAATAATTCCTGCACTTTCTTTTCACTGAAAAATAAATGATTATATCATTTCTCATTTAGAACATGAACCCTCACTACTTATTTCTGTTCTATTTAATTCCAGTTTCTTGTTAAATATAAAGTAAAGTAGTAGTAAGTCTCAGTTATGGTAGTGTTGAGGTTGGGAAGGGACCCCAAAAGTTTGGGGGTCACAGACTGATGTCATGAGGTGTCTCAAAAGAATTTGCAGGCTTGAACCCATCTCCAAGTCAAGGGGCAAAATTATTGTAATTGTAATGCCAATTGAACTGGTATAAATTCCAGGAAAATTTAGCAAAGAAATAGAAGCAGGGAGACACATTTATCTAGTTCTTCATGTTCATTGATGTGCTAATTTTATGATCTAGAGATCGGACCATAGAGTAGTCTCTGGAATTTGGTCATGACGGACAGATAGTAATGTTTGTTGACAAATTCTATTATTAGAACGATAGTATTCTTAGTTTGGGGGTGGGGAACCTCAGGATCACAGATTACAAAGCCAGAGGACTTTAGAATCACTGACAAATCGTAAGAATAGAAACCCCCTAAGGTCAGGGGACCTTAAAATTATTGCCATCTTCCCAAGAAGCTACATAACATCATTTCTCCTTTCAAACAGTTTGCACTACAAATTTATCTGGGACAAAGGGATGGAGATCTTATCTTCTGGAGTTGCTTCATGCTGATAAAGAGCATGCCTTAATGGGCTCCAGATTGAGGAGGGGGAGGCATGTGACTTAAAGATGATGACAGGAGGATTCAGAGGGATGCTGGGTGTCAGAATCAGTTAGCTAATGGTATTCATGGTAAACAAATAATTGGAAGTTCATAGCTTGGAGTCTGAAGGAAACATCTACCAATAGGAATGTTAGTACTCAAAAGGTTATGAAGAAGCTTCAAAGAAGGAGGTGTAGAAGCATTATGAGTGAGTTTGCCAGAATAATTTAGAATGGATATCCTACATTTATTATGGGGATAAGAGATCCTTTCCAGCAAGAAAACAGGGGATTGTCAGGCCAAAGTTATTCCCCTGGCATTGGGGGGTGGGGAAGGGAAAGTAGCTAGTACAAATGGGATAGCATCCAGGTGGAGATGGTGACCTTTAGGAATGGGGCCTTTGCAAAAAAATGCATCAGGTCACATCTGTGGACTGCCTTGAGGATGCTGAGGGCCCACCCAACAATCCTGATTGCCCTCATTGCCCACGGAGTTCTCTAGCCTCAGCCACCTTTTGAGTTATTGCAGAAGTGAAGGCTATTAACATCCTGCAAAGAACTGGGCATCCAAAAAGTTCCCACTGCCTGACTTCTGTGATTAGAAGCTGGCCTGAGAGTGTTTGAAATCACCCAGAGGGAAAAAGGGTATACCCCTTTCTGAGCTATATGAAGAGATATTAAGAGTCAGAGAGCTGGAGAATTAAAGGTGCTATGATCAGGGACAAATGGGCAGCAGCATGGGCAGCTGAATTTGAAAGCCTGTTCCCCTTGGCCTGAAGTGAATCTTCCTTCTGGTGTCCTTTACAAAACATAACAGAAACCTCTCTACGTTCATGGACAACTTGAAGTAGTTATAGAATTTCTCTTATATATTTAATAGGAAAATTTTTGCTGCCAAAAGCCCTCTTTCTTTCCATATAGACTGATGAGTGTCCAAAATATGAAAAGCATATTTTGATTGTGTATAGATGTTCACTCTTATTCCTTTCCCTATTTCCAAAGTCCTAGTAAGGGCAATGAGTTCAGCGTTCTGGGCAGAAGTTGGGGGGAAAAGAGGGGGGGTGGCTTAACCTCCAAGGGACTTTTGAGGGTCACCACAGAATAACCTGCCTTCCTTTTCCCCATTTTCAAGAAAACTGGACCCATCTGTAAGCCCTTCACCATCTGGGTTGTCATGAGAAATGTCCTTCAAGTCAGGAATAGACAGAATCTAAAGCTTCCTCACAATTATGAATAATGTCACCTGACTGAGTGTTGTCAGGGAGTTAGAGTGGCAGGGTTAAGCTCAAGTCGGTGTGTCTAACAGGAGAACCTGGTAAGCCTCCCACTACCAAGCCACTGATAACCTTTGGCTTCCAAAATGCTTTGAACTGCATGGGAAGTCAGGACCTCCAGTGGTTGGCCTAGAGTGAGCTTGGAAGCTTCCTCAATTAGAAGAGTTGTGGCAGCTAACACTAAGGCAGAAGAGTTACCCCAAAGACACAGTTACTTTGAGAAGTAAACAAGAGGTGTGTGGCAGGATTCCAGAAATCCTACTTGAGTTGAGTCCCCTAGGACTTGGTCCTGCCTTCCATCAATGTACAGTGTAAAAAGGCTTTAGGTTAGAGATCAGTTTAACTTTCAGGGTCTTAAAAACCTTGGCCTGATCAGGCCCCCATTCGAGGGGAATTGTGTCAGAGCCTTAAATAGAATTATAGAGGGCCTTGGCAATAACTAAAGTTAGGTATAAAATCCAGGCACGCTCAGGAAAGTACACAATGGTTTAGGGAGTGGTTAATCAAATTGATAGACAATGTTGGGCCTTTAGACAAAGAAACTTCATAGCTTTGGGTAGGGAAAGGAGGGCTGGAAGTTAGGGGTTTCTATGGCTGCAGCCAGAGAATTCTCTCTGGTGGGACTGCAAATCAAGATATCCTCTAAATTCAGGATAGCCAATGCTTTTCCAAATATTTGGGAGCTGTCTCAGAAGCCCTGAGCTACCTCCATGTTATGACATGACTATCCATGTTAATTGGTGGGGGTTATATTTCCCAGGATTTGCCCCTTCAATGGCAAAAAGAAATTGTGAATCTTTATGCAATGGTCTGCAAAGGAAAGCATCTTTAAGATCTAAGGTAGAAAACCATTGTGTCCCTTGGGATACTTATATTGGGCTCTTGACTTCTGCTGACCATTTGCTTATAGAAATTTGTTATAAGAGGAAAAAACAGGAACATGCTTATAACAGCATCAAAATAGGTCCTTCAGGCCTTAGCCTGAGAGTACATGTATCTGCTCCTTAGATCATCCTTAGATCAGTTTGACAGTCAATCTTGCAGTAATAATTCCACTTCATAGCTAGATCCAGGAATAATCAGATGGGAAACAAAGAAATGGAACTGGGAAACTGAGTCAGAAGGATCCCACCTTAAGCAGAGGCCAAGGTTGTCCTCCCAACTTTTACCCAGATAAGATGTCCAGGAAGGCATTCCTCTGAATAACTTATGGCAGTTCTGTGGAATGGCAGGTTATGGTCAGGCAATCAAATTCAAAACTCAAAAGATTATTATAGTCCCAAGAGATTTTATCTCTAATAGCAAATTCTACTAATAGCAGTTTAGGGATGAATACATTATTTTAAAAGTTTACCAAGCCTTATACACATAGGAGATTTTATTTAACATATTTTATATGTTTTAAACTTATCCTGGTACAAAGGATAATCATTATACTAGCTTATAGATTTTTAGTAAACACATTCCTTGTTTAGAAACTATAAATCCTGAGCAGTCTCAATTCTCAGGGTTGATGACTGGCAAGCTTACAAATTAAGGGGAGTTGACAGAAACCTCAGGGAAGGGGCTGAGCTTGCTGTTGCTCATTATCACTACCCAACTATTCTTTTTTTTTTTTTTTGATATAAATTTTATTATAACTTTTTATTGATAGAACATATGCCTAGGTAATTTTTTTTACAACATTATCCCTTGCACTCACTTCTGTTTTGACTTTTCCCTTCCCTCCCTTCACCCTCTCCCCTAGATGGCAAGCAGTCTTATACATGTTAAATATGTCACAATATATCCTAGATACAATATATATGTGCAGAACCGAACAGTTCTCTTGTTGCACAGGAAGAATTGGATTCAGAAGGTAAAAATAACCTGGGAAGAAAAACAAAAATGCAAACAGTTTACACTCATTTCCCAGTGTTCCTTCTCTGGGTGTAGCTACTTCTGTCTATCATCATACAGTATCGTTGTTGAAATATATAATGATTTCCTGGTTCTGCTCATTTCACTCAGCATCAATTCACGTAAGTCTCTCCAAGCCTCTCTGTATTCATCCTACTGGTCATTTCTTACAGAACAATAATATTCCATAACATTCATATACCACAATTTACCCAATCATTCTGCAATTGATGGGCATCCATTCATTTTCCAGCTTCTAGCCACTACAAAAAGGGCTGTCGCAAACATTTTGGCACATACAGGTCTCTTTCCCTTCTTTAGTATTTCTTTGCTACCCATTATTCTTACTTATTCATACACTATTCTTAGTGTTTCCTTGGGTTGTGCTGTTTGATACCTCCCCCCATTCTGTGAAGAGGGAAATGATGTTGCATACTTGTGAACTAGTAAGGCTTTCACCTCATCCCTCTTGTTCTCCACATAGTACCACCAATTTTAGGTTTAACATGGTGACATTTTGATTCCAAATCACTTAGTTAACAATTTTAGAATTTTCCTAAATAGCCAAATTTTAGCTATAGTTTCTATTCCCTTAAATAAGTTTCCCTTTTGTTTTAAGGAGAAAACAAGACAATTCTGAAGCTTGAATTAGAATAGATTTTAAATTTTAATTTTTTAATTTTAAAATTGACTTTAGTTAATGGGATTCCTTAAATTTTGATTAAATGTTCTAAATAAACTGAATTGCCATTTGGTTATTTTCCAATTCACGCAAATTATTTCCCTTTTGTGAGCCAGGAAAAGGATTAAGGTGCCAGTTTTTACTGACAGGGCCCTCAGAAGTCTGACTCTAGATAACTCAAAAGCAGGCTGTTTGTAGTTAGAGTTTTTAAAGTAGTAGCAAACTGCTTTTCTGTTTTTCAAAAGTTCCCAAACTCTTCTGATAACACTATCAGTGCAAATTAGAGCTCCTTTAAAATTGCTTGTACTGTCATATCTCAAACAAATTTCCAAATTACATAGAAATCATTTATCAATTGGTCACATCTAAAAATAACCCATAAAGTTATCAAATGTGAAGCAATTATATCCAGTTAAATAGTTTACATTCATATAAACATGCTTTATGCTAAGCACTTTTGTAATCATGTGGTCTTCACAATAATAATTATTATTTCTCTTTACAAATCAGAAAACTAGGTAGAGATAAAATGATTTGCCATAGATTACATAGCTAATACATATCCACAACTGAAGAGAATGATAGGTTTACCAAATGCAGAGGCTGACTGGCTTTCTCATCTCACATTGCTGGGTGGTACCAGCAGTACCTGAATTTTTCCTAGGCAGTTCCTGGACAGAACCTGATGAAAGCTGGGGTGACTGGTGCCAGAATCTTCCTTTGATGGTAGTTTCCCTGCCAGGGCTCAGGAAATGGTGATCATTAGGCCTTACACTCCACTCTTCTAAAACTGGGTTAGGGAGAAGTTTGGGCAAGATTGTGTGGGATCCCCACTGTTTTGCTGCTTCCACTATTTCTACAGGTGAGGCACAATTTGAATTTCCCTACAGTTCTGAGATGATAAGAGTTAACAAATAGAGGGATTTGGGCTATACTGATCTTGTTGGCAATACTCACAACTGAGATACACTTAGGACTACTCTGATTAGTAGAATGGACAGAAGGTCCCTTAATGCCTTTTGGGGTGCTTTCCCAAAAGAGCAGACAGAGACTCTGGACAAGATAAAGAATCAAGGAAGGTTTAGCAAAAAGTTGCTATTTCCTGGTTTGTTTTTTCTTTTATTTCTCTTTCATAATGAGGTAAATTCCTGAAATTATCCCCAGTGTTTCAGGAATTTTTCTTGCCATCTTAAAATGCTTAAAGTACCAAACTTCCTAATCATTGCTTTCAAAATTTTGAGAATCTGCTGTTATTTTAATTAGCTAACATTTTTGTGTAGTCCCCAGCTTGGCCAGAGCTGAAGTTCATAGAAAAATGTTAGGCTTTTTAGGAAATTTTCCCAGCATTCTAACTATAGCATAGAAGATTTTTTTGCTGGGTGTGTTTAAATTTTTCCAGGTAACAAAATCTAGTTCACAGAACAAACATGACACAGACATAGGCAAAATGACATGAAAGAGGACTGTCCCGTCTTTGCCAAAAGCCATCCTATATATTTTCCAGAGGAAATTAAAAGGTGGCAAAGGTTCCCTAGGAACTTTGCCAAAAATCACAAAAATTTCCAAGTCTTGAGTGTCCCCAGTCAAAGAAAACTTGCTGAGTGTGGATCTCACGATGACTCAGACAAGCCTTCTCCCATTGGTTCGGGATGTCCCAGCTATAAAATGGGGGCTCAGCAGGGTATCAAGCCAGGGGAGGCCACCAAATATTCATTTTGGGAAGAGACTCCAAAAGGTTAGGGGTCACAGACAGGTGTCGTAAGGTGTCTCAAAAGAATTTGCAGGCTTGAACCAATCTCCATGTCAAAGGGTAATGTTTATTGTAATTGTAATGCCAATTAAAGCAGTCTAAATTCCAAGAGAATTTAGCAAAGAAACAGAAGCAAGGAGACACATTTATTTAGTTCTTCATGTTCATTGATATTATGGTTCAGAGGTAGAAACATGAAGTGGTTTCTGGAATTTGGTTATTACTGATTAACAGACAGTAATGTTTGTTAATAGACAGATTGTTAGAAAATGGTGTTCTTAGGTTGGGTGGGGGACCTCAGGATCACAGATTCCAAAGTCAGAGGACTTTAAAATCTCTGATAGATTGTGAGAATAGAAGCCCCCTAAGGTCAGGGGACTTTAAAATTATTGCTGTCTCCTAGAAGCTATTTTACCTCAGTAGTGCTATAATAGAAAGTTAAAATCACCTTTCCATTCTGTCCCTCTTTTCCTATGTCATGACTTAGTGATTTTTTTAAAGCGAGCAACTGCCATGGAATTCTGTGATTTTTGTAATAAGTGTATTTTTATGACGTATTATGAAATAATATCTAAATATGGAAAGTAAGATTCAATCTTATTTTGGAATGTGGTGTATTTGGACAACTTTCCAGAGGCCTAAAGACTCTTCTTTGTGTCATTCTGGAATTATGACATTTGTACTTTACCTCTTTCTAGTTCCCTTGTTCCCAAATGCACTAGTATTTTCTTTATTATTTTAACATTGAGTTTTCTTGTTGAGGTTCAAAAGGCTCTCCAAAAGATTGTGGGCTACACCTTGTGTCTCAAGGTGTCTCAAAAGAATTTGGAGGCTTGAACCCATCTCCAAGTCAAGGGACAAAATTTATTGTAATTATAACCAATTGTAAACCAATAGAAGTGGGTTAAGTTCTAAAATAATATACAAAAAAAACAAATTTATCCAGTTCTTCAGGTCACTGATAGGCTAATTTTATGGCCCAGAGGTAGAATTGAGGAGTGGTCTATTCACTATTGTCTCAGGAATTTGGTTATCACAATCACAGCAAATTATCTATTTGACCATCAGCTTTGCTATAGGACTATCCTAAGGTCAGAATACTTTAGAATCAGACGGATTGTTAGAACAAAAACACCCTACGTCCAGAGGATCCCATCAAATCTGTTTCCCATAGGATAATGAATAATGTGCAGGCTAGCTCTCTGGAGAGCCTCAGAATCAGTCAGAGCCAGGATCAGCCAAAGTCCTTGGTCTTTAGGAGGAGAAGTGAAGGAGGCAGGCAAGCTGCCACTCAGCTCATTAAAGATGAATCCTGGCATGTCAAGTTAGGAGCCTAAAGTTTTCTCTCCTTAGCATGCTGAGGCAGAGAGGCTCTGATCTCTCTCCCTCAGCCCTCCAATCCTGGCCTACTGTTATCTCACCACTACACATTCAGTCAGCACCAGTCCTGAGGAGAGAGCCATCACATTACCGTATCATCTAAGTATATGCTTATAGAACCATTATCTAGCATTGAGTAGGTAATAATTTGCCTTAAGTACTCTGCAGTCTTAGATTCAAGTACACCTTTTTAGAGTTCCAACCCTCTACAGAACTGTACCCCATTATTCTGATTTTTCTTTTCTCTGATACAATATGAGAAGAAATGAGGTGAGCCATGAATGCATGAGCCTTTATTACCATGAATTTTTTATTATAATTATTATTACATGCTTACCCCATTTCCTTAAAAAAAAATTATTCATGACCAACCAAGGTTTCACAAAAAACAAAACAAAACAAAACAAAACTAATACTTACATAGAACTTTGTACCTTTTTGAATCACTTCATCCTATTTTAAGTTGAGAATTAAGGTAATTAATTCAGTGGAATCAATGATTTGATTGTAGGGGATTAGAAAGTAAGTGAGAGAAGTGGTGGAAACACCTAATCTTGTCAAGGATTTTAGGCCAAAATGGCAGAAGAGATAAAGAACAAAAGTTAGCAGGAATGAAAGGATGAAGTGAGGTTTCTTTTCTTTTTTTTTTTTTTTTTTTTTTGAGGATGGTAGAGACATCTCTATAAACATAGAGATATAAATTTATAGGCAGAAGGAGCCAGTTAACAGAGAATTTTAAGGTAAGTGAAAGAAGGGGATGACAGAGGAGACAACCTATTGGGAGATAAGATGAAATGGAATCATTTGTTCAGATAGAGAGGGGATTTGCTTTGATAAGGAGTAGGGTTACTTCTTTGTCAGAGACAGTTGTGAAGGAAGAAAGAATGGCATAAGGCATATGAGTGATATGAGATGAAGAATCAAGAAGGGAAACTAAAGGCAAATGAGCTCAATTTTTCAATAAACTATGAAGCGAAGTTCTTAAGATAATAAAAGGAGAGAAAGCCATAGGAAGTTTGAAAAAAATTTAGAATTATTATTGTGAAAAATAGCATAGTCAATTGATAAAAGAGGTGTAAAAGATATAGTCTTTGAAGACCCATTTGAGGTTTTGTAATAGAAATTTGTAGTAGACTCATTCACAATGTTTGCATGATTTTCTCCATCTTTGTTCAGTTGCACATGTGTAGGAGTAAAGGCAGTAGATGGTGGGAGTAATCCATGGCTGAGGCATGGTAGCACTTTATTGACAAAATGGACAGGGATTCAAGAGAAAAGGACAGTGTAGGGTTGAATTGGTCAACAATGGGTCAATATGGGAAGAAGAAAGAATGACTAGTACAAGTGTGATGGTTTGGAATAGAAGCAAGAGGTAGGATAATAATTAGGGTTTCGTAAGAGGAATATAGAGGGAGATGTGGAAAGATTATTGTCAGATAAGGGGATTCCAGAATTCTTGAACCATGGAAGTGATGCATTTTTGAGTGATGGCAAGATCAAGAAAATAACCATCTTTGTGAGTGGCTGAGGTGAGGTGGGAAGTGAGTGGGCTGAGTAACTGAGTGGTTAGGATGTTTGAGGGAGAGTCATGTAAAGGCCTTTTTGTGAGAGCAAGATTTGAGGAAAAGAGAAAAATTAAGAGCCAGGTACTGAATTCATTGACTTTTGCACAAAGTATATAGTTAAAAAATTTGTCCATGTAGGCATTTTAAATATTTATCTACATTTTAGTTGGTTGTTGTCCATTGTTCTTGAAGAGGATGAAAATGACATCAGTATATTAAAGTCAAATTATAGTATTTGACTGAGGCTGATCAGACCAAAATGAGCTCAGACTACTCTGCCACAGGTTGGACACAAATAGTCCATATGAATATTTGTGGTGGTATCTCTAACTTTTTGCATCTTGCCTTCTAGGCTAATTCAATTCTGCTTTGTTCATGGAGCATATAGCATTTTCTCTCTAAGAGTTAAGCTTGTAATAACAGTAAAAATTAAAAATAGCAATAAACATCTTTGGAATATTTACACTAAAAGAAAAGTAATCAAATGCTTGAGAATTAACATACCTAAAAATACATGTGCTATTTTATAAAATATCAATTAAATAAATTGTAATTCCTGAAATAACAAGAAAGCTAAAAAGCTAAAGATACATTCATTATTCATGGATAGACTGAATTAACATAGCAAAAATGACAAATTTCCATAATTAATTAACATTTATTGGAAAAACCAGTTAAAATATCAAGATTTCTGTTAAAAACTGGATGATAAAATAATTTAATATATTTTTTAAATGGGCAAAAATATCAGAGTATTATTTGACAAAAAGTTATAGGAGGAAGAAGTTGAAGATGATCTTGTACTCCTAGTCTTTAAAATATTGCAAGTCAATATTAAAACTATCAGGTAGTAGGGGAGGATAGAATAAAAGGTCTAAGGAATGGAATAAATATATCAACAAACAAAATACCTTTAAAAATGTGTTTGGTAAGCCTATGAAAATCTAAAATTCAAGAAATTATTTGTTATTAAGTGAATGTACTTGTATAAATTCTTAGTACTTTGGAAGGAAATAGGTTTAGGTTTATATTTCACATTAATTGAAATAGAGTAAAACACAAAGCCCCATAAAAATATGGAAAACACAATGTTTTTTCTAAGTTGCTGAAGGATAGTGACTTTTTCTCCATTAAACAATTACTAATGACTAGTTAAATATGCTTAATTTCTTTGATGCTCATACAAATTTATGATTTCATTAATTTTAATGTTTCCTAGACTCTGTTGGTGAGCATTCACTTTATCTTTCCTGTTACCAGGCCCCCATGTCTCTTACCAAATTGCCAAATATACCAGCCTGTACATGCCCTTTTCTTGATCCTTTTTATATGTTGCCCTTTTCCATTAAAATGTATGTCACTTGGGATTATCATACCTTCTTATATTTTATCCCTACTGTGCAGCACATACTAAGCTTTTAATCTTTCATTATTCATTTTGTAACCTTTCCATGCTTACTATCTTGTGTAACTTTTTTCCATGTCCTCTCAAGTTTATAAAATAAAGTTCATCCAGTAGTCTGACAGCATTCTTGATTTCTCCTGACAACATGAAGATACTGGTGGAACATTTTTATTGTTTGCCTATTATTTCTTACCCTAACATCATAACCAGTATATCTTACTTTCCTAACAAACATTTCCTCAATGACATTTTTTACTCCTGTTCTTTAAAGTTTATCATATATACTTCCTATTCACACATTTGTGTGATATTGATTTTTAATTCTTTGTATTCCTTTTTTTTCCTGTTATACAACAGTATTTATATAATATTGATATTATCAAGATGGATCTTTTTTTTCTAGGGAAGGCTTGAAATCATTATAGGAACTTGGAAGTTTGCAATTCATCTTGTTCTCCTCTTCAGCTGTGGTCCCAATTCATTGTTCATTGGTACCTTCAACTGTACTAGTTATACATCTCTCTAGATACATTAAAATCTGGGCAAAAGGTATATTTTATTCACTTAGTCTTTTCCATGTGAATGATTTCTTCTCAATGGTTATGGATCTCTTCTAGGAATCTGAGTTCAATAAGCACATTCTTCATTCACAAGAGTTCCCTCTTTGTCCTGTACTCTAGATTGTATTGCCCTCTATCATGGTGGTAAACACCTTTGACAGGTACATATCTCCATGCATTCTGCCTCAACTAATGTTTAGAATCAGGTCTTCCTTGAATCAAGAATATCTTTGTTATATTTTCTAAGGAATCTTAAATAGTTGTAATGTGTAGGTAAGAAACACCTTCTTTTAAAGTAAAAAGGCTAAGATAGTATTTTGCTTTTCTACCTTTTGGGGGGAGAAGGTAATCAACAAATATCTTTTAGTCTCTTATGAAGTGGTAAACTATAATCTATTGTTGAATATCACTTGCTTGCTTTTTCTCCTATCAATGCTTTCATGTAGGATACTCTTGATTTGTGTACAAATGGCTGTAAAAATTTTGTTTAGCTGGGAAAGTAGGCATACATATAGGTACTTGTTTACTTTTTTCTGAGTTAGTAAAGTCTGAGATTTCTTTTTCTATGTCTTCATATATCAGTTATTTACAGCATGGGGTGTGTGTGTATGTGTAAATAGAGTGTGTGTGTATGTATGCATGTGTACATTTGTGTTTACACACATATTTTAAGTTTAATCTGAATTTTGTAGGCATTGCTCCATTTAGGGGATAGAAATTATTATAGCTCCCCTATATGTGCATCTGAGACTGTGATATTAGGATCCAAATGTGATGGTTACACAATCCTTGTTTGGAAAGTAGTTTGTTTTAGACATTTTTTCTTCTGTTTTTACTCTTCCAATTTCACTATTAAATGCTATTAAATTAAATTACATTTAGCTATTTTTCCAAACTTCCTTGTTGACCTTTCCTTAAACTAACTTTATCCTTAACTGGTGTTCTCTGTTTGATAAAGTACTCTATTTTATTTCATCATAGGATTTTCCAAAAGAGATTATATTCTAAACCATTGTGCTACTATTGGCTTTGATTTTTCTCTGCTTGGCAATAAGCCAGCTATTTGCTGTTTAAGGTACTTTCTCTTGGGACTCTTATTTTTTTGTAGAAGCAATTTATTCTGTTTAAACTGATATGTAAAATTATTATAAACTGGTATTTATATATTTTTTGTGTATTTCTTTATTGAGAATCATAGAATCACAGATTATTAGAGTTAAAAGACCAGTGATCATCTGGTCCAACCTAAATCTGAAGAAAAAATATCAAATATAATTTTTCTGACAAGTAATCCTCTCTCTGCTTAAAAAACCTCCAGTGAGGGGAGGAAACTGCTACCTGCTGAATCACCCATTTTCCACTTCTGGACAATTCTAATTGAAGGAACTTTTTCTTAATGTCAAAACTAAATTGGCCTTCTTGCAATGTGTGAATGTGTGTGTGTGTGTGTGTGTGTGTGTGTGTGTGTGTATGTGTGTGTGTGTAGTATATCCTTGATGTATGTGTGTATGTATATATGTATATATAGACACATATATCTTGATTTTACCCCTTGGGGTAAAAAAAAAAAGTCTAATTCCTGTTCCACATGATATCCCATTCAGAGTATTATGCTTATTTCCTCCTTGCCTCTCCAAGCTAAAAATTCCTGTTTCCTTCAATTAATCCATTCTCAAGATTCTTCACCATCCTTAATGGACTTCCTGTAGACACACTCCATTTCCTTCTTATCAATGACCTTCTTAAACTATGCTTTCCAGAAATGACCATAATATTCCAGAAATGGTGTGAAAGAGTCCAGAGGGAACAGAACTTTCTCATTCCAGGTAACTCTGTTTCTTTTAATGTAGCCTACAATCATAATAGCTTTTCTTGACTGTCACATAACATTGCTAACTTACCCTTACATTCTACAAAAATTCTTTCATATAAATCATCATCTAATAGTTCCTTCACTATCTCATACTTGTGAAGATTTTACATTTATCTGTTGAGCTTCATTTAAATTGAATCCAATCTCTAACTTGTTAGCATTTCTTTGGATCCAAAATTTTGGTTTGTGATAAATGACAAACCTGAAAAACAATTTCTGGATAATTAATAATATATTAATTAGGGTAGCTAATAATCATTCTAAACAGAAGCAAGGTCTCTTGGTAGGGGAGTGGGGAGAAGGGGTCCTGCCCAAAATTGAGATGCTTATTTCCTTTAGAATAGAGCAATCTCACCTATCAGCCACATTCAGAGACTGGCTGATGTACCTATAGGTGTTGCTCTCTGAATAAGAAAATAAAAAGCTGGATCCTAATTAATAATGGATTATAAATGTAATAGAACATAATAATTTCTCTCATTTCCTCCCTTTGATTCTTTGTGATAGATGCAGTCTCCTCAGTGAATAACTGATATGACAAGCAATTCATCAAGGATTTTCAACTATGAGGCTTATTATGATAGGAAACAATATGGGGAAGAGGGAGAAGGAATGACAGATGCATTTACAGGAGACATTGGGTGCAATTGTTTGGCAAGCAGACTTTACAAAACGTGTGCCTAAGAAAGTAAGAAAGAAAGAAAGAAGGGAAGGAAGAAAGGAAAGAGAAAGAAAGAAAGAAAGAGAGAGAAAGAAAGAAAAGGAAGGAAGAAAGAAAGAGAGAGAGAGAGAAAGAAAGAGAGAGAGAAAGGAAGGAAGGAAGGAAGGATTAAGGGTTCATCATAACTTAGGGCTTGGACATCTCATAAAGTTGCCTGCTTTCTGAGAACATCTCCTCATGTAGTCCTCTAGTCTGATCCTCTGAATCCTCTTCTAGGCATTTCAGAGCAGCTTCTAGCAAATTTGTTTTTCTAGGATCCTTTTTTGTTTTCTTAAAATCTCTTACAAAATAGATCTTAATACAACAGTTTTAAGTTTAATTTGCTAATAACTATGAGAGGTAGCTCAAATCTTATGTTTCAACTATTAGAACATCAATTTTGCAGCCTTTACAATCAGAAAACTCAAATTTTTAGGTCACTGAATTGTCATTTTAATATGTTTTAGAAATCCAAGTAACAATAGAAAATTTAAAAATTCTGAACCTCATTTTTATATTTGGTGCACTTATAATTATCAAATCATCTTATTTTAATTAATTTTATTATGTTTTTTAAACTGAATTTTCAAAAAAAAAATCACTCTAGCTATTTATTTTGTTACTGATTTTATTTTCTTTTAGCTGCTCATTCCCCTCTTAGGAGGATGAGATTCTGCTAAAGAACAGGCAACATTTTTATAAGAAAATGATCTCTAGTACAAGAATGAATTCATTTAAAAGTTACCTAGAATAACTTCAATCGTAGCCAAAATGTCTGGGAGGAGATGTAATCAATTTCAAGACACTACATATCAAATAAATCATTTATAATAAAATATTTTTAATTAGCCATGTTCAAATGAATAACTGAGTAAAAGTGGATATCGCTTTAAGACAACATAAGGTAGGGCATAAGTTTTTTTGTTTTTTTTTTTTAAGATAACTAATCGTACTGAAATTCTTTTCATTAACACAAGAAAAAGTTTTAACTTCACTAAACAACAAAATTATATTCTCATTTCACAAGTGTTTACATCATTGTTTAATTATCCCCATACCTCATGACACATTAAAGGACCTAATCTTAAATAGGAATATATAACTAGTAATAGGCAGCTGATAAGACCAAATACTTGGGAAGTAAATTTAAGCATTTTCTGATTGTTCTCTTGTAATGCTGGAGAAACTGAGCAAGACAGAGATTAGAGAACAATTTAATAGTTTATTAAATGGAGAGATATACTGGGACCAAATGGATCCATGTTTGGTCCCAGGGTTGAATGAGACTATTGTCTCAAAGAATCCAGCACGGACTGTGGATACAAGATTCTTTTATAGGGTAACAAGAACAATGACATAATGGGGAAGGTACCTGGATGGGGATGACCTAATGGGGGAGGAACCTAGGATGAGGATGACATAATGGAGGCAGGCACCTAGGATGACATAATGGAGGGAGGTACTGGAGAGGCTCCTGATATTCTAAGGATGTGTAAAATGGATAAAAAAACCTTTTATCTCATCAAACATTAAGAGGGAATAAGTATAGCCTAAGGTCTAAGACAGGGGTCTTCAAACTTTTTAAATAGGGGACCACTTCGCTGTCCTTCAGACTGTTGGAGGGCTAAACTATAGTAAAAACAAAAAACTTTGTTTTGTGGGCCTTTAAATAAAGAAACTTCATAACCCTGGGTGAAGGGGTTAACCGTCCTCAGCTGCTGCATCTGGCCCCATGGGCCGTAGTTTGAGGGCCCCTAAGATATAAAACTTTTATCCTATCAAACATTAAGAGGGAATGGTTATAACCTGAGGCAGAGTAACTAAATAGGACAATTAGGGAAACTGGGTCAGGACATTACAACAAAATTTATTTCCATACTTAGCTTCAATTAGTCAGAATTTGTAAAATGTATACTGGATAACTTATCTTATAAAACAATAATATTTCATAACATTCATATACCATAACTTATTCAGCCATTCTTCAATTGATGGACATCCACTCAGTTTCCAGTTTCTTGCCACTATGAAAAGGGCTGCCACAAACATTTTTGTGGATAACATCAATAGAAAATTTAGTTATGTGGCTTTTTCTTCCATAGTAGAAACTTTTGAAATGCTTTCATATTTCAGACAGGACTTGATAAGTAGCTATCAATTAATCTCAATTTTGATGATGATCTGCTACTAAGAATTTAAAGTACAGTGTAATGCCAGAGAAACTGAGCAAGACAGAGATCAGAGACCAATTTAACAGTTTATTAAATGGAGAGATATACTGGGACCAAATGGATCCATGGTTGATCCCAGGGTCGAACGAGACTATTGTCTCAAAGAATACATCCCTAAATATTGGGACAGCAAGATTTTTATAGGATAACAAGAACAATGACATAATAGGGGAGGTACTGGATAGGGATAACCTGATGGGGGGAGGCACCTAGAATGACACAATGGAGGGAGGTACTGGAGAGGTTACTGATATTCTAATGATGTGTAAAATGGATAGACCTTTATCCTGTCAAACATTAAGAAGGAATGTCTAACCTAAAGATATAAAACCTTTATCTCATCAAACATTGAGAGAAAGGTTATAACCTGAGGTAGAGTATGTAAATAGGACAATGGGGTCCTAGGTCAGGACAATAAAGGGAACTGTGGCATAACAACAGTACATATTAATAAACAGAGAATTTCCCTCACTATCCCTTACTTTCTATGATTAGAATCACAGAACCGAGTTGCCTTAATATAAATTCTATAGTAGGCTTGGACTGAGATCTTAACTCTTTGCAATTTAGAGATGTAGACTAGAGAGGGGGAGTTAACACACACATACTGTCACCTTTTCCCCTACCCCCTCGGAAAGTAGCTTGGTTTTTTCCTCATGGAATATCCCAAAGAAAAGTTCCTTCTCTGATTCTGTCTTCAGGCAAAGACTTATTAGTCTGACTGGTATTTAATAAGCCTGTATAGCAAATTATTTCTTCCTTTTTTAAAGTTCTAAGCAATTTCATTTTTTTTCTTATCTTTTTTGCTGTCTAGTGTATTCCAAAATTTTTGTTGAAGTATCTGGAATTTCTGTTTAAGATAGTAACACAAAAGGTCCTGGTTGAGCTCAGCTCCTCTGACAAAGAAAATAATAACAGCTAATATTTTAAGGTTTGCAAAACATACTGATATTATTCTAATTTCGTGGATGAGGAAGCTAAGGTGAAACAAATTTAAGTAATTTGCCCATTATAACATGGCTAGGAAGTGTCTGAGGTACTGTTTAACCTCAAGTGGTCTTGAGTACAAATTCTACTACTCCCTCTGTGACATCTAATTGTCTAAGAAACCTTTGCAAAAATTGTAAACATAGGCAAATGAAGCACTGATCAGACAACCCAAGAAGAGGTTCAAAAGTCCAAAAGACTGTGCAGATTCCTTGAGAAAAGTGACATCTGCTGCTTATCAGTAAAAATCTGCAGCCCAACAGATTGTTTCATTAATTGTCAGAAGCAAATATGAACCTTAATTTGAACATGATAATCTCTGCCTTCCTCCTCAGGGGCAAGTGAAAGGGTTAAAAGTTGCAACTGAGAAGTAGTGGAGTGCCCAGTTACGTCCTAACCAAATGATATTCTTGGCACAATATGCCAGACAGGAAGAATTGGACAGTAGAGCTCAAAACCCCTTTCTGAGAGCTAGGACATTCAGGAAAGTAATACGGAAGAGAACTTATCTAATGCCTTCTCTGGCTTTGGCATTGCTAGTTTGGTTTATGCTGCTACAGCGAGCAGTTGTATCTCTGGGGCAGAGCAGTACATAGGCTGGGGAAACAGGAAAAAGTGCAGGGCAACTAGAGATGTGTCTTCACCTGAGCTTTCAGGTCTGGAAAGAAAGAATAAGAGGAGGAAATTTGCTTATTTATTCATTTATTTAGGTGACACAGTTGAGGTTGTGACACAACTGCTAAGTGTTAAGTGTCTGAGGCTGGATTTGAACTCAGATCCTCCAGACCCCTAGGCTGGTACACAATTTGCTGAACCATCTAGCTGCCCCAAAAGAAGGAAAATTAAAACAAAAAAGAACTTCCTCACATTTAACCAACTGCTGAACTTTTTTTTTTTTTTTTTAACGGAGGAGGAACTGAATCAATCTTTTTAGTGTATGGATAAACTTCTGCAAGCTCAGGCAGCATATGTAGAAGTCCAGAGATTACTTGTGTTGCTTCAACAGGTGTGTGTTGTTTCAATTGTGGAGATGAGACTCTCAGAATACAGACTTTATGAGAATTATAAGAAATTCATGAACTTCCTGAGGAGACAGAACAGGCCTTGCTATGAGCAAAAGAGCAAATCCCAGATAACTACTGATCCCCCTCCTCTGCCTAGGCCTTTTTTCTTTTTCTGGAGACTGTCTTCCCATATACTACCATCTGCCCCTGGAATGCTGCTCTTGAGCGTGCTTATCACCTGCTTTCTAAGCTCCTGGAAGTATCACTTGCCTACCTTCATACTCATCGGTGAAGATTAATAAGAGCAAGATAATGTAAATGTTCAGCTACAGGATTCTACCTTAATTGCTTCTGAGGAGCTGTTACAAATGAATAGCATGTCAGTCAACTTTTTTTTATCATTAAGGATAGATAGTCTCAGGGAAGAGAAAAAGGGCAAACTGTCAGTGTAGTAACTTCTGATAGGCTGTTACAAGTTATTCAGTAATACTACGAATACATGCCTCTCTTTTTTAAATCAGATTTTATTTTTTTCTTAATAGCATTTTATTTTTCCAAATACATATAAAGATAATTTTCAATATTCATTTGTGTAAGATTTTTTATTCCAAATTTTTTCTTTCACTTCCCTTTTCCCAAGATAGCAAGCAATGCAATAATAAGTTAAATATGTACAGTTCTTCAAAACATATTTCCATATTTTCATGTTGTGTAAGAAAAATCAGACCAAAAGGGTAAAAACATGAGAAACAAACAAAAAACCCAGAACAACAACAGAAAAGGTGGAAATAGTATGCTTCAACCCACATTCAGTCTCCATAGTTCTCTCTTTGGATGTGGATGGGTATTTTCCACCCCAAATTTTTTGGAATTGTCCTGGGTCACCCACATTGCTAAGAGAAGCTGACTCTATCATAGAGTTTATCCACATAGATATAGATGATTATCCATAATCTTGCACACTACATGCCTCTTAAGATAAGGATTACAAGGATTTATTTTAGTTGTGTTTTTTTTTTTTTAAAGGTTAGTGGGGCAGATCTGGCACAGGGGTTTAGGTCATTCTATAACTTGCTATAATTTTAGTTATCTCCTTTTTAGAGGAGTTGTTTACTTTTCCTCAGGATATTGTATCTTGGCTGCCAAGTAGATTCACTGATTATAGCAGGTTGCTCTTTGGAGCTGGCACCTCACTGAAATTGGCTACTGGCAAACTTTAATATAGTTATTGAACTATATATATATATATATATGTATGTATCATGAAGATTAAATGAAACAAATATATAATGTTTTTTGCAAACCTTAAAATACTACATATAATATTAGCTGCTATTATGTTCTTTCTCAGAAGAGCTGGGTTCAACCAGGACCTTTTGTGTTACTGTTTTATACAGAAATTCCAGATACTTCAACGAAAATTTTGGAATGTACTGGACACCAAAAAAGATAAGAAAAAGGTGATATTGCTTATAAGTTTAAAAAAGGAAGAAATAATTTGCCACAGATCTATCCTTTCTGAATCACTTATTTGTAGACAGACATTAAAGTAGAAGTCAAAAGCAATACTTAGCAAAAATATTTTAAAATAAGATGTAGTATATTATTAAAATAACTGCAACACAAAGGATTTAAACATGCTTTTGCCAATAAATATATATGTATTATATCAAACAATATTATATATTGGCTAGCACAGGATTTCAAAACTTAGTAATTTATAGATTTCTCCATTCTGTCACCAGTATTCCTTCATGAACCATAAGAAAAGCACAGACAGATAGTAAATAGGGAAAGAAATAACAGCAAAGCCATGCTTTTAGAGATGCCAGTAGAAAGATGGCAAGATAAAGGCCCAAGGTTTCTCTTCTGATCCAGTTTTTTCTTCCACACTGGAACTTAGAGCAGTGAAATTGATTTGGCTGATTGGTCCCTTTTGTAAGCACACTAAATTCTGGCTGAAAAGCCAATCAAAAAATTTTTGTCCCACATGAATTAATCAGACTGGAAAGCCATAGAATACCTACATATGATTGGAAGTGGAGTAAAGGCACCTACCTGGAATTAGATGCATTCAGCATCTAAATGGGTCCACTGCATATGCTCTCAGGACTAGGACTTTATTATCCATTTCTCTATTACAGGTGATTAAATAAGGAAGAGATCATTGTTATCTGATGTTTCTCACAGAGAATGACTTCACTGTATTGTCACATTGTCAAGAGACAATGTTTCTGACTGTGGCTGATCAGACTAATATATGAGCTTGGAAGACTACAATAAGTTAAGCACACATACTCTATATTTGGAGTGGAGATATATAAACATCATACATTTCTTTTGACATACTATAATTCTGCTTTGCTAATAGAGCCCAACACCTTCTTTGAGAGAATGCATAGGTAGATGTGCTAGTATCTCCCAACTCTCATAATTGATTCCAAAGCTATTCAAAGAGAATTTGAGAATGTCTTTGCATTGCTTCTTCTGACCTCCTCCACACGGGTAATTGTTTATTGTGAGATCTTCATAAAATAGGGCAAAAATGTAGGCAAATATACTTTTGGCATTTGGGCTGTGTGGCCAGCCTATTGGAGTTGTGCTTTTGTCAATAGATTTTGAATAGTTCGTAGTTTAGGTTGAGAAAAAACCTCAGTGTCTAGTATCTTATTTTGTCAGGTGATGTCTTCTTAAGACAATTCAAATGGAAGTGCTTTCATTTCTAGCCAGGTCACTTGTATATTTTCAAGGTTTCTTAGGCATGCAACAATGAGGTCAGAAAATGGATCTGTGAACCTTCAATCTGGTAGTCCAATAAGTCTTGTCCACCACACTTTTCCTTTGGAGCCTCCCAATGTGAAACAATGTGTACTTCAATTTTTTCATCTATGTATATATATCCCTATATCCCTGGAAAGTATATTGCTAAGGCAAATGAATTTATCTGTAGCATTTAAAATATCTCCAATTGTTGTAACTGATGATTCCAGATTGCTAGCTGGTGGAATATCTGTTTTCTTGGTGTTTGATTGTTAGGCCAAAATTTGCACAAGCCACAGAGAATTAGTTCATTCCCTGTTGCATCTCAGCACACATTGAGTACATAATCATCTGCAAACAAACAAATAATAACAACCAAAAAAATAAAAAAAAACACTTGCAAACATAAAGACTGGTTTGATGAAATTGATGGGGAAACTAAAAAATTACTAAAGAAAAAGTGGAAAAAATCCACAGGCTTTGCTAGCAGGAAACTTCTCTAAGAAGCTGCATTTAGGGGGCAGCTAGATGGCACAGGGGATAAAGCACCAGCCCTGAAGTCAGGAGGACCTGAGTTACATGTCCAGCCTCAGACACTTAATAACTTCCTAGTTGTGTGACCCTGGGCAAGTTGCCTTTAAAAAAAAAAAAAAAAAAACAAACTTATATTTAACTCTATCCTTCTCTAAGAAGTTAAAGGTAAACTGATTTCTGTCTTTAGCCCAATCTTCATTTTTCTTTGAGGGAAGAATAGTACTTTTAGGGTGAAAGCTACTGAGTGCTTTTCAGGGTTGCCTCCAACCTTTGGTATCTACCTTCCACTCAACTCTTATATGTGGTTGCCAAAAACTATAGCATGTACAGCAGCCACAACCTAGTAAACCATTTTGGCAGATAGGCTAAACTAAACTAAGGATAACCTACAGATCATTGTTAGGAGGTATCTACCCAAGCATGTAAAGACTCCCTTAACCTCCACCCCAATGAAATGGGCAGATGTGAACAAATTGTTTCTTTTTTTTTTCCCCCCCAATTATAGATGCCAGGTACTCCCATACATGTTAAATATGTTCCTCTTTCCTTTTTTTAATCAGATTTACTAAGGGTTTGTCTATTTTGTTGGTTTTTTCATAGAACCAACTCTTAGTTTTATTAATTAATTCAGTAGTTTTTTTACTTTCAATTTTATTGATCTCTCCTTTATTTTTAGAATTTCAAGTTTAGTGTTTGACTGGGGTTTTAATTTGTTCCTTTTCTAGCATTTTTAGTTTAAACAATTCGTTGACCTTCTCTTTCTCTACTTTATAAGAGTATGCCTCTAGAGATATGAAATTTCCCTTATTACCCTTTGGCTGCATCCACACATTTTGATATGATGTCTCAATATTGTCATTTTCTTGGGTAAAGTTATTAATTATGTCTATGATTTGCTGTTTCACCCAATCATTCTTTAGTATGAGATTATTTAGTTTCCAATTATTTTTTGGTCTACTTTCCCCTGGCTTTTTGTTGAGTGTAATTTTTATTGCATCATGGTCTGAAAAGGATGCATTCACTATTTCTGCCTTATTGCATTTGAGTTTGAGGTTTTATGTCCTAATATATGGTCTATTTTTGTATAGGTTCCATGAACTGCTGAAAAGAAAGTATACTCCTTTCTGTCTCCATTTCGTTTTCTCCAGAGGTCTATCATATCTAACTTTTCTAGTATTCTATTTACCTCTTTGACTTCTTTCTTATTTATTTTTGTGATTTGATTTATCTAATTCTGAGGTTGTTGGAGATCTCCCACTATTATGGTTTGCTATCTATTTCTTCTTGCAGCTCTCTTAATTTCTCTTTAAGAATTTAGATGCTCACCACTTGGTGCATATATTTTAATATTGATATTGCTTCATTATTTATTGCTACCCTTTAGCAAGATATAGTGCCTTCCTATCTCTTTTAATTAGATCAATTTTTGTTTTTGCTTGATCTGAGATCAGGATGGCTACCCTCTTTTTACTTCACCTGAAGCATAGTAGATTTTGCTCCATCCTTTTACCTTTATTCTGCATGTATCTCCCGCTTCAGGTGTGTTTCCCTGTAAACAACATATTGTAGATTCTGCTTTTAACCATTCTGCTAATTGCTTCCTCTTTAGGGGTTATTCCATTTAGTTAAATACCATTCTGTATTACTTGCCATCTTGTTAACCCTATTTATGCTTTTCTCCACTTTCCCTTACCCAACCCTTCCAGTATTAAACTTGTGAGCACCACTTGCTTCCCGCCCTCCCTTTTAGTACCTCCTCCCCACCTTAGGTTCCTCCCTATCTTACTCCTTTCCCTCTCAGTTTCTGTATTCCCTTCTGCTTAGCTTATTCCTTCCCTTTTCACTTTTCCTTCTCACTTTTCCATGGATGGGAGAAGTTTCCATATATTGAATATGTTAAAATTTTTTCTCTTAAAGTCAATTCTATGGCATAAAATACCCACTATATTCATCCCCTCCATTTTTCTCAGATATAAAGGTTTCTTTGCCTCTTTGTGAGATATAGTACCCACTTACCCTTTTCTGATACAATGTCCTTTCCATCTAATTTCTAGAACAAAGGTATACATGTATTTTTTATACATCTTTACAAGGAAATATAATTCCCAAGATTTCTTTTTACCTTTTTAGGTTTTTCTTGAGTTCTATATTTGCAGATCAAACTTCTTGTTAAGTTCTGGTTTTTCACAAAATAGGTGAAATTCACTTTTTTGTTGAATGACCATCTTCTTCCCTGGAAAAGATGTTCATTCTGGCTGGGTAAGTTATTTTGGTTGCTACCAAGTTCCTTGCCTTTGGAATATCATATTCCAGGCCCTTCGATCTTTTAATGTGGATGCTGCTAGATCTTGGGTGATCTTATTGTGGCTTCCTTATATTTGAATTGGTTTTCTAGCCGCTTGAGATTTTTTCCTTTGTTTGAGGGTTCTGGCATTTTGGCCACTATATTTCTTTGTTTTGATTTTAGGATCCCTTTCAGTAGGTGATTGATGAATCCTTTCAATGTCTATTTAACCCTCTGTTTCTATGACTTCTGGCGTTCTCTTTGATAATTTCCTGGGAAAATAGTGTCCAGTTCTTTTTTCATCGTATTTTTCTGGGAGTCAATGATTCTCAGATTGTCTCTCCTAGACCTGTTTCCAGGTCTGTTGTTTCCCAGAAGGAATTTCACATTTTTATCTATTGTTTGGTTTTTTTTTCTTGACTGATTGTTCTTGTTCCTCGAGTCATTCAATTTCCATTTGTTCATTCTGATTTTTCAATGAAGTGTTTTCTTCACTCACTGTTTTTAATATCTTTTTCTAATTGTCAATTTGTTCTAGGAATGTTTTCCATTTCCCCATTTTTCTTTAGTAGCTATTTTCTTTTCCAGTTCACTAATCCTATTTTTCAAGGTTTGTTTTCTTTATCCACTGTCTTTAAATGGTGGAATACTTCTCCAGTCTCTCTTTAAGCCTCCCTCTCCTTTCCCATTTTTTTCAGCTCTTTGGAGGCCTTTTAATTCTTCTTAAATTCATCTGTGTGAGATCCTCCTTGGGGATTCACCTAAGATAATCTTTTTAGTCCCTGGGTTTTGGGTTGTTCTCTGTCTGTATAAAAGTGTCATGTTAAAGTCCAACTTTTGCTCATTTTGTCAGAGAAAATCAGGACAAACTAAAAAAGAAAAAAAAACCCCAAATGGAATCTGCTTTTTGGGGGAGGGGTGGGGGCGTTACGACTTCCCCCAGACTGCGGGGGGCAGCAGCGAGGCCTAGCAGGACTGTGCTGCACCTGCACTCAAGGACTTGAGGCGTGCTGGGGCGCTGTCGGGGAGGGGTGGCGGGTCCGGGAACCCAGCTGTTTGGTATTCTTCACCCCCGGTGTTTTAGCTTCTTGCTGGGCTACTGACTTGCTGAGGGCAAGTATCCAATCCCCGGGGCCTCCCGCAGAGATGGCTGAGATCACACCCCAACCCCCTCCAGTCTGCTGGGCTGGGGCTGCCTGCCAAGTCCTGCTGCCCTGCCCCAGCCTGTGCCGATCTAAAACGTCCGCCCTCGAGCAAAACAGACCTTTCCTGGCGAATCCAAGGATGTCTTCTTTTTGGCTGTTTTGGGGTTTTTTTCAGTCAGGATTCATTCAGAGGCTTGTAATGGATGGTTCTGAGAGAAAATGGGGCTTACAGTTGGCCTCCTCGCCATTCTTGGGAAGTCCCTAAAATGTTAAAGTATGTTAAAAAATATGTATAATTTTAATTGTCTTGCTACACAAGAAAAATTGTACCTAGAAAGAAGGTAAAAATAACCTGGGAAGGAAAACAATGCAAGCAAACAATAACAGAAGGAGTGTAAATACTATGTTGTGGTCCACACTTAGTTCCCAGTGTTCTTTCGCTGGGTGTAATTGATTCTGTTCATTATTGATCATTTGGAACTGATTTGGATCATCTCATTGTTGAAGATAGCCACTTTCATCAGAATTGATGCTCATATAATATTGTTGTTGAAATGTATAATGATGTACTGGTTTTGGTCATTTTACTTAGCATCAATTCATTTAAGTCTCCCCCCAGTATTAAACTTATGAGCACCACTTGGCTCACACAGCCCTCCTTCTTTAGGATCCCTCTCTCCTCCTTTGAGTTCCTCCCCTTTTCTTAAACCTTTCCCTTTCAATTTCTGTATTCCCTTCTATTTATCCTACCCCTTCCCTTTTTTCGCTTTTCCCCTCCCACTTTTCATTGAGGCGAGAGAAGTTTCTCTGTAAACTGAATGTATCTAATAATTTCTCTTTGAGCCAGTTCTGATAAGAGTAAGATTCACACTATGATTATTTCCCTCTCTTCTTTCCCTGAGATACAGTAGGTTTCCTTTGCCTCTTTGTGAGATGGTTTCCCTCTTTTTACCTCCACTTTTTTCTTTTTCTAGTACAATTTCCTTTCCACCTCTAGATCTTTTTTTATATTATAACAGTAAACCAAGTTATACATGCACTCTTTACGTATACCCATAACAGAAATACAGTTCTCAAGAGTTCTTTTTACCTTTTATTGCTTCTCTTGAATTTTATATTTGGAGGTCAAACTTTTTGTTTAGCTCTGATTTTTTCATAAGAAATAGATAGAATTCACCTATTTCATTAAAATGTCAATCTTCTTCCCTGGAAGAAAATTCTCACTTTAACAGGGTACTTTACTCTTGGCTGCATACCAAGTTCTTTTGCTGGACAAATTGTTTCAACGGGACAAAAGCAAATGCTGTGGAGTTCTTAGAGCTTGATTAAACATCTGAAACATAAAGGTCATCCACTACAACCACTGCCAGTCATCTTGACTTTTGTCTTGCTACTGGACTTCAGTGACTCTGGAAGAGAAAATAAGGCAGAAAGCATTGTGCCATGCTGCCTCACTTAAATCCAGTTTATGTGTGAATCAAAAGTTATCCTTACCATTTTCCCATTTTTGCATGCTTCTCTAAAAAGCAATTAGGCAAGTGATTGCAGCAGCAAATCACAACCCTGCACATAAGCAACCCTGGATATAGGGTAATTTTCTCAATGGACTGAAGCAGAAGTGAAATTTGACAGCCTATTACATGTTTAGGCAACCTACTTCTCATCTCTTGGCATAATAAAGGAGCTAGAAGAGGTGTCAAAAAAAATTATCTGCTTCACCAGACCTAAGTAGCCTTGGATTGCTTATCATGACAGGTGGGGACGTGGCCAGAATACACAAAAAAGTACAAAAACTTTTGCAAAAGACGATTCTACTCAGAATTGATATATGAAATGCCTATAGACATGCCTGTAGACAATTAGAAATCCAATGAACAACTCTTGTGAAAAAACTCAGCAGATATTGCATCCAAATAGCAGTTCTGAGTGAAACTAGGCTGACAAATGAAATTTAGCTTATCAAAGTTGAAGCTGGGTACAAGGAACAAATTAAAAGGGGGCTAAAGCAGAAATCAAATTGGGCCACAAGAAGACTCACATAGAAAACAGGAATTTCCACAAAGTAAAGTACATGGTCCATCCTACCCTATCTAAGACTGTGGTAGGGCCTGGCAACATTACATGCAGAGTACAGAAGAGACAAGAACAGGCAGGGCCCACTGCATCTAAGAGTACATGAGAAAATGGTACTTGATCTTGGTGCAGTAATGGATCTATGAATTTTATGAATTTATACTATTAGAGTTTTCTCCAGATGGTGGGGTGAGTACAAAGAGCAGAGCTGAACTTTTCCACAACAAAACTTGATGAAAAAATCCAAGGAGAAAATAAGGTAATTGCATCTTACCTGGCCTAGTCTTCACAAAGAGAGTCACAAAAGCACATAGAAACCTCTTACTACAAAGCAGCATTGAGCCAGCAAAGTCAAAGCTTTCTTTTGTGGAGGGAACCAAGCAAGAAGATGGGAACCTGGAGAAAGATCTCATTGCCAAGCCTGAAAGCTTCAGCTGTGTCACTGTGACCCTGAACCAGAATTCAAAAGAATCAAGGACTCACAAAAAAAGGGTAACAATCACAGGGCACTCTAGATTTGACCATCCTCTCTAAGTCTCCCTGTCTATACTATGTTAACAGAATACACTGTGTTGAACAGAGATTTATGAAGTCCCTGAAGAATTTAATTCATGACTCATACCCCAGAAAATATAGATCAATACCAAAGTAGACTCCATTAATTTCTTAGCCAGCCCAAAGTCCCAATTCAGAAAGTAAGCCTACCAAAAATAAGTAAACAGAAACATCAACTAAAAAGAAATTTTACTAAACTAGGGATTCTTAAAATATAAACCTAGAAACAAAGATTAACTATACACCATCACAGCAAAGATTATAGCAAAGATTCAAAAAAAATCACAAGACTTTCTAAAAGCTCTATTAGAATTCCTAGGAAAAGTGAAATGAAAGAGTGAGGGATGAAATGAAAATATAAATGAAAGCCTCAGAGAAAAGACTAGAAAGGGAAATGAGACTTCTATAGCAAGAGTTTCTTAACATATTTGTCATGGACTTTTTAGTAGTAACAGGGAAGTTTTGTTGCCTAAATTCATAATTAGACGAAATGCAAAGTTTGTTGAAGATTAGTGAAAATATGATTTTTCCCATTCTTATTCACATATCCACTGAAATTTATCCATTGATCTTGGATGGAGGAAAGGGATGAGGAATTCTGGTCTGGGGACCCAAGGTAAAAAGTGTCTGCTCTTGAGGAGAGAGAGAACAGGATAGGAAATGTAAAAAGAATTATGAGGAGAATAAACAGCTTTGTACAAGAAGCATCAAAGCTTATTCATATAACCTGAAAATTTCAGGTAAAAAGAAATGCAAGAACAAAATTTTTAAAAATAAACTTTCTTATTTAAAAGTAAATGAAAACTGACTTGTAAAACAGGATAAGACAATTTTAAGAATTATCAGGGTACCTGAAAAACTTAACATTTTTCTCCCCCAAAGTCTGAATACTATGTTTCAAAAATCATAACTGAAAACCCCTCAGGTCTCAGACTCAGAGAGTTAAGTAATAATTGAAAGAATGTACTAGTCAATTCCTGAAAGCCCCAAGTGAAAATTAATTAACATGTCACATCCAAAATCCAGAGCTTCTGCATCAAAGAAAAAATACCACAAGTAGCCAGAAAGAAAAGAATTCAGGTACATAATCAGGATCATACAAGACCTGGAAGCTATCTCTTAATGGACAGGAGAATTTGGAATACACCAGTCTAACCACAAAGCTTGGTATAATCTTGAGACCAGAGCTGAGTAGATAATTTAGTATACAATCGTAGGAGGTAGGGAAAATATAAAACAAACAAAAAACATTTGAACAATTAGAAAGTGCTGTAAGATGATGAGGGTAGAATGATGGATCTGAGGTCAGGAAGACTCATGTTCATAAATTCAAATCGTTACAGACATTTAGTAGCTGTATGACTCTGGACAAGTCACTTACCCTGTTTGTCTAAGTTTCCTCATATGTTAAATGAATGTGGAGAAGAAAATGGCAATGCACATTACTATCTTTGCCAAGAAAATCCCCAAATGAAGTCACACAGAGTTAGAAACATTTGAAATGACTGAACAACAATAAATAAGATGACGAAATGTTTATTTTCTAATAGATAAAAAAAAATTGTTTCCTTTCAGAACCTCTAATAGTTTCAAGCGTCACTGAGGGAATAAATATAAGACAGAACCTGGGAGTCAATTTGTCAAACGTTAATGATAATAAAAGAAAAAGGAAAGAAGATAGAGTGGAAGACAAGAGGTGAAATTTGGTTATAAGGAAGATTATGTAAACATAGAGTGAAGGAAGTGGACTACACGTGACCCTTTTGGGGAGTTTTGTTTGTTTTATGGAAATATAAAAAAGAAAATTAAATACACATGCATGTATAGTTTGAAATTAAAATACATTTAAGTCCAGGTACTGGGAAAAGGACATTAACAGGGAGGGTAAATTCAGGGAAGGGATTAGTAATGGCACTTAGTCAAAGTAAACTCCATCTTTAGGTATTAAAGCATGATTTTAACCAATATAAAAACTGAAAGGCCAAGATTCTGTACTTGGACTGAATGAGAAGAAAAATAGTAACAGAATTCAACAAATTTAAATTAATATTGACCATACTTTTAATACCTTCTTTTTTGTAAAGAAAAAATGGTGAAGAAGAAAAGTATGAAAGAGTAGAAGGCAGGAAAATTTATAATAATTATAACTGTTAATGGGATGATGTCCTATTAATAGAAACTGTAGGAGAAAGGATTAGGAAGAAGAATCCAATAGTATGTTGTTTACAAGAAACACATTTGAAAAGAGTTTCAGATAATTAAAAGGAGTTGGAACAAAATCTTTTCAGATGAACTCAGGAAAAGATGGTGATCATAATTGCCAAAAAAAAAAAAAAAAAAAAATTAGTAATTAAAAGAAAAGCTAATTTAGAAAAAGCAATAAAACACAAAACCACAACAGTTGGGGATTTCAATGTATTTCACACCACCACTGCATACACACACACACTTTTGACTAGACAGATCTAGTCAATAGCTAAACAAGAAAGAATAAAGGATATGAACAGAATTTTTAGCCAAGTTGAATATGATCATCTCTGGTGGTTACTGAAATGAGCACAGAAAGAAGTATACATATTTTCAAATGTATATAGCACCTTTAAAAAACAATAGTTGATGATACACTGGGCATAAAAGCCTCCCAAACAAATTCAGAAAGCAGAAATACTAAACGCAGCCTAAATTGACTACAATAAAAGTTATATTCAAAAAAGAGCCTTTGTTTAAAAGACTAAAATTTTAGAGGGTAACCTTAATCCCCCAAAAATTTATAAGTAAAGGACAAATCATAGGAAAAAATAAAAAAGTTCTATATTTGGTGGTTAAATTTATTTTTAAATTGCTTTTTATTTTCAAAATATATGCAAAGATAGTTTTCAACATCTTGTAAAACCTTGTGTTCCAAATTTTTTCCCTCACTTTACTCCACCCCCTCCTTTAGACAAGTAAACCAGTACATTAAACATGTGTAATTCTTCTATATGTATTTCCACAATTATCATACTACAGAAGAAAGATTAGATCAAAAAGGAAAATGAGAAAACATTATACAACCAGACAACAACAAAAAATGAAAGTATCCACACTCAGTCCCCACAGTCCTCTTCTGAATGCAGATAGCTCTGTCCATCATGAATCTGTTGGAATTGGCTTGAATCATTTCATTGTTACAAAGAGCCACGTCCATCACAGTCGATCATCACATCTTTCTTGCCACTGTGTACTATACCATAACTTATTCAGCCATTCCCCAATTGATGGACATCCACTCAGTTTCCAGTTCCTTCCAGTTCCAGTACATAAAGGGTTGCTATAAACATTTTTTTACATGAAAGTCCTTTTCTCTTTTTTATAATCTCTTGGGAATACAGGCTCAGTAGAAACACTGCTGGATCAAAGGATATGCACAGAAAAATAGAAAATGTCAACAAGAAAAATGAGAAGTCAGGCAATATACCAGAAATGTTTGAGCAATAGCAGTACTTTTTTCTAAATCTACTATATAGTCATTGATGTAGAAACTAGAGGACAATCAGATTATTCTTAACTACCATCTAGGAATCTGTTCTAATCCTACCTTTTTTTGTTTGTTTGTTTTTGTTTTGTTAATTGAGGCAGTAGGATTGAGTGATTTGCTCTGGGTCACATAGTTAGTAGGTGTCAAGTATGTGGATTTGAGCTTGGGTCTTCTTGACTCCTTGATTGATGGTCTGTTCACTGCTCACCTAGCTGCCCCAGACCTCTTCCCTTTTCAAATGAGTTCCAGAGGGAAAGAGACATATTTAAGGCCAGTTAATAGTCGAATCCAGATGCTTCTTCATCCTTCAAAAGGAAAAAAAAAACTTTATTAAAAATATTATTACAACATCTAGAAAGAAAATCTAGGCCAATACCCAATTCAAGTGGCAATACTTTAGAGCAGGGGGGGACACAAAGCATTGATTCAGGAAATGGCTAAACAAATTATAAAAAGAAACATTAGTGGAATATTCCTATTTTGTATAAAATTATTAAGATAATTCAGAAAAATATAACAAGGATCTGTGAGCCTTCTCTAGCTCTAAAATTATTCAATTGTACTTGGACTCAGGTTAAAGGTTTATACTTGGAATAATAGACCCTTTTTGGTCCCTGTGATTGAGGACTTTGTCAAAAAAAGTATTAGGAATTGAGTCAGGGAGAGTCTACCACTCAATACCTTGTAAAGCAAAGGAAGGATTTTCAATGTCTTCAGGCCCTGCCTGGTTCAGAACACAAATCTCCATTGGGTTTTTGGCATTTGAGAGAGGGGAATAGGGAAGTAATTTTTCTCTCTTCCCCCTAGCAGCTATAGCAGCTAGAGGCACAAGACAAAACAGCACTTGCTTAAGTGAGTTAGCTGCAAGAGAAAATGTGAATCCTTGGAGCTAGGGTATATGCTCAGCTCCAGTGCCTGTTAGAGAAGTGTGGGAAGAGTTATATGAATAAATATGGAATAGTGTAATAAGAACCAGGAAAACAATATACACAATGACTACAATGTGAGTAGAATTTATATAATTATGACCAAGTTTAATCCCAGTGAAGAAATGAGAAAATGCATTTCCCTTCTTTGCAAAGAAGGCAAACTATAGAGTATGGAACAATGCAAAAATCAAAGGATTTGTTTCTACCAACTCTCACCAAACCAAGACCACCAAGATGCATTAAAGGGAGAGGACCAAGTCTCTGTAGAGATGTGAGCTAATTTCCTAATATCTTTGGTGATTTCTTTTACTATTTTCCCATGTCATAAATGTCATATAGCAAGTTGACAGATCTAATTTCCCATAGATGACCCTACCTTCTTCTGCTACAAGATAGTGTAGCACCAGTCTGTGCTGTAATATGGCTTCCCTAGTTTGAATGGTTTGGTCTACTAATAGGTCTGAGACTTTGGCAATTTGGTTAGTGATAATCTCAACTATAGCTTCTAATCTTAGTTTTATACCCCAAACTTCCATCCTGGGCCAAGTGACCAGCCCATATGCCTGGATTATTTTTTCAGAAGGCCAGGTGTCTACCCATCCCTTTTCATTTCTCATGCTAGTGAGAGATGTGTCTAGGCTCCTTTTACTCCTCATATAATTGGAGGCCTAGCTATCTTTTTGTCCTGGTAAAAAAGAAAAACTAGGGCCAAATTAATTCTATGTAATAGGAACCCATCCAATTAATGAATAAGTAGAAAGGCCACAAATCCAATAATACCTATTTAAGGCAGGCTGCTTCTGTTCAGAAATGGTCAATATATGCTCACCATTAACTACTGGGTAGTACTGCTGGTATTCATAACCTAGGGGACCTCTCTCTATTCCACTATTTCTTGAGAATTTACATATCCACAGCTGCTGCTTTACTTTCCAAGCACATCCATCAACCTCCTTTTCTCCCATCCCAATCAGATTATGTGTACTCCAAAATAAGGTAAAATACTGACCTAAAGAGTTGGGTCAACTCCAACCCCAATAAGTGGTTCTATAGATAGTAAATCTGGTTCTATTTGTACAAGGATTGGAGATCATATTTGTTATATAGTTAGATAGTCCTGTTCGTTGGTCTATTTTTATAGGTTCAGCAACATTGGCTATTCCCTACTTCAGTTCCCCCTCTTGTCTGATTGAGACAATATTTTCCTTTTCGATACTCTGACAGGGACCAAGAATGTTCCTCCCAAACCTCCCAGAATCTTGTTCCATTATGTACTCAGGATCCAAGCTGGGTTCAATGGAACAGGTACCCAGCATCACTTGGACTGTCTCTGAGGCCCCCCACAAATCCAATAGTTAGGTAGCTATAGTTTCCATTAGCTTCTCAAAACTATTCCTCTGGGGTAACCAAGGAATGGGTGCCGAGTAAACAAAGGGTGTAAGAAGTATACAGTCTAAGGAAATCCCCATCGTGTGGCATTGGAATTAAAATTCTGAAGAGGAGGCAGAAAGGATACCTCAGAAAAGGATACAACATCTACAAATGAAAAGTCAACAGAATAAAAATGACAAGAATTAAGCAACACAATAGTTTCCAATGCCAATTGCTCATGGGTTGTGGAGGGGTCACCCAGTGAGGGAATTGCGATGGAAATGCAATGTCAGGTCCTTGGACTGCTCCAGATTGACAGTCCTTTCAGCCAGAGGGTCCCTGGTTCTTTCACTCTGATGTGGTGTGTCCACTTGCTCTTGAGTTCTTACTGCAGTGTCCAAGGTCAGGAGTAGCTGGAAGGGGCCTTCCCAGAGTAGGGGCCAGCTTCTCCTCCTTTCACTTCCAGATTAGGACCCAGTATCCTGGTTTGAACTTGAGTATAGGAAATCCTAGATTGGAGTGTCTGAGCAATAATAGTTTTAAGATGGATTTCATGCAGATGTTTAGCCAAAGTACCTACATACCCCTTGTATCTTTACCTCTAAAACAGGGTCCCAGTTTTTCTTAGGAAGTCTTGGATTTGAATGTCCATATAAAAGCTCATACAGTGATAATCCAATTTCCCTGCAAGATTTTGTTCTTATTCTGATAAGTACCAATGGCAAATACTTGGTCCAGAGCAACTGAGTTTCAAGGGCCAATTTAGTTTTTTGTTTTAGTTTTTAGTTTTAGTCTTTTGATTTTCTGGTTCATTCTCTTGACCATACCAGAGGAAGAAGGATGCCAAGGAGTGTGAAACTCCTAAGAAGTTTCTAGATTGGAGTATTTAGCAGTGAAATATGTTCCCTGATTCGAGTCTATTCTTTCTACCATCCCATATCTAGGGATTATTTGATTCCAAAATGATTTTGGTGACTGCAGATGCATTTGCTTGAGACAAGGGGAAAGCTTCTAGCCATACAGTCAGGTGGTCACTAGAATCAACAGTTATTTGGAACAGCTTACTGGTGGCAGCTCAGTTAAGTTCATCTGGATGCTCTGAAAAGGTCTAAGCTGTGTAAGTCTCATGTTGGAAAATAACATTGAGCTCTGTCTTATTTGTTCTTCGACAAACAAAAACCATCCACCAGCTGCAGGGCTAGGATATATATACTTGATGACACAAAGTGGGTCAGGACTACATCACACAAGTTTTGGACATCCCAATGGCTACCTCGATGCAAGTGTTACAAAACCTGCTTCATACCTGCTTTAGTACCTCTTAGACCATTGGAGTCCTGCTTGTCTTTCTGAGCTTCAAGTTTCTGAACTTTCAGTTTTTCCTCTGGAGTATAGGATGGCAAAGGCAAACTCGGAGGTAAAGTAGGGATTAGAACTAATATTTGTTGGTCCTGCTCAGATTTTACTTCTCTCACTTTTCTCACTTTCTCATTAGCAAGATAATTGCCTCTGGCCTCAAAAGTATCTCCTGGCTGGTTCCCCTCACATGTATAATGGCTACAAATTCTGACAACAATAAGTTATATAGGTATCCTGATACTTTATTTCTGTGATTTTTGTAAGGGGAACTGAGAAGTTCTTCCCTTTTTACTCCAGATATAGTGTTTCTGAGGATAATCCCACTCCTTGGGTAGATGTATGACTGATGAGCAGGTTGCTCCCTAATTTATCAGTAATTCCAACTCATTGTCCATAGGCCCCATATTTATCAAGGGCTCTGGGTAGGGCTTATCTGTATCTATGAGCCCCTGATGCTTCTAATCTTCAAGTTCTATTAGGAAGTGTAACTTCTGTTACTACTCCAAGCATTGAGGACAGTCTGTGAATGAGTGTCCTTGCTTTCCACAGCCAAAACAGGTTAAGGGCTTTCTCTTATCTCTTCCTTCACTTTGGGCTAGACTGTTCTGGTTCTTCCCATCAGGTTGGCATCATGTCCTTTCCTTTGAAGAAGGGGCTCTCCTGTCCTATTAATATTTCCCTTTTTGCTGTCCTCCCATTGATTAACTTCCTTGGCCATTTGTACTAACATCCTAGCTTTTTGCTTCTGCTTCTCATCATCTCTCCTCTCATGTTTTGGTTGTCTCTTCTAATATATCTCATACTGGCCTATGATTCCATCTATCTATCTTCAGCAGTTTCTCATTTACATGTCTGACCATACATTTGTCACAAAATGTATCCTCAACATAGATTCATTATCCAAATCAGAGGGATCCAGACCTGAATATTTTGTCATACTTTCTTTCAGTCTGTCTAAGAACTCAGAATGGGGTTCCTCTCTCCTTTGCATTATGTTAAATGCTAAATAGTGTGGTATTAATTCCTGTAATGATTAAATCCCTTGGTCTTGCAGGTGGCCCAAATGAATCTTGTTGTTATGATCCCATCAAAAGTACTGATTGGGGTATTTCTGATCAGCTGGTACTATCCTGTGTGTGGGAGGCTGCCTCCTTCCTCACTCTACCACTGGTGGCCTTTCTTACTGAATCTTTCTTCTCTGAAGAGAACAGAATAGACATTAACTCACCGAAAGTATATTTTTGGGGGCCCAGGAACTGATCTAATTGTTCTGATAAGCCTGCTGAGTCTTCCATGAGTGGTTTCATCTCCATAAAATTCCTCACCTGAGTGGTGCTAAGAAGTACATTAACAAACCCTAACCCCCCTTGAGCTAAGAGTACCTCTCTTAGTGAATACATATGGATCCCAGGTATAGATGGGTCAGGGATTGGAAAATTTACTAGATCCTTTTTTGAGGTGCTCTATTTCCCTCCTCAGAGGTCTGTGGGGAGAGATGGAAGGAGTTAATAAGTTCTCTGGTGCATTGCTAGGGCCGGAAGGGGTTGGGGGTGGAGCAGTAGGGATGGGCACAGCTGCTGCCTCCTGTGGAGGAAGAGGAGAAGTATATGAAGGAGAGAGAGAGAAGAAGGAGAAGGAGGAGGAGGAAGAGGAGGAGGAGGAGGAGGAAGAGGAGGAGGAGGAGGAGGAGGAGGAGGAGGAGGAGGAAGAGGAAGAGGAGGAGGAGGAGGAGGAGGAGAGGGGGAGGGAGGGATCTCTAAGATCCAGTGATATTTGCTATTCCTCCCATCTATGTACCTTCTTACCTGACTTTCTTAAAAGCCTAGAATACTGTACTTCCTCATTTCTACTTAAGACTTTTTTCAAAACTGAACTTAGCCCTCACCTTCTCTAAAAGGCCTTCCTGATTCTGTGCTACCTATCTATGGAAATGGATTGTTCTCTCTAACTGAGCTGATTTAGTCAGAAGATACAGAATGTTATCACAAGAGGTAATTGAGGTGTTATATTGATTTTAGATGAATGAGAGATCAAGGAGAGCAATTATTTCAATTTGACAAATTTTAATTCAACTATAATCTGACTTTAGTCAGATTTTTGATCATATTTTTCTTGATGATTAAGAAGAGTTTGATAGATACCTGAAAAACAAGTATTGTTTTTAATGGGGTGCACAGTTTTCTTGATTATTCAGTGATTATTTAATGAGAAAAAAATGACTTTAAGCTTTTTTTTTTTTTTTTTTTACTGATCTATTTTGTAGGAGACAAATGAACAGAAACTTCACAAAATTGCCACTGAACTCTTGCTTACAGAAAGAGCCTATGTTAATCGACTTGACCTTTTAGACAAGGTAATCATTTTTTTGTTATCTGTTATTTATGTTATTTGACAATGTAGATAGTGTTTATGTTATTTGACAATGTAGAGAGTGTAAAATTTAGAATATTAAGCCTTTTTTTCAGTAAAAGAGTAAAGTTTTCAACTCTTTAGTTACTAGTAATTGCTAAAAATTGTCTAATATTATCTGATTTTTGTATGTATAAACTTTCTAGGTATAAATATTTCTTCTCAACAAACATAGAAGCAATAAGTTCCGCTAGTTAATCATCATAGCACAACAAATGACATATAAACTGTGTGCTTCAATTCCATCTGTGGCAGTAAGTAGCAGAAACTAAAATGTTAATTAAAGACCATAACAACCAATCATCCAAAAGAGAGAGGGCAGGCCAGGTAGTAGAAGAGACAGAAAGTATGCCTATGTATATACACACATGTACATCTAAGAAGTAATACCCATTAAGATCTCTTAGGAGACTGAAGAAATCAGCAGCCAAGTTGAAGCAAAAACCCTGAAGCCTAGGGAAATAATTTTCAGAAGCCAAATAAGAAGAGTCACATAGTGAGAAAGTAAAAATGTCCACAGGCCCATACCAAATTAAGGCCATGCACACTTACATACCATACTACATTAATAATTTTTATTTGTTGGACATTAAATGCACTTTACAACCTTTCTCCTTCTTACCTTTCCTGTTAGCTTATGTTTTACTCTTCTATCCAGTGATTATCCCCTCAGATTGGTCTCTTCTTATTGGCCTTCTCATATGCCCAGACTCAATATTCCTGGTTTCTTTCAAAACTTATTTTAGACTTCACCTTCCTAATTCTTCTCTCCAGTCACTTGAGCTTTTCTTTATGAAATTGTCTATTATTTGCTCTGTGGCTTGTGTATATGTAGCTATTAATTTATATGTTTTCTTCCCCATTAGTTTGTAAGCTTTTTGGAGGCAGGAACTGTTTTTGCACTTTTGCTCTTCTTTATAATCCTCAGCATATAGCACATGGTAACCATTTAATAAATGTTTGCTGATTGTTATCCTTTTTCTAATATATTGTTTTAATCCTTTGAAATAGTAGAAAATTTTTTAAAGTGTTATCTTATCTTTTCTAGAAGAAAATTAGGAATCAAAGTATGTACTCCTGAACATAAAATGGTAGTTAATTCTTTTAATCATATTTTGCAAGGTTTTTAACTATTCAAAAACATTTATTCTGCTCTTTTGCTTTTAGATATTTTATTGCAAACTGTTGGAAGAAGCTAATCGAGGCTCGTTTCCAACAGAGATGGTGAACAAGATATTTTCTAATATTTCTTCAATAAATGCATTCCACAGCAAATTCCTTTTGCCAGAACTGGAAAAACGAATGCAGGAATGGTAAGAAAAAACAATTTTTAAATATTGGATCTAAGTGATGAGAGAATTGCCCTTGCTACTAAAAAATATATAGAGTTTATTTTCATTACCAAATCCCAAACAATAAAACAAAATAATCCTTCAGCAGAGTGTATTTTATGGAGCAAAGTTCTAGGGATCTGCCAGCCTTATTTATAGGTCAGTCTCTTAGTCTGTCACTTGATTCATTCCTATATTTAATTATCTCAAATTCCAGGGTGATCCAGGAGTATGTTTGCATTTTTTCCTTCTTAATAAAATTCCAAAAAATCTCTGATCACCTAAGATCATACTCCAAACACAGTTCTATAAAAACTATTTAATGAACTAGAGAAACTTCTTTCTCCATTTACAGTTGTTCTTGTCACTCTGTATTACCATTGAATCTCCTAGAATTAATTAAATATTACTTATCGGATGTGTAATTTATTAACAGTATAATCAATAATATTACAAAGGTATCAATAATTCGTTATACTTGTCTAACTATGAAGAAAAAAAAATCACACTCAGTCATCTGAAAGTATCATTGATAATTGCTGATGGGTTTTTCTTACTTTTAAAAACCTAGTCCCATCACTTAACCTTAACCCTCAAGATTCCCAGATATCTCTTCCCAGTAATTCTCTTCAGTCTTCCTGCAGGATAAAAGCCAAAGTAGTTTTGTGAAGAAGGGAGCCAACTCTACTTCTGGTTCTCTCTGTCTCTCTTTAGCTTTGGTTGAAGCTAAATAAGTTGGGCTTCGGTTACTTTTCTTACCACTTCTCTTACCTCTTCTGTTAATACTCTTAATAGTTTCTCTTCAGACTCGTAAGTTTCTCTTTATAAGTCTTTTAATAGAACAACTTTTAAGATCATTAAAAAAAGAAAGAAATTTTGCCTACTCTTCTTTGTGTCTTTTTTCCAAAGTTGTCATAGAGCCTTATGGATCCCAGTGGATGTTTTGTAGTAAATGTTTAACAACAGCTACCCTGTTCTTCTTCCTCCTTTTCCCCCAAGAAAGAATGTATATTACACACTTCCAAGGTTCATCTGCACTATTAACATTTTTTCATCACTTTGTTAAGTTATAGATAATTAAGAAAAGAATAAATCAAGCCCAGACTTGTAGCATTTGCTGATTTCCTGAGTAGCCGAAAGGAAAAAGAACAAGCATATACATAGTACCTATCATGTAATAATTACTGTGCTAATTAAATTCTTTCACAAAAAATTTAATAATTCAAATTTAACAATTGAAGTGAACCTATACTGGAGCCAGCTCTAGCATACCTCTATTATGGTTAAGCAATAAAAAAATCCACTGCCCTTGACTTCCTTACAGAGTTATAAACACCTCATAGATTGCCAGTTACGATTGGAACTTATAACTCCTATGAACTTAAAAGAGACTGTAATAGTTTCTATAACTTCTACAGAAGGGACCTCTGAAATAGGGAATTACATATACGTATTTTTTACCAAGAAAGTACTGGGAAGTAACAGTGCATTGTAGCCCAACAAATTGTAATGTGGGTATTTGCTGAAGGTGCTGCTGCCTCTGTTCTCCAAGTACTTTTTAGATGAGAAGAGACAAAGTGACTGGGATTTTAAGCTCTAACTTTGACTTCTACAATCTACTAAAAACCCTTAACAATACATGACTGGGGGGCATATCACTTTCTACTCCTAAAGTTCAGTAGTATATATATTGAGTGGGAAAAGGATGACTTTCCTACAATTTTGTTAATTTGCTCCAACTATAAGAGAACTTAATTCATTTACTGCTTTGTTCCACAGGGAAACCACTCCTAGAATTGGTGACATTCTACAGAAGTTGGCTCCTTTCCTCAAAATGTATGGAGAGTATGTGAAAGGCTTTGATAATGCAATGGAATTAGTTAAAACCATGACTGACCGGATAGCTCAATTTAAATCAGTAATTGAAGAAATTCAGGTAATAGGGTTGACAAGTTTATGAATATTTTCTTTATTATAGTGGACTATTTTTTAAAACTGGAAGATCCCTTTCAGCTATACAATTTTATGAACTTTTAACTATTACTTGAAGAGTGTGAGGTCTAAAATTGTCCAAATTGCAAGAAAAACCATGGAAATAGAGCTCTAAGCTGAGAGTATTTTATTAAAGGGTTCATGGCTCCCCTCTAATAAAGTGATCTCAGGTCTTCCTCATGATCTGAGATGCTTTCTTTTCCTAGAGCCTTCAAAAGAGGCATGAATACAGAGTCTCTTTGGTTGATAGATCTTGATTTTGATGCTCCAGGAGACTCAGAAATGATACATCAGTATGAGTGGTCACAAATGGACAAGTCAAGTGTCAACTCTCCTGACTAAGTAGTCATAAATGGTCAACTTCTTGTGTTGGAAAAGGATGGTGTGCAGATTCAGAAAAAAATGGGGAAGTGGAGGACGACTCCATGTGACACCCATGATAGGCTTGGACACGTAATTTGAACAAAACAAGATGGAAACATCTTTGTCAGCATATTTGTAATTGTGCAAATTCACAACTCTTAAGTGGTGAATGTTTGATCAAAGTTTGAAGCCTATTATAAAGGCCTAATATAGAAACCTATCTTATCTAATATTACTATATGATTTATGTAAAATATATATGTATGTTAATACTTGTTTATTCTTGTGCTATTAGATGACTGACTAAAAGCATATTACTAAATGAATCTGTTACTAATAATTGCTAATAGTCACTACTCAGTTGATTAATACTGATTAGAAAGGAGTAGGGGAGTAGGAATCCAAATAATTCATTTCTCATAAAGAGCTCTTTTTTAAGTTATTACTAAAACTTTTTATTTTTAAAACATATGCACAGATAATTTTTCAACATTGATCCTTGTATATCCTTGTGTTCCAAATTTTCCCCACCTTCCTTCCACTCCTTCCCCTAGATGGCAGGTAATCCAATATGTTAAAATATGTTAAACATGTTGAAATATATGTTAAATCCAATATATGTAAACATATTTGTACAATTATCTTGTTGCACAAGAAAGATCAGATCAAAATGGAAAGAAAATCACTAAGAAAATAAAATGCAAATGAACAACAACAAGAGTGAGAATGTTATGATCCACATTCAGTTCTCACAGTCCTCTCTCTGGGTGTAGATGGCTCTCTTCATCATGGAATCATTAAAACTGGCCTCAATCATCACATTGTTGGAAAGAGTCATGTCTATCAGAATGATCTCCTGGTTCTGCTCATTTCACTTAACATCAGTTCACAAAAGTTTCTCCAGAATTCTCTAAATTCATCATGCTGATCATTTCTTATGGAACAATAACATGGCATAACATTCATATACCTAACTTATTCAGCTATTCTGCAAATGATGGTCATCCATTCCATTTCCAGTTTCTTGCCACTACAAAAAGGGCTGCCACAAACAATTTTGCACATGTAGGTCTTTTTCCCTCCTTTAAGATCTCTTTGGGATATAGACCCAGTAGAAACACTGCTGGATAGTTTGATAATTTTTTGCATAGTTCCAAATTGCTCTCCAGAATGGCTGGATCTGTTCGCAGTTCCAGAAACAATGTATTAGTCCCAGTTTCCTCCAACATTCATTATTATCTTTTCCTGTCATCTTAGCCAATCTGAGAGGTATACAGTGGTATCTCAGAGTTGTCTTAATTTACATTTCTCTGATCAACAGTGATTTAGAGCACCTTTTCATATGAGTAGAAATAGTTTTAATCATTTGAAAATTATCTGTTCATTCCCTTTGACTTATTAATTTGAATCGATTCTTTATATATTTTAGAAATGAGGCCTTTATCAGAAGCCTTAGATGTAAACATTTTTTCCCAATTTATTGCTTTCCTTCTAATCTTGTCTGCATTAGTTTTGTTTGTACAAAAACTTTTTAGCTTAATATGATCAAAATTATCTATTTGGTGTTCAATTATAAGGTCCAGTCCTTCTTTGGTCACACATTCCTTCCTTCTCCACATATTTGAGAGGTAAACTATCCTATGTTCTTTTAATTTGCTTATAATATCATTCTTTATGTCTAAATCATGAACCCATTTCGACCTTATCTTGGTATACAGTGTTAGTTGTGATGTGAATCAATGTCTAGTTTCTTCCATACTAGTTTCTAATTTTCCCAGTAGTTTTTGTCAAATAGCGAGTTCTTTTCCCAAAAGCTGGGATCTTTGGATTTGAAAAACATTAGATTGCTATAGTTATTGACTATTTTGTCATGTGATCCTAACTTATTCCACTGATCAACTAAATAGTTGGTACTTAGCTATTACCAAATGGTTTTAATGACCACTGCTTTATAATATAGTTTTACATCAGGCACAGCTAAGACACCTTCATTGGCAATTGTTTTTCATTAATTCCTTTGAAAGAAAAGTTTGGAAGTTTGATTGGTATGGCACTAAATAAATAGATTGGTTTAGGTAGTATTTTCATTTTTATTATATTTGCTCGGCCTACCTGTGAGCACTTGATATTTTTCCAGCTGATTAGACCTGACTTTATTTGTGTGGAAAGTGTTTTCTAGTTGTGTTCATATAGATCCTGATTTTCCCTTGGCAGATAGATTCTCAAATATTTTATGCTATCGACAGTTATTTTGAATGGAATTTCTTTTTGTTTCTCTTGCTGCTGGTCTTTGTTGGTAATATATTAAAATGCTGATGATTTATGTGGATTTATTTTGAATCCTGCAAGTTTGCTTAAGTTGTGAATTGTTGATTTTCTAGGGTTCTCTAAGTATACCATATCATCTGTAAAGAGTGATAATTTGGTTTCCTTATTACTTACTCTCATTCCTTTAATCTCTTTTTCTTCTCTTATTGTGAGATCTAACATTTCTAATACAATATTGAATAGCAATGATAACAGTGGACAACTTTGTTTCACTCCTGATCTTATTGGGTATGGTTCTAATTTGTTCCCATTATATATGGTGCTTGCTTATGGTTTTAAATAGATGCTACTGATCATTTTAAGGAAAAGTCAATTATTCCTATACTCTCTAGTGTTTTTAATAGGAATAGGTATTGGATTTTGTCAAATGCTTTCTCCGCATCTATTAAGATAATCATACGGTTTTTGTTAATTTGGTTATTGATATAGTTAGTAGTTTTCCTAATATTGAACCAACTCTGCATTCCTCATATAAATCCTATTTTTATCCTGGGGATGATTTTCTGTGTCATCTTGTTGCTAATATTTTATTTAAGATTTTTGCATCAATATTCATTAGGGAGATTGGTCTATAATTTTTTTTTTCTCTGTTTTTACCCTACCCGGTTTAGCTATCAGTACCATGTCTGTGTCATAAAAGAAATTTGGTAGAACTCCTTCTTTCCTTATTTTTTCAAATAGTTTGCATAGTATTAGAATTAATTGTTCTATAAATGTTTGGTAGAATTCACATGTAAATCCATCTGATCCTGGAGATTTTTTTTTAGGGAGTTGATTAATAGCTTGTTCTATTTCTTTTTCTAAAATGGGACTATTTAAATAATTTATTTCCTCTTTGGTTAACCTAGGCAATCTGTATTTTTGTAGATATTCCTCCATTTCACTTAGATTATCAAATTTATTGGCATATGTTTGAGCAAAATAACTCCTAATTATTGCTCTAATTTCCTCTTCATTGGTGGAAAATTCTCCCTTTCCATTTTTGATACCTACAATTTAATTTTCTTCTTTCCTTTTTCTAATCAAAGTAACTTAGGTTAATCTATGTTGTTGTTGTTGTTGTTTTTAATAAAACTAACCCTTAGTTTTATTTATTAATTCAATAGTTTTCTTTTTTTGATTTTATTAATCTTCCCTTTTATTTTCAGAATTTTAAATTTGATATTTAATTGAGGGTTTTTAATTTGTTCTTTTTCTAGCTTTTTTTAGTTGTAAGCCCAATTCATTAATATTTTATGCAAGTAAATATCTAGAGATATAAAATTTCCCCTGATAACCACTTTGGCTGCATCTTACAAATTTTGGTTTGTTATCTCATTATTGTCATTTTCTTGGGTGAAGTTATTGATTGTATCTATCATTTGTTGTTTCACCCATTCATTCTTTAGAATTAGATTATTTAATTTCCAATTAATTTTTGGTCTATTTCTCCTGGTCTTTTTTTGCATATTTTTATTGCATCATGATCTGAAAAAAGTAACATTTATTATTTCTGCCTTTATGCATTTGATTTTGAGGTCTTTATGTGCTAATACATGGTCAGTTTTTATATAGATTCCATAAACTGCCAAGAAAAAAGTAAACTTTCTGTCTCCATTCAATTTTCTTGAAAGATCTATCATACCAAAGTCTTCTAATATTCTGTTTACCTCCTTAACTTGTGTATTATTATTATTTTTTTTTTTATTTTGTGGTTTGGTTTATCTAGTTCTGAGAAAGGTTGAGATCCCTCACTAATTATAGTTTTGCTGTCTATTTCTTCTTGCATCTATCTTAACTTCTCTAGGAATTTGGATACTAAACTACTTGTGCATATATGTTTAGTATTGATACTGTTTCATTATCTATGGTACCTTTTAGTAAGATATAATTTCCTTCCTTACCACTTTTAATTAGATCTATCTTTTCTTTTACTTGATTTGAGATCAGGATTGCTACCCCTGCTTTTTTTACTTTACCTGAAGAATAGTAGATTCTGCTCTAGCCCTTTACCTTCACTCTGTATGTATCACTCTCCTTTAAATGTGTTTCTTGTAAGCAACATATTGTAGGATTCTAGTTTTTAATCCAGTCTGCTATCCACTTCCATTTTATGGGAGAATTCATCCCTCTCATATTCACAGTTAAAATAATTAATTCTCTTTTCCTGCCATCTTATTTACTCTTAAGCTTTTTTCTTTCCTTTCCCTCTTCCCTCCTCCCCAGGATTTTGGTTCTGATCACTACCTTCCTCAAATAGCCCTCCCCCTTTAGAGCTTTCCCCTTTCCTCTCCCATTTTCATATAAAGTATGACAAGTTTCTCTATGAAACCAAATATGTCTGATAATCTCTCTTTGAGCCAAATCTGATGAGTCAGACTTACACAGTGTTCATCCCTGTTCTTTCTTTCCCTCAATTATAATAGGTATTCTTTGCCTCTTCATGCGATTTAATTTCCCTTATTTTACCTCTTTTTTCCTTTTTTCCAGTCCAATCCCCTTTCAACTTCTAGTTTCTTTTTTATATTATAATAAAATCACATTATACCCACACTCTCCAAGTATGCCCATATAGTTTTCAAGAGTTCTTTCCTTTTTCTTTTTTTATGATTCTCTTGAATTCTGTGTTTGGAGATCAAATTTTTTGTTCAGTTTTGGTCTTTTCATCAGAAATAGATGAAATTCACCTATATCATTGAATACCTTCTTCCCTGAAAGATAATGCTCATTTTAGCTGGATAGTTTATTCTTGGCTGTAATCTAAGTTCCTTTGCCTTTCAGAATACCAGATTCCAGGTCCTTCAATCCTTTAAAATGGAAGCTTATAGGTCCTAGGTAATCCTGATTGTGGCTTCTCAGTATTTAAATTTTTTCTTTCTGGCTGCTTGCAATATCTTTTCCTTGGTGCGATAGTTCTGAAATTTAGCCACAATATTTTTTGGGATTTCTTTCACAAGGTGATTGGTGAATTCTTTCAATGGCTCTTTTACCTTCTAAGACATCAGAGAAGTTTTCCTTTATGCTTTCCTGTAAGATAATGTCTAGGTTCTTTTTTTCCTCATTTTCTTCAGGAACTCTAATAATCCTTAGATTACCTCTCTTAGATCTATTTTCTAGTTCAATTTTTTTTCTAGAAGGTATTTCATGTTTTCTTCTATTTTTTTCATTTTTTTGGTTTTGTTAGAGTGATTCTTGAAGCCTTATTGAGTCATTCACTTCCATTTCTCCAATTCTAATTTTTAGTGTGTTATTTTCTTTAGCTATATTTTTTACACCTTTTATATTTGGCCAACTGAATTGTTTTGTTCATTGCATTTTTTTTCGTTTTTCAATGAATTGGTATCTTTTTCAAACTATTTTGTAAGGAGTTATATGCTTTTTCCATTTCAGCCTATCTATTTGTAGGGAGTTATATGGTTTTCCCATGCCTTCTTGAAAAGATCTCATTTCCTTTCCCCATTTTTCTTCTCTCCTTTAAGATCCTTTATGAAATCTTCCAAGGAAAATTTGTGAAATTGGGACCAGTTCATATCTCCTTTGGGGGCTTTATCTGGAGTTGATTTTCTTTTATGAACCTCAGTCTGTTCTTTCTCCATAAAAGCTGTCTATGGTGATAGGGTTTTTTTTTTTGTTGCTTTTTCCTTTTTTTTTTTTTTTTTTTTTTTTAAAGGTTTGAGGTCTGCTCTTCATACAGAAGAAGGACAGCTGCTTTAGACTGCCTTGGGGCAGTTCTGCTGACTAACTTTTGGTGTTGGGTAATGGAGGTTAGGTCCCCCATTCTTCTGAGGCTCAGTGGTTTACAATTTGTCTTTTGTAGCAAATCTGCTACATCATCCACTTGCAACCAGGGCAAAGTAGATGAAAAGGGTCAGAAGATTCCCAGGTGCTTGGAAGCTCCTTGCCCCAGACTGAGGTCTGAGATCTTGACTCAGCAGACTGTCCCCCTGCCCATTTGAAACAGACCTGTTCTGAAGTTCTTCCAGGGTATCTTCTTCTGGAAATGTGTTGCACTCCAAATATTTGTGGGTTCTGTAACTCCAAAACCAGTTCAGAGGCTTAATCTACTTTGAAAGGTCAGAGGAGGTCATAGAAAGTTGTGTCTGCTTTCTGCCATCTTGGCTCCGCCTCATAAGAAACTCTTAAAAATAATGCTTTCCATAATCTGTTCTCATATCAAAGGAAAGTCTCCCTCTTCTTCCATTTCTTTATAAATTTGCATAGTGTTTCTTCATCAATCAATCAACAGATATTTTATTAAGCTTCTGCTATAGTTGTTTCCTTTCTGGTCTCTAGTCTACAAGTTAGTTTATCAAAATGACTCTGGAAAATTAAAATCTCAAAAAGTTTACCAAGAACTAGTGTTTATAGTATTATTTTTTTTGTACTTATATAGACTTAGAAACATGTTAAGGGCAGAGATGATTTGTTTTTGTATTAGAATAACCATGAAATAGACTTAATATATACTTTGATTCTTCAGTGGATCTGTGATGTTGCTGATTAGGAATTTTTTTCCCCATCTATCCATGATAATAATTATGTATTTTATACTATATAAGAGTGTCTATTTAATATGAAAGGGGGAGTGGTATATGGATTAACTTTTGTTTATTTTTGTTCTTGTTAAAAGTTTAGCTTCATCTAATTTTTTTCTTTTGGTTAAATAATGAATGAACTAATAAAACCATATCCATTTCTGATACCTGGAATCTTTATAAGGCTTGCTTTGGTGGAAGCAATGCCAGTACTTTAGAGATTTTGCCATTCCCCAGTGATTTGGGGACCTAAACAGTCTCCTTTGGAATCTGAGGGCAGAGGGTAGTCAATTGAGGTAATGGACGTGATTTGACTAGCCTGGAATATGCTATCTCCTGCCTCTCCCTCAGTTCTTTTTTTTTTTTTTTTTTGGTAGGAAAAGGTTTAGTTTTCTTTTTTTATACTTTGCCTAAAGTGGATCCCTTGAATTATTTTCATTTGGTTTATATCCATTTGACTTGTATGCACTAAAACTTCTTTCTGCTTTACTTTACAGAAACCTCTGTGAAAACCAATATCCTTATATATATTTAAGAGCAATTTAAAGTGATTTTTCTTGTTGATCACATTATACGTTTCTACTAAGTGGAAATAGCTGTTTAGTTTAACAGAATCTACTACAAAATTAACAGAATTCTTAGTATAATTGTCTTAGTGTAATGGCCCCAAATTTTTTAATGTTATCTTAAAATCTTTTGTATATTTTAAACTTTTAAAAAATTTCCACTAATAGTAAAAGTGAAAAAATAAAATTGATTGGGATTATAAATCCTTTATAAATTTATAAATCCTTTTTCCTCCCCTTATTTACCTGATTGACTTTGGGCAAGTAATTCATCCTTCTTTTTCCCTCAGGTTTTTTAATTATGTAATGAGATTAGACTACATAAACTCTAAAATCCCTTTTAGACTGTAATCTTATGACTTCTGAAATTATCTTAGTGAAACTTTTTCTTCATTAGTATCTAATAATTGGAGAGGGAGGAAATTGTCAACATAGCTTTTTTTTTAAAGAAAGGATAACAAATTTTCATCTTTTAGTTTCTAGGAAAGATAAAGAGCTTATTTGATAAATGTCTTGTCAGATGAATTATATATTCAGATATGAAGGTAATAGGTATTAAGAAAAGTTAACATCATGGTATTCCTTGCTAAAAATCTCTGGAAAATAACTTACTTGTCTTTACCAAACTTTTGAGTTAAAGTTAATGAAATGGTTACTAGTTACCAGAACTTCTAATGTTGAAAATTCATTTTGTCCTCTCTTCTGCCTACCTTATTGTGTTGCTCCAAATAAGACCTTTTGCATGATGACTTATTTTAGATTAAATGAATGGGAGGAGGTGAAAGTTTTCTTTAAAGTATCTTTTCTCTCTCTTTCTAGAAACAAAAGATCTGTGGGAGTTTAACACTGCAGCATCACATGCTAGAACCTGTGCAGCGAATTCCTAGATATGAGTTGCTCCTTAAAGATTACCTAAAGAAATTGCCCCCTGATTCCCTAGACTGGAATGATGCTAAAAGTATGTAGCTATTTATTTTTACATGATAAGATAACCATTTAGTTTTAGCAGAAAACAGGATCAGTGAAAAGTCTTGAACTAAGCTATGATTTTTTGCTAGGATCATAAGCTTCAGAAGTGGAAATATTTTACTAGTTTTGCTAATTTCATACTCTATGCTTAGCTACAAATCTTAAAGCCAGAACCCTACCCAAGACAGCACTTCCCACCACCCCTATTTTTTAAGTAATTTTAATTAGAACTTGATTCCCTATTAACTAAATTGACCTTAAACTTGGTGGCTTCTAGTATCACTTTGATCCCAAATTTATAACTTATCCTTTGTTTTATGTACTAGCCTACTGGAATAATATAGCATTTTGTGGAAGAATAAGATATTTATTTGCTTTTCTGATTTTCTCTCTGTAGAATCACTTGAAATTATCTCTACTGCAGCAAGCCATTCCAATAGTGCAATACGGAAAATGGTAGGTGGTTTTGAGAAGGGAAGAAGCCTGGTTAGTAAATTATTTTTACTTCATCCATTTGTAAGGTTAGACTCCTGCAAAAGTATTTCGGTCTACCAGAAAAATAGAAGAACATTGACCACATTTTTCATTATTGCTTCCTGCTACATTTATTGTCATAAATAAATTTCATTCTTAATTCTTTTGGATCATAGAACTTGAGCTGTAAGGTATCTCAGAGGCCAGTTCCCTTATTTTTAAGATGGGGAAACTGAGACATTCTGGAAAGTTAAATGTCTTACACCTTAGGTCCCTAGACTCCAAAACCAATGTACTTTTACACTGCACCCAACCAGCTCTCCCCTTTTCTCCCAAAGTTTACTGGTGATTTTTATTTGTTTGCTTGCTTATTTGTTTACGGTTGAATGAAGCAGTTGTTAATGTACTTTTTAATCTTATATTTAACTAAACATATTCATGAGTTATTTGAGTACCAGCTAACGTGAATTACAAATTATGATTTTTTTTTTAAGTTTTCATTTGTTCTTTGACTTCACTAGGATAAACTTAAAAAGCTGTTAGAGGTTTATGAGATGTTGGGAGAAGAGGAAGACATTGTTAATCCCTCAAATGAGCTTATACGAGAAGGACAGATCCTTAAACTTGCTGCTAGAAACACTTCAGCTCAGGAACGTCATCTTTTCTTAGTAAGTATTGCGTTGTTTTTGGAGCACAAAATTCTCAGGTACATATTTAGATTAAATAGAGCTTTTGCTTATGAAAAATATATCAATATATTCTTTGTATTATGTGCAGAAATCAAGTGGTTTAAAATAAATGCTTTCCTAGGAAACTGAAGTGTGTACCCTTGTCATTGAAACTTTAGCAAACTTTGCTTTGTTTTAGCATTTTTTTATGAAGATGTTTCTAAAATAGATTCTTTAACAGTCTACTGAAAATAATTTAACCTTTACTTGAGGATTCATTTTTATCATTATAAATTATATCAGACATATATATGAACTTCTGATTTGGGCATAAAAGATTTTTAACTTTATATAATGTTTAATTTGTCTTATGATCTCATCTATTCATTGTCTGGCTCTAATTTTTTTTGACCAAAATTATATTTACATTCATATTTAATTTTTTTGTGCATTTTGAATTTGTGGTAGAATGTATGAAATCCCAATCTATAAACCTATTTCTCACCAAACTTCATGTACATTTTCCCAGCCTTTCTTTTCAAATTTGTGATCTTGAATTTATCAAATACTAGACTATTTTTTACATGCATTTATTTCTAAATTGTATATGTCCAATCTTTTCCATTGATTTTTTTTTTCTTGACAATGACTGGTTTTTTAGTTTGAGATATCACAATCTGAGTCCACTTTTCCTCTCTTTCCTGTTTTTGCTTTATATCCCCTGTATATTTATAGCTTTGTAACTATATAACTATGATGTGGTTAATGGTAGTGCAGAGAATTGTGGCAATCCCCTTTTGATCAGAGACACAGGTTCAATGTGAAAGAATTCACAAAACCAAAGGTGGCAAAAATGGAAGTTTATTGTTGGATGAGAAAAGTCCTATTAGGGAAATGGAGGCTGGCACTGAGAAGAGAATGTCTTCTCAGTGGACAGGGTCCTGGCAGCTATACCAAAGGAAAAGGCATAGTCCTTTGGGCATTCTACAAAGAAATGAGTAAACAGAAACCTATTATATGAGCAGATCTTGGCGGGTAGGGGACAGCCAATCAGACCAGGATCTCCCAAATGAAATTGCTTTGAAAGCTTCCTCAGCCTGAATTTGAATAGAGATCCCTAGAAATGGCCCAGCTGAAGGAGGCCATTTTACTTGTCTTGGAAGTTATGTCTGCCAGGAGGGCCTGAGACTCAAATCTCCCTTCTTTACAGATCAAAGAGTACACAATTTAGAGTGTTAATTTTACAGATTAAAGGGAACACAATTTTATACCCCATATCCCACCATCAACTATATATATATATTGCTTAGGCCAATCCAGTAATTCCTGCTCTCAATAGAATACCATGAGACACTTATGGGTCATAAAGTGCAATAAAAATAATTTTACTTAGATAAATAATGAAGGGCAAGTTATATTAAGAAAAATGTTATTTATATATTGGATTACTTGCCATCTAGGGGAGGGGGTAGGGCTATGCAAGGATCAATGTTGTTAAATTATCTATGCATATGTTTTGAAAATAAAAAACTTTAATAATAAAAAAGAAAGAAAGAAAAATATTATTTAAGTAAAACAATTTCTCTGCCTCTTCATTCACTGTGAGCACTCATTAGGGCTGTAGAAATTCCATTTAAACCCATCCAGCATCAACTTGTTCAGTTGTGCCTAACTCTTGATGGTCCCAAGGAACATTCTTTCTATATAGTTTTCTTGGAAAAGATAGTGAAGTGTTTTGCCTTTTTTTTTCCCCTCTTAATCGATTAAGGCAAATAGAAGTTAAGTGACTTGCCCAGAGTCCCACAGCTAGTAGATGTCTGAGACCAGGCTCAGGAAGATTCAGGTCTTCCTGATTCTTGGCCCAGCTCTCTATTCACTGACTTTCCAATTAAATGACTTTCCAAGGTCACAAAGCTAGTACCTAACTGTCTTAAGTCAGATTTTTAAATCAGGTCTTACTCTAGGAGCAGCACTCTATCCACTGAACAGTTTAGCTGTCTCTTCAACTTATCACAGATTAAGTCTTTTATGCCTCAGGTGATAATGAAGCCAAATTAATGATAATCCCAATAATGGCCTTGTTTTCCCCTTATGGAAAAACTGGATAAGCCTATATAAAATAGATGTTGCTTCTACCACATCCTGATATGTTTAATCTTTTATTCTTAGTCCAAAAAATTATGTCCAGTATCCTTAGTCATTTGATCAGTAGAGAATTATACTATCATTTTTACTACCTAATAATATTCAACAATGAAAATTAATTGTCTCTTTAATTAAATTAGGGCTTAAATTATCACAAAAAATTGTTTTATATATTTGTATTATTATATTATTTACATTTATTATTATTATATTATATATATTTATATGAAATAAAACAAATGTATCTTGTTTAATTAAGAAATAAGAACAAGGTTGGACCTTTGATTCCACTGATATTGCTAAATGAAGCAAAGTCTCAGATTGTCAATGTATTTTATTATTTTAAATGTAATTTCTCCAGTTCTTCCTTTGTTAATAATAATAACTTTATTTTGAGACTTTTATATTATTCCTGTTAATTTCCTGACAGTACTAATTATCTTAATTTTTTCCTTAATTCTTAGGATTCTCTAAATAAAACTTCCCACTGTTAGATAATTTCCCCTCTTATCATTATATTTAATAGTAATAGTAATAATAGTTAAATTATATAACATTTACTGTGGATCAGGAACTGTGCTATTAAGCTTTACAGTCATCTTATTTTATCTTTACAATAATTCCTGGGAGGTAGATGGTATGATGAAACTCAGACAGAAGTTGTTACTCCACCTACGATAATACAGCTAGTAAGTATCTTAGGCCACATTTAAACTCAGGAATTCCTAAGTCCATATTTGGTACTCTTTCCACCCTACACTATAGCTTACTGCCTGTTTATTTCTTCAATTCCTTTTACTGTTATTTCCATAAACAATAACAAAGATAGGAATCTAAGACCCCAGTTTTTTTCTAATAATGTTTGTTCTTAGTTTTAGATACATTTTAAGGAAAGGTTATTCCAAATTTCCCTCCAAACAACTTTAAATAATTCCTTCAGAACAAATTCTGTAGCAGCAAAACTCACCAAACAAAAAATTGAAACAGTTTTTCAGCTCAAGGCCACTTACAGATTGGCAAGAAAGGTCTCTTGTACCAGGATGACAGTGGAGCTCAGGCTGCACCAGCCCAGGCCAAGTCTCAGCAAATCAATACTTGGGCATAACTGAATCATCTGCAAGAATGACTGCTTCCAGAGCTCTCATCCCACAGATAGTAAAAACAAATAGCTAGTCAGAAGTGGATTACCAGGTCCCTTTGCTGGCACCAGAGGCAGGACTCTGTTGTATTACACATACTCAGATCTAGGTCTCAGTCCAGAATAAGATGGAAGATTAGCATATCAGAGCTTGTGACTATCGGAGAACCAGGGACCTGTGTGTAAAAAATTACTTGTGGTTGCTCATAAATAAGAGCATAGGCCAGAAAAGTGGTAAACCCACCTCTTCTTGAAAGGTTGGAATATACCACCTTGCTTATAAACTCCTAGAATTACTTCTGAAAACAGGTACATAAAAAACCTGAAGGTTGGAACAGCACCCCCTCAGGGACAGAGCTCAACTTTAATATGAAATTGAGAAATAGGTTGGGAAAAGTAATAAATAACACAAAAGTTTCTTACCATAGAAAGTTGCTGTGGCAACAAGGAAAAGTAAAACACAAACTCAGAAGAAGACAACAAAGTCTCAGAGAAAAATGTGAATTGATATCAAGATCAAAAAAAAATTTTTTTTATGACTAATAAAAGAGGTAGAGGAAAAATTGGGGAAAGAAAGAAATTACATTGATGCAAGAAAATCATGGGAAAAAAGAGTCAACAACTTGGTAAAAGAAACAGAAAAAAAAAAAAAGCATGAAGAAAATAACACCTTGAAAAACAAAATAGTCCAAATGGTAAAAGAGAGGCACAAAAATCCAAAGTAGAATTGACTAAATGGAAACAAGATGTACAAAAGTTAAATGAATAAAAAAGTGCCCTAAAATATACAAGCAGACAAATGGGAAAGGAGATACAAAATCTGAACAGAGAAAATAATTCTTTAAAAATTAGAATTGGACAAGTGGAAGCTAATGACTCCAGGAGTCATCAAAAAGTAATAAAACAAAATCAAAAGAAGAAAAAAATAGAAGAAAATAAAAGAAAATGTAAAGTATCTCAACAGAAGGACAACTGACCTAGAAAATAGATCTAGGAGAGATAATTTAATAATTAGTGAATTACCTGAAAGTCATGATCAAAACAAGGTAGAAATCATTTTTGAAAAAATTATCAAGGAAAATGGCCCTATTATGTTATATCCAGAGGATAAAATAGAAATTATCTCCTATGAGAGATAACAAAATGAAAACTCTCAAGAATATAGCCAAATTTAAGCATTCCCCAGTCAAGGTAAAAATATTGCAAGCAATCAGAAAGAGAAAATTTAAGTATTATGGGGTTACAGTCAAGCTAACACAAGATTTAGCAGCTCCTCTATTAAAAGATTGGAGGGCTTGGAATAAAATATGCCAGAAGTTTTGGAGATAGGATTACAACCAAAAATCACCTACCTAGCAACACTGAATATAATCCTTCAAGGGAAAAGGCAAGTAATTCACTGAAACAGAGAACTTTCAAGCACTCATCATGAATAGAGCTTAATAGGAAATTTGACTTTCAAATACAAGAGTTAAGAGAATTATAAAAAGATAAACAAAAAAGAGAAATCACAAGAGATTTGATAAAGTTAAATTGTTTACATTCCTACATGAGAAGATGATACTTAACTCCCTAAGAATTTTATCATAATTAATGCAAGTAGTAGTATATAGATAGAAGGCAAGGATGTGAATTATGATGGTATATCTAAAAAAAAAAAAAAAAATTCTCTCTCTGAGAGAAGTATGCCCTGAGAGAAGTAGAAAGGAAGAGGTAAAATGAGATAAAGTGTCTCATAAAAGAGTCATGAAGAAACTTTTACCATGAAAAAGATGATAGGGGAAGTGGTAAACAATGTTTTAACCTTAAAACTCTCATCAGAATTGACTCAGAGAAGGACTAATATATACACTTATTTGAGTACAAAAATCTATCTTACCTACAGGAAATTGGAAGAAGGGGATAAGAAAAGGGAGGGAGCTTATTTCAGAAGGGAGAATAGAGAAGTGGTAGTCAGAAGCAAAACACTTGAGGATGAATGGGACTAAAAGGAGAAAAAATTGAGGATGAACATGAAAAGTGGATGGAGGGAAACAGCAATCATAACTGAAAAAAAAATTTACAGCAAGTATTTCTGGTAAAGGCTTAATTTCTCAGAGAACTGAGTCAAAGTTTTAAAAAATAAGAACCATTCTCCAATTGATGAATGATGAAAGAATATAAACAGGCAGTTTTCAGACAAAGTAATCAAAGCTATCAATAATATTATGAAAAATTGCTCCAAATCACTATTTATTAGAGAAATGCAAATTAAAATAATTCTGAGATACCACCCTTCACTTGTCAAATTAGCTAATAAGATAGAAATGAAAAAGACAAATGTTGGAGGAGATGGGGGAAAATGAGACAATAATGCACTGTGATGACATGATTATCATTTTAGAGAGCAATTTGGACCTATGCCAAAAGGGCTATTATAACCTGCATACCCTTTGAGCCATCAATCCAAAAAACATAAAAATGAATAAATAGGGGAAATAAAGAAAGAGGATCTATATGTACAAAGCTATTTATAGCAACTCTTTTAGTGATAAAGAATTGGACATTGAAAAAATAGCTAGAAATTGTTTGTAATTGGCTAGTAGTGACTAACCAAGTTATGGTACGTGATTGTGATGGTATACTGTTGTGCTATTTAAGAAATTATAAGCAGATTGGTTTTTTCTTTTTTTTGCTGAGGTAATTGGGGTTAAGTGATGTGCCCAGGATCACACAGCTAAGAAGTCTTAAGTGTCTAAGATCAGATTTGAACTCGGGTCTTCCTGACTCTTGTCAGGGCTGTGCCACCTACCTACCCCCAACTTACATCATTTTTCCTGGGTGTTTTTTTTTCTCCTTCAGAACATGGTAATATGGAAATATGCTTTGCATGATTCAAATTGCTTCCCTTCTCAATGAAAGGAGGGAAGTGAAGAATATGGAAACCAACATTTTAAAAAAATGTTAAAATTGTTTTTACATGTAATCAGAGAAAACTATTAAGTAATTAGACACCAAAAAAGCCAAACACAAATCTTGATTTACTTAAATGAGTGCAGTGTTTTGTTAAAGGCTTTTTCTGCATTTCTTGATGAAAATTCTGAGGCAAGGATGAGGAAAAACTCAATATGATCAAAATGGAACCTTTCCATTATCTAAATTTCTCTAGTTCTGTTGATAATACCACCATTCTTTTAGTTATTTTCATAAAATAATAAGGAACACCTGGTTGTCTGTGGATCTTCCTTTTTCAGCCTTATACATACACATTCACTTGCCAAGTTTTGTCAAAGTTGCTCCTTGTCTTTCATCCTTCACTCTGTTTATTCATACATTTTCAGTCCCTCAGCACCTGTCACCCGAGTACTGAAATAGATTTTTAATTCAATTACCAATATCTTATTTTCTTCCACACAGGTAAACAATTAATATTCCTAAAAAACATCTTCAGTGCCTTTTCATAGCCTCTAGAATAACATATAAACTCCTTTGCCTAGGATTTAAAACCCTCCACAATCTAATTCCTACCTAGTTATGCAATTTTATTTCATTATATATCAACTTACACATACTCTTTTTCATTCAAACTGACTTGTTACCTTGCCCCCATATTGACTTAGAAAACCAACAATTACCATTTTATTTTATTTTTAATTATTAAACATTTTCTAATCTTGTTCAGGTTATACTTGTGAGTTTTACAGTCACTTGAAACTAGCAAGTTTGATATTCTTTTCCTAAAAAAGTGAGGTGAAGAGTGAGAGCATCCTAAGCATGGGGGAACAGGTTGTAAAAAGGCAGAAGAATGTCACTGAGAGCAGTTTAGGCAGAATCATAAGAAATGAGACTAAGAAGATAGGTTGGGACCATGTCATAAAGGGGCTCCTAGAGTCTAAATAGCTAGGTTAGAATAGGAACCAACAGTTCTCAAAATAATTGAAGCTATTACAACCATAAAAGACAATTTTTCATAATGCAAATAGTGAGAGAGAAAAAAATTAGAACAATTCTTTAAGAAAATTGGCAAAGATGACAAAAGATAGAAATAATTAATACTGGATGGTTTTCAAAAAAATGAGCATACTAATATGCATTTGATGGACCCATGAGTTGGTCTGACTGTTCTAGAAATCATTTTGGAGTTTTGTTAGAACTGAAAGGTACATACTATTTAACCCATTTATTCTATTACTAGGCATATATCTTAAAAAGGCCAATTTAAAAATTGCCTCACATACACCAGTGTATTTATAATTGTACTTTTTTGAGTAGCAAAGAACTAGAAACAAAATCCATCAGTTAGTGAATGATCAAAAAAGTTGAGATAGAGCTTGGAATAATGTAAAATAATAGACTATTACTATGGTTTAGAAATGGTGAATATTAGTACAAGTAAGTATGGGAAAAGTTAGGTTAACTAATGCAGATTAAATAAGCTGTACCAGAAAAACAATGTCCATAGTAACTACAATTCAAATACAATCAAAACATTTGAAACTGCATGCAGTGATAATGGCTAATATGGAAATATGTTTTGTATGATTTCACTTGTATAAATGATACCATATTGCTTGCCTTCTCAGTGGGGAAGGGAGGGGCAAAAAAAGGAGGGAGATGATTTGAAACTCAGTTTTTATTTTTTTTACAGATAGAATGATAAATAAAATTTAAAAAGGAAACTGAATTTGAGCCCAAAGAAGACCTCTCCACCTCTTTGCTTGCAAAAGAAAACTTGCTTAGAAAGCTATATATTTTATATTTTTGGTATTTCAGTATATTTTATGCTTTTGGTGAATTGTTTCTTTTCTTTTTTATTCTTTACTTATAAGTATTGTTTTATGGGAAGGAAAAGAAGTAGGGATACATTGTGAATATAAGTTTATATAAAACCAAAAATATCAATTAAAATTTCATTTTTAAAAATGTTAATAGAATAAGCTAGGTGATGAACAGAGTGAAGGTCTGAATTTGTTGGTGATGACCATGGAGATGGAGAAAAGAGTACATGTTGGAGGAAATAAGGAGCTAAACTTTATAAGACTTAAGTAACTGAAAGATTTAATTGAGAGATGTTGGGTTCCTCTTTGGTCTGTTTCTGATTCTGACTTCTAGGGAGAATCAGAACAAGTTTCATTCTTTTTTTCTTGTGACAGCTTTTCACAATGAATTGACTATTTGACTATCATGTTTCCTCTCAGAATTTTGTCTTATCCATGTTTAATGTCCCCAGGTCCTTCAGTTAATTCTCATGAGACATGAGATGAAATCAATAGAATTTACAAATTCTGGTTATGTAAGAAAGAGTTAAGGGAAAGAACCATATTATATTAAGAGATAAGGAAAAGGAAAGCATTGAAGGTGATACAGATGTTTTGTTACTAGGAGAAAGATTGGGCATTTTCAAAACTTTGAGAGTCATATTTAGTGAGTTTGGCTGTGTTGGAAAGTATCACATTTCCTGAATGTTGTGGCCAAGTATTTCACTGAAATTAATACTACATTTTTACTTTGTTTTTCTGTGCTTTTTTATAGTTCAACAACATGTTGCTGTATTGTGTACCAAAATTCAGCTTGGTGGGATCTAAATTCTCCGTTCGAACTAGAGTTGGTATTGATGGAATGAAAGTTGTAGAAACCCACAATGAAGAATACCCACATACATTTCAGATATCTGGAAAAGAACGCACACTAGAACTACAGGCCAGGTAAGCGAATCAGTTATTTTTGTCAAAGGTCAAAAAGCTGCATGAAGATTGAATGGTTGAAGGAAATATTTTCTTCAACTATTCAGTCTTTATGCAGCTTTTTGACCTTTGCCAAAAAAAAATTTTCCAAGTACATTCTATAGACCTTTTGGAATCTGCTGGAATGCCTATAGGAAATTCCCCAAGGTTAGAAGATATTTAAACAACAAATATAGAGTATAGACTAGAAAATTAATGATTGAAATAAAGGGGCAATAAATTTAAGCAACTTTCCAAACGCATTCTAAAAAAAAGAAGCAAAAGGTGATTAAAGAATGACAAGATGTTAGATGGTTGGAAATGTCAGAAAACTAACACTGTAGGACATGATTAAGAAAGGAAAATATGTAATATATGTCATATGATTTTGTAAATCTTAGTCAAGATGCAAATAAATCAGTACTACAAATATAAAATATTTAGTCAACACATTACCAAAGAGATGTGGGGTCTAAAAGAATAATATCCTATCCTGCCTGGAAGAAAAAAAAGTAAGGTTTTACTCTATAATTCTGAGTGTAGAATTATATCTTCATTTAGTAAGGCTTCCAAATAGGTACTCTCTCAGTTGGCTCCATTTGTTATATTTTCTAATTTAGGAAACAGAGAAATAAATCTTCCTTATTCAATTATTTGTTTAAATATAGGTTTTTGAGTTTTTATTTAAGTATCAATTTTTTGATGAATTCTTTTTTTTTCTTTTGGTCTTTATATGGAATAAGAAGTACTTGAGATAATAAGAAAAAATTTTTAAACATTTTTAGAGTCATAAAATAAGTAAGTTGTGGAATGGCTTTTAAAGAAATAGATATTTTTGCCTTAACCAGAGCAGACTTGAAAGAACTTATAATATACTTCAGTTGTAGGAATTTTCTGGTATTTCAGCAATTAGAATAAGATAGATCTGAACTGACACAAATGGAATTCAGGATAGATTTAAAGAGCATTTAGTGATTATTATTATTATATGTCTGAATAATCTAATGTATTATTCTCTTTCTGGAAGCACTTAAAAATAGCAAACATTTTTATCTGTTCATGTTAGTCTTGATATGTAACATGACATGTAACTTAGCAACTGAATATTGGTTACTTATTCCAACAAAGGGAAATGTTGCTAAGAGCTCCTTAAGATGCCCGTGTAAATAAACTGTGGTTTGCTTTATGTTTTCTTTGAGGATTTAAAAAAAAAATGAATGCTCTTGAGTTTATTGACCAGTAGGTACTTTATAATTCCCAGTATTGAATAAGCACATAGATCGTGGGTTCATAGATTTAAAGGGAAGCCAAAAGATCAGTTATCATTTAGTCTGAGATTCTGCCCTTATAGACAGATAATTGATAACAGACAAAGTCTGTTGAATGAATTGCCCAGGTAGAAAATTATAACTAAGATTTGAACCAGGTCCTCCCACTCCAAATCAAGTGCCTTTCCTATAATACTACACTACCTCTTAAGGTTTCTGTTATGATATCATGTATATAGGTCACCAAAGGGAAATTATTTGATGGAAATTTCATTTTATAACAATGCAGTAGAAGATGCCAGGACATTCCCAGGAAGTTGTTTTTTTGTTTTTTTGTTTTTTATTTTTCTTTGTTTAATCGAAATGTTAAGTTTTTATTATGACTCTTTGCCAGGCACCACTAAATTTTCTGGAAATTATGAAATAGGATTGAAGTATCCCAGTAAGCTTGATTGCATTTATCATCAGTTGTAACTCATTTATATTTTCTGAATTTATTTTAAACATTGCCAATTTATTTTTTAGTTCTGAGCAAGACAAAGAAGAATGGATCAAGGTAAAAACATCATTTCTTTCTTCATTTTGACTTCCATATTTTCCGTGTGTGTGTGTATGTATATATATATACACAGAATAGTGTCAATACATATATATATGTATATATATATATATATATACATATATATATGTATTGACACTATTCTATATTCTATATGTGATGTCCATTGAAAATTGTTCATTTAATGGAGGGTGAGGGGATTACTGAGATATTATATCCTTGTTATTGTGTTTTCATCAGCTTTGCATAATATTTTTTAATGTACATTTTGAATTTTTTACATTTTTAGGCACTTCAAAATACTATTGAAGCTTTCCATCAAAGGCATGAAACCTTCAGAAATGCTATAGCAAAAGATAATGACATGCATTTGGAGGTTTCTGTAAGTTTTTCACATGATTATTTTGGGGGTTTTGATACCTCAAATGATTATTGCTAAGGGCTAGCTTCATATATTTCCTTTGGGTTCCTAGGGCATTGGAATTACAAAAGGTGGGGAGATGGTATTGTTTTTCTTCTGTTTGTCTGTTGGCAAACTCTTTTCCTATAAAATGTTAAAACAGGCTTTTTAATTAGGATCTCTTTTTATAGTTAATATTAATATAATGCATATACAATAGTATAGGTATAGTTAGTGACCCTTTCATTTATTTTTTAGCTGACATATTTGTTTATCATATCTCTTTTCGGAACTGTGGTATGAACGGTGTAGTAGTGTTGCTAATGAAACTCTTCTTTGGGAGGTTTTTATTAAAATATTGCACAATTGGGTCCCTTGGCTTTTTAGACTGCTGAGCTTGGGAAAAGGGCCCCCAGATGGATTCGGGACAATGAAGTAACAATGTGTATGAAATGCAAAGAATCTTTTAATGCACTGACAAGGAGAAGGCATCATTGCCGAGCATGTGGACATGTAAGTACCAGTTTGTTACCTGATGATCATCTTAAAACTGGCCATTTCCAGTTGTCTGGATCTGTATCTTGCCAGTGAGGCTGGTGACTTTCTACATCCTTGCCAATATATAAATCCAAGCCAAGATATCGCCTTTCTGGGTCATTGGTTCTCTTCCAAAACAAAGGACAAACAACATAATATTAAGTAATTGATAGCCATATTAACAGACACTGGCTGTATGATATAATTGACTTAGAGAGCTAGATGTAACTGAGAGATCATTTATGTTTTTTATAAGGCCTGATTATTTTAAATCCTGGAGGTGTTAAGCCAGTCCTTTAGTCAGGACCTGCTTCTATTTGTAATAGATCATGTAATATATAATGATATATTTATCATTGATAAGAGAACTTTTTTTCCTTGAAAAACTTGAAAACAAGTATCTTTTGTGATTATAATTGTACTAAGAGAAACCTTTTCAGGTTATCAAAACTTTATTCTGGAAGAATTCTTTTAAAGCATATATGCTATTATTGGATACACATTTTTTTTTTTTTTGGAATAATGTTTCTTTTGCTAATTGTGCATACACAATCATAAGTTTAACAAACCTTTATTATATGCAAATATTTCGCTTTATGTTAATATAATAATGTGTTGGTGTTTTTCTCTTCTTTAAAATAATAATAATAGTTCTCTCTGGGAGAAAGCAGGTTTCTTGGGGAGGTTTTCTGGAGGCGGCCTTAGTTTCAGTTACAAGTAAATAATTACTCCAGAATCGCAGCCAGCTGATAAAAGTTCAGATCTTTTATTGTGTCCTTCAATATAGCCTGGTTAGCTCCGGGGCCCATCTCTCTGCTTGGTTCTAAGAGCTCTTGCAGCTTTGTCCTTTGTTCCTGCCTCTGTTTTCTTCAGTCTCCAGCCAGCACCAAAGTGAAAGTTGTAATGAATCTCTCTTGCCTCGGACAGAGGGCTTGTGGGCTTCCTCCCAGAGTGCTCCTCTCCGACCCCAGTCAATGTTCCGGAGAAATTCTTTCAAGCTCTAAGAGCTTCCTCTATATATATGATCTCCCAAAGGTTAATTCCTCCTTCTGGAGAGAATGGGATTCTGGGTTATCTCCCAGAGTGCTTTCTGGCCCTAAGAACTTCAAGGGAGGTGTGAACACAGCATTATTGTCTATCAGTTGTACTTAGTACCTTGTTTCAAGTTCTGGCCCAAAACATCTCCTTCCAAGATCAAATCAATCATTGAACCATGCCAAATTAGATAATTATTGTCTCTATCAACTCTAATGGCTTAACAGTTTGTAAAGATTCCAACAATAATGCTTCTCTACTTCCATTTATTTTTTTTCTTTGTTGAACCTATCTTTTTAAAAGCAATTTGGAATTTGTGTTTAAATACTGGGAGGTTTCTAATTTAGTTTTTCAATTAAGAAATTGCAAATGTATGGTCTATTCTGATTTCTCCAAGGTGACTTTGCTTCTGATTTTCTTGGCAATTCTGCTAAAGCACTCCCAGTGTTTAGGCAAATCAAACTCTTCTTATGAAATGAAATATTGCTTTCTCTTAAAAATGAACTATTTGGGGTTTTTTTCTTTGTTTTGGAGGCAACACCTTTTCTTAAGATCATAAGACCACTTTTTTCCAAATTCGAAAGAAATGTTCAGGACTATACCTGTAGTTTCCAGGTTTCATGAGGTTGACTAATTGGTCTGATTTCCCTCCTCCCCCCCCAAAAAAAATCAGCAAAGCTTTCTCTTCTAAACATATCCCCACTTCTTTCCTTAAGAGTGACTAGAGAGTAAAATTTTAAAATTGATTTCAGTTAAATTAGGATTCTATAAATAAATTTCAACATTGAGAACACATTTATCTTCCCTTCCAATACCAGGGAAGATCCTATTTAGGATTTTTTTGACAAAGATGCAAGAGTCCTTTGCCATTTACTTTTTGGTTCATTTTATAGATGAGGGAACTGAAAAACAATAGCAGCAACAACAAAAAATTGAGGTTAAGTGACTTGCCCAGAGTCACACAGCTACTAAGCTCAGATTTAAACTCACTGTTTGTTAATTATAATATTACTTTCTCTCTGGAATTAATTTTCTGTCAGCTTCTCATAATGACAGTCTGGGGATTTGCAGAGAAGATAGCTGTTTTTCCCTCAGTATTCTTTGGTTAACCCTGAAGCATTAGAGAGATTCTGATACTGCCATTTATAATCCCCTGTCTGTCATGTCAAGGTTAATTATTTTAGAAGGATTTTTACTTAGCAAGGACCCTTGTTACATAAACCAGGTAACACAAACTGTGGCCACACTCTCTATTTGCTTAAAAAAGGTTCCTGGAAGAGAATATAGTCTGGCTTAGAGAGCCTTAAAGCTTAAGTAAACTTAGAACTATGTAATGGGCTGAAGCTCAAGTTGATGCACTGAGGTCCCAAGCACGTTAGGCTAAATAGTAATTGGACTATACTCTATTAATATACATGCTTGGAGAAAGAATGGCCCCTGCCCACTCTTTGTGCAAGTCCTGATGTGTTGTATAGGAAATGACGATTTTGGTGGGTGGAGGCAGAGGGGCAGGGAGAGAAGTGGAAAGAGATTGCTGGCTGGCTTCTTGTCTGGCTGGCTTCTTGACTCAGCTGCACACATTGCTATCGCGATCCCCCCTTCACCTCCGATCCTTCTTCACCTCTACTGAGAATAAAGATTGAAGATTTTCCCATAACCTGAATTCCTGACTCCGGCTAATTTTAAAATACATGGTTATCACAGAACTATTACTAATGCCAGTGGAGACTTTCAAGTCTAATGACCTTTTGAAATTCACAAGGCTGTCATGTGGTCAATGGAGGTTGTCAGAAGGATAGAAAATCTATCCCTCCCCAAGAACGATTCTCTTGACCACTATCAGATTCACTGCTGCTGAAATGCCAAATGTTGATCTGCTTTGCTGAGAGATGTATCTGATTCCCTTCCCCCTTTAATGTTCTGATTAGCTTTCTGGAGGTCTTGAGACTAGCCTTCCTTTTAGCAGTTAAATCACCACGAGAATAGTGAGGGATAAAGTCCAAAGTCTTTATTATCTCCTTCACAATTTGTCTTCTTAACCTGGGGCCTGGCTATCTTTCTGGAGGCCCTCCAGAATGAGTCTTGGTTTTAGTGGAGAAGTGCAAGAGGCAAGAGAGCCACCAGGACAGTATCAATCTTGAAGTCTGTCTCTGGCTGAGTTTGTTACAATTACATCATTACAGTATACTGAGTATAAACCAATCATTATATCACTAGGGAACCATTGTTTCTTGTAAGATTAAATCAATCATACTTAACTAGTGAACTCACATGCTAAACTAGATAACCATTGTCTTATCAATTCCACTGAGTTAACACCTTGTTATAGGATTAAATCAATCATACTGAGTTCCTGCCCTTTACATCTCCCACTTCCTTTTGTTTTAGAACATGGGTGGTCACATGCTCCCTGAATTCTGAGGAAGGTGAGAACCCCAAAAAGGAGGTGATCATGCCCTCCCTGACTTCTCAGAAAGGGGGGTGTGAAAACACCAAAAAAGGAGGTGATCACGCTCTCCCTGATGTCTCAGGAAAGGAGGTGAAAATACCAAAGGGAAATGGGGAGTCAAACCAGATTTTGTTAGCGGGTTTCTGAAGTGGCATACTTGAAACAGATATACATAAATCCATCAACATAGGAGGTATTGCACAAGCACATAGTAATATAACACAGGCGTATGATGTAACAACACAAATCAACATGGGAATTATGCATGTCCATAAGTCCTGGAAATAGTCCAAAACCAATCTTTTGTCCATTACTTCATGTCAGGGAATCCAATGATTCATGCAGGAGTATCACTGTTATCATGTGACAGGGAATCCAATGATTTTTAAGGCTTTTGAAGTTCTGCAACAGTTTTATCAACAATTTTTGATGTTCATGAGTCAATTGCCATACACATTGGATTAACAGTCATGCTTTTTCAGTGGCACATGTAGTCAGAGATGGAACCACCCGATGTTTCTTGAGTTTTCTCCTTTGTTTCAAGGTTTTTCTCTTTTTCTGTCTCTCTGATGGACAAGGCAATTACGGTTCATTGACACCCAGCTGATTCTTTCTCCATCTGTAGAAATACAAGCAAACCCTCTCCCCAAAGAAGTTAGCCTATCTGGTCCCTTCCATTCACCACTTTCTGCATCTCTCCACATCACCTGGGAATTATCTAAAGATAGTAGAGCTGCTCACACAGGACACTACCCTTCCAGTGGGTTATAATACCTGTCTGCTGGAGCCAATGCATCTTTATTGAAAGTTTAAAAATTAATGGTATAGAAAGCTAAATTTAGAAGTTCTTTAGGGTTACCTGTGGGGCCCCCCCCCATTCTTTTGTTTTTGGAGGAGTGTCTTGATGTCTCTGTTTCTCCTCTCTAGTATTGCCTATCTCCTCTAGTATTGAGGATTAAAAGGTATGCCAGTGGTGTGTAGAATCTGATACTGTGCGCAAAAGTATACAAAATGTTTAAAAGTATTTGCAGGTTCATTATCTGTTTTTATTGTTTTTGGCACACCCATAAATGCAAAAGCTTGTATAAGGAATTCAGTGACCACTCAGGCTGTGTCTTGCTGCAGGTATTGCACAAGTAAATCCTGAAAAGGTGTCTACAACAACATGGATAAAAGATGGGTCACATCCATTTGCCATATTTCATTGGGTCTCAAACCACGAGGGTTCTTCCCTGGAAGGAGCATAGGAGCATGGAAAGGAAGGCAAGCTGTACTGGCTTTTACTATGCTCCTAGCTTCCTCTTTTGTTATCCCAAATTGTAAACGTAAAACTCCTGATGATATTTAGAATAAGATTCTTGGGAGAGAGTATTGGCTAACATGATTAAAAGGCTATCTGCCTTTGAATTTCCATCAAAAACAGGACCTGGAAGTCCACTATGTGAGTTTACGTGCAAGATATAAATGTTACCTGGATGCTTTCTCACTTGCTCTTGAAGTTCCTTAAAGAGCTGATATATATATTAGAAGCTATAAATTTTATTTGGGCTGTGGCAATTCTTTGTACCACACCTACTGAATAGGCTGAATCAGATAATATATTTACATCTCCTAAATAATAGGTAAGAGCTAGCATGACTGCATACAATTCCTTCTGCTTAGTGGACTGAAAAGGAGTTCTGACTACTCTCTTTATAATTAACTCATGAAAGTATACAGCACAAATGTTATGTTTGGACGCATCTGTAAAGATAGTTGGTCATTTAAGAGGGAGAAACCTTTTCTTCAAGAATCCATCGCCAATTATGTAATAGTCAGGTTATCTTTAATGGGGACCCATGTGTAAAATTTGGAACTGTGGCCAATAAAATTTGCCACTCTGGGATGGTCTCACAGCATACATTAATTTGTGCTTTGGTATAAAAGGTATATATCTTGTCAGGTATTATCCCAGATAATTGTACTGCTCACTTAATATCCTAATATCCTTTAATAAAATTCTAGCCACAAGCACTGGGTAAGGAGTAAGGCTTTGTTCTGGTTGTGCTGGGAGGTTCACCCACTCTAACACACTATCTCTTTGATGAAGGACTGCTGCGAAGTACCTCTTTTGTAGCAAAAACTGCCATTTCCAAGGGTTTTTGAGTTACTCTTTCAACCACATTGGATAAAGCCAGTTCAACTTCTCTCAAAGCCTCTCGAGCTTCCTTTGTAAACTGGCGTGGTGAATTTAAAGCGGTGTCTCCCCTTAAAATGTCATATAATCATTGCAATTGGTAGGTAGTCAAGCCTAATACTGGATGCATCCATTGGATATCTCCTATCAGTTTCTGAAAGTCATTTAAGGTGTTCAGCTTCTCTGTTCTTAAGGAAAGTTTTTGTACTGTAAGCACCTTAGAATATATTTCATATCCTAAATATTGAAAAGGAGGACGTTTTTGAATTTTTTCTGGAGCTATATGCAATTTGTAGTTCCTTAGTGTTTCCTATGGTCTTTTGTAGACATGCTTCTAACATTTGGGTGGTGTGTACCCCAAGCTATCATGTAACAACATAACTTTTGCAAATGCTTTTCTTGTGGCAAAACTGTCCATTCATATCTTTTATAAGACAAGACTCAGCTAAATTAACACTGGACATTGAAAAGGCAAATCTTTTCATATCCTCCTTATCTACAGGGATAGAATAGAAACAAGGCTTAATGTCTGAAACCCAAAGAGGCCCTCAGGCAATTGAGTACGAGATGGAAGTCCAGGCTGAAGAGTTCCTATAGTTTCCATATGTTCATTCACTTTTCTTAAATCAGTTACCATCCTCTATTTTCCAGAGTTCTTTTTTACAACAAATACAGGGGAATTCCAAGTACTTAGAGCAGGTTGTAAGCAGCTTGGTCAAGTTGCTCTTATACTATATCTAATAAGGCCTGAATTTTATCAATTGTTAAGGGCCACTGTTATATCCATACTGGTGTATCAGTTTTCCATTGAATAGGAACAGGTGAGAGAGCAGGCAGGCCTTCAACAGCTGCCCTGCCTAAAAAGCCAAAGTACTCTTATTATAATCTTAACTACTGTAAAATGTCTCTTCCTCATAGATTGATGGGGATTTTTTCAATTACAAAAGGAGTAAAAACTCCTGTTTCACCTTCAAGTATCTATCTTATAGAGGCAGCACTAACTTCAGCTGTTATTGATCCTCTTATGCCAGACATATAGGGGTCTGCCTTAATCTTTACCTCTAATGACTGTACGAGCTGCACCAACCTTCCAATGGTAGGCCATTTATATAGATAGTGAACATAGGTCAGTCAGCTGTAACAGCTGCAGTCCAGAATATTCCTGGAGTCTGCTGCTGGAAGTCAAAATCTGGATAAATATCACCAGATTGCCTATCAGAACTATGTATCAGTAAACCTGATGCTACTACTTCTCTTGGTTGATAAGTCACACATTATCTACCTGTATTAGTGACTGGGATATTAGCTACACATTCCCCAGTTTCCCACATCAGTGTATGGATGAAAACTGTTTTGTAAGCACTCTCAGGAGGTGAAGTGGTCAAGCCGCCTACTGTACCTGGTGGCAAAGGAGTCATAGGCCAGACAGGGACAGATTTCACCTCTCCAGGGTATATTTTAGTAGTCCTAGCTGCATACAACTCTGTTTTCCCTAATTGTAATCCCTTTTTCCCATCTGATTGCTTCTTGACTGATAGATCATGTAATCCCTTTCTTTCATCAAATTGCTTTTTGGCTGCTTGATCATGTCTTAATATTAAACTTCTAAAGACTCTCTGGGTGTAACCTCAGTTCCCATAATGCCCCACCTGTTTTTTGCCTGGGCTCTGGAGCTCTCATTTCCCTTAGTCATTCTACATTCTGATGTCCACTGGGGCCCTGGAGCTGGGCCCTGCTTCCCATTTCCCTGGGTCAATCTACATTCTAATGCCCAATGGAAACCTCTGTTGCATTTTGGACATAGGGTTTGGGGTCTTGTTCTCTCACCCTGTCTTCTCACTCTATCTCCATGCCAACATTGAGCTTTCAGATGCCCCACTTTACCACATTGAAAGCATTGCTGAGTCTCTCTGGAAGTCCCTTGCCAAGAGGGACCCCATCTTCCTATGTTCTGCATCATAGCCTGGGTATAAAAGGCATTTGTGCCCAATGTGGCACAGTGTCTTATGATCTCCTCTAAAGGCGCATCTTTGTGCAGTCCTCGTATAATTCTTCTATAAACCTCATTAGCATTTTCTCTAGCAAGTTTCCTTATCATAATTTTTGTTGCTTCATCTTCATCAATAGTTTATATGACAACTGTATGCAGACATCCCACAAAATCAGCAAAGGGCTCATTTGGACCTTGTTCTATTTTCATGAAGGCTTCCCCTTTATCTTGTTTTCTTGGGAGGGTCCCCCATGCTTTGATAGCAGCAGTGTAGCAGCAGCAATTTGCTCATATGCTATCAAAGGGTAATTAATCTGTCCTAAAGCATCTGTATAATGAGCTATACCTGCTAGTTGATCAAAAGTGATTGGTACATTAACTCCAGTTTGCCTATTTCATTGGTCTTGTATTCTATATAGTTCACTATACTCTGAAAGCCACAACAAGTTTTGTCCAGGTTCTAAACATGTCCTTGCTATAGATTTCAAATAGCCAGGGGTTAAAATTTCATAAGCCAAATTCTCTAATACCATCTTAACATAAGATGTTGTAGCCCCATAAAGAGTGCAATGCTTTTTCAGATCTTTGATAATTTCCAGATCAAAAGGAGTGTATCTTCTCCTTTCTTGACCTGAAGAGTCAAACTTGAATAACAGGGTATGCTTCTATTCTTAAATCAGATATATCCTGTCCTTAAATTTTTTTTTTTTTTTTTTTAGCTTTAACACTAATTAAGCCTTTTGTAATCTTGTCATAAGAGGTGGACAAAGCTGCTTCATGGGTGGTGCTGATTGTGTCATTGCCCCTCCCCCTTCCTCCTTCTCCTACCACCCATGAAGGTGGTTTGGTCAGGGGATGAGCCTTAATGGCTCCTGCTGTGAAGCACCACATTCCTTAATTTCATCAGCATTGTACTTAATTCCTTTCTTCTCTAATTCTTCATTCTTTTCAGCTGTTTTATCAGTACCCTTCCCTGTCCTGCTCTTTCTTCTTTTTCCTTAGTCTAATACTTATGTAATTCCTTAAACCCAATTGTATTAAGTTATATATATAGAATGTTTCTTTAGGAATTGTATCAAGACCATTATCATTGTAATATTCTGTTAGTTGTTCTCCTGCTAGTTTCCACTTGTCTGGCTCTAATTCTTCTTCCTTAGAGAACCAAGTAGATGAGTTCAATGATCTGCTTCCAAGTTACAATCAAACTTTGGTTTCTTCTTAGCTTAAGTATGCACTCTACACACTTCCCTTGGGGTAGGGAAGGCTCTTTTCTAAGCATTTTCCCCATTTCAGGTGAAACACTAGTTTAGCCCTTAACAAAGTGCAAGGAGAATATATTCAGGTTACTCATATTAGCATTATACCTTTTAAATAAATATAGAATTGTCCAATATAAGATTAGGGATTTTGGTTAATTATAGGTATTAAGTATTAGATAAGTTTGAGCTTTAACGCTTTCTTAATTGATGGCTGCTTTTAGGTCTACAATGTTTTGTGTTAGTTTCGTTATCCTCTAGAAAAGTTTGTCTACATATCAAAAGAGTTGTCCCTCTTTTGAGTAACATTTAAATTTAAATAATGTTTATAAGTACTTAGGTTAAATTTAAAGTTGAACTTAAATTCATTTTTTGGACAACCAGCTATCATTAAGTTCGATAGGCTTTTCACCTCTATTGTAAAATCATCTCACTGTTTTGCTACACAGACCAGTTCTTCCTGCTTATATATATTTTTGTACTTACCCTATTTCTGGGTCAGGGATGTAGATCCTTAGTCCACGTTTGGGCGTCAAAATGTAATGTTCTGGTTAGCTTTCTGAAGGTCTTGGGACCAGCTTTTATTTCAGCAGTTAATCATCACGAGATAAAGTCACAGTCTGTCTCCACCTGGGGTCAGGCTAGCTTTCTGGATGGATCTTGCTTTCAGTGGAGGAGGATGGATCTTGTAGCCCCATAAAGAGTGCAATGCTTTTTCAGATCTTTGATAATTTCCAGATCAAAAGGAGTGTATCTTCTCCTTTCTTGACCTGAAGAGTCAAACTTGAATAACAGGGTATGCTTCTATTCTTAAATCAGATATATCCTGTCCTTAAATTTTTTTTTTTTTTTTTTTAGCTTTAACACTAATTAAGCCTTTTGTAATCTTGTCATAAGAGGTGGACAAGATCCTCCTACAAGATCCTCAGAATGGATCTTGCTTTCAGTGGAGAAATGCAGGAGAGCCAGCAGAGGCTGGTCAAGTCTTTTCTCTCAAAGTACAGAAGATAGAAAGCCACCAGGACATACCTATCTTGAAGTTTTTCTCCCTCCCAGATCTCTTAGCTTTTATATACTCTATTATAAGTACATCATTGTAAGTGTCAGTCTTGTAGAATAGGTGTCAGCTTGTAGAACTATATTAAGTGCTAGAGAATCATTATCTTAATTCTACTGAATTAACACCTTGTTTTAGGATTAAATCAAGAATACTGAACTAAAGGAGTCACATGCCAAACTAGATAACTGTTGCCTTAGCAATTCCACTCAGTTAACACCTTGTTATAGGATTAAATCAATCATACAGAGTTCCTGCCCTTTACATCCCCCAGACTCAGATATTTCCAATGATCAAAGAATATCATTCCTTCCCAATTAAGAATGGAATTTGTATACAGTACAGCTATCCAGTATAGCTATCCAATCCTTTTATGGTTAAATTAATTGGGATGGATCAATTTTTTTATTTTCAGTAGAACACTTTTTTTATTATAGTAAGTTTATTTTTTAATACAACATTGCTTTATGAATTGTATTGGTAAAGAAAAATAAAAAAAAAGTGAACATAGCATGTGTTGATTTATATTCAGTTTCTTTAATTCTTTTTCTGGATGGCAAATTTTAATCTTAAAAGCTATCTATCAAGGTGTCTTTCACAGAACTTTTAAAAATAATCCTCTTATTGGTTTTAGGTACATCTGACCAAATTATAAAAATGCTAGCAGTATTAATAAAAAGATTAAATTATCCAGAAAATAATTTATCTGATTACTAGCATCAGCTAAAGTTTAATAAAAGTATTTGAAAGAGATATGTATATAATGAGAAATGGAATTCTTCATGACTATGAGATATTCCTCCACACATTTTTGTTGGTGATGGCATTCTATTAATTGTAACAAATCCTGGAATATTATATAACCACTCCAATTTGACTCAATAATCTAAACATGAAAAACCAGCTGGGTAAAGAAAACCTATTATCTGTTGCCATGTTAATGTGATATGCAGTTAGGTAACAGACACTGCAGATAATCAGTGACACTGCAGCTAATCAGTGAGTGTGCTAGATCCATAATTGAATAGGACTTTACTTTGTGGAAATTAGGTAGTACTTTCAGCAATATCAGCCTACTTCTTGAAACAAAAACCTGTTTCTTAAATTAATTTCGTAAATTAAGATTTATAAAAACATCATAGTCTCCAAAGAATCAAAATTTCAGGTGACTGAGCCATAGGATAGCCTGAAATAAGCTACAGTCTCTAGTGTGAAACAATTGCTGAAATGTATGGAGCATATTAAGTTTTTGCAAAATACTTTATACAAATTGTCTCATTTTATACTCACCCCATTCCTGTGAAGTAGGCATTCCAGGAAATACTGTTGTCCGCATTTCATAGGACAATGAGGCTTGAAAAGATAGTTTGAACCCAGGTCTTTCCTGAATCCATATACAATACCTTTTCCACTAAAGTACTCTGGTACCAGCAGATATATTTCTCATTTTCTTTACACATAGAGGCTCAACCCTCCCACTGGACCCAGTGTTGTTGTTGTTGAATTTTTATTCATGTCCAACTTGTTGTAACCCTATTTGGAGTTTTCTTGGAAAAAATACTGGAGTGTTGAGACCTGTTTGCCCAGACTTAGGGTCAAGAGAAAGGTAACCCTTCTCCCTTTCATGATCCCTACGTTATGAAGAATTGTTAAAATCGTTTAGTATAATTATCATTGCATTTCTCAGAAAGTGGGGGAAAAAATAAGGTAGAAATTTGATATCTTTTTCCAGGTTTTTAAGAATTCACATAATTTACAATGCTAGTAAAGACAAATTTGAGATTTACTCGTCTACTTCTTGGCTCAGTTTTTTTCCCTTTTCCTTTCTTCCCCCTATTGTTTTTGTCCCCTACTCCTCCCAGGGTCTCCTTGATTTTATCAACCTATCAAACCTTTCTTCTATCCTCTCCCTGGAACATTTATTTCCAATTTTCTGTCTATATGTCAAGCTTTAGTTGAGGTTGCTTAAATATTAGAATGACTTTCTCAAAGACCTCTTATAGAATTTGTCACTTAACATTGCAAAGGAGGCTGACTTTAATACAAGAAGAATATGCAACACAGACATCATGGGACAATTGTGACTTGTCTCCACCTAAAAATTATTTACTCGGGGTTTGGCGACTACTGAAGTCTTAGGTATCTACCAAGTCTGAAAGGCCCAGACTCTAAATGATTAAGAGTTTTTATTACCACCAAACCGAGAAGCTGTTCAGGAAAGCAGGGGTCCAAAGGAAATTTTGTTGGGAAAATTTTGCTCCTATCACAATAGCCATCTTTCCTTTCAGATAGTATTAGGCAGAAACTGCCTTTTGAGAAACATAGTTCTGTTCCTGAGTATATGGGTATGAGGGCTTGTTGAGGCTTTTTCGGATATGTTCATCCATCTTTGGTGTCCACTTTTCACCAAAATCTTAGCTTTGTCAATAAAACTATCTTGGAAGATGGACCTCAAATCTGTCAGTGAGTTAGGGAATGTCTTCCTCCTTGCATATAAAGATTTCCCTAGCAGAAAGTGCAGATAAAAACAATTTGTTCCCACAGCTACAAAGGCAACTAAAACAAGCACTGTGAGTGCTTAGAGCTTGGTCAGACATCAAAGACACTAAAGTCATCTACTACATTCTTGGGCTTTGCAAATCATCTTGACATTTGTCTTGCCTCTAAACTTTGATGACTCTGGAAGATTTAGTGAGGCTGGTGATTTTGTGCAACTTTACCTCATTTGAATCCAATTCATGTGCAAGTCAAGACATCACGCTGTATTGTCATCAGTCTTTTTGAAGATGAAAGATGAACAACAAAATCCATTACTGAAGTAATAGGATTTTGTGATCATTTTTCTCCTTCTTCAACATTACTTAACAGTAAGCACTTGAAATATACTCATTTATCTCTATTTAGGTTAGGTGAACTTTTAGGAAAAAATTAAATCCAATGAACTATATAAACACAGTTATAAAGCACTTTTCACACAAAGTCAGATCTAAATAGTTGAAAAAAGTAAATTGTTCATGGGTAGGCCAAGATAATATAATAAAAATGAAATATTGCTTGCTGTCTTGGGGAGGCAAAGGAGGATGGGAGAAAAAATAGAAATCAAAATCTTATAAAAGTAAATGTTAAAAAGTAAAAACAATTTTAAAGAATGTTAAAAACAAAAAGAAAATTAGTGTATGCCATTTAAAAACCTAATCTTTGACAATATGAATACAAGTTATTTTCTGAATTGATAAATTAATTGCTTTCTCAATCAGTATTTTGTAACAGTTACATTTTTCTTAACTATTAGCTATAATGGAAAATCGGTGAGTATGATTGCTATTCCTTTCTTTCTTTGTCTTTAAGGTGGTCTGTTGGAAATGTTCTGACTATAAAGCTCAACTTGAATATGATGGTGGTAAATGGAACAAAGTTTGTAAAGACTGCTATCAAATAATAACTGGATGCACAGACAGTGAAGAAAAGAAAAGGAAAGGAATCTTAGAGGTATGATGAGAAAATGGGAGTTTCATCTTTATATATTGTTTAAACTTTTTAATGACAAGTAGTAATGGATCTGGATTCAAGAAGACATGAGTTCAAATGTGGCCTAAGACATTTAACAAGTAATGACCTTGGGCATGTCTTCTTATCTGCCTCAGTTTCCTCAACTATAAATTGAGATTAAAATAATACTTCACAGGATTCTTGAGAAGATCAAATGACATAATATTTGTCAAATTCTTAGCACAGTTCCTGGCACAGATACAGTGCTTGTTTCCTTTTTTATTTTTCAGTCATATCCATTAACAAAAGTATAGCTAAAATAGTAACCTTTTTCTTACTTCCATATTAGCCATATTGCAGAAGAAAATGACCCCTACCCCCATAAAAAAAAATAAAGTTCAGAGGTATGGATCAATTTGCATTCTGGGTTTACTAGTTCTCTCTGGAAGTGGATAGCATTTTTTATCACAGATTAAGATTAATTCTTTCACAGTTGATCAAGTTACAATATTGCTGTCACTGTGTACCATTGTTCCCTTAGTTCTATTCCCTTTGCTTTGGGAAAAATAAATGATGGTATACCCATTGGCTCTGCTCTTAAGATTTTATTAAATAATGAAAATGAAAGGAAAGTAGTACTAAAGACCACTGATGAGACCTCAACTATTCTCCAGTCACCTACACAGTTATATCAGCAGTTGGTCTCTGAAAAATTTAATCCAAGGAGAATTAGATTAAGGAAATGATGAAATTATTAGCTCCAAGTTCCTATGAGTCATTTTATATTTTGCCAACATTTCCAAATATTTTATATTGCTTGGCGTTACTTTAAATGGAATTTCTCTTTTTTTCTTTTGATGCTGGGTTTTGTTGGTAGGCTTTATAAGTTGCACATTGCAGTGTACTGATCTCACAATCAGTTATTCTTGTTATGACTGGATTTGTTCAGCAGGCCTGTTTTTTAAAAGTCCCTAAACTACTTTTTCTTGGGAATACTGGGCAAAATAAGACATTTTGTTAATTTGTATAATAAAAAAATCTTCCAAGGTTTTTCTGAAAACAACCTGTTTGTCATTTCTTATAGCAAAATAGTATCCTTTCACAATCATACACTGCAACCTGTTCAGCCATTCCCCACAGCCCCTCAATATTCAATTCTATGCCAGCACAAAAATATGCTATAAATATTTTTGAACAAATAGGCCCTTTCCCTTTTCCTTTTTGGGATACAGATGTTATTATGGTATTGTTAGGTCAAAGAGTATATATAGTTTTATTAATGGGCATAGTTCCAAATTATTCTCTAGAATGATTGAACTAGTTTAGAACTCCATCAATAGTGTATTAGTGTCCCAACTTTCCTTCACAATTTTTTTCTTATTTATTCCCTTGATATTCCCAACCTTTTGCTCTTCCATATGAATTTTATATCTTCTGTTCTATAAAACCATATGGTAGTTTGATTTGGTACTTAATGAGTAAATGAACTTAGGTTGAATTATCTTTTTTCTGCTGGGAGGAGGGGAAGAGAAGGGGAAAAGGGAAGAGGGAAGGAGAAAGGGTAGGGATGGGGGAGGAGTGAGATAATTGAGGTTAAGTGACTTGCCCAGGGTCAGACTGCTAGTAAATGTAAGTATGAGACCAGATTTAAATGCATATCCTCCTGATGCTCTATCCACTCTGCCATCTAACTGCCCTTAATTGTCATTTTTATTATTCTGGCTTGCCTTACCTACAAGCAATTAATATTTCTCCAAAAAGAATTTAATTGTGTTTGTATAATCCCTTGGTTTTTCTTAATAGGTAAAACTCCCAAATAATATACAATTACTTTAAATGGAATTTCTCTTTTTGTAACTCTTGCTGCTGGGTTTTATTGGTAATATGTACAGAAATGTTGATTTTATATCTTACAATTCTGCTAAATTTGTTGATTATTAGTTTGTTCTTTATATTTCTCTACAAAGGATAACTTTCTTTCTTTACCTATTTTTTCTTCAGTTTCTTTCTTTTTTTTTTTTTTTTTTTTTGTCTTATTGCTGTGGCTAGCATTTCTAGTATGATTTTGAATAATAATGTTGATAGCATTATCAACCATGGAGTCATAAACTTTCCCCTTATCTATAGATCAGATAGCTATATTTTTCCATGCTCTCCTAATTTGTATTACCTTTTATGTGATCCTTGCTATTCTGATCACACTGAGAAGGCTTCAGTGCTTGTATTTTCAGATAGATAAGTAGTAGATACTACTTAGTTTAAGAAAGGCTCAATTTCTTCTTGTGCTTTCTGGTGGGTGTTGTATTTTGTCAAAAGCTTTTTCTACACCTGTTGGCATAATCATAAGATTTTTTTAAATTGACATAGCCAATCATTCTTCTAGTTTTATTAATATTGAGTCAGCCTCATAGTCCTGGTATAAAATCCTTCATATTGTATGATCTTTGTGATATATTGCTCTGTAATGTTATATTTGACTACAAATGTTATATGTTAGGAAAGATGAAATCTTTGTAGTACTATAAAAATGCTTTCCCTTTCCATTAATTCTGTTTTGTAAATAGAGTGCTACCCTAGAGTCAGGAAGACCTGGGTTAAAATTCTAAAAGTGATGCCCATTTGTGTAACTATGAGCAAGTTTCTTAACTTCTCTGAGGCAGGCAACACTTTAACAGACTTATTAAAAAATAGAAAAAGTCCCTTCCAATGTAGTCACAGATCCATGCCTTATTGATGCTTACTTATTTGGGGATTAAGAAAATTTCTGTTCATTCAGGCATAGGTATAGAGATTTTTAAAATAATAATTTGCAAGTTATTTCTTTAAAATAATAATTTGCAAGTTATTTCTCTATCTGGCATAGTTTCTCTATATTTAAAGTACAACATTTCTCTATATTTCTCTATTTCTCTTTGGTACATATTCACAGATTGAATCAGCAGAGGTATCTGGAAACAGTGTCATTTGCAGTTTTCTTCAGTATATGGAAAAGTCTAAGCCCTGGCAAAAAGCTTGGTGTGTGATCCCTAAACAAGAAGCTCTCGTACTCTACATGTATGGTGCTCCACAGGTACATCATAACAAATGCCTTCTATTGAGCATACTGTTCAGGGATTGCAAGAACAAAGAACAAACTCTCTGTTAAATAGAGAGTTCAGAAATTTAAGTTTTCTTATTCTAAAATGTTTGGTTCCTTTTTATTTCTCTTTAAGATATATTCCTTTCCTATATGAATATGATTTTTCTAATTTCCTCCCTTCTTTTTCTACTTAATGAGCTTGACAAAGATTGTGTTGAATTTGGGATTAGAGGAAGGCCATCAAAGAAATTTATCAAAGGGATCATTAAGGAGAATAATTATTGTCCCTTTAGATGTGAAAATAAATGTATCTAGATGTAAATAAATGAACAATTAGTTTTAAAGTAAACATGACATTTTGAGGGAAATGACATCTAAATAAATCTAGCTTTATATCATTGAATAACAGCCATTGAGAAGGTGTATATTGACCTACCATGGAAAGTTACAATTCATATATATATATATATATATATATGTTACTTTCAATAAAAACAAAAATGTATCAGATTTGGAAGGCATGAAGGTACTTCCTTGTATTTAAAAATATACAGGTAAATTTGTGTTGACTTTTAAAATGCTTTAATGAAAAAAAAAAAAACAACCAAAATAGTAGAATAGCAGGAAACGGTACAACCCAGCTCATCCCGCAACATCCCACAAGAAGAGACCATAGTAGGATATCTTTTCAATTCAGGAACTGTCAAACAAGTGTGGGCCCAAGATCAATGTTTAAATTCCTAGAGCACCAAATAGAAAGAGGGGCAATGTCTTTCAGAACAAATTGCATACAAATTAAGCATCTCCTGCCTAGGACAGCAAGGAAGGGTCTCCAAAAGAGGCCAATTAAGGATTCAAGTTCCAGAGCTCTAGACAATAAATAGCAATGGAGCAAAAATAACTTTTTTATTTTACCTTTCATTTATGCCCAAAAAAAGTCTCCCAGAGCTGATCACAAATTTTTCCCAGGGTCCAGAACAGTGACAAGGCAAACAAGTGATTAGATAATCACTCTGAGCCTGCTGAGTCTGAGGCAAACTTATTTATTGGAGGAACAAGAGTTTGCTCATGGACAAGCTTGTCCCAGAAAGCCTACGAGGGAAGCAATCACATACCCTTGATCTGACAACATAGGGCACATACGTAAAACAACTTCTATGATCCTTCAAGAGAATTCACTCAAGCAAGATAATTATGTAAATATGTATGTGAATTTTTACCATGTTTGATATATATTGGATTACTTGCTATCTAGGGGAGAAGGTGGAGGAATGGGGGAGTAAAATTGAAACACAAGGTTTTGCAAGTTAATGTTCAAAAGTTATCCATGCATATCTTTTGAAAATTAAAAAGCTTTAATAATAAAAAAAAATTTTTTAAAGAATACTGCACTCAGTATCCAGAGAACATAATGATAGGTTCCCAGATAAAAGAGACCAAGATCATTCAAAGCCATGACAGTCCTGCCAAAATTCACTAAGCCTGAATTTAATACATAGTCTCAATGTAAGTAAAGAAACTGGAAGAATGAGTTAACAACAAAAGATAAACATGGAGCTCCTAACAGAATATATCTAAAACACGTACAAGGAAAGCTTTTAAGAAAAACACAGGTTGTTCCCAAAATAAATTCGAATTCCTAGAAGAAATGAAGCAATAATGAAGTTTTGTTGTTGTTGTTGTTTTAAAGCTAAAAAATTGTATTATGGTGCCATCTGCATCCAGAAAGAGAATTATGGAGACTGAATGTGGTTCAAAGCATAGTGTTTCAAGCATAGTGATTTCACCTTTTTTTGGTTGTTTGTTTACTTGGGTTTTTTTCTCATTTTTTACCCATTTATATAGAAATATGTTTGAAGAATTGTACATGTCTAAGCTATATAGGATTGCTAGCTATCTCAGGGAGGAAGAAGGGGGAAGAAAGGGAGAAAAATTTGGGACCCAAAGTTTTGGCAAAGGTACATATTGAAAACTGTATATGTAGTTGAAAAATAAAATACTATTTAAAAAATAGAAAGGACAGACATTTATATACATATTTATATAGTAATATTTGTTTTTTCCCCTTCTGAAAAATGAAGTAAAATAAAATGTTTCTTGTTTCCCCTTCCCCAGAATAGGGTTAATGTAAAAATAATTTTTGTATGACTTCATATATTTAAAAGGGTTTATATGACTTGCCTTTTCAGTGGATGGGGATGCAAAAAAAGATGATCCCTGCTCTCAAAGAGCTCATATTCAAGCTTGTATAATCAAGGGTGTGACATTTCCTTGTCCTATTAGTCAAGGTTTTTGAAAGCATCCTGTCTTAAAAATACCACTCAGATTTATCAGCTTTTGGGAAATTGGCCTTGCTAAGTCCCCTAAAGTCCTCCAAGCTACTTTGCCTTGCTTTGGTCATGATTTAAAAATCATGATTTTTTTAAATCAAGATTCATGCAGGTCAATCATGATTGATTTCAACAATAGAGTCATTATTCTAAGAAAACAAGAAAAACAAAAGCAAATTAAAATAAAAACCAATATAAATATATATGGCATAACATTAAAGAGTGTAAGAAATCAATTTTTAAAAGGATTAAGTTTTTGAAAAACATCAGTTCTTCAGTGTGACATTCCTTCTGGATCAATTCCAGGCATGGGGGCATTTTTGATACTAGAAGTGATAAAGTGTTCATATCTAAAGTAACATTAAAGTATGCCAAGCTTCTAAGAGTTGTGCAGGTATCTTTTCCCATAATATTTAAGGATCAGCAGTATTATATAATACTAAAGCATATATGTAATATACATAATATATAATATAAAAAAATAAAGTTGTAACAGATAAATGAATGTCAATAATCACATGACCCGAGTTCAAATCTGACCTCAGACACAACATTTTCTAGCTGTGTGACTCTGGGCAAATCACTTAACCCCAATTGCCTCATCAAAAAGAAAAAAAAAAGATAGCAAGGGCAATAATTCCAGTTATCAGTAGGTCTATAAATTTTTTTCATCAATCTATTGTTTCAGCAATTATGTGTAACTATTGTTCTCCTGCTGATTGAAACCAAAGATGGGAAACATTTGTGGGAAATATTATACAGGAAGGTTGTTCTACAATTAAGACATGTGACATATATGTCAATACATTAAACAAGTATACAATTTACACACGTAACATTCCATTATTAATCAGTGTCTCCTAACATAAAATTGAGGCAATTTGTTTACATTTTCACAATCACCATTGTAATTTGCCATAAGGGAAGCTTGTGGTGGTGCTGTGCAACATTTATGTTACCCATATATGTCACAGGTCATAACAAAGGAGGAAAAGGAAAATATATCTAATACATTTCTCCACTCCTCTCCGCACATTGGGTACATAAAATAGCCACCATTGCAAAGAGCACAAGTTCTGTTCCCATGTAGGCATCTCCATCTTGGATGTTGCTGGACTCAGTCTTCTTCATTTTCCTATCTATAGGATAAGCAAAGTCCTTGATCTTTATTCTTTGTGGAGGTGAAGGGGAATGGAGATACGAAGTGAAAGCAATCACAACACGAATCCGGCCAGTAGTGCCACCCACCAAATCCTCCACCCAGTCTCCTATACAACACATCAAACTTGCACAGAGAGTGGGCGGGGCCATTCTTTCTCCAAGCATATATCAATAGGGTATTGTCCAATTGGTAATTAGCTATGAGTGCTCGGACTGGACCTCAGTGCATCTGCTCAGCTTCAGCCTATACTATACAAACAAAATTACCTTTTAGTTGTTTTCCCAATTCATACAATCCCTTTCTCTTTTGTAAGCCAGAAAAGAATTAATTTTTGCTTCATATGTATTTTTACCTCTAGATTTTATCTGACTTGCTTCCATAAACAAAAGCTTATAGGCTCCTTGCTTGCAGGAGTTTTTAAAGTAGTAGTATACTGGTTTTCCTCTAAAAGTTCCTAAACTTTCTAATCCTTCAGTCTATTCTCTTCTCATTCCTTCATGCTTAAACTTTCTCATTACCTTTCTCTTCAGCCTGATATTTTTCCAAGCCAGAAATACAGAAGCTGAATTCTTACCTCTCACAAGCTTGCTAACTTTAAAATAGAACACAGAGCATCTATTTTCAGCTTTTACATATAGATTTAAACCTGACATACTTAGTTTCTCCTGGAAGCCTTCTTCCAATTTTTTTCCCTTTATATATTCTGGTACCAATTTCAGAAAGAGGAAAAGAGAAGTAGGGGAAAGAATGGCTTTCATTTTATTACCCTTAGGTCTCTTCAGGTTTTTCTCTCTTTCAAAGGAGAGTTCCAAATCCAGAGCCAAACACAAAAGCCATCAGAAGTTCTCATGTGGTACCTGCTTTCAGATTTGGGTTGTGAGACCCCCAAGAGAAGAGTTAAAAATCCAGATGAGCCCCATTTGTTTTCCTGTCTTTCTAAATCTAAATCTTCTCCAGAAAACCAAGGGCAACAAAACTCCACACATTTTAAAGAATCCTCAAGTTGTCTTTTAGTTACCTAGCATCTTTCTCTAACTACCTTTTTCAGTATTTGTATATATTGGTTCTATCTTTAAACTGAATTTGTCCCATTTTTAAAAATTCTTACTACTAAAACAGAAATCTCCTATTTTAAAAATTCTTTCCCCTGATTAGCCTGGTGATAATCTTCTTATCCTTTTTTATGGTGTGAAGTCTTTGGTTAGACACTGCTTTGACTCTTCCATATCTTGTTTGCATGCCAATTTTATCTCAGTCCCTGTTTGGGTGCTAATGGCCAGTTATTATGAGCCAGAACTCTGAACTCTGAAACAAGGATTCTTACAAGGTGCTTTAAGTCAGTGGAATTGATAAATACAATGGTTATCTAGTTTAGCATGGTGATTAATAGTTCTCTAGTTCAGTACATGTACTTGGTACTTAATACTTTCACACCTATGATAATGTAATTATAGTAGAGTATATAAAACATCCAGCAAAGACTGCATGAGATTCATTCCACCTTCAGTCAGACGCCCTAGGAGGCTGAGAGCCTCGGAGATAGAGCCAGAGAAGACAAGCACACTGGTGGCAGGAGCTCAAGATCAGGGAGCCAAGGGGAGAGATTCATTTCCATCATCAGCCTTCTGGTGGCTGGCCTGTCTCCTGCACTTCTCTACAGAAACCAAGACTCTGAAAGGCTCTAAGAAAGCTAGTCAGGCCCCATGCAAGGGAACTAGCCTTTGAAGGCGATGATAAAGGACTTTTGAACTTTAACACCTGGCTATTCTTGTGGTGATTACTCAATTGAAAAGAAGGCTACACCCAGAGACCTTCAGAAAACCCACCAAGAACATTACAGCCAGCAATTGGTGTGAGTGCTGGATGAAGCAATGAGACAAATGAATGTGGGGCCAGGCAAGTTTAAGCTTATATCTTGGAACTGACTTTCTTTCTTTCTTTTTTTTTTTTTTCTTTTTTCTTTTTTTTACAAGTTAAACGCATGGGTAATTTTACAGCATTGACAATTGCCAAACCTTTTGTTCCACTTTTTCCCCTTGTTCCTCCCATTCTCTCCCCCCAATGGCAGGTAGACCAATACATGTTAAATATGTTAAAGTATAAATTAAATACAAGTATACATGTCTTAACAGTTATTTTGTTGTACAGAAAGAATCAGACTTTGAAATAGTGTACTATTAGCCTATGAAGAAAATAAAAAATGCAGGCAGACAAAAATAGAGGGATTGGGAATTCTATGTAATGGTTCATAGTCATCTCCCAGAGTTCTTTAACTGGGTGTAGCTGGTTCAGTTCATTACTGCTCTATTGGAACTGATTTGGTTCATCTCATTGTTGAAGAGGGAGGGCCACATCCATCAGAATTGATCATCATGTAGCATTATTGTTGAAGTATATAATGATCTCCTGGTCCTGCTCATTTCACTCAGCATCAGTTCATGTAAGTCTCTCTAGGCCTTTCTGAAATCATCCTGCTGGTCATTTCTTACCAAATAATAATATTCCATAATATTCATATACCACAATTTATTCAGCCATTCTCCAATTGATGGGCATCCACTCAGTGGAACTGACTTTCTTGCAGCTTCCTTTTATATTCCACCATAAGCATATTTTTCTCTGTTATACATTACACAGATGCCAGAAAAACCACAGAAAATATAACCAAGACTGTGACATTTTCTTGTTCTATTAGTTGAAGTCCATCTTGTTATTTGTTTTCATTTTTGAAAGCATCCTGTCTCAAAAATATACTCAGGTCATGTTAATAATTTGAAGGACCTGACATATGGGCTATCAGTTGGGAAATTGATTTTACCCAAGTTCCCTAAAGTTCACAAAGGGACTTCACCTTACTTTGGTCTTCCAAAGCCAGCTCCCTAAAGAGGACAATGTCCTCTACAATGATAGAGACGGTAGGAGTGGAGAGAGGGTTTTAAAAAGAAAATAAATTAATTCTCTTTGGGGCATGCTGAGTTTACAATGTTTATTTCACTTTGAGATATGTGAAAGGCAATTAGAAATGAGAGAGCTGAAAGATTAGAATTGAATCATCACAGAGATGGTAATTAAATTCAGGGGAGCAGGACAGATCATCCAGTGAAGTAGTATAAATGGAAAAGACCAAAGGGCTCTAAACTGAGCCTTATAAGACACCTATTCTTAGAGGACATGATCTAAATGAGGATTCAGCAAAGGAGACAATGCAAGGTGACATATGGTAAGAAGAAAACAAGGTAATGGTGTACCAAAGAGAAAAGAAAGTATCAAGGAGATAGGAAATGACAAGGACATCAAAAAGAATGAGGATTGAGAAAAAAGCTATTAAATTTGGCAATTAAGAGAACATTGATAAATTTGGATAGATAAGTTTGAGTTTAATTATGAGGTCATTAACCAGATTCTAAGAGGTTAAGAAATAATTGAGAGGAAAATAATTTCACCTGTTGCAGATGGCACAAATAGTAGAAAAGATATAGAAAGTTAAGACGTTTTGAAGATGAGGAAGATATGGGTATATTTGTTGACAATAGAAAATGAAGAGCTAGAATGAAGTGGGGGGGATGGAGAAGAGAAGGGGGCAGAAACAGATTGAAAATAACTGAAAGAGTTGGAATTGTAAATAATGATCTATTGAAGGTGATAAGATGGAATGCGATTACTTGAGCAGGTAGAGAAGGATTAGTCTCAAAAAGTAGTTCGGTTACTTCTTTGTGTGGGATGGGTGAAAGAGAAGATATATAGGTGATATAATAGAAGGAAGAACAAAGAACTCAATAAATTGACCTAAATTTTTTTTTAGTAAGGTTCTCAGTGGAGATGATGAAGGAAGATTTTTTTTAAAGTACTGTGAACAGTCAGAATGATTGCCTAGTAGCTGTGAGGACTTAATTGAAGTTATATAACATGAATTGGTAGTGTACCCAATTATAATGATTGCAAAATTCATATTCATTCACTAGCATGTGTGTAGGAGTAAAGATGGTGGATAATGCATCACTGAGTGATCCATGACTGAAATTTGTTGTAGAGCATAATTGAATATATAAAGTGGGGTAGGGACTCAAGAATAGAATAGTTTGGAATTGAAATGGTTCATCAAGGCAAAGTGGAGAAAGGCAAAATTATAGATTAGTGCAAGTCAAGGGCTTGGGGGACAATTTAGGGGTCAAGGGTTTTGTGGTTATAATGTGGACATTGAGAAGGATTTCTTGAGAAGGGAGGAGTTTTGGTTGGATAAAGAGATACATGGACAAGGTGCACTTATGGGTGATGGCAAGATCAAGGAAATTTTTGTAGCTGAGGTGGGTTAGAGCAGTAGGTCATGGAAAGTGAGTAGGTTGAGTAGACCTGAGTGGTTAGGGTGTTTGAAGGAGAGTCAGTATGTGTGTTGAAGCATTTTAGTATTGAGGGCAGAAGTTGAGAAAGGGGAACTTAATTGAGATATTGAACTCATTGAGGAGGAGAGTGAACCCCAGAAATCTATAGACAGCAGCTCCCAGAATTTTGGTTGGGTTAAAATGGCTTTCAAAGAAGAAGTGATGGAGATGAGGAGAAAACCTGGAATTGACAATAGAGAGCAAAGAGTATTCCAACTTTCCCTTAGTGACCAGTGAGCCAAGAGATATAAGGTAACAGTGCAATCAGTACTAGAAAGGGTGACCAGAAGTCTGTGTCATGTAGGAGGAGACAGGTTTCAGTGATTGATAGAACACAGAATTAGTAGGAGAATGAAAAAATTAGGACAAAGGGATGTTTAATTTAATTCTAAAGAATTGGTAGGGCAGAAAACAAATCATAGAAACTATATAATTTCATTAAAAATAATGACAACAAGATTTAAGGATGCACTCTCTTGTGATACAGGAGCCAACTGACAGTGGCTGCTGGAGTTCTAACTTAGACCTGTACAATGGATCTCTTCATGTGAGAGGATGATAACAAAGATACTTGGAGTCTGAGAGGCAGTTCCATTATCTGACCTCTCTCCTCTTCCCACTTGCTTCCAATTTATTTCATTCCCAATCCACAAGTAACATCTGCACTGTGGAGGCTTTTAGAGAATTGACCTGCCCCTTCACTTAGAGATGGTCCTTAACAGCAATCAAAGCAACTTAGAGGAAATTTTATATCACTTAACTCTTTCAAAAGAAAGGAAGGACAGAAGAAGGAAGGAAAGAGAAAGAGATGGAGAAGGGGGGAGGAAGAGATAAAATCAAATTAATGAACTGCAACTAAGAAACTTAGAAAACTAACAAATTCTGAAATCCTACTTGAAACAACAAAATAGGAATACTGAATAACGTAAAAGACATTCATAAAATAAAAGGTTTTGAGTTTATAAGTAAGCAGAATTAATAAATATAGTAGCTATTTAAAAACAATAAGTAAAACATCAGCTAATGTAATCATAAAAGAAAGGAAAATCAAATTTCCTTAATAAAAAAGAGATGAAATGGTAGAGTTCTATTGCAAAAAATGAAGAAATAAATTGTATCATTAGAGATGAATATTTACAAAAATATAACATATCCAAATAAATAGAAAAAGAAATAGATAATTTAAATAACCAAAATTTAGGGGAAAAAAAAACCATAAATGAACTTTCAAAGAAGAAAAATTCCAAGACTATAACAGTCAAAGAACAAACTATTTTCCAGTAGTTCTTTTCGCCTAAATTACATCATAAAAATATCCCCAGGTTTCTCAAATCATTCCACTTTTCTCTTTATTCCCATATTGACCATATCCAAAAAATATATTTCTCATTTTGTGCCCTGAATCTATCATTACTTTGTCAGGAGATACTGCTTTACCATTTTGTTCTCTGAAATCACAGTTGTTCATTATGTTGATCAGAGTTCTTATGGTTTGGTTTTTTTACAATGTCATTGTATAACTGTTCCACTAGTTCTTTTTGCTTAAATTACATCATAAAAATCTTTCCAGGTTTCTCAAACCATTCCGTTTTAAAATTCTCATGGCATGATAGTATTCCATTACATTTATATATTTGTAAAGCCATTCTCCATTAGTTTCTACTACTTTGGTATTACAAAAAGAGCTACTGTAAATATTTTTGAATATATGTTGGGTCCTTTTCCTGTTTCTTGATTTCTTTGGGTACTGGCTTTATAGTGGTTCTGCAGGAGTAATTTTATGGTTTATCAATTTTTTAAAGCATGATTTCAAATTTCTTTTGATAATGGCTGTATCAAAACTCTAACAACAGTATTAGAAAGTATTTGAGGGGCTATCAATATGTGTATACGTTGAAGTCTCCTAGTGTGAGGGCAGGAAAGAAAGGCATTGAATTCATTGAAGAAGGAAAGAGAGTGTCCTAGAAATCTACCTGGAGTAGTCACCAGAATTTTGATATGAATTGAATGAACCTCAGAGGAGTATAGATTGCTAAAAGACATTGGCAGAAGGTACATCCAAAAGTGTGAACAATTATATGATTATATACATATTACATATACTTATATATTAAAATATATATTGCATTTTCTTTCTTTTCTTTTAAACAAAATTAAGGGTTTAGGATTTGGCTCTTGTTTCTTTTTGTCCTTTTTGTTTGTCATATTCTCTTCTAAATCATCATGGCATTTTGTTCTTAGGATGTCAAAGCTCAAGCAACCATCCCACTCCTGGGCTACACAGTAGATGATACACCAAGGAATGCTGATCTCCCTCATAGTTTCAAACTGACTCAATCAAAGTCTGTGCATAGCTTTTCTGCAGACAGTGAGGAACTAAAACAGAAATGGTTGAAAATCATCCACTTAGCTGTCAAAGGTGAGACATCAGAGTGTCCAAATGAACTACAAGTCACTGAAAATGATCATCCTGGACTAACAAAGTCAGAGTGCTGAGTTGTTGTCCTGTTGTTGGTGGTTGGGAGTGGGGAAAGGAGGAAGCCATGTGATGAAGCAAATGAAGGGGGAAAAAAAACCACAAGAAAATAAGACATTCCCAGCAACCCTCCATCTTTTAGCACTTTATTTTGAAAATGCAGGTTTATAAGCAAATTTTGGGATATGAGGGGAAAGGGTGTGCTAAGAACAGACTATTTTCCTAAACTGTATCATTAACAAAGTTGTTGTAGAGTCATTTCACTGATAATTTTTTATTAATGTGAAAAATGAAACATCTTTAAGAATTCTGCCTTGATCATTTATTACTTGTGTTTGTTTTAAAGAAAATGGCATTTGATTCTCCTGCTGTTGGGTTAAAATGTGCCAGATTCCTTGTTATATTTTTTGCTCTTGGAGTAGGACTTGGGACAATTTGAAAAATATACCTCCATATTGCCAAAATAGATAGGTAGTGAAAAATACAGGGATAGTTTACTTTAATGCATTTGCTTTATTGAAGTTAGTATCTAAGACTATTTACACACATTGTGTATGTTTAACAATATATTTTCTTATAGAAAAAAATCAAAATGACAAATTACATTGACTTTTAGAATTTCAATTTCTCAAGAATAAAAAGCTAATTGTTTTTCTTCCAAAAAAAAATATATTATTCAAATAAGGAAAAGAAACAGAAGCATAAGCATTTATGTAAAATATCAAACAGATTGTACTTTGACTTCATGGTTTTAGAATCATATTTGTCTATTATTTATATATTTTTTAAAAACAAAGCATGTTTTATCTTAGAATTAAACAAAATAGTCTAATGAATGTTTTGACAACTTAGGTTTGATTAATTTATACCTAATGGTCTTGATATTTTTGTAAGCTTAACAAAAAATAGCAATTTATATGACATGGAACAAATTACTGAATTCCAACTCTATTTTAAGACTATTAATTTTTTCTTTTATGTTCTGTGCCTATTTAAAACAGTGCCTCTATTTGAAGGTGCTAATATTACATATTTGAATATGAGATGTAGATTCAGATAGTATTGTTTTTGTCTCCATTATCTTGAGATAAGATAAATTACCATTTTGATCATGGGACACTCAAGATGCAGGGGTCCTCAAACTTTTGAAATAGGGGGCCAGTTCACTGTCCCTCAGACTGTTGGAGGGCCAGACTATAATAAAAATAAAAACTTTGTTTTGTGGGCCTTTAAATAAAGACTTGGGTGAGGGGTATAATCGTCCTCAGCTGCCGCATCTGGCCCACGGGCTGTAGTTTGAGGACCGCTGCCGGGCAAGAGCATTTAAAACATTAAATTTTTATAATGAAATAAATGGATCTGAAAATGTTCTTTGTGGGAAACCTAACTGAACTAGGACTTGGAGACACTACTTGGTAAACTTTCTCATGTTTTCAATAAGGTTTTTTACTTGTTTTCTATAGGCACATTTAAATGTAGAATATATGCTATTATATTCTAGTAAGCACCTGCTGTGTATAAACTGTATTGGATTGGATTGGATTCACTTGAATTCCTAGCATTTATTAAATTTTAGACAACTAATACAATTCAATTATCAGGAAGAAATAGTTTTTTAAAATATTAAAACATCTTAAAATATGTCCATGAAAAAATTTATTTTCTCTCAAATCTACAAAACTCCTCATTTTTTCCCTGAGATCATTATTTCAAGAAAGAAAACAACTTCATTTTTAAAAAAGATTTTATTTTAGTTTACAGATTTTGGGAAAGTAATACAAAACAGTCTTTTGGTGGCTTTTTTCTTAAACTGGGTATTTTAATTTTTTTAAATCATGCCTCTGCTATAGACACTGCTTCATAATATAATGAAAAATATAGTTCTTGCATTTAAGATGTTAAGCCATTTCTTCAGTATATTTTCTTCAGTATATTTATTTCTTTTTTCTTTTTATTCCTAATATGTGAGTACTAAAAGACTCAAATCCTTTCTCTTCCTCATCTTTGTCTTTTAAATCTGTTTCCCTCAGAAACCAAGAAATGACTGAGTTCATGAAATCTGCTCTTCATAATATTAAAACATTCCAGTTCTTTTTTTTTTCTTAAGATTTACTTAAAGTTTTAAATATTTGTAGAGAGTACACATTTTTATATCCAGCTTTTTAAAAAAGTTTACTCATGGACATGCCAGCGTTCTCTAACATGGTAGGTACTGCAATGAAAATACCACTTTTGGTTTGGTATGGTTTGCTTATTCTTCAGAGTAAACATTTACAATGAAGACTTGAATGTGAAAGTATCTGTCCAAAAGTAGTGTGTATTCTCTCTCTAGCTTAAAGCTAATGTTGCACTTTAAATTGTTGTTTTTATTTTCCATTAATGAAATAAATTATTTAAACAATTTTGAAGGATATGGGTAATTAAGAACTTTATTATTTAAAATACTACTTTTTCTAATCATATCTGTTAATTTGAAAGAGTATAGAAAAGATGTAAATTTATAGAAATAAATTAAAAGAAATTCTATCTGATCCTAAGTAGATTATCAAAAATACAGGTAAGGTAAGAAAGAATGTTTGCTTTTTTTTACATAGTTTTAAAGAAACTACAGATTTTCTGGTACTGCAGGATTGTTGAAGAATCATTAATGCCTTCTGAAAATTTTTTAAAATTAAAATAATTCTTCCAGTATAATATTCTATTGTTCATGATTCTGAAGATTTACGAAGAAATATTAGGATTCGTTTTTTGTTTTTTTTTAAACTTTGTTCAGCTCCTTCTATTCTGCTTATTCCCAGTTTGCTCTCTGATAGATAGCCTTCATGAAGTCTTTTATAGTGTTTCTGTCTAGATTTTAACCTTACATGGGGAAAGGCAGAACTGAAGATAGACATTTAAGGTGAAGGCAAGATCCTGGTTTCTATAAAAGTCCTTACTACATAACACTGAAGAAAATGAATGGAAATAAAAGTTATTGCATAAGGCATATTCATGACATATTAACACATCTGAGGTTGTATGTAAATGTTATCATTTATAGTTAATTAAAATGAATTGAGAATGTCTTAAGATTTTCTTTTTTAATTTTTGTTTTCTTCATGAATGTATTCAAAGTAGGAAGGAGAATTTGACTTATCTGTTTTTAGCCTTGGGTCTTTTGTAATATGCTTTACTGATAGTAGTCAGTCGAGTTCTTTCTTCATTCTTGCTCCATATTTTATGTCTATAGAATCCCTTAATGAACTCATTAACTTTTATCTTTGAGAATAATGTTTATATCAATTGTACACAAGTTTATTTTAAAAATTCCTTTTGTGAAATTATTTTTGTGTGCTTAAAACATTAAATTATACATACTATGTTTCACAGATGAGAATTAAATTATTTGCCACAGAAACATTTCATACTGGTAAACATTCTACTAATTGTTTACGTGGATTTTTAGTATAACTCGTTTTAATTTTGCACTATAACAAGATGTGATGGGAGAGAACAGCAAAACTGAGAAAGATAAGAATAAATCAGAATATGAACAGATGAAAAGTGTTTATCCCAAGATCAAAGTAATCTTTATCTTCATATTACTAAGAAATATAGGTCAATGGGGAATATACAAAATATAAAAGGGGAAAAATATAAATAATACTTTTTACCAAAGGAACTGGGTACTTTTGTTAAGATCAACATGCAGATTTTCATACACCCACACACCCCAATTTCCATTAGGCATCATCTTTTCATCCTGTTTTTTTGTTGATGTTTTCCTGAAGAATTTTACCCCCTTGGGATATTCTGTTCAGCTTACTGTGATGGAAGTCAGCTAACACCAGTAACATTCCATTATCTTACTTGATTAAGATTTAGCACAATGCTCTTGTGCACTTGCTTTCTGTCAACTCCTACACAAAATAGCACAATTTCTGTGAAATATTTTTTCTATTTATTGGCAAATAATAATTGGTTTTGTTTGTAAAATGTGAAATTGGCAAATACCACTATTGCATCATTTAAATAATGATACCAAAAAATATACATTTGGAGATGGGAGGAGTCAAAATATCCTAATCTCTGAAGGATCATTTATGTGAAGGAATTGAAACAATGATATACATTATATGGGTATTTAAAAATATCATTTGGAGACCACAGTTCATTGTCAAAACAATCATATCCTTAAATAAAACACTTTTTAAAAAAAGTCAAATTAGCATCATACCATGTTGAGTAAAGTATTGACTGAAAATGACTCATATTAAGTTCTCAAATTCCACATTTAATTCTAATATTAAAAAGTGCATGTGAAAAATTTTAAGATCTATGAATGTAAAATAGTGACAACTATTGTATATAATCTGTAACATATGTATATTTGGTCAGTAAAGGATGAGAATTATAAACATTTTAAAATTAAGCACTTTAATTCCTGTTCAATATTAAAAGTTTGTATCTTGTAAATAAAATGATTATTAAATAACTACTACTGGGTATAATGTAATTTCATATTTTTTTATTGTTTTCCTATAAAGTAGTAGGGTAGGACATATAGAATATAGGCATCTCAGATTTTCATTATTCTTGTATAAAATTTTTAGCAAAACTGAGTGTTTTCTATAAACATTATTGCCTCTAGTTTTTTCTTTACAGTAAGTATCTGAGAGTCCAGAGATCCAGGTTTTACTGTTGTAAAGATGTAGCAATTTTAGGTGTACATTCTAAAATTTCAATAAGATTATAGTATAGAACAAAGCTTCTTAAAGTGTGGGTCACAATCCCATAATTACATAAACTGAAAGTGTGAAAAATATGGCAAAAGTTTCTGAATGTAGCAACCAAAAATTAATTAAAAATCAAATGTATAATGTATCTGAGGTGTTTCTTGCAGCATTTGTATTGCACAACTTCACTGTAGCCTTGGTTCTGAACATACAACATGCACTATCTATGCAGGAACACTACCAGAAACACCTTGGCTCAGACTCAAGACAAAGTTGTATAAAAATTTCTTGAGCAAAAAGGCATCAGCAGTGGAAAAAGCTTAAGAAGATTTGGTAGAGAGTACAGTGATTCAGGATGATTTCATGAGCATATATGTTCATGAATATATAAGACATATTTGGATTATCAGTTCTTTTGGAAATACATTAACTTCTTCAGGCCATATGGTGCTAATTGTTAATTTACTATTTATGCCTAAGTGGAATCAGATAGGATAAACAAGCATTGTATATCTTGTAGCATTTGACATTGGCAATAGGACATGTTTGACTATTCCTAAAAAGAATTTCTTTAGTTTTATTTCGTTTAATACCAAAGTGTAAATTTATTTGACACAATTTATGATATTGTAAATGCCTCTCATGCTGGTGATGCTTAGTCTAATAAGAATTTTTCCAGAATTTATCATAAGATGATATATATAATATATACTCCACTTGGTACAGCCAAAATTTATTAAGAACATACAGCCAACAAGATCAACCAAATCATTTCCAATGGAGCAGTAATGAACTGAACCAGCTATGCCCAGAGAAAGAACTCTGGGAGATGACTAAAAACCATTACATTGAATTCCCAATCCCTATATTTATGCACACCTGCATTTTTTATTTCCTTCACAAGCTAATTGTACAATATTTCAGAGTCTTGATTCTTTTTGTACAGCAAAATAACGTTTTGGTCATGTATACTTATTGTGTATCTAATTTATATTTTAATGTACTTAACATCTACTGGTCATCCTGCCATCTGGGGGAGGGTGGGGGGGTAAGAGGTGAAAAATTGGAACAAGAGGTTTGGCAATTGTTAATGCTGTAAAGTTACCCATGTATATATCCTGTAAATAAAAGGTTATTAAATAAAAAAAAAAAACATACTGCCAGGCACTAAAAATAAAAGAAAAAAAATGAAATACCACTGCTCTGAAGGATCTCACATTCTATTAGAAAAATGCAAAAAAACAAAAACCAAAAAAATTGGTGGAAAGCTCAGAAGAAGGTCTTTTATAGGAGGTGGTACTTGAGCTAAGTCCAGGGTTCTAAAAAATGGAAACAAGGAAGAAAATTCCAGCTAGAGACAGACTGTGCCAAGACACAGTGGCAGGGCAGAAAAAAGTGCAGTATTCATAATGAATAGTTTTTATTTGACCCTAAAGGTAATAGAAAGCCACTAAAGCTTTCCAAAGGGAAGTAACTTTTTCAATCTTGTGCTTTAGGAATGAATGTCAATATATATCATTCTCTGAATGAGAGAATCTTCTATTGTGCCTAAGGAAGCCACTGACAAGAAAAAAGAGCTCAATATACTCCAAAATACCAACACTATTTGCGATGGTAAAAAAAAAAATAAAATAAATGGTTAAGTAAAATGTAGTACGTGGATATAATGGAATTATTACTTGGAATTATTACTGTGCTTAAATTAATTTTTTATTATTATTATAGCTTTTTATTTACAAGATATGTGCATAGGTAATTTTTCAGCGCTGACAGTTCCAAATCCTTTTGTTTCAACTTTTTCCCTCCTTGCCCCTACCCCCTTTCCCCCAGATGGCAGGTTGACCAATACATGTTAAATATGTTAAAGTATAAGTTAAATACAATATATGTTTATACATGTCCAAATAGTTATTTTGCTGTATAAAAAGAGTTGGACTTTGAAATAGTGAACATTTAGCCTGTGAAGGGAATCAAAAATGGAGGCAGACAAAAATAGAGGGATTGGGAATTCTATGTAATGGTTCATAGTCATCTCCCAGAGTTCTCCCTGGGTGTAGCTGGTTCAGTTCATTACTGCTCTATTGGAACTGATTTGGTTCATCTCATTGTTGAAGAGAGCCACGTCCATCAGAATTGATCATCATATAGTATTATTGTTGAAGTACATGATCTTCTGGTCCTGCTCATTTCACTCAGCATCAGTTCATGTAAGTTTTCTGGGCCTTTCTGAAATCAACCTGTGGGCATTTCTTACAGAACAATAATAGTCCATAATGTTCATATACCACAATTTATTCAGCCATTCTCCAATTGATGGGCATCCATTCAGTTTGCAGTTTCTGGCCACTACAAAGAGGGCTGCCATAAATATTCTTTGTGCTTAAATTATTAAGGAATGATGCATGTTGTGAACACAGAAGCATGGAAAGATCTATGTGAATTGTTATAAAATAAAGTCAATAGGGCCAAGAAAACTATATATTTTAAATATAGCATGTCAATGGAAAAAAAAATTAAACCAAAAAAATTAAAAGCAAATCTAACAAAATTATTTTTAAAAAAATTCAAATAGGACTCAAATAAACAGCTACATAAGAAGATACTCCCATCCCCCATGCCCCAAATCACCTTTTGGTGGAGGTGAGAGGTCCATAGTATAGATGTTTACAGACTTTTCAATGTATCAATCAGGTATGCTGACTTTTTTCCCCTTCCTAAAAAATAGCATTTGTCATATAGTAACACTCCTGTTTCTGTTCCCTGCATGGCAACAGGCCTGTCTTTTCTAGAGTCAACTCCTTCTTGCTCTAATACTCAACTGCAGTCTGCATGCAATCACTCCTTGCAATGTAAGGTTCTGGCAAGGTTCCTTGGTCTCCAGGACCTAACTTTAATGTGATTTCCCATTCATAATTTGATCTTGTGCTCTTTCTAGGTTCCAGTTAAAAAGTATGTGTGTGGGAGATACTGTAATCCCAGAGAAACTGAGGCAAGATAGAGATTAGAGAGTTTATAATATTTTATTTGAATGGGAGAGATATACTGGGACCAAATTAGGAGCAACCAATGTGAGTTCTCAATGACATATTTATACATAGTATCTAAACAAAGGCAGGGGGGTGGAGTCCAAACTCTGGTAAGTGGGAATCTCCAGGCAGGATACCATAAATCCAGTTCTGACAGGTTGGAGGATAGGACCATAAATTCTAACAAACTAGGAGTTAAGAAAATAACTCCAGACACAATATCTAGAGTTCCCTTTTCTGAGTTTACACATTGACAATTTATAACCTGAGAGCAAATAGCCCTGAGTTATACCAGTCTTAATGAACCAGAGGGGGAGGGGAAGGTTGCAAGTAGGGAGATTGAAGCAGAACAATAAGGGAAACAGAGAGGACCAATTAGGGAAACTGAGGCAGAACAATTTAGGGAAACTGAGTCAGGACAATAAATGAGAACTATGGCACAACATTCTAAACTCTCTTCGGAATATTCAAATCATTGTATTACCTTCCTCTAGATACCTGGAAGGTTTTAGCACCATAATTTTGACCAACCCTATGTAAAGCAAATAAACCAAAATAAAACTAGAAAAATGCAAGGAGAAGTCTCTCCCTGATAACCCCGGAGTTAACAGTAGTACAAAGGCTCCCTTCCCTTGTGGCAAGCATGTTAGGTCCTCTGCAGTTCTGGAGCACCATCTCAGTTAGAGGATGCAGTTTGAAATGGACAGTTCACTGAGAGGTCTGTGGTCATTTGTGCATTTAACTCAGCCTCTGCTTATAGAGCAGCAGAGTTCAAGGGCTTGAGGGGCAACCCTCTCCAGGGGAGAAGGGTGAGTAGTTCCACCTGTCCCCACTCAGAGGAACAGACAGGGTTGCAGAAAGGATCAGATTTCTAAGCAGTGTATGCACAGTTAGACCATCAAGGCAGGCAAACCCTGAACTTTTAGAGACTTGATATCAAACTATAAGGTCCTTTGATAATGCTGAAATACTAATTAATGAACTGGGGTTACAGGACAGATCAGAAGGACTGCCAGTACCAAGATAGGTGTCTGATTTCTGGTTGTTCCTAAAAAATAATCCCCAAAACTGAATCTGCCGGGGCATTTCCAACAGAATAAGGGGTTCCAAAGCTAAAGCATAATAAAAATGAAAAAGAACTGTTTAAAAGACTTTCAAATTCAATCTGGACTAGTAAAATGGGGGTGGGGGCAGAAGTGCCTAAGGCAAAGTGAATAGGAGGTAGGGATTCCCATTCTTTCAGGTATTTTGAGGAAAATATACAAGTTTCCCCAATTTTCTATCTCTTCCTCCCTTTTTTCTCATGGAAAGGAATTATCAAATAACCATTCCACATATAAATCCCATGAATGAATCAAAATTCCTATACATAACAGATTAGTACAGTAGCATTTCCTAAAAAATCCCTCAAACATAATAATAGTTACACAGTTTAACAAACCCCATCCAAAATCTTAAACACACAGTAATATATGACCCAGACAAGGTTTAACAACCATTCATCAATCATTCCCAAATTCCCCCATATCAGTCCAAGTACACTAGAAGCAGGGTGCATGGTCTCATTCAAAAACTGCTTCAGAGGCTCTCGGTCCATGCAGGGGGTGGGTGAGGTGTGGCGTGCTGACAATCAAAGATGATCAAAGCTGATCTAGGTCCCAGAAGCAAGTCAATATCTATAATTTGACCAAAATCTAGAAAAAAAGCCCAAAAACATAAATCTAACAAATAAAAGGTTAGAACAGTCTGAGATAGAAAGACTCGGTTCACCAGACTGCTGCAAAATGTTAGGAGGCCAAAATAGATTAGCCAGCAGCTTTACAGGACAGGCAAATGGCTGTAGGTCTCAAGTCTCAACAGCAGTTAGGTTTCACAGACTACTGTTAATTGTTCTCTTATTTAGAAACCTAAAAAAAAGCCACACACATAATTATCCAGTAACAGACAGATGACCAGGCTAAATACTTATTTGCCTAAGCATTTAGAATACAATGATTACATATAACCAGATTGGAAACAGTAAGTATGACATAATTGAATTGAATTAACAGTTCTATTGACCATTGCTCTGATCATAGAAATCAGTTACAGGAGGAAAATAATGCAAGAATATTAACTATAATATAACATAAGCAGTTAAAACTCAACCTTCAGTACATACAGGATAAAACAGCTTTAACCCAGTTTTATTCCAATTAATTGTCCCACTAACTGTCAGAGGGTGGGAGCTTTAAAACTTCCAAATAGTATTAACTAATTAACTATAAGCCCAAGAAATTTTACCTGCAAAATTTCAGAAAAATCCTAAAGAGATATTTACCATGAACTTATATTGATAGCAGGAAGAAATTTGTCCCAGTAAGTTCACAGCTTAGAACAATTATCATATCTAAGTAGACGTTTCATAAGTGAACATTATACTTACAAACCAGTTTGCTTTTAAAATACCCAATACATAGAAAAAAATCCCAAATTGCATACTGTCTGTAACAGAAACATTTTCAAAAGGACAAAGAAAAAACTATTATTTTCAGAGGCCCTTTAAATAACCTCAGGATGTCTGTAACAGAAACATTTTCAAAAGGACAAAGAAAAAACTATTATTTTCAGAGGCCCTTTAAATAACCTCAGGATGACACAATACAATCAATTTAAATTTAAACAGAATGTCCAAATACCACATAAGAGAATCTGAAAGATTCTTAAAAATAGCAATTAAACTTTTAGAAATAATTCTACCAAAGTATGGATCACATTTATGACCATATTCCTCAAACAAGAATACCATTATGTGTCAAGAAACAAATATTCAGTCAATTAACCAAGCCTCTGCAGAAAGTGGCTGGAACACACTTGGGGGAGGGGGAAGGAAGAAATTCCATGTGGCCGCCCTTCCTCCACCTCTGCACTCCTGGACAAAAGATTTCCTCCTGTTTCTGTGCAGAAATGCTTCCACTAAAAACTATTCTCCTTCTTTTCCAACCTAACTCTTCTCTTTTCCTCAGCTACATGTCTTAAGCTCTATCAACTTTCATAACTAGATGCTCCATTGCTAAAGTAACAGAAAGCCATGGATGGCCCTTCTCTGCCTCTCTTTTTCCTTAGCCCGGTCCTCATCTCCCCTTACATAAACCTTCGTAGCTTCCTCCAATAAAGTTTCCAAAGGAAACTGAATCCACCTTTCAATCTTCTGTAACTTCCTATTTATATCTGGCCAGGAATTAGATAGAAACTGCACCTTTAACATCTGTTCATTCTCTGGGCTATCAAGATCTGTTCCTGAATATTTTCTTATTCCTTCTGTAATTCTTCTAAATGCTGCACTGGTGACTGGTCCTTTTCTTGGGTGATAGCTAAGGCCTTGTTTATATTTTGCCTCTTTGGGAAAGCATCCCTCACCCCCACAACTATTAACTCTCTCAGATCTTGCAGATTGTGTCTATGTGCTTGATTATTACCATTCCACCCTGGGTCATTCACAGGATGCTTCTGTTCAGCTGGGACCACCCTGTCATTCAGGGGTGGGTGCCTCCTTTCTCATTCCCGCATGGCTTGTGCCCAAATTGAGCAGCACTCTTCAGGAATAAACAATATTGATAATATATGCATTAATTCCCCCCAAGTATATAAACTGGGGCCCAGGAATTGATCTGTTTTGACGCCCCAATTGAGTCCTCCATAAAAGAAACTCTTTTTTAAATGCCCTGACCTCACTTCTTGATAGGGGTGCATTCACATATCTAATGCCCCCTTGAGCCCCACCTAACAGGACTTCCCTGAGGGGGAACATATTGGCATCCCCAGCTGGGAGGGAGATCTCTCTACACTGAACTCCTGTCTTTCTAGGGAGTGATCCCACTTCCTCCCTAAAGGAAAGGCTCTGAATATCCTTCTGCAACTAGTGCAATTCCCTGGAAATAGGAGCATATGGTCCTTCTCTTATCTGCTCTCCTGGAGCTTCAGCCATGAACTGGGCCTCAATTGGCTGTACCTCCCCTGGGGATGGAATGTAAGGAGGGGGCAGAGCTTCTAAAGGGTCCCAATCCTGCTTCTCTTCCTTTACTACTTTCTCTTTAGCCCCTGACTCTTTTTCTGTTTTCTCTGACTCTGGTTTCTGGGGCTGGTTCAAAAAGACTTTAGCAGACCCATCAAGCCAGAGATTAGCATAAACGGATTCCTCTGGGTTAAAAGGGTCTTTACCATTCACATACAAATGCAATTGTTGACATACCCAATTCTCGGAAGAACCAAATCTTGGCCCAAGTCATTCCCCCACCAATATTTTGGCCGCTCCAAACAAAGCAGCAATATTTAACCATCTTTCTTTTGTCCTTTCCTTTGTATCTGGGAAATTCCTCCCAGTCCTTAAGTTGACTTCCTAATGGGCTGTCGACTGAAATTCCCTGACTAGGGTCCTGACACTCATTTTTGGACTGTGATTTCCCCATCTATACTTAGTTCCCAAACTAAGTTCAGCAGTTTCTCAGAAGCCTCCCTTGGCAGTTCTTTAACACTGGGGCCTGTCACAGTCCAGCACTCAACAAAATTTAGCAAGGGCTATTCCCTCGGGTTCCCTAAAACCCAGCCAAAAAGACCTCCAAACTATTCCAAGAGCTTACCGAGCCACACGGTACAGATTCTGTACGGCGTCAGGACATTCATTTCTTCCAAAGTATTAGTTTCTGTACATCACTGAGTCCCCCTGTTTCGGTCTGTTGTCTGATAGGGAGGGAGGACACACATGCTTGAGTTGGAGACCACTGGAAAAATTCCTCCATGGGTGCCCGCCTCCGCTCAAAGTGCGCATCCATCTCCCCAAAAGACACCAATCCTAGATGAGCCCCCAAAACTGTTTGGGGCAATTGCACTTACCCAAACTGACTACTCAGGAGTCACTCCAAATGATGTACAGAAAGAATTTATTAAAATCTCAAGAAGCGGACTGTCCTGGCCTGTGGACCCGAAAGGACAGCAAGGATACCCACAGGAGGAGAGTCATTCACTTGAAGATGCTTGCAATTTTTACACCTTTCAGACAAAGAACCCCCAAAATCCCACCCTCTATGGGCTGTGATTGGTTACATAAACCTTTATCCCCCTGTTTGGTAAGTGGAATGCAGTGAAAAAGATGATATACAGCTTCGGCCACTTAATTCCTTCTTTGGACAATGGAATACAGTCCAAGTGTCATCTAAAATCACGTGACTGGGGCCGATAGGCCTGATCTATTTTAGTTAACAGTCTCTGATCAATATGTGCTTAATCTGTAAGTTCTTCACCTTTCCACACACTTGTAAATAAAAAGCTATACAGTGTTACTACTGGGATTATATCCCAAAGAGATTATAAAGAAGGGAAAGGGACCTGTATGTGCACGAATGTTTGTGGCAGCCCTTTTTGTAGTGGCTAGAAACTGGAAACTGAATGGATGTCCATCAGTTGGAGAATGGCTGAATAAATTGTGGTATATGAAAATTATGGAATATTACTGTTCTGTAAGAAATGACCAACAGGATGATTTCAGAAAGGCCTGGAGAGACTTACACGAACTGATGCTGAGTGAAATGAGCAGGACCAGGAGATCATTATATACTTCAACAACAATACTAGATGATGACCAGTTCTGATGGATCAGGCCATCCTCAGCAACGAGATCAACCAAATCATTTCTAATGGAGCAGTAATGAACTGAACTAGCTATACCCAGAAAAAGAACTCTGGGAGATGACTAAAAACCATTACATTGAATTCCCAATCCCTATAGTTATGCACACCTGCATTTTTGATTTCCTTCACAAGCTAATTGTACAATAATTCAGAGTCTGATTCTTTTTTGTACAGCAAAATAATGTTTTGGTCATGTATACTTATTGTGTATCTAAGTTATATTTTAATATATTTTAACATCTACTGGTCATCCTGCCATTTAGGGGAGGGGGTGGAGGGGTAAGAGGTGAAAAATTGGAACAAGAGGTTTGGCAATTGTTAATGCTGTAAAGTTACCTATGTATATATCCTGTAAATAAAAGGCTATTAAATTAAATAAAAAAATTTAAAAATTTAAAAAAAATAAAATAAAATAAAAAGCTATAATAAAAAAAAATGATCATAGCTAGTAAAAAATATTCTAGTCATTTAGCAAAACGATTTGGAATTATTCCTGTCAAATCACTAATCTGTTTATATTCTTTGTTTATATCCTTTGACCTATGACCACTATGAGGTCTTGCATGGGATCAGGTGAATATTTCTCAAGAAGATTATGAAATGGAGTGGGTCAAACCTTAGACCTAAATTTTAGGAAGTCATGTGATTCTTATTCTCAAAGCGCTATAGGGCAGAAAAGGTCAGACCCTAGGCCTAAGCTTAAGGAAGTTACATGACTCACAGGAAGTAGACAGCATTGTTGACCATTGGAAATTACTTTCTTTTCAATCCATCCAATGAATCCAAGTCTTTTGCTATATAATTTCACTCCTGTTTCTAGGCCTGGGGCCACACACACCATGGTACATTGCTCATTTGATATGCTTGGATCTCTCCTTTCAAGGACTGAATAAATCCTTTCTATTCATATCTGAAGATCCTCTGAGTAGCCAATTTGGGTAAGGAAGTCTGGCACCTCTCCCACCCAGTTTATAGGGGCTTGTGCATGATCAGTGATTTCCCAGAGAAATGGCTGAGGTTCTGATGCAGGAGAGGCACCAGGCTGGGTTTTCTCTAACCATTTTTGAGATCAGACTCTCAGCTTCCCCCTCTATGAAGTATGGGCCTGAAGAGAAGGCTTAAATACAAACAGAAGCAGAAGTCTCCCGAAAAAAAAGAAGCCCAAAGGCAAGTGAATACTTGTACACGCATAATCTAGAGGTTAAGTCCACTGCCTGTGCACTTGGGCTGTCCTTAGACTGAAGGGGATCCTGAGATCATCAAGGCTTGGTGAGCCAAGGTAAGAGACCTAGTTAGCCAAAAGTCCTGAAAAATGGTCCAGAGGAGGGGCACTCTGGATGACTGCTAGATAGGGGTGATCTCTCCAGCCTTGGGGATCCAAGTGGAAAGGGTCTACGTATTACAAGATCATAATCCATGAGATTGGAGCTGCTCTCCCCAGAAGGGAAAGGGGAAGAGGAAGGGCCAGTTAAAACCCAAATCTTTGAAGCAAAAATCTAAAATACCACCAGAGAGTGCACTTGATGAGATATGGGGGCAGCAACCTCTTCCATGTAATTTTTATCTGTGTCATCTCTTTTCTGTGAGTTAGATTTTTGTTACCTGAAAAGATTTAAAATGCAGCCAGTAAGAAGAGAAACTTCTATGCTGCAGTTAGAGTGCTGAGAAAGATTTCTTAACATTCTTGACGCCTGCCTTAAAAGGGGAAAAAGCCTGACTTTTTCCTGTGGACCCCAGCTCTGGTTAAATTGGATGCCACAGAAATAGTAAGCTAATTTTTGAGAGCAATGACTGAGGAATTTGGTAATTGGTCCATCTCAAGATTGCAAAAGTGCTTAGCATAAAACAAATGTTGTATGAGTGTTAACTTATTATTGAATTTAATTGCTTCATATTTGACAACTTTATATGGATTTTAAATGCATAGAGTAAAGGGACATGTGGGCAAAGGGGTGAGAGGGAGAGAGAAAATATACTCAGTTCAGTGAAATTTGTTATTTGAAATATGATACTAAAAGCAGTTTTATATAAATTGTAATCTTTTTGCACTGACTGTTAACGAAGATTTAAGAGTTTGAAAATTTTGGGAAAACCAGAAAAGCCCTTGTCTGCTTTTAAAAGTTGGCAGCAAACACCCTAGTCCTCAAACCTTTTCTGATTCACAGGTTCGAGCATTTTTGTTCACTACAAATGGGGGGATGGAATGAGTGAATATCTATATGGATTCCAAACATGCCTTTCATGCTCATGAGGACTATATGGAAAGAAATTTTTGGCAGTCAAACATTACCCATTAAGTATGCAGGGGAACAATTACTATAAACTGTTCCTGGATCTAGAGAGATTTCTTTTATGTTTTGTAAAGGACAACAGAAGGGGGATTCACTTCAGGTCAAGGGAAACAGGCTTGCAGATTTAACTGCCCAGGCTGCTGCTGCCTGTTTGCCCCTGGCCATGGCATCTTTAATTCCCCAACCATTGACTTCTACATTTCCTTATAAAGCTCTCAGCCAAGTAAATTCTGAAAGGGCTGTTAAACCCTCCTATCCTGGAGCCTGTTGGAGGATTAGGGAAGGATTGGCAGGTGGATTTTGCACATATGCCTCCTGCTTTGGATTTTTGTTAATACCTGTACTAACTGGGTAAAAGCCAAGACTTGTAAGACTGAAAAAGGCTGTAGAGTTTTTGCTAAAGGAGATCATTTTCATTTAAGGTCACAATGATCCACCCATTACCCAATCTTCTTTGAGGAAACAAAATCAGGAATTTGGGGAAAATGTTCTTTGGTATTTATTCTAGGCAAAGTTGTCTGGATAAGAGACATTCATGATAGCTTCATCTCCCACCCCATTCTTCCTCTAGGTGGGATTCCTGGTTACTTTCCCTAGTAACACACATATTAACTCCATTTTTGTTTATTCTTTTTTTGCTCATATTTTGTCCTTGCATTTTTAATCTACTTGTGAGAGTTGTTTCTTCCAGACTCCAAGTCATGAAATTCTAAATACTTGGTCAACCTGAAATCACCTGATACCTGATTCTGACATTCAACACACCTCTCCCCCAGAAGCTTCTACTATTACTGAAGAGGGGACCCCAAAATTCTAAAAATCCTGAAAGGAGAAAATCTCCTTCAACTCTGCCTCAGTGACAGACCCCTCCTCTGACCTGCTAGGAGTCCGACCCCACCTAAATAACAAGGATGAAACTGTTTGTCCCTTAGGGACTCTACATTCCCCAATATGAAACAGAAATGTATTTAATATTTAAGTTCGGTAGACAATGAGAACAACCATTCATTTCTTCCACTGTAAAAGAAATGCTTAAAACTCGAAAGACTACTAATCAGGTATTGATAAAGATTTTTAAAATGAATATTTTAAAATATTCCTATATCTCCTATTCTGTTCTCCTGAGAGGGTAATAGTTGATCTCCTACTTAGCCCAGTGCCTAGCTTAATAAATGCTAGTTGACTGACAAATATGATTTATTTGGTGAGATTGCTGAAGGTTTATTTGACCTTTATCTTAACTCTGTACTGTCCCAATAGCAGTCAGGTGGTATGGAGAATAGAAGAGTGTAATGTTCTCTTCTCTAAAATATTCTCTTCTCTGGGAGCGGGTTTCCTTGGGGAGCTTCTGGAGGCAGCCTTCATTTCAGTTTCAAGTAATAATCCCTCAAATGCAGCCAGATGTTAAAGTCCAGATCCTTTATTTTCTCTTTCCTTTACTTGGAGCTCAGCTAGCTTTCTGGAGGCCTTCCGGATCTTGGTTTCAGTGTTCTCCACAGGACAGTCTGCCACCTCTTCTCTGTCTTCCTCAATTCTGCCAACTGAAACCTGGCTTCTCAATCTCCCAGAGTGCTCTTTGGCCCCTGAAAGTTTCTTGATTATATGCTGCACACTAAGTATACTCCAATCATTACATCACTAAGAAACCATTATTTACTGTAGGATTAAATCAATGCTAAATTAGATTTAACCATTGTCTCAATTCCACTAATTTAGCACCTTGTAAGAATTCTAACAGAAGAGTGCCCTTAGAGTCAGATAGACTTGAATTCAAATGCAGCATCAGACATCTGCTAGCTATGTGAGCCTGAACAAGTCACTTAACCTCTGTTGACTCAGTCTCATCTATAAAATGATGATAATAACACATACCTCACAGGGTTGTTGTAAGGATCAAATGAAATACTATTTGTATAGTATGTAGCTCAGTGCTTGGCATATAATTGTCATTATTTGTCTTTCATTTTGTTTTTTGCTGAGGCAATTGGAATTAAGCGACTTGCCCAGGATCTCACGGCTAGGCTGTGTTAAGTGTCTGAGGCTAGATTAGAACTCAGGTCCTCCTGACTTCAAGAATCTATCTACTGTACCATCTAGCTGCTCACTTGTTTTTCATTTTGGAAGACCACCAGTGACATCAAGAGGGTGATGTTTTGACTTACAAATGAAGTGGATTTAAGTGAGGCAGGCCTGTTCAAAGCTACCAGCTTCTTTTCCAGAGCCATCTAAATCCAGTGGGAAGACTTAAATCAGAATGACTAGAGATGGCCCAAGATGCAATGGGAGACAGTCTTTTTAAGCTAAGGTTTTTTCCTAATTGTCAATTTAAATGAGGTAACATGTGAAGGTTTTCTGGAGGCAGCCTTAGTTTCAGTTACAATCAATAATTACTCCAAAATGCAGCCAGCTGGTAAAAATGCAAACATTTATTTCTCTTTCCAAATTAGCCCGGTTAGTTGAGAGGCCTATCTCTCCCAAGAGCTCTTGCAGCTTTGTCCTTTATAGCCTCCAGCTCAACTCCGACTCGTGGCTTCTCAATCTCCACCTGAGGAAAGTAGGCTCCTGTATCTCCCAGAGTGCTCTATTTATGCTACTTCTCTGAGAGTGGGATTGTGGGATATCTCCTGGCATGCTCTCTGGCCCTAAGGGAGGTGTGAATTCAGATATCTCTTTCTAAACCCTGAATCTCCCAAACGTGTGAACTCCATTGAGTACTTAGATACTTAGGAGCTCTCTAAAGGTGTGAACACAAGCATTGTTTTCCATCAGTTCTACTAAGTACCTTGTTTCAAGTTCTGGCCCAAAATATCTCTTTCTAAGATCAAATCAATCTCCAATGGCTTAACAGTTTGTAAAGATTCCAACAGTAACACCCACTCTATGACTAAAGACTGGGTAACAAGGCAAAAGATGGCCTAGTCTGATTTCACAAAAGAATTATTGTTATTGAAGAGTACCATAACATTAAGGTGGTGATGCCAGGCCATGCAAATGAATTAGATTCAAGAAAGGCTGTACAAAGTTACCTGCCTCACTTTCCTCTCCAGAGCCGTCTGGGTCCAAGTGATGGGGGAACCCCGAAACTATTCTGACTGGGGGTGAGAGGGGAAAAGGAAGCCATGTGGTAAATGCTTGAGAAACTCCTTGAAGGGGAGAAATTCTCCTTGAACTCTGGAGAAACTCCTCTGGGAGAGTCCTACCTCAGGGAATCAAAATAAAGTGGTTTCATTCTGTTATCTTGGTGGGTTATAAACCTTTATTGAGCTGAAAATTGGCTCAAGATCACTCCCAGTAAGTGGTCCCATGTAGGCCTGAGGGCAATGACAATATTGAAGGAATCTCATTCAATTGAAACCTCAGTTTCAGATTCCTTAAAGAAAAGGGCAACTTGGGGCTCATTTCTTTGCAGAGGCCCAAAAGCAAGAATCATGCCAAGGGACCTCTCCTTGGCATAGCTGCCTGGGAGGACCCCTGCCCGTTGAGAAGACATCCTTTTCTCAGCGTTAATCCCTCTTTATCGTTCTTCCAGATTCCTCTGTTAGATCTTTACTTCTATCAGGACCTTGCCACTGAGGAGGTCAGCCTCCTAGCAAAAGCTGACTTCTCAGTGCCAATAAACTTCTTTTTGCCAGTCTAACTTGTAGGGTTCGTGAATTTTTTCATGCTGGACCTGCGCTGACCAAAAGGGGTTCCCACAACTCTCTGCCCTGTACCAAACCTCATCACAAGGACCACAGGTAGATCAGGACAACTGGAGATGGCTCTGGATGCAATGGGACACCTTGGCATTCCATGGGTTTCAGTTTGATTGAGGCTATACCTGTAATGCCGGAGAAACTGAGCAAGACAGAGATTAGAGAACAATTTAATAGTTTATTAAATGGATAGATCTACTGGTGCCAAATGGATCTATGTTTGGTCCCAGGGCTGAATGAGATTATCATCTCAAAGAATCCAGGATGGACTATGGGATACAAGATTCTTTTATAGGGTAACAAGAACAATGACATAATGGGGGGGAGGTACCTGGATGAGGATGATATAATTGGGGAAACACCTAGGATGACATAATGGGAGGTACTGGAGAGGCTCCTGATATTCTAATGATATCTAAAATGGATAAAGATCTTTATCCCATCAAACATTAAAAGATAATAAGTATAGCCTAAAGTCTAAGATCTAAGACTTTATCCTATCAAACATTAAGAGGAAATGGTTAAGTTCTGATGGACCAGGCCATCCTCAGCAACAAGATCAACCAAATCATTTCCAATGGAGCAGTAATGAACTGAACCAGCTACGCCCAGAGAAAGAACTCTGGGAGATGACTAAAAACCATTACATTGAATTCCCAATCCCTATATCTATGCCCACCTGCATTTCTGATTTCCTTCACAAGCTAATTATACAATATTTCAAAGTCTGATTCTTTTTGTACAGCAAAATAACGTTTTGGTCATGTATACTTATTGTGTATCTAATTTATATTTTAATGTATTTAATATCTACTGGTCATCCTGCCATCTAGGGGGGGGGTGGGGGGATAAGAGGTGAAAAATTGGAACAAGAGGTTTGGCAATTGTTAATGCTGTAAAGTTACCCATGCATATAACCTGTAAATAAAAGGCTATTAAATTAAAAAAAAAAAAAAAAAAAAAGAGGAAATGGTTATAACCTGAGGCAGAGTAACTAAAAAGGACAATTAGGGAAACTGGGTAAGGACATTAAAAGAGAACGACATTAAAAGAGAACTGTGGCACAACATACCCATTCAGTGATTAAGGCTAGGTAACAAATGAGGCAAAGAATCTCCTCTTTTACATAGTAAAAACAAAAAAACAAAAACAAACAAACAAACAACTCCCCCTCCCCCTCCTACAAATCTAAATAAATAAATCTGGGAGGGGAAGATACAGGGCTTGGGGCAAAAAAAAAAAAAATTGCTATTTACTTTCAATCTGAGTCAATCTGGACCCAAAATAGTGACCAAATGGGGTTTAGCCTATGGCCAATGAGAATCAAAGTGCTCTGGGTTGAAGCATTATCCTCTAGCCAGTAAACTCCAAGATATCTTGTGAGGATTCAGAGATCTAAATAACAACAAAAAATGCTCTTAAAGTATCTGTAGATAAGGGTAGGATACCCTCTGTGGACAGGAGAAGGGAGAGGTTTTAGTCTGGGAGAGGAAGAAACAATTGCTATTTGCTGTCTGTCTGAGCCATCAAAATACAAACTGACCAAATGAGACTTGAGCTGGCAATCAATCATTGGCCAATCAGAGTGATTTGGGTTTAAAGGCATAGTAGCTTCATTTCATCTCTCAAACCTCAAGATTTGAAGTATAAGCGATCAAAATTTATATTCCTTTGGACAGAGCACCCATATGTAAGTATGACTGCCCTTGTGGACAAAGAGAAAGGAAGAGTTAGAGGAGGAGGAGGAAAGGAAAGAACAACAGAAAGAGGATGTAGCAGCATTGTTCAACTGGAATCAGCCAATGCTGTCCCCAATTCACAGACTGTTGTTCAGACTTTATTCTCAAAGAGGATCTATGATATCACGAGGGTGATGTCTGGACTTGGAAGTGAACTGGATTTAAATGAGACAAAACTGTGCAAAATCAACAGCCCAGTTATCTTCTCCTGACTCATTAGAATTCAGTGGTAAGACATAAGTCAGGAAAAATGGTTATGGCTCCCAGTAGTTGCAATATTCTCTCTAAAATGTAATGTTCTCTATTGAGGTTTTCTTGGGGTCTCTGGGAGCAGCCTTCGATTCAGTTCAGTAGTCACCACCCCAGTACCCAGGGGTTAAAGTCCAAATCTTTTATTATCTCTTTCAAAGTCTTGTCTCCTTCACTTGGGGCTCAGCTGGAGGCCTATCTCCTTGGTCCCGTGGGCTTGAGCTCCTACCTGACTTCTCTGACTTCTTAATCTCCCCAGCTCCAAAGGTTTGTGCTTCATCTTACAGCCACCACAAAGGAGGATGATGAAATGAATCTGTCTTAGCCTCCTTGAGAGCTTCTAGTGCACTTGTCCTTCTTATGCCATAGTTCCCTTTTGATTTCCTGACCTAGTTTCCCCATTGTCCTATCTGCCTCAGGTTATAACCTTTCCCTCTTAATGTTTGATAGGATAAAGGTCTTATATCTTAGACTTTAGGCTATACTTATTCTCTCTTAATGTTTAATGGGATAAAGGTCTTTATCCATTTTAGACCTCATTAGAATATCAGGAGCCTCTCCAGTACCTCCCATAATGTCATCCTAGGTGCTTCTCCCCATTAGGTCATCCCCACTCAGGTGCCTCCCCCATTATGTCATTGTTCTTGTTACCCTATAAAATAACTTTGTTATCTGATATTCACTGCTGGGTTCTTTGAAACGATAATCTCGTCCAGCCCTGGGACCAACCATGGATCCATTTGGTCCCTGTATATCTGTCCATTTAATAAACTATTAAATTGTTCTCTAATCTCTATCTTACTCTGTTTCTCTGGCATTACATCCTTTCTGGCCCTGAGAACTTCTCACTTATATGTTCCACACTGAGTACACCAATCATTATATCACTAGGAAACCATTATTTGTTGTAGGATTACATCATGCTAAACTAGATTTAACCATTGTCTCCTCAATACCACTTAGTACCTTCTTTCAAGTTCTGGCCCATAACATCTCCTTGTAGGATTAAATCAATCATACTTAAACATGCTAAATTAGATAACTGACTTAGTGCCTTGTAAGAATCCTTTGTTTCAAATTCAGAGTTCTGGCCCATAACAAGTAATAGTAGTGCTTGATGGAAAGATATGCACCATTTTATAGCCCTAAGAATATTGTTAAAGAGTTTCTAAAGCTGACCACTCTGCTTGTAGATACCAGTATGAATTCTCACTATCTAGATGCAATAATAAAGGTTTAAATATTTTCAGACATCATTTCTCAAATTGGAGGACATTAGAAAACAACTATCATATAGTAGGGACTTAAAAATGCTTATTCTTCCCTTTTTCTGTCAAGCTGGGCCAGTGGGTTGAACTTACCTTTTTTGTAGTTGAAGAGAAAACTTCTCCTCTGAGAAGTATGATGGCTGCAGGAAGAATTTTCCCAAACTATTTCATCTCCAACTCCTGCTTACATTCTAGTGTTATGCCAAAGTTCCCTTTTAATGTTGTGACCCAGTTTCTCCAATTGTCCTATTTAGTTATTCTTCCTTAGGTTATAACCTTTCCCTCTTAATGTTTGAGATAAAGGTTTTATAGACATTCCTTCTTAATGTTTGGCAAGATAAAGGTTTATCTATTTTAGATGTCATTAGAATATCAGTAACCTCCCTCCTTTAGGTTATCCCCACCTAGGTACCTCCATTATGTCATTGTTCTTGTTATTCTATAAAAAGCTTGCTGTAGTGAGATTGGGGGTAGACTCTTTGAGATGGTAGTCTCATCTAGCCCTGGGATCAACCATGGATCCATTGGTCCCAGTATTTCTCTCCATTTAATAAACTATTGAATTGGTCTCTAATCTCTTGTGTTGCTCAGTTTCTTTGGCATTACACTAAGAGACTTCAATATACATATTAATTCTTCCTCTAACTAGTTACTTGGTTTCTCAATCTACTCACTTTCCATGAGCTATTTCTTCACCCCATCTCACCCAGATACAAAGATTATCATAACTTTGATCTCATCATAATCCATAACTGAACCATTTCCACTTTAAGGACTTATGAAAGCCCCTTATCTACCATAACTCATTTGCTTTTCTCCTCTTCCTCTTACCTTCCTTTATAAAAACCTATTTTTCATCTGTACTGATGATGTGGGTGATCTACACATCTGATGGTAGGCACCAAAAATTGGGATTCAATCATGTGAAGAATTCACAATGGCCATTGTCTTTGGCAAAAGGTAAATTTATTAAGGGGAATAAGTTACAGACAAAATGGAAAGATACAAGAGACACCAGGAATGGTAAACATGAAATGGAGTATCAGAGCATATAATAAAAAGGTTTTACCAGGAGAATGGACCACAAGGTTGGAGCATGTCCTTAGCTAGCAGGCTAAATCCTGAAAAGAATTTAGCACTTTAAAAAGTTATTAGCTATAAGGAAAAGGAGTCAGGGGATACCCCAAAGCATGATGAGGTTAGGAGAGACACTGGAGGAGAGGTACGGGGAAAGATATCACAAGGCAGAGTGCTGTGGCAAACTGACCCAAAGAAGGGCGTCATTAGCCATGGGATGGCCCATAACTAGATTTTATAGGGAAAACAACTTCAGGGAACTGACTGGGGTTGTTGACAGGACATGACAAAGTGAGCCTGCCCAAGACTCCTAAAGAGGGTAATCTTCTGGTTTGACATAACTTGGATTTCTGACTGGAAGACCTCCACAGAAAATAGGACCATGGATCTAAACTGATCTCCATGAGTGCTTTCTCTCTGCTTACCTCAGGGATTAATTTTTATTACTTCTTCAGTTTCTTTTGGCTAACCAAACTTAACATTGAAGGCTTCATTACTGAGACCTCCAATCTTTTGATACTTCAATACTCTCCCAAGTCATTTCCCTTGCACTAACCACTCTGATTTCTTTTACCCACCTTGACTCCTTTGTGAATCAATTCACATGTACATTGTCCTCCATTTTTGAATCCCTAAATCCATTCTTATATTGTCAAATATGCCCTTGCCAAATTTCAGCCTTGAATCACTTCCACTCCCACATGTGTTGCTGAATGAAAAGGGAGAAAAATCACATCCTTCTGACTTTTTACAAACCTTTAACTGAGCCCTCACTGCTTCTAGGCAATCCTGCTAAATCTTCATCAACTCATTATCTTGTTCACTATAACAGTTTTCCCAAACTTTTTCATCCCTCCTTAAATTTCACATTTCTTCCCTTCATCCACCCTTTCAGATGATATTCTTGCCTCATATTGGAAAAAATTGAGGTTATTCATGAGTCTCCTTTTTTTCACCCTCTTTATCCACTCGGGTGACTTTTGCTCCATCTCCTCTTTTGTCTCAAATGATGAAGACTTCCACTTTACAAACTCTTCAAGCAAACCTCTTCTCACTTATTTTTAATCTCTCTCTTTGTACTGTTCATTTTCTACTGCCTACAAACCTGCCCATATCTCGCCTATTCTTTAAAAAAAAAAAAACCAATACCCTCATGCAAAAAGGTTGTCTGGAATAGGTGCTTCCATTTTTTTCTCCTCTCATTTTCTTCTTCTTTTTTTTTATTTAAATTTAATAGCCTTTTATTTACAGGATATATACATGGGTAACTTTACAGCATTAACAATTGCCAAACCTCTTGTTCCAATTTTTCACCTCTTACCCCCCCCCCCCCTAGATGGCAGGATGACCAGTAGATGTTAAATATATTAAAATATAACTTAGATACACAATAAGTATACATCTCATTTTCTTCTTAACCTCTTACAACTTCTGACCTTATCATAACTTGCTCTCTCAAAGATTACTAGTGATCTCTTAATTGCCAAATCCAAAGGCCTTTTCTCAATTCTCATTCTCCTTGATTTCTCTGTAGTCTTTGAGACTGTGGATTACCTTCTGCTCTTTAACACACTTTATGTTTTTAGAACACTTCATTCTCCTAGTTTTCTTCCTCCCCGAGAGTTCTTTTTCATTCTTCTTTTCTGGAAACACCTCCAGATCATGTTTTCTATCCATAGGTGTCCCTTCTATACTACTTCATTTGGTGAATTAATTGATTTAATTACCATGTCTGATTCTCAAATTTAATAGCTTCAACCTTTGAGCCAGTCTTCAATCTCTCATCTTTCATTGCTTTTCAGATATCTCACACTAGATCAAATACAAAATGCCTTATATATATAATCCACCCACTTCTATCTTTCCAGACCTCTTATGCCTTACTCCCTGCCATTTTCTCTTTGAGTACTTGTGATACTGGTCTCTTGGCTCTTCTAGTTCAAGTCACTTCATTGCTTGGCTAAGGGTATTTTCTCTGGCTGTCCTCCATGGTTAGAATGCTCTCCTTTTTCAACTCTACCTGCTGACTTACCTGGTTTCCTTTAAATCCCAACTAAAATCCCATTTTTGCAGAAGGCCTTCCCTAACCTTCTTTATTCTACTGCCTTCCTCTGCTAATTATTTCCTATTTGTTGCCTATATATTTGTCAACACGTCTTCTTTATTAGACTAAACTCCCTGAGGGCAAGGATTGAAATTTGCTTCTTTAGCTATCTCCAGTACTAAGCTTAATAATGTTCATTGATTGATTTTTTTGCAGCTGGTTCTAAATGAGGGACTAGGGAACTTTCCTTTAACATTTATTTGGTCGCTTCCAAAGGGAGGGACATCCATCTCAAGATTGTCGCTTGATCACCTTTATGGAAGTTAAGAAAAACAAACCCGAAGAGATAGTCAGGATCTGAGGCTTAGATTCAGGCTTTTGACTCGAGTAGTATGAACCCTGTTACGCGTTGCCAGAGGTGGTTGAGTTTATAAGGGGCGTGGTGAGAGACACATGTGGTAAGAGGGCAGGATTATAGTATCAGGTATTTAAATATGCCTGCCCGTAACAGGAAACCGAGACTCTAAGAGCCCAAGTGACTAGCACAGCTACTGAGTGGCAGAATTGGGGCCGGAACCCCTATCTCCCGTTCCCAAACTGCATCTTCCCTCCACTTTTTCCGCCCCCACAACGCTACGAGAGATCTACAGCCGGAACTCCTTTTCCCTGTCATGGGTATGACTAGGCTCTTTCCCGGCTGAGTCTTTTTGAAACAAACATGTGAAGCAGTCCAAGAACAGAGTTAAAGTTTTTAGCCACAGGGATCCCAAGTAAGAGGCAGAATAGCTCAATTCGGCGGTTTGAAACTTCCATGCGGTACGCGTTAGCCGGAGTACCCCAGGGGCCCGCTCCTTAAAGGGGAAGCACAAATATATATTCCCTACCTGTGTGGATAAACATAGATACAGACACATATGCACTGATATCCTGAGCTTCTAAAACAATTTGAAGTAGCCTTTATTAGTAAAATAACAGGTAGCGAAATACCGGATCATTTTCCTCCTGCGGAAAACGGATCTCTCATTGTGCTTTGTCATCTAGTCCTTTGGTCTTCCGGGACTACCGTTCCCGTCAGGCTTTGTGATCCTCTTCCCCATCACGGTCCACACCCCTTTTTGGCGCACAGCTTGCTGGGAGAGAGTAAGGGGCGGGCCAAGTCCAATGGGTGCTGCCTTTGGAGGAGGAAGAGGGGGAGTAGGAAAGCGACCAGAAGGTGGAGGCGAACTCTAGGCCTCATTCATTACCTCTGTCTAGTGGGCCCCAGGGCCTTGTCTTCCAGGAGCCATGGAGGCGCTGATTCCAGTTATCAACAAGCTCCAGGACGTCTTTAACACCGTGGGCGCCGATATCATCCAGCTACCCCAGATCGTCGTGGTTGGAACCCAGGTGAGCGCTGAGGCCTGAGGTGGCTGGGCCGCTCGGCCAAACCGGACTAGGGCCCTCCCTAGGCCTCAGGGCAGGGCTAAGGCGGGGCTGGGTGGAGCTGGAGGCCTCTTGCACCTGTTTATTTCTTAGTCCTGCTCTCTAGGCCTCCCAGAAAACTGAGAGGGATTCTGGTAGGCGGAGCCGCCTCGCGTCGTGCGCGGCGCTGCTCTGGATGGTTGGGGTGGCTAAAGAAGAAGCGAGGTTTTCCTGGGGAGGGCCCTCGCCTTCCAAGGACGACTGAGGGGCAAAGTGGTGCATGGAAGGGGAACCGGACTCTGGGTTGGCGCCTGGATTGGTTCAGGAGTCTCGGGGGCTTGGTTTTCTTTTCTTCTCAGTGCACCCTCTGAGCTGCTTAGGCACCCCTGGAGTGCAGCGTGAGAGGGCTTTGAGTAACATCCGAGTTTTGTGAAGTTTAACCTTCCGGACTTCTTGAAAAGCTTAGAAATTAGGCGCGAGCGCGGACACTCGCGCCCGCATAAAATCGCCCCCGCCCCTACCTACCTCTTCCTGTGGTGGCGAGGATCACCTGGGATCACCTCTGTCGGTCGGGTGAGGTTTTTATCTTGTGATAAAAACACTTTACTGCTGCAACTTTTTTTCTTTCTACAGAAACTGGGCAAATTACTTAACCTTTTCAATCCACGCTTGTGTCTTTACAGAATTGTGGACGCAAATTTTTCAAAAGTATTGAAAGTCATATTCCTTACATGTAAAACTAAGGTCTCCTGTTTTGTTTTTCCCTGGGTGTTTCTTGGCATAAGGGATTAAGTAGAGCCATATTAGGGTTTTTTTTTTTAAATTTAATAGCCTTTTATTTACAGGATATATACATGGGTAACTTTACAGCATTAACAATTGCTAAACCTCTTGTTCCAATTTTTCACCTCTTACCCCCCCCCCACCCCCTCCCCCAGATGGCAGGATGACCAGTAGATGTTAAATATATTAAAATATTTGTTTTTGTTTTAAATAAACTGCAAGATACCTTAGACGTTATGTTTTCATATCCTAATAACAGTTGGATGATATATGTAGGCAGTGGTATAAGTAGGGGTAACTTCGGTTTTCTGTCATTTTATATGAAATGATTTGATTTACTTCAGTCAAGAGTCAGTTTAAAAGCTGCTTGCTTGTAGGATATATTTTCTGTCGTCCCTTCTTCCCTCTTCGAAAGGGAAGTACCTTGACTTTGCTTGGTATGTACCAATCTCCCATTTATTAAACTTCATTTCTGTGTCAAGACCGAAACCTTAAGAAATTGAATGAAGCATTCTCACAAACTCTTTGGGAGTTTGCAAATGGACTGCATGAAAAACAATAATGATAAGACTGAAAAAAACTCTTGGGAGTTTGCAAATGGACTGCATGATAAACAATAATGATAAGACTGAAATAGGTGCTGGGGCCTGGTTGTGGAGGACTTTTAAGTGCCAAACATAGAAGTTTGTATTGTGATCCTAGAGGTAATAGGTGGGAGACACGAATTTGAGCTGGGAAGTAGGTAGGATTTGGTCTTTAGGAAAATTACTTATTTAAATTTAAATTTAGGAAATTACAGCCATAAGAAACAGAGATTGGAGAGACTGAAACTTGAAAGAGAGAGACCAGTTAGGAGGATTGATGTGGGCCCCTACTACTACTATGTAAGTAGAGAAGAGGGGATAACCTGAAAAATTTTTGGAGCTAATTGAACTTGAAATTTTTGAGATAATATTGCTCTAAAAGCATAATTATTTTTCTCCCTCTAATCTGCAAAAACTACCTGTAAGCTTATTTGTAGAATTTGACCATAAAAGTACTTAGAGGTTATTTACACCAGTTCCTTCTCATAAGGAAGTAAGATCAAAGAGGTTATATGACATGCTAAAGATCATATATTATAATGGTAGAACCTTGCCTCCTGGATTTAAACATTGTTCTTTCAACCCTATTTCAGAGAATTAGTAGTCTTAATATTCAATCAGTGTGGCTGCCTAATGAGTCCATGGAGAGTAGATTTTAGAATCAAGAAAATCTCCTCTGACAGATAGTTGGTTTGACTATAGGACTTAAGGTATACATATCCTTAACCTTTGTCTCTGCTTCTCTCTCTTTTTCTCTCTCTCTTTATTTTTTTTTTATTTTATTAATAGCCTTTTATTTACAAGTTATATGCATGGGTAATTTTACAGCACTGACAATTGCCAAACCTTTTGTTCCAATTTTTCCCCTCCTTCCCCCCACACCTTCCCCTAGATGGCAGGATGACCAATACATGTTAAATATGTTCAAGTATAAATTAAATACAAAATAAGTACACATGTCCAAACCGTTATTTTGCTGTACAAAAAGAATCAGACTCTGAAATAGTGAACAATTAGCCTGTGAAGGAAATAAAAATGCAGGCGGACAAAAATATAGGGATTGGGAATTCTATGTAATGGTTCTTAGTCATCTCCCAGAGTTCTTTCACTGGGTGTAGCTGGTTCAGTTCATTACTGCTCCATTGGAACTGATTTGGTTCATCTCATTGCTGAAGATGGCCAGGTCCATCAGAATTGATCATCATATAATATTGTTGTTAAAGTATATAATGTCTGCTTCTCTCTTAAGTGCCTAACATTTGTGGAATTATATTGGTAGGAGGGAATTTCTTCTCTCCTTTTGTAAGGGACTCTTATTTCCTACAAAAATAAAATCCTGGATTTGGTTAAATTTGGTTTAAAATGTTCCACTTTATAGTAATTGAAGCAGCTAGGCAGAGCAGAAAAAAAAAGCAGGGCCTAGAATCAGATTTGACTTCAGATTTAGCTATGTGATCCTGGACAAGTCACTTAACCTTGTTTGCCTCAGATGAGGAATCATCTGGAAAATGAACTGGAGAGGCAAATGGTAAACCACTCCAGTATCTTTGCCAAGAAAATCCCAAAATTTTGGGTTTGTTTACTACATTTATTTGTAGCTTATATAGTCACATCCAGAGTCATATTTGAATGCTTCCTCATTAATTAATTACTTTTGAAATATCAAAGGAATAGTCATTCAGTGTTTAATAAATTAAATTATTTACTATGTTTCCTAAAATTGGAATTTTAAAAATCTTTCAATTTTATACTTTTTTTAGTACTTTTTATTTTAGGAAACAATATTTTTTTGGAACTGTTTCCTGACTGCAAAAGACCACTGCCAATTAGAAAGTTTCCATCAGCTTTAAAGCTTTGTGCTTATAAAAGTATGAACTTAATATGAAGTCAAAGAACTAGGCATATAATGTGTCAATATAAATACTTTAAGAATAAGAAGGATTTATCTTACACTTAATGGAGTTTATATATCTTCCAGTATACCTGATGAATAGATTCATGAACTACTCATTAAGTTGGGAGGAGCTATGAGGAAAAGGGAAAAAAATGACCATGGTGAAAGCTAGTGTGCTGTGGGAGGGTCATATATTCAAAGTTTCATTTTATATATAAAACTACGAGCCAGAGTTACAGAGCTAATATTTGTCAGAGGTAAGACTTACCCAGAACTACTAGACTCTGGAGCCAGCTCTTTATTCATTAGACCAGGCTCATAAAAGTCATTCATTATAAAGTTAATATTAAATACCAATACAGTTGATGAAACTTGCTTTAAATAAATGAATTTTAGTGCATAAAATGTCACATCTCTTGTTCTTTATATTTTTTGTAGCTGTGTTTTGGGTTTGTTTACTACATTTATTTGTAGCTTATATAGTCACATCCAGAGTCATATTTGAATGCTTCCTCATTAATTAATGAATTGTAGCACTTCTCATTATTAGTTATTTAAGCTCTGATCCTTCACCACAGTTTAATTGAATATTTTAATAATCTGGGGATATCTCTTATCTCTTGTCAGTCTATTAGCAGGACCATTAATTCTAATTGTATTTTATTTCACTCAGTTTCCCATCTGCCATCACACCAGAATGGTAAAGTACACTTGCCATTATGTCAAGATTCTGTTGGTCTTTTAAAACAATAATAGTAGCTATAGCTTTTCTAGAAGAAGCTGAAAGAGCTGAGATTATACTTATATTTTTATTCATCTTCATTTTTTAAGATTCGGCTTCTTTCTCCCTACCTTTTAGTTTCTTTGTAATAAAAATAAAAAAAATTAAGAAGAAAAAGGGGAGATGGGGGGAGCGGGGGAGCATTTAAAGTAAACCAGGGAAAGGATGGGGCCAGTCGATAGAGCAGTCAGAACACATAAAACATTTATCATTTAAATTTGCTGTCTTATATGGCACTCCAAAACAATTACAAAATTAACATCAAGGATTACTGAGAAAAAGTCACCGTAATGACATAATAATAGTAAAAAGTTTGAAATACTGTGAGACTTGCCAAAATGTTTCACAGAGATGCAGTGTAAGCATATGCTGTTGGGAATATGGCACCAATAGACTTATTCAAACCAGCGTTTACCACAAACTTGTAGTTGGTTAAAAAAAAAAAAAAAAAAGAAAAAAATATATAGTATTTCTGAAGCCCCGTGAAGTTAAATACAATAAAATGAGATGCGTCTATGTAGTTCCCAGTACTGGAGTTGCTAATTCAAACAGTGTAGACATTTTCGTCACTTTATTTGCATAATTCCACTTTGCTTTTCAAAATGGTTATACCATTTTACAGCTCCTCCAACAAATATTAGTATATTTATAATTCCACAATACCTCTTTGGTCATTTTTGCCAATTTTATAAGGTATGAGTTGAAACTTAAGGTTATTCTGATTTGCATTTCTCTTATCACTAGATTTTTTGAAAAATTTTTTGTTCATGTGGTTGTGATTACCTTGAAGTTCATTTTTTGAGTTGTTCATATCCTTTGTCTGCTTTTCTATTGGGGAATGGGTATTAGTCACATATATTATTAATTATATATCATAGGTACTGAGAAAATCTAATTGACATTGTCTCCATTTTTCTGATTGATTTTATTTTGTTATGGATTTCATTCTGTACCATTGCTGACATTTTTTGTAGCAACATAAGTCTTGTTTCATTTGTCTCAGAGTTAAGTTTGGAAATTCAGTCTTCCTGTAAATTTTTCATTGTCTCTGAGTTAAGTTTAGAAGTCCAGTTCATATGCTAATCTCTGTTCAATTCCTGCCTCCAATTCTTGGGAGATACCAATGGTCACCAAAGAGTCTGTTCTGTTATGCAAGGTAGTCTGGTCCACTATATAACTGCCCTTGAAGGTGGATTTCTTAGCAACTGGATGGAAGGACTGGTTCATATCGTTCCTCTTGCCTGATAACACTACAAGCTATGAACCAATTGTTATTTTTGCTATCTATATGCTGCCTTCTATTTTTTTTTTTCTTTTTAGATGCTCTTCCTTTTGTCTTTAAAAAACATGTGTCTACCATGATTTAAGAGTCTTTTGGTTTATTGGGAAACTGAGAGACCTCTTTTATTGGGAACTTGCTATCCTTACCAATAAATTGAATATACTCTGAACTTGTGCCTGTTTCTCTTAATTTAGTTATATCTATACAAACCATTTTAAAATTAATTTGATACAAAGATTTTTTTCTCTTTAATGGTTCTTTTTTTATCCTAGATGTATTAATGTTTGTGCAGAAGCTTTTCAGTAAATTGTAATTTAAGTCATCTATATGATCTTTTAAAGTTCCTTCTGCCTCTTGAGTTGGTTGAGAATACATTTCCTACTCATACAATTTTTTTTTGTGGAATATGGTATATAATATATTGACTTAAGCTTTAGCGCTGCCAGAATTTTCAATTTTCTAGTAGTTTTAAAAAAATTTCTAGGTAAATTACTTAAACTTTATCAGAAGCTGAGTTAACGAATTCTATTGTTTCTTATTGTTTAGTCTGTTCCATCTATCCTTTTTTTTCCTAAAGCAACATTGAATGATTATTATGATGGCTGTTCTGTAATACAGTTTGAAATACTAGAAGTACACTATTCTCCCCTTTTGGAAACTTTTTATCATTTCTTTGATATTCTGGGTCTTTTGTTTTTCCAAATGAATTTTCTTATTAAGTTCTATAAAGTTTTGCCTTTGATTGTACAGCATTAAAATGATAAATTAAATTTGGTAATATTTTTATATTGGCATTATCTACCTATGAGTCCCGAATATTCTTCAGCTATCTTTTTTCCTTCCCCCAAGTATCAAGTAATAAAGATACTGATAACAGTATAACACTACTCCACAATTTCTTTTCTCCAGCTAAACAAACTAAAGGGCACTTTATACTCTAGAGAACATGTTCTATCTTCCCATCTGTTTTTCTGGCACTGTTCCCTATTCATGAATTTTTTTTTTTTTTCTTTGCCTATCAGATTCCTTCTTACTCTTTAATACCCCTTTCAAATACTACTACCTCTTCCTGGAACTATAGGTGGGGGTGGAGACTATCAGTAAAAGTCATGTTTGGGTATCAGGATGGTCAGTTAGGAAAGGAAAACAAAGTCAGAAGATCAATTGCAAGAAGAGAAAGAAAAGGGATGAAATCCCTTGTTGGGGATTGTTTCCAACAATCCCTTGTTGGAAAATGTGGAATACAGTGATATTACTCTGATATGAATCTGGCTCTGCCAAAGCTGAGTGAATTCATTGTACTAAAAACTAAAGACTAAATGATCACATAAGGTCTTTGCAGCCTGGCAGAAACGATCTCTTTTTAAAAGAACAAAATACATTTCTTTAGCTTTGTTAAGATCATCAAATCAAATTTGATTGAATCCCTTAGTCATTCCAGATCTGGAATCTTTGGTCTTATCTCTTTTCTTTCTGGAATGTCATTCCCTCTCCATCTGTGGAATTCCAATCATTGTTTTGTTTTTGTTTTTTTCCATTTAAAGCTTTTTATTTTCAAAACATGCATAGTTTTCAACATTCATCTTTGCAAAACCTTGTGTTCCAAATTATTTTCTCCCTTCCTTCCCCCTACTTCTTATCCTAGAAGTAAGTCAATATAAGTTAAACATGTGCAGTTCTTCTATATATATTTCCACAATTATGTTGCACAAGAAAAATTAAATCAAAAAGGAAAAAATAAAGAAAACAAAATGCAAGCAAACAACAAAAAAGGTGAAAATACTGTTATGATCACACACACTTAATACTCAGTCCTCTCTGGACACATCCATGCAGATGGCTCTCTCCATCACATATCCTTTATTATTTTTTAAAGGAACACTTTGTTTCATAGTTATTTTGAGCAGAATTTCTCCTTTTTTGTGTGTGTGATAATGCTGTATAAAATGTTGATGGCTTTATTAGGTTTTTTTTTTTTTTGTATTCTGCTCCTAACTGAAGCTGTTAATTGCTTCAATTTCTTTCTTGAATGTTTGAATTTTTCTAAATTCATCATGTTATTTTCATATAATGTCCCCACCCTTTGTAGATGTTCTTACCTTTAATTTATATTTTTGTATTGCTATAGCAATATTGGGAAATAATAAAGGGCATCCTTGCTTTACCATTATTTATAATGAAAAGGTTCGTTTGTTTCTTTATAAACAGTGCTCAGTTCTTTTATGTGGAATGGGTGCTAAACCCCAAATTAACATCATCTTTCAGGTACAAAGAGAAAGAATTTATTTAGTCCATGTAGGGAGAGGCCGACATACCTGGGAGCCATAACTTCCACCAATGTGCTCATGTAACCTGACCAGCTTCTGGCTTGCTAGGGTTTAAAAAGCAAAGATCCATGTCTTTTCATTGTATAGACTAAAAGGATATAATCATCCTTGACCAATGTTGTCTGCTCCCTGCAACCCAGGATTCAAGACCTCCTCTTCTAGCTCTGAGAATAGGGATCATGTGACTTAGTTTCAAACTGAGAAAACTTCACCCAGTTAATCCCATTCAGTTTTAAATATAAATATAAACTTTTAAATTAAATTTTTGGTTTTTTTTTTAAACTTAATTTATTGTCAATTTATGGAACAAAATACTTTAATGAGTGTCTTATAATTAGTCTTTAATGTGTTTTCTTTGTTTCTTCTGCATATTTTATATTGAATTTTCCATTGAGTTTTAGTGTTTTTGTTACAAATAATCTGAAAATCTTGGTTAAATGTCTTTTTTCCCCCATTCAGAATTATACTCTACTTTGCTGGGTAAATTATTCTTGGATACAATGAAATCCTGACTATTTCTGCAGTATTTAAAAGTTTTTTGTTTTTGTTTTTCCTTCTTCTTGTTTGTCATATTTTCTCCTTACCTGAGAGTTTTTAAACTTGGCTGTGACATTCATCTAAGTTTTCTTCCTGGGATCTCTTTTAGGTGGTAAATGGTAGATTTTTTTTTTTCTTCTATTTTTACTTGTTCTAGAACTTCAGAGCAGTTTTCCTTTTGATCACAACTTAAAAAAAAACATACAAATACATATAAATCCAATAGGCATACATATTTATACAATTATCTTGCTGCACAAGAAAAATCAGATCAAAAAGGAAAAAATGAGAAAGAAAATAAAACTCAAGCAGACAACAACAAAAGAAGTGAAAATGCTGTGTTGTGTTCCATACTCAATTCCAACTGTTCTCTCTCTCGGTGTAGATGGCTTTCATCATAAGATTATTGGAAATGGCCTGAATTCTCATTGTAGAGAAGAAAGCCATGTCCATCAGAATTGTTGATCACAACTTTTGGCGATTGTTATGTTATTACATTTTCATATTGGTTCTCTTTGATCTGTTCTCTACATCAATTGTTTTTCTAATGAGATGTTTTAGATTATTTTCTTTCTTTTTTTTTTTTTTTTTTGATTTCTCTTGCCCAATTCTAGTTTGCAAAGACTTTATAAAAGTGTTATGTGGTGAAATTTCTTGAGGTATAGTGAGATTCCTTATGTAGCTGCTCTCAAGGTCTGCTGTTGGTGATTCACTGCCAAACTTCAGCTCCAGGGGAGGCCGAATCTTTAATTTTTTTTTTTGAGGATTTCTCAACTTATCTTAGAATATTTTCCTTGATTTTTGATGCTGTATATGAATTTCATGATAGTTTTGTTTGTGAAGGAAATAGGAAGAACCTGGAAATTTCTGATCTATATCATTTTCCAAGGATAACAGTTTTATATGTATGTATATACATATTTGTATGTATATGTGTATAAATGTGTGTGTACACATGTACATACTTTTTAAAAATTGCATTTTATTTTCATGTCCACATTTTCTCTCACTTTTTTCCCTTTAACCCCCCATCCTGATATTAAGTTAAGATTTCTAATTATTTTGTTTGAATTGTATTATGGTTTTGGTGTAATACTCATTAATTTTCTATGAATTTTCATTTTTGCTACTGCTTATGTATATAGTCATTTTAGTTTTAAAATTTTCTCTCTTGTAAATTTAACTTGGCTAGTTTCTATTTTCAAATAGGATTTACACAAATCTTTCTTTTATTGGCCAAGTTAGCTAATGGTTTGTTGATGGGGGAGATTTTTTTAAGAGCAAGTAAAGTAATAATTGAACAGAGAAACAAAATATGTCTTTCTAACAATTAAATCAAGGTTCAGATCAAATGATGTTACTTTGAAAGTGTTCCTTTATTTACTGCATTATTAATAGTTTTACAGCAGTGTAAAGAATTTCTTAAAAAGCTTACAGCTACTCTTAAATGTTTTATTTTCAGAGCAGTGGAAAAAGCTCAGTACTAGAAAGCCTTGTAGGGAGGGACCTACTCCCCAGAGGTACTGGAGTTGTCACTAGGAGACCCCTTATTCTACAGCTGGTCCATGTTTCACAAGAAGATAGAGGAAAAACATCTGGAGATGAAAATGGTAAGTATTAGACATTTGTAGTATTTGAATTATGCTAGTACATCCCCTTTGTAGTTTTGTCCTTAAAAGGAAATAGTTTGAAGATAATATTGTTTATTGTTGATTGATGATAATTACAAACTAATGGCTGCACCGAAGATCAAGGAAAGTAATCATAATAGCTGACACTTAAGGTTTGCAAAGTACTTTTTTTTTTTTTTTAAACAACTCTGAATGGAGTATTATTATCTTTCATTTTATACATGAGGGAACTTATAGCTTCAGTAAGGTAAAGTGTGTAATCATATCACATCTGGGACAGAATTTCAATCTGAGTTTATTGATTTCAGTGCCTTATCTACTACCCTAAACTATTTAATTTTATTAGATTTTGTTCATACTATTTTGCCAAGGGTTTTTTGAATCTTGACTTTGTCATCCATGGTAGGGATATAGATTGAGAACTGAAAATGCCTATATAGTGGTCAAGAAGTTGAGGTCTGGTGAAGTTAAGTGACTTGTCAACTGATAAGAGTTGATTCAAATCCAAATCCAACCTTCTTTTTCAGTGTTGGGTGCCCGACAAATTTTCTAAGCATGATGTGCCTTCATCCAAGCCATTGATTAAAAAAAAAAAAAAAGTTGAACAAGGCCAGTGGTGATAGACTTGTGCTGTGCTGTAACCACCGGTTCTGATGTAGATACTTTCTCTTATCAGGTTAACACTGCTCCCCATTAATCAGCACTCTAACTAGTCATCCTGCCAGCTAAAATTAACTTCTTATCATTTAGCCCATATCTTTTCACCTAGTTTTCAAGGCTCTTAATAAATAGGTGTTTGTTAAATGCTTTGATGATGTCCATGCATCTACTGTCTATGATATTAATTTAATAATCCTTTGGAAAAAGGAAATGAAATTATCCTCACATGATTTTAAATTCAGTCACAATTTGTCAACCACTGTGCAAGACAAATAATATATACAAACAAAACAATTGTGAAACAACAATTATTGTCCTATCATTGTTTTTTTGTTTGTTTGTTTTTGATGGACCCATGCTGGTTTAAGTAATCATTTCTTTTTCTAAGTACTTACAAAATCATACGTTTGATAGCATATTGTAATATTTTGCTAGGATTGAAATTTAAACTCAGTAGCTGACCATTTGAAAAAAAAATCAACTTATTTCCCCTTTTGAAAATGTGGATAACATAGAACTATTCTTTGGCATGTCTCCTGCTTTTCAAAGTTTTCACATCACTGACTGTGACTGTGACATTTCTAAGTTCTTATTGTACTCTGGGACGTGTTTCATCCAAGCCTGAGCATTTAGGGTGTTTACTATTTCCTTTTTATGGTTTTATGTTTTATGTTTCAGTTTCTGTGTTTCTGTTTCAGTTCTGTGTTCACGTTTTTGTCCTGTCATTCTTTGTTTTGATCATTCTATTTTATTGAACTAGTTGAGTACCTCAATGATAATGTTGACCTGACCATTCTTCAAATGATATATATGTGCTTTTTCATCCTGTGTGATCCACGGTTTTCATATATTTTCTACCAGGTTTCTATTCAACTTTTTGTGCTGAGGGTTTCTTGATATTATAAGGATAATATGGTATCATTTTAGTACTTGGATAATTCATCAATTTTCATGCTTACAATATAACTGGCTCACTTCCTTTCCTGAACTTTGATATCTTTGTGTATTACATTCATATTCTTCAGTCTCTTTATTCTTTTTTCTTTTTGGTGATCCATGATTTTGTTTTCTCAGAATTTATGGTTTTATATATATAGTTATGGTTTGTTTTGCAGCAATGTAGCATAATTATAAGAATATTACAGATAAAAATATGAGTTTTTAATTTCAGGTTACTGCATGAGATTACTGAATAATAGCTGTCCTTGAGTATAGTCTAATCTTTTCTTATCTCTCTTTAATTTTAGGCCCAGTTCTAAGTTAGTATCTTTAGATAGTGTCCCCAGATATAGGTACTGATGAACTAATTCTGTGTATCTTATATCCAACTGTTGATTATATTCTGAATAATAAACATTTTTCATACACTTGTTTTTTGTGTGTTTGAGTAATGGAGGCTAAACTCCTGATTAATTTTTTAAAGTTTTTTTAGTACTTTGGAGAGACATGAAGTGATTAAAGAGGATTAACTAGAAGACCCCATTATCTCTAATGAATCCCTCTTGCATCTGGATTCTGCAGTGACAAATATCTAATTTTATGCCTCAATTATTTAAAGAAAAACACTTGATTTTTTTAAAGGGTGAAATAGTATTATAAATGAAGAGAATATATTTATGTGAGGAATATGTATGTATGGTAGGGTGAAAGCATGAGGTAGAACATTTAGGTATTATTGGAGGAAAAAAATTGGAATTATTATGGTAAACATAATCATATAGATCACCTGGCTAGAAGAAATGAAAGGCGAGTTCTGAAAATAGATAACATGCAGAAGTCTGTTAAGAGTCATGAAAGTCTATCTGAATTTGTGTTCAGGTTTAGTTTCCTGCATTTAGTTCCTTGTAATTTTAGCTACATTGGCGGGGTTTTTAAATATATATATTTTTAAAAATGTATATAGTTGGAACCATCTATTTTACTGCCTGTGAATCTCTCTCTCTCTCTTAGTTGATCATGAATTTTCTTGATCATGAACTTTTCCCATATCCATAGATCTGACAAGTAATTTTTTCTATGCTCTGTTTATTTGTTTGAGATCACCTTTTATGTTTAATGAGACATCTATTTGAATTTATAATCTATGAGACACTGATTTCTGCCCCATTACTTACCAGTTTTCTAAGCAGTTTTTGTTGAATAGTGAATTCTTGTTCCAGTAGCTCAGATTTGGAGTTGATATTATCAAACTAGTTTATTGTGCATATTTCTTTCTGTATATTATGTACCTAGTCCTTGATCAACAACCTCTCTATTTACCCAGTACCAAATTGTTTTGATGACTACAACTTTGTAGTATAGTTTGAGGTTTCTTACTGCTGGCTTTCTTTCCTTTTTTTTTTTTTCCCCCAATGATGCCCTTGATATTCTTGATTTTTTATTCCTTCAGAAAAAATTTTTTTTTTCTAGCACTATAAATTAATTTTTTAGTAATTTTGGTTATGTTGTCTTTTTTTTTTTTTTTTTTTTGCCCTATACATAAGCAATTTTTATTATTTCCATTATTTAGATGTGTTTTTATTTGTGAAGAGTGCTTTATAATTATGTTTATTTGTGTATCTTGGTGTAAGTAGCATTCCAAGCATTTTATAAGCTCTGGAGTTATTTTAAATGCAATTTCTCTTTTTGTCTCTTCTTACTAAATTTTATTGGTAATATAAAGAAGTGCAAATTTTATTGTATCTTATTGTGCTTCTTATCCTGCTGTTTTTCTAAGGTTAATTGTTTTGACTAGTTTTTTATTTGGCTTACTAAGATTATTTATGTATGCCATTGTACAAAGTCTTTCAATATCTTTATCTTGTCTGATTACTATAGTACAGTTTTCTAGTACATTTATAGTACAATACCAGTACAATACTGAATAATAATGGTAATTATATTTCACCCCTCATTTTATTGGAAAATTTTCTATCTTATCCCTTATATAAATCTTATATCTTGCTCTTGATTTTTGCTAGGTTCTACTTAGGATTTTAAGCAAAACTTAAAAACTATGTGATTTGGAACACAACATTTTGCAAGGGTGAATATTAAAAGCTATGCATATGTTTTGAAAATAAACAGCTTTTTTAAAAAAAGGAATGTGTGTTCTTATTTTGTCAAAAGCTTTATTACAAATCTGTTGAAAAAAATCATATGTTTATTTTTAAAATATGCTTAAAGTTTTTCTAATATTGACCTAGCCCTGTATTCCTGATGTAAATCTAGCCTGGTCATAGACATATTACTGTAATTTTGTTAGTATTTTCCATTCAGCTACAAATTTGGTATGATTTTTTTTAAAATTTTTTGAAACAATTTGTGTAGTATTTAAATTAATTGTTCTTTAACTGAACACATTTAAATATGTCTGATCCTGTTGGTTTTTTCCCCCCACTTCGAGTTCATTTATAATTTGTTCAGTTTCTTTTTTTAAGATAGTTATTTAAATATTCTACTTCCTCTTCTTTCAGTCTGGCAATTTTAGTTTTTGTAAATATCCATCCCTTTGATTTATTGTCATTTTTGTTGTCAGACAGTTAGATAAAAGTAGGTCCCATTAATTGCTTTTATTCTGCTCTCATTGGTTTTGAATTTAACAGTAGAGTATTTATTAGTTTCCCCCTAGTTTTATTTATTCATTCATTTTAGAAAAAAAACTTTATTTTTAAGATATACATTTTGTTATTTTCATTAGTTGGAGGTTTCTTATTTTGCCCTGTTCGTGTATTTGTTCTTAATTTTGCTTTGTCAAATCTCTTTAAGAATATGAGATCTTTTCCCCAATTTACCAATACCATTAAGTGGTCACATGATATGAACAGAAATTTTTCCAATGAAGATAGCAAAATAATAGTTATTTGAAGAAATACTCTAAAACATTATTGAATAGAGAAATGTAGATTTAAAAATCTTGATATCATTTTGTACTTATTAGGTTGGTTAAAATGATAAAAGGAGACAATGTTGAAAGGATGTGGGAAAATTTAAACTTCTAATTCAGCGTTGCTGGAATTGTGATTTGATCCAAACATTTTGGAGAACAGTTTGGAATTATGCTCAAAGAGTTATTTAAACTGCTTATACTCTTTGATCCAGAAATACCACTATTAGATCTGTTTGCAAAGATGATTATGGAAACAGAAAAATAACCTATTCAAAAGTTTATAGAAGCCCTCTTTGGGGGTGACAAAGAATTGGAAATTATGGAGACACCTATCAATTGGGGAATGGCTGAATAACTTGTGGTACATGATTGTAATGGAAAAACTACTGTGCTGTTAGAAATGATTTGTCCAATGATCTTAGAAAACTATGGAAAAACTTGCACTAAATGAATAGAGAACTAAGAGAAAATTGTATACAGTAACAGCAATATTGTTTTACGAATGACTGGTTATAAATAACCAGTTTAATTCTAAAGGACATGTGAAAATGTTAAACGTACATCCAAAGAAAGATCTGATAAGTAGAAGTACATGTAGAATAATTTTACATATGTATATTTTTATACATATATTTATATGTAATATTATATTTAATTAATAATTACATTTATGTTTTATAAATAATAATTAATATTATAACATATACAGGCACACCTATATATGTCTAATGGTAATCATCTCTAGGATATGGGGAAAGTGGGAAAAGAAATTACATCATAATTTTATTATGTATTAAAAAGGAAAAGAAGGTTATATGTAATAGATTTGCAATTTCATGTGCAATTGTCTTTTTAAAAATTATATTATGTTAATTGAAATGCTTGCTTCAAAGGCCCTTTATTGATTATAATTTTTATTGCATTGTGAGTTAATAAACATAATTTAATCATGTTTCTCTGCATTTGTTTTTAACTCTTTTTCTGTCCTAATATATAGTCACTTTTTGTGAGGGTGTCATGTAAAGGTAAGAATAGGTATATTTTCTTTTCCCATTCGGTATTCATTAGAAGTTTATCATATTTCACTTAGCTAAAATTCTATTCATCTTCCTAACTTCTTTCTTGTTCATATTACATACATCTTATGGACATTATGTTTTTATGTACATTGAGAAGAGTATATTGAGATTTCTCCCCCTTTGTAACTTTACTGATAACTTTAACTTTTCCTTTAAGAATTTAGATGTTATACCATTTGGTGCATGTATGTTCAGCATTGATATTAATTTATTGTCTGTAGTGTCTTTTAGTAAAATGTGTTTTCCATATTATCTCTTTTAATTATTTTTTATTCTGTACTGTACTGTCATGATTTTGCTCAAGCCAACAGTATGTTTTCGTTTCAAGTATGTTTCTTGAACAATTTTTAGATTATTATTATTTTGCTATTGTTTTCCATGTTATGGGTAAGATTATTTATTATTATTTTGCTATCGTTTTCCATGTTATGGGTAAGTTCATCTCATTCACATTTTTTACAGTTACGATTGTTAACTGTATTTCTCTTCATCTTATCTATTATACTTGTCCTCTTTTTCACCCTTTTCTATTTTTAAGAGACTGTTTTGCTTCTGACTGTTGTCTCCTTTACTTAGTAACTCCATCTTATTCTCCTTTTTCCTTTTCTTTTATCCCCTTTCCTGTTTAAAATAGGGTTTTTTGTACCCTAATATTTGGGTATCTGTATTTTTCCTTCCTTAAACCAGTTCAGGTGAAAGTAAAGTTTGTTTTCTGTTCTCTCTTTCTCCCTACTATTTCCCACTCCAGTTGTATTGATTTTTCTTTGCATACCCCATGCATTTCCCATAATGTGGGAGATAAATTTTTACCTACTATTCCCCTCTCTTCCTCTCTTTTCTAATTCATTCCTCTTCCTCACTTTTCCATTTTCCCTTTGAAATCATCCAAATAATGCTCTCTGTCTTAATTATACTCCCTCTAAGATTCTTGGTGATGATACAAAATTTTAGGTGTTATATATAAATTTATTATACCCTGTGTTAACAACCTCAACAGTTTAACCTTGGTTTTTTTCCTCTTTATGATTTATCAAACATATTTACCTTTTATGCTTCTCTTGACTCCTGTGTTTATATATCAAACTTGTTTTAAAGGTAGATTTTTTTTTTTCTCCCTGTAGGATTATGTTTAATTTTGCTGAGTATTATTCTTGATGGCAATCCTACTTCCTTTGCTTTCATATTTCAAGCCCTCTGTTTCTTTGTACGGGTGGCTACTTCATATTTAAATTCTTTCTGACTTTTGACCTAGAAATTTTGGATTTTGGAATTTTCATTTTGAGAGTTGCTTTCAGGAGGTAACCATTGTCATTTTCTATTTTGCCCTCTGGTTCTAGGATATCTGAGCAGTTTTCTTTTATAAATATTTTGAAATATGATTTCTAAACTTTTTGTTTATGGCTTTCGAGAGACTAGTGATTCTTAAATTATTTCTCCTTTACCTTTTTTCCAGGTCATTTGTTTTTTTCTGTGAGATATTTATATTTTCTTCTATTTTTTTCACTCTTTTTTTTTTTTTTTTTTTGCTTTGTTTCATTTTTGGGGTCACATGTTTTTATCCCATTTGGCCAATTATTTTTTAAGGAGTTATTTTCATCAATAAGGGTTTGTACATCTTTAATTTCCTTTACATAATTTCAGTGGAAATTATGCAAATTAACTTGTACAATAACAATTAGAAAGTGAGGAAGGGCTGCTACATTTTAGTCAGATGGTTTACGTTGTGGGAAAAGTATGAAGATAATCTTAATATATGCAACTAGGGGATATTAAAGAACCAGGATTATCAACATGATTGAGAAAAATAGTAATTATCACTCCTGAATTTAGGTCAGATCATTATTTGGTACTTAATTAAGGGCACTAACAAGGAAAGGAGATAGTGAAGTTAAGTGGATCTTGCTTGATGAGACTCAATTGGAAACTAGATAGTTAGACCAGTCCTAAAGCAATAATTCTAGGAATATATAAGCATTTAGAGAGAGCTGAAAAGAACATAGGAATTTATCTCTTAACATGTCTCTGTGCTTCAAGGCATTTGTAAAATAAGGGGAATAGGACTTATTATACGAAATCCTTTCTAGCTCTAATTTTGTGATGCGTTTGCTATATAGAGAACAATAGTTTGAAAACTCCATTTTTTGAAAAATGAAAAGGATCACAATACACGATAAGTATTGGTCAGTGTTACAAAATTCAGGGTGGCAAAGTGAGACTGAGCATTTTTGCTTTACTTTCTGAATACATTTCCACCACAATTAGCTTGGGAAAAAATACCAAATTGAATTCTGATTGAGAAAACCAAAACAAAGTCACAGTAGGTCATTTTTCCTGCTCAAAGGCAGCAAAAGCAGAGAAATCTGGAATATTATACCCACTAGGGTAGATCCCAGGGGGACCCCTGAATTTGTGCTAGGAATAGAAATAGGTGCTATTTGAAAGCTGTATCACCCGTTATTCAGTTCCAGGTCAGAGAAGCAGTCACTTCTAATACTGAGCACTAAACTGAATACTGAGCAAAAACTCCAGAAACATAGTTATATGGCTGCATTTAAAGAGCAAGTTCTAACCTTTAGCCTAGCACATTAGACTACAATGGAAAAAAGAGGACAGGAGAATAATACCAAAAAAGATGCAGCAATTCCATTAATCTGAACCTGCAAAACCTCCCAGAAAGGGAAAAGTTTACTGAAACTCAGTCACACACAAGACAACAGACCATAACTTTATTAAAGACTTTGTAGAGCTCATTCAAGAAAAGGTATGAATAGGCCTATTACCCTACCCCCCCACCCCCCTCAATCATAACACTTTCCAAAGCACTGAAGACTTGCAGGTACTCAGACTGTGTTGGGAAATAGGAAAAACTAAGGACAGATATCCTCTCCAGTACTGAAAAGGGCCCAATGCTAATATAAAGTATAATGTCAAGAAGCTGGAAGCATGAACAAAGAACCAAGCTACTATTGTCACAGGGAAGCTCAAGATACAAGAACACAGTGATTTGAAAACATCCACAACCAAAATCTCTAAGATAGATTCAACTTGAACACAACCTCAATAGGAATTTCCTAGAAGAGTTAAAGCAAATGATAGAGATTGAATTAAAAAAATTTTTTTATTTTTACATATTTCCTTATGAATCATGTTGGAAGAGAAAAATCAGAAAAGGAAAAACCACAAGAAAAAGGGAAAGGGGAAAAGTGAGCCTAGCATGTATTGATTTACATTTAGTTTCCATTTTTCTCTCTCTGGATGCCGATGGGAGTTTTCCATTCAAAGTTTATTGGGATTGCCTTGGATCATTGCACATTGTAGCTGTGTACAATTTTTTCCTGGTTCTCTTTGTTTCACTTAGCATCAGTTCATGTAAATCTTTCCAGATATTATATTCATGAATATCCATTTTTTCTTCCTTGTAAATTGTTTTTTTGGTTCTCTGCTGCACACCATATTTACTTTTTCTTTTTTACCCCTTTCATCCCCCTATCACTCCCATGCAAGCTGCTACAATTATGAAAAGATATATTTATGTATATGTATGTAGATATATAATACCTACATACACTTACACACACCTTTCCCATTCCTGCCAACACTTTAATTAAATTCTGCTCCATAACTTGCCTTAGTATTACTTAACCTCCCTCTACCCAAGGATCCTTCCTTTACCCTTTGCTTCCTGGTCTGCCACCCCTCCCCCCCTTATTTCTTTATAGATTTTGGAGAGTGCGTATATACCTTCATGGTATATATGTAGTGTTGCCTCTTCACACATTCTTGATGTGAGTAGGTTTTCAGAACTATAAGTCTTTCTCTCCCCTTTAATGCCTCTCTATGTTTACTCTTCCTCTGTATCTCATTTTGTATAACATGATTATTATTTTTTACTTTAACTCTACTGATCTTTCTTTTGAGCCTACCTTCTTGTTGATACGAATCTTAAACATATAGTATACATTTCCCATGTAAAAATAGCAATTTGTATATGTTTACACAGTTTGTCATTAAAGTTGATTGTTTTTTTTTATATTGGCTTTTATATGTTAAAATTTTCTGTTAAGTTCAGGTTTGGTTGATACGAAGTCCTGAAAATCTGCAAGTTTGTTAAATATTCATTAAATATTCATTTAAAAATTTCAAAACTGTAGATATTTTTGCTGGATATGATAGGCCTAGTTCTTTTGATTGTCAGTAGATATGATTTCCAGGATCTGCAGTCTTTTATTATAGTGCTACTAAGTTTTGTACAATTCTAATTGTAAATATGATCCAGCGTATTTGAATTTTTTTTTTTCTTGTTTCTTGCAAAATTTTCTCCTTGATCTAGGGGTTTTCAAAATTTGTCAATAATATTCCTATGTGTTTTCCACAAAGAATCTCTTTAAGATGGTGATTGGTAGATTTTCTTCTATTTCTGTTTACCTTTCATGTTTTCTCTCATGCTCTATCTCTCACTCCAGGACAATTTTCCTGGATTATTATGTCAAGGTTCTCTTTTTGGTCATAATTTCTGGCATTCCAGTTATTTATTTTTTTTTTTTCTTGAGGTAATTGGGGTTAAGTGACTTGTCCTAGGGTCACACAGCTAGGAAGTGTTAAAGGTCTGAGGCCAGATTTGAACTCAGGTTCTCCTGACTTCAGGCATGGCTGGTCCTCTATCCACTGCGCCACCTAGCTGCCCCAGTCCCCGCCTCTGTACTCATCAGGTATGCTGGTTCCTTCTTCCCTTCTCTGCATCATACCTGGCAGAGCCTGGTGTTCCCAGTCAGCAGAGGTTCACTCAGTCTTTCTGGACTCAGAGACAGACTCCACAAACAGTCAGAGATGAAAGTTCCTGTTGTTTCTACTGAGGCTCCATCCACACCCACTTAGCCCCAGGATTCTCCATTTGGTGTTTCTGGGGAGCTAGCCTGGAGGTGTTGATACCACTTGGGTTAATGCCTCGGCATCATCTGGGATTGTATCAATAGAACCACAGTTCTACCCCAAGTCTTCTTGATTTTTCAAGTCTATGATTGAGCTTGAAATTTATTAACTTACTCCACTGTATTCCTACAAATGCCTTGATTTTCAAAAAAGAAAGGGTGTATATCCCGTAAGCTTGACCTTGATTCTTGGCAAAGTTTTAGAATATAGAATAAATTATTCATGAATATTTAGAAAGGGAAAGAAACAGTACTTCCTTGAAGACAGCATGTCAGATTAATTTGACTTCCTCTGTGTATATATGTGTGGGATGTGTAGGTATAGACAATAGATATTAGATTATTAGATCAGTGGATGCTATACATACACATTTTTTTATTGCCATAAAGTGTTTGAAGAAACACTTTGCCAGTGTTGTGGATAAAAAGGAAAAACATATGTCAGATGATGGTATGGTTCTGTTGATGGTATGGTTTAATGACTTCAGACATTGAATGCCTTAGACTCAAAAGAGTTGTTTAAATTTAATGGGTCATGGTTGACTTGGAGGGAATTGTCACTAGTATAGTATTTACAGACTCTGTTCTTGGTCCTGTGCCACTAAACATTTTCATTGATGACGAATAAAGTTATAAATGGCATTCTTGTCAAATTCATAAATGATAAGAAATTGATGAGTGATTTTGACAAGATTTAAGATGCCAAAAGATCTTAGATCTTAAATAATGATGCTTGATGTAATCTAATATAAATGCAATGGCTTGGCTTCAAAAATCTTTATAAGTATAGGCCAGGGAAATAATTATTAGGCAAAGTTCTCTTGAAAAAAATTTGGGGGTTTTAGTTGACTTGAAGGATTAAAATTAATCAGTTGTATCATATGGCAGCCAATGTAGACTGATTGAGAATCTTGAACAAATTACAGGAAATAATAGTTGCATTTTTATTTTGCTCTACTTTGGCCAGATATGAAATATTATATTTAGTTTTTAGTGCAACATTTTGTGAAAGAAATAAGCAATCTGAAACATATACAGAGGAGATGAGTGAATTTAGAAGGATGTTATGTAAGAATCATTTAAAGGGCCAGCTACAAGGGGCAGTGGATAGAGTACCAGCCCTGAAGTCAGGTGGATCTGACTTCAAATTTGGCCTCAGACACTGAACACTTACTAGCTGTGTGACCCTGGGAAGTCACTTAACCCCAATTGCCTCGGGGGGGGGGGGGGGGAGAGATCATTTAAAGGAAAGAAGACTTGGGGAGAAGTATTTTAAAAAACTATTATATGAAAAGAAATACTAAGTTATTTTTCTTAACTCATGAGGCATAGTGAACAAGGGATATTGGTTAGAAGTTGAAGAGAAACAGATTTTGCTTGTTTTCAGGGAAAACTTCCCAAAGTGGAATTATAGAGGGCATTCCCGTTCAGTTACATACAATTTGGAAGAAATAGCCTTTGAAATTCTTAACATTTCTGATTTTGATTCGATGTGTTTTGGGGGGAATAAGTGGGAAAGTTATAGACCTCTCTTGAGAAGTTTGGCAAAAGTTTGACACCTTTGGATCAATGCCAAATATAGATTTATTGTACTATTTAGTTCTTTTAATTACCGTCCCCCCCCCAGAAAAATTTTTTTTAAAATTCAAGTGTGAGATTTATATTTCAGCATATTTATTGGTGAGAGGGGAACTTTTTTGTATCTTATGTCAACATAACCTCAAGAGAGGGATATTGGCTAAAAGGAAAAAAATGCAGTTTCAATAAACATGAAATTTTATATAAGAAAAAAGTTATTTTTAAAAAATTCAAATAAAAAGAAAAATTTCATAGTATTGGTATGGGGCCAAACCCAGCCATAAAATTCCATTGCACTACATTTTATTTACTTTGTTATCGACTCTGTTTTAGTTATTGAATATAGTGTTCTTATGGTTTTACCTACTTCACTTTGATTGCATAATTAATATCAGTTGTCACTTTCATTGTTTCTTGTAGAGTAGCAATATATTACTCTATGCATATTATGTGCATACACTTTTCTAAAATAAAAGAAATGCATTTTCTTTGCTTTTGCTTCTTTGCTACTATAAGAAATGCTGCTATATTTTGGCGAACATGAAGCTTTTCTTTGTTGCCTTCTTTTAAGCAATGGAATTTTTGTCAAAGGGTATGAATAGTTTAGTTGCTTTCCTAATATACTTTTTGCAAAAAGGAAGATATCATTTTACCAAATTCCAGTTTTGAGACAAATATGGTTCTCATACTCAAATCGAGAGAAAGCAAAAAAAATTATGAAGCAATACCATTAGTGAATATTGATATGCAAATATTAGCTGAAGTAGTAGCAAGGCATGTAGGATGTTACTGATGTCACATGCTAAAAATATTATTTACTATGACCCGATTAGATTTATTTTAAAAAAGAAGGTAGTGAAACATTAGAATAACTATGATTACAAGAATATTAAAAAACAATTAAAAATTATATCATAAATGGCTTTCATTGATACATAAAAATTGATAACATAAAATTGATACATTGATGCATATAAAAAATACCACCTTTTTCTGGGCTATATCTGGGCTAACTCCCTGGAGGGTCTCTCAGGATCAGTCAGAGTCAGGATCAATCAGAGTTCTTGGTCTTTAGAGGGAGAAGTGAAAGAGGCAGGCAAGCTGCCACACAGCTTGTCAAAGATGTATCCTGGATTCAGAGTCTAGAGGCTCTAGCCTCTCTCCTCTTCATCCTGCCACCAAATGACCCTGACTTCTCTCCTTCAACCCTCCAGTCCTTGCCTACAGTTACCTCACCACCAAACAATCAGTAAGCATCAATGATGAGAGCCATCACATCACCATCTCATCTAAATATATGTATATAGAGCCATTATCTCACATCAAATAGGTAATTAGCCTTAAGTGTTCTGTTGTCTCATTCAAGCACACCTTTTCAGAGTTTTAGCCCTCTACATCTCCCGCTTTCTTTTGTTTTAGAACATAGGTGCTCACGATCTCCCTGACTTCTCAGGAAGAAAGATGAAAAACACCAAAGGGAAGTGGGGAGTCAAGCCAGATATTAGTGGGTTTCTGGGCTGAAGAGTCTTACTAGAAACAGGTATACACAAATCTATCAGCATGGGAGGTATTACACAAGCACATAGCAATAAAACGCAAGCTAGTAGTGATGACTCTCCCCACAGCTGGTGCAGGCAAAATGTGGTGTAACAAACATGAATTGTACAGGCAAGTAGAGATATAACAAAACAATCTGAATCAACATGGTATTGTAAAAGATTTCCAGAAGTCCTAGAAGGAGGGTATGTAAATAACAATCACACATACACCTCCTTCAGCAGCCAAGAGATAGTCCAAAACCAATCTGTTGTCCATTACTTTATGTGTCAGGGAATCCAGTGATCCCTGCAAAGTTTTTGAAGTCCTGCAACAGTCTTATTATGGGTTGGGGAATCCCAATGATTTCTGCAGATTTTGAAGTCCTACAACAGTCTCGTGTCAGAGAATCCAATGGTTCCTGAGGGTTTTTAAGTCCTGCATCAGTCTCATTAACAATTTTTGATGTCCATGAGTCAATTGCCATAACTGCCATGCTCTTTCAGTGGTGGGCACAGTCAGTGATAGAATCACCCGATGTTTCTTGGGTCTTCTTGGCTTCAAGGGTCTTCTCTGTCTCTCTCCAATGGACAAGGCGAATACAACATCTGATTCCTTCTCCATCCGTAGAGATACAAGCAAACCCTATCTTGTTCCTTCCATTCACCACTTTCTGAATTTCTCCACATCACCTGGAAATTATCTAAAGATAGTGGAGCTGCTCGCAACTGAACACTGCCCTTTCTGGTGGGTTATAAAACCTGTCTGCCAGAGCCAGTGAATCTTTATCAAAAATCAAGGAAGTTAATTGTATAAAGAGCTAAATTTAGAAGTTCTGTAGGGTTATCTGTGGCTCCCCCTTTTATTTTTGGAGGAGTGTCTTGATGTTTCTATTTCTCCTCTCTACTATTTTTTTTTTTATTAGAGCTTTTTATTTACGAATTATATGCATGGGTAATTTTACAACACTAACAATTGCCAAACTTTTTTGTTGCAATTTTTCCCCTCCTTCCTCCCACCCCCTCCCCTAGATGGCAGGATGACCAATACATGTTAAATATATTAAAGTATAAATTAAGTACAAAATAAGTTTACATGTCCAAACTGTTATTTTGCTGTACAAAAAGAATTGAACTCTGAAATATTGTACAATTAGCCTGTGAAGGAAATAAAAAAAAAAAATGCAGGCAAGCAAAAATATAGGGATTGTGGGAATTCAATGTAATGGTTCTTAGTCATCTCCCAGAGTTCTTTTGCTGAGTGTAGCTGGTTCAGTTCATTACTGCTCCATTGGAACTGATTTGGTTCATCTCATTGCTGAGGATGGCCAGGTCCATCAGAATTGATCATCATAGTGTGTTGTTGTTGAAGTATATAATGATCTCCTGGTCCTGCTCATTTCACTCAGCATGAGTTCATGTAAGTCTCTCCAGGCCTTTCTTCTCTCTACTATTGCCTGTCCTTGAGGAATAAAAAGGTAATGTCAGTGGTGTGTAAAATCTGATACTGTACATAAAAGTGTGCATGATGTTTATAAGTATATGCCGGTCCATTATCTGTTTATATTGCTTGTGCCACATCCATAATTGCAAATGCTTATATAAGGAATTCAGTGACCACTTGGGCTGTCTCTCTTGCTGCTGGTATTGCAAAAGTAAATCCTGAAAAGGTGTCTACTACAACATGGATAAAAGATAGACAACCAAAAGATTTATAATGGGTCACATCCATTTGCCATATTTCATTGGGTCTCAAACCACAAGGGTTCTTCCCTGGAGGAGGGAGTATAGGAGCGTAGAAAGGAAGGCAAGATGTATAGGTATGTATAGGCTTTTACTATGCTCTTAGCTTCCTCTTTTGTTATCCCAAATTGCAAAGCTCGAGCAGCCTGCTGATATTTAGAATGAGATTCTTGGGCTGCCTGAAATAAAGGAGTATTGGCTAACATGGTTAGAAGACTATCTGCCTTTGAATTACCATCAAAAATAGGACCTGGAAGTCCACTATGTGAGTGGACATGCAAGATATAAATCTTACCTGGATGCTTTCTCACTTGCTCTTGAAGTTTCTTAAAAAGCTGATATATATTAGAGGTTACAAATTATATTTGGGCTGTGGCAATTCTTTGTACCACACCTACTGAATAGGCCAAATCAGATATTATATCTCCAGGATAATAAGAGCTAGAATGATTGCATACAATTCATTCTGCTGAGTGAACTGAAAAGGAGTTCTGACTATTACCTTTATAGTTAAATCATGAGAGTATACAACACAAATGTTATGTTTGGATGCATCTGTAAAGATAATTGATCCCTTAAGAGGAACTTGAGAAACCTTTTCTTCAAAAATTCATTGCCAAGTATGTAATAGCTGGGTTGTGTTTAATGGAGACCCGTATGTAAAATTTGGAGCTGTGACCAATAAAATTTGCTACTCTAGGATGGTTTCACAGCATACATTAATTTGTCCATTGGTATAAAAGGTGTATATCTTCTCAGGTCTTATCCCAGATAATTGTACTGCTCGCTTAATGGCCTTTAATAAAATTCTGACCACAAGCACTGGGTAAGGAGTAAGGCTTTGTTCTGGTTGTACTGGGAGGTTCACCCACTGTCTCCGTGATGGACTGCTGTGAGTGCCTCTTTTGTAGCAAAAACTGATAGTTCCAAGTGTTTTTGAGTGACTCAACCACATTGGATAAAGCCAGTTCAACTTCTCTCAAAGTCTCTTGAGCCATCTCCTATCAATTTCCCAAAGTCATTTAAGGTGTTTAGCTTCTCTGTTCTTAAGGAAAGTTTTTGTACTGTAAACATCTTAGGTTTACTTCATATCCTAAATATTGAATAGGAGCATATCTTTGAATTTTTCTTGAGCTATATGCAATTTGTAGTTCCTTAGTGTTTCTGTGGTCTTTTGTAGACATGCTTCTAACATTTGTTCCTCAGGTTACATTATATTGATGCAAGAATGGCAGCAACATACATTTGGCACATAGTAGGACTATTTTTCATTCCCCATGGCAAAACTGTCCATTCATATCTTATATAAGTCCTGAGCCTTATAAAAAGCCTAAGTTAACACTGGACACTGAAAAGGCAGATCTTTTCAATATCCTTATCCAGAGGGATAGAATAGAAACAGTCCTTAATGTGTATAACCCAAAGAGGCCATTTTCCTAGGCATTTGAGTAGGAGATGGAATTTCAGGCTGAAGTGTTCCCATAATTTCCATCTGTTCATTTACTTTTCTTAAATCAGTCAACATCTTACATTTTCCAGATTTCCTTCTTACAACAAATAAGGGGAATTCCAAGGAGTCCATCAATCTGCTCCCAAGTTATAAGCAAACCTTGCCTCTTTATTAACCTAAGTATGCTTTCCATAGAGCTCCTTGGGGATGGGGGTAGGAGGTGAGGGTAGGGGAGGTTCTTTTCTTAGTATCTGTCGCATTTCAGCTTTTAACAAAGTTTCCTGCCTGTCTATTTTAATATTCACCCTACTTCCTGATTACAGGGACTTCTTTACTGAAGTTACGATTGAGCTTTGTGGCCAGGCCCTTAGTCCGCATTGGGACGCCAAATATCATGGCTGGACTAGCTCCCTGGAGGGTCTCAGGATTAGTCAGAGTCAGGATCAATCAAGTTTTTGGTCTTTAGAGGGAGAAGTGAAGGAGGCAGGCAAATTGCCACACGGCTGTATCCTGGATTCTGGAGTTCAGAGTCTCCAGCGTCTCTCCTCATTCTACCGCCAACTGACCCTGACTTCTCTCCCTCAACCCTCCAATCTTTGCCTGCGATTACCTCACCACCAAACATTCAGCAAGCACTAATGGTGAGGAGAGTCAATCACATCACCATCTCACCTATACATGTATATAGAGCCATTATCTCACCTCAAATAGGTAATTAGCCTTAAGTGCTCTGTTGTTTGATTCAAGCACACATTTTCAGAGTTTCAGCCCTCTACAACCTTAATAGAAAGATGTCTTAAAATAAAGGGAACATTTATTAATATAACATAGAGCTATAATTAATAGCAATCATTATTTGTAAAGGAGATAAACAGTAGAAACTTTTCTAATAAAATCTGAGTAAAACAGTAATGTAATATTAGAAGTGATATCTATAACCGTAAGATGAAGACATTTGTAGGAATAAGCATAGACAAAGAGAAATCAAAACTTTCTATTCACCTCTCTCTCCTAGCTCTTCCTACGCTTTTTTGATTTGCTAACCTTAACTAAATTCTATCATCTACCTCTTCTGTGTACCCTTACCTACTCTTCCATCTTCCCTGCAGCTTTAATCCTACCTCATTTTCTCCTCTAAATTATACCTCAGCCGGTCTTTCTGATAGCTGTACCTCTCTGGAATGTACTTCCTCCATGTATTCCTGCCGAGGAGGGCCTATCCACTTTAATCTAAATTCACTCATCCTAAAATATTGACCTCTCCTACCTAATTGAAATCCTAAAAGAAACTCTCCTACCTAATTGCTAATCTCAACAGTCTGTCATCCAAACATACCTAGTTGCCATACTTATTTAGCTGTATTTCCCCTAAGCATTCACCTCTCAGCTCAATTTATTCACTTCTTTTAACATCTGTTTTTCTAACTCACCTATCTTCTCCCTAGCAAGTCTTAGCCCAATTCTTAGCCCAGATAACAACATTGAGGAAAACTGGACAATATGATAGTTTCCTCAAGAAACAACAGTAATGAAGGATACGAACAGGTTTGAAGCTATCTATAGTCATATTTAAAAATGCTCCAACTCACAAACAACTTTGGGTGGTATACCTCACATCTGTCAGATTGACTAAAATTTTAGTTGGTAAACTGATCCAGCTATCCTAAAGAACAACTTGGAGCTATCTATGCCTGAAAGGCTATAAAACTATGCATATTCTTTTTTTTTTTTTTTATAGCCTTTTATTTACAGGATATATGCATGGGTAACTAACTTTACAGCATTAATAATTGCCAAACCTATTGTTCCAATTTTTTACCTCTTACCCCCCGCCCCCACCCCCTCCCCTTGATGGCAGGATGACCAGTAGATGTTAAATATATTAAAATATAAATTAGATACACAATAAGTATACATGACCAAAACGTTATTTTGCTGTACAAAAAGAATCAGACTCTGATATTGTACAATTAGCTTGTGAAGGAAATCAAAAATGCAGGTGTGCATAAATATAGGGATTGGGAATTCAATGTAATGGTTTTTAGTCATCTCCCAGAGTTCTTTTTCTGGGCATAGCTGGTTCAGTTCATTACTGCTCCATTGGAAATGATTTGGTTGATCTCGTTGCTGAGGATGGCCGGGTCCATCAGAACTGGTCATCATATAGTATTGTTGTTGAAGTGTATAATGATCTCCTGGTCCTGCTCATTTCACTCAGGATCAGTTCGTGTAAGTCTCTCCAGGCCTTTCTGAAATCATCCTGTTGGTCATTTCTTACAGAACAGTAATATTCCATAATATTCATATACCACAATTTATTCAGCCATTCTCCAACTGATGGACATCCATTCAGTTTCCAGTTTTTAGCCACTACAAAAAGGTATGCATATTCTTTGATTCAGCATTATCTCTACTAGTAAAGTATTGTGAAAAGATTATTTTTAAAAAGAGGGGAGAACCAACACATACAAAAATGCTCAAAGCAGCTCTCTTTGTGGTGGCAAATAATTGGAAATCACAGGGATGCCCATCAGTTGGGAAATAATTGAACAAATTACGGTATATTTATATAGTGGAATACAATAGAACAGGTTGCTTTCAGAAAAACCTAAAAAGACTTTATATGAACTGATGCTGAGTGAAGTGAGCAGAAGCAGGAGAACATTGTATATATTAATAACAACAATGTACAGTGATCAACTATGAGATTCTCAGCAATGCAGTGATTTAAGACAGTTTCAAAAATGCTATATGTATCAGAGAAAGAACTATGGAGTCTGAATGCAGATCGAAATGTACTATTTTTACTTCTTTTTTTTGTTCTTTCTTGTGGTTTTTCCCTTTTCTTCTGATTCTTCTTTCACAACATGACTAATGTGGAAATGTACAGATATAACATGTCAGATTGTTTGCTGACTTGGGGAAGGGGATAAGAGGCAATTAGGGAATTGCATAAAATACTGAGAAGTTAACATATCTAGATACACTTAGGATTTCTATAAATAGAATTATAAAATACTCCTTACTTTGCTTGAAGAACACATAGAATTGGAGAGTTTCATTGTAGAAGGGCTAAGTTTTATGAATATAAAAATGACAATAGAATCTCAATTTATTTCCAGATTTCATGGTATAAAAATAATACTATTTCAGGAGTGTTTTACGTAGAACAAGACAAAATAGCAGAATTCATCTGGAAAGGATAAAAGTCAAGAAGCTCAAGAAAAATAATGAAAAAATTAATAATAAAGATATCATTAACCAATTTCAAATTATACTTTTAAGCAACCCTTATTTGAGTAATGATGATCAAATCCATTATTTAAGGAAAAGACTATTAGGAAAGTAGATTAATGGAATAGAAGAAGCAAACAAATGAATACAGTAAGTAACCCATGTCAGAAAACATAAGCTTCTGAGAAAAGGAATCCATTCATAAGTGTTAGGAAAATTGGAAGGCAGCTTGGCAGAGAAAGTAGGATTAAACTATCTTTTTTTCAATATATAAAACATTAAATCTTTAAATATGAATATAATATCAAAAAATTTTCAAAGAATGGAAGCAAGCACCTTTTATTTATTTTTTTGAAGCACCTTTTAAAGAAAGAGTAGGAGGAAAACAACTTAGTGAAACCAATGAGAAAGACTTCATAAAAGAATAAATCAGCAGTTTTGGTTTTTAAAACATTTTAAAGCCTTAGCATAAATGAAATCAATGTAGTTGGAAGGAAATTAGTTGTGGAATAGAGGAAAATATATAAATCAAATCTAATTTCCAAGATAGGTAAGAGAATTGACACACACAAAATCAAGAATCATTTCTCTGCAATACTGTGCAAGTGTGAATTGAATCAATTGTTCTGGAAAATAATTTGTAATTATGCAACAAATGCTATCCTTTAATTTAACAATTCTTCTCTACAAAAAGTCAAGACAAAATGAAAGCTTCCATATATCTATCTATCTATCTATCTATATACCAAAATATGCATAAATTAGAAATAATGTTAGTGTTTTTCAGGGAATATTTGAATAAATAGTGCCATGTGAACATATTATAATATGTCATAAGGAATGATAAAATATAAGGAATTTAGAGAAACATGGAAATTCTTAGATAATTATTCAAGTTTTTTTTTTCTTATAATAAGTAAAATTGGAAGGTCCTTACACATAATGTTAAAGAATAATACAAAATAAAAACAACACAAAAAAGGCAACTGAACTTACTAAGTGATGATAGAATGTGGCCAATATGTCCCCCCCAAAATTTGGTCTGTTGGTTGGTTTTGCCTGACTTCATATATTTCTTTATTATGAGGGAGAGATGTTGGGAAGAAGTATGTAGAAAAGTGATTAATACATTAGAAAATAATGATAATAAATTTTTAAAAAATTATTTAATTTTAATTTAAAAATTGAAAGGATATATCCTTTGTCAGTTATTTAAATTCTGAAAATTCTTTTTTATACTTCCACCTCATCCCCCATACCAAAAATAGGCTTTGATAGGAAATTTGTGGTATAGATTATAGCATACTTAAGACCTATGTTTAAATCCACATGGAAATGGATTTTTAATGTCAGTATTACAATATTTAACCATGTAAGAAGTAGCCTAATGACCACTGACCTGATAACCAGATATCCTGATTTTAAAGCCCTCTCTGTGTTATCTAAATAATATAACATTTAGACAAACCACTTAAATTTACATACTTGCTCAATGAAATGAAAAGGTTAAACCAGTGTTTTCTATCTCTAAATAATCCTGTCTAGTAATTTTAAAAAATAGACTCAGTTACATATTATAAAAAATGTTTGGTTATTATTGATCACCAGTTATTTATTTGTTAATTGCAAGATAGTTCCTGGACTCAAGGAGCTCACCTTCTTAACAAGGAGGATGGGATACAACAAGCAACAAATATGAATAAATAAGGTGTATACAAGATAAATAGTAGATAATTAAGAGAGAAAAAAGGTGGTGGGAAAGGTTTTCTGTTGAAGATGAAATTTTATTTTTTTATGAACTTTGGCTTAGAAGACAGAGATAAGGAAGAGCATTTCACATGCTTAGGGGGCAGCCCACAAAAATATCTAGAGCTGAGAGTGAGTGTTATATATAACATACATATATATCAACACATATGTAATACATATATGTACACAAGTCTTGTTTTTTCCTATCTGTTTAAAACATCTTATTTTAGCTTCTGAGTGAATAATATGTACAATTTCAAATGTGGTATACTTTTGTACATTTAATAAAATGCTATACAATTTCAGCAGTAAGTGCTAAACTTATCATTCTGTACTATTTTTTTTTTTAACTGCAGACCCTGCAACATGGAAAAATCCAAGGCACCTTTCTAAAGGTTTCTTTTATCCACTTGGTTTTGTCCCCTCTTTTTCTATTATAAACCTGCATGTGTGCTTGAATATTTTTTGCCATCTGTGTATGCATTCTTAATTTTTTTTTTCCTACTATATAGATTTAAGGTTTTAGTGATTCTTGTAACCTTTTGGGCTTCTAAGCCTCTAAGAAGTGTTATTGGGTTTTTTTTTTTTTTATGGTGAATGTAATGATTAATATATTTAAAAAATAAACTTAGGCTTATAGTTAAATGTGTTTGTTTCCCGAGATAGAAATTCCCATCTATTCAGGGTTTTCCAATGTGACTTTATAAGAGAGTACCATATTTTCAAGTAGTTAAACACTTCGTTAATGAGAGAGGATCATATTTTCCCGGCTATTCTTTGCCTTTCCTTCCAAAGGAAATCTTAATTAGCTTTAGTATGTTATATGACTTCTACTGTGATTAAATTGTTTTTGGTTTTAGATATACTGTAAAAGACCTCTTTCAAGTTGGTTCTTCTAACTATTGAATTCTATTTGTATGTTTACATTAACACTTAGCATTTTAAAGCAATCTTAAGTTGGAAAAATTAGGAGCATTTATTATAGCTAACTCTTTTAAGAAATTCAGTAGTATCACCTGAAAGTTGTTGCTTAGTGCTTTTTGGAAAATTTAGGAAAAACAGAATCTCTGAATTCAAGAGATAGGAAGAATTTCCAGAGTAACAACAGTTCTTTTTTTTATACACTATGTAATATCTTGAATCTGTAAAGTAGACCATAACTTGGGTCTTGTTTTTTGCTTCTACTTAATATCTGCCTTCCCTTCAATCCCTATGCACCTACACCCCTGGCTTTATATCAAATATATTAAAATGGGGGAAATTTGCTTTAGAGGCTATTTTATATTGGCATGGAGATTGGTGGGTGGGGTGGAGACTAGGGAACTTTCGAGGTCTTCACTTAAAATAAAGTGAAGTCAAATTTTTGAGTAGCTAACAGAAACCAGAGTTTATATATGAATGAAAAATATATATGCTCATGCTCTTTTGTTGTTGAGGTTTTGCTTTATTATATGTGTTAGATATGTTTATTATACACTCTTGGTTTAGTTGAATTTTCACCTTTTTAAGCTTTAAATTAAATATTTTTCTAAGAGAAAGTAGTTTAAAGATTTTCTTAAACTGATTTTTCCTATCAATATCTATTAAAAAAAACAAACCAGAAGAAAAGTGCTTTTGTGGCTCAGATGAAGATTTCAAAAGACAAGAAGGCTTGTAAACACAGGCCTTTTATATCTTTTATATCTTCTTTAGCTACAGTTTCTAATTTTGAAGTAGATGACAGGTCTTTTAACTTTCAGAAGGCATTATATTTTATCAGGATGCTGTGACATGGTACATAGAGAGCAGACCTCATAATTAAGAAGATGTAGATTTAAGTTTTCTATTCTTCTGAGATGTCACATATACTGGATGTAGGAAAGTCTTTCAGTAAAACAGGCAACTTTCTAAGACTCAATTGCAGAGCAATTATTGATCTGCATTTTTCTCATTGGAAATTCCCTATACCAATGAGATATCTCAGGTTTAGACTAAAACAACAATTAAAAACAAAATCTAAAAACTAATTTTTTTTGGTACTCAAAAACATAGGAAAAAATAGTATATTATATATTATTGTAGACAAATATAACTATGAATTTGGCTTTTTTAATTATTTAACTGAAACTAAAAGAATTATTTTTAGTAGTGTCTAAAATATTGGTTATTTGTTTTCAGGTATTCAAGCAGAAGAGTGGGGTAAATTTCTGCATACTAAAAATAAGGTAATTAGACAATACACATGTTTTGGGGAATAATCAGGAATCATTTTGTATTTTAGTAATACTTAAATATTTTTTATTTTCATAGTGAAAAGTGTTTATTGAGTTTCTGGTGTATAATTTTGAAATGATTTTTTTTAAAGCCACTAAATTATCTTGTTCAACAAATTGAGATTTCTATACCCCAAGATTGTGCGGAAAGATTTCCCAGTTCATACTTTGTCTTTTACCTATGGTTAAAGATTTAAATTTTTTAATTTTAATACTTTGTTTTAGCTGTACACTGATTTTGATGAAATTCGACAAGAAATTGAAAATGAAACAGAGAGGATTTCGGGAAATAATAAGGTATGAATTTTTGAGGCTGAAACATTCTTTAGGGTTGGATATTGTCAATAGAAGTAATGAAAACAAATATTTGATTAAACCACTGAAATGAATACATAAAGAATGTATTCTATTTTCTTGAAGTGCTTATACTTTTATTAGATAGTTATTCAAGAAGAGCTTCACAGACAAGTGTTTTGAAACTGACTAAGAAAAAAAGAAGATATGGAAGGACTTTCAAGATCATGAAAATGTCATATACAAAGGCAAGACTGAGGCAGCTTAGGCTCTCTAGTCCCTTACTCATGATGAACTAAGACATTTGGTGAGCTGTGGAAAGGAGTCAGAGAAAAGAGAATACATGGTCTCAACCAAAATCTGGTGGTAGTTACTGTCTTTGTACAGCAGCAAATAATTCATGTGGTTTATGCGTGTTGATAATTAGCTTTGAAGAATCAGAAAAAGCTTTCTGACTGAGACAAAGAAAGTCAAATATGAATAACGTGATTTAATTCTGCATGCATATTCATGGAATAATTAGTTTTAAATTATTCATTCTCTATATATTAATTTGATATTTTTTATAACTTAATTAATTGCATTATTTTAAACAACTTATTTTTAGGGGGTCAGTCCTGAACCTATTCATCTTAAAATTTTTTCACCTAATGTTGTAAATCTGACTCTTGTGGATTTGCCAGGTATGACAAAGGTAAGCATAATTTTTGCTTATTTCACTATGGGTAGGATGTTACCCATTAATTGGCATTTTTGTCTTATAGTAGTCCCCAAAACAGTGTTCACATTCCGTATTCCTTAGCTATATTTCTTTATATATACAGTCAAGAATGGCATTTGGGTAGTTTGTTAGAATCTCGACTATAAGAATTTGGTCTTCATGCTTATGATACTGATTCTTGTTCCATTTGCTTCTTGTTCAGACAAACATTAGCAAATTTTAAGTGCCATTTTTTGTATTATTTTTAGAATTTTATTTAAAGGGAATTTATTGTAATTCTCTTCCACCTTTGTTTTGTTTTAGGTACCTGTAGGTGATCAGCCAAAGGATATTGAACTTCAAATCAGAGAACTCATCCTTCGTTTCATTAGTAACCCTAATTCCATTATTCTGGCTGTCACTGCTGCTAATACAGATATGGCAACATCAGAGGCTCTGAAAATTTCAAGAGAGGTAGATCCAGATGGTAAGGAATAAAAGTGTGTAATTTGTTGGTGGGGAAAAGGAAACAGCCACATGCTTTTAAAAAGGAGGAGGGGGAAAAGTAGTTTTTGTTTTCTTGTCTAGTGCTACTGGTACTAATTATAAATTGAGTAATGTATTTAAATTAAAATTGTTTCTGTTTGCTATTTTTAAGGAAAAATGCAAGATACGATGTTTTTACTTTTTTAGGGTTTCTTTTCTATTTGTTTGAGGAAAATTGATGACCAAGGGATTATCAATGATATGATAGCTAGCATGTTCTGTGAATGCAGGGGTATAAAGCTTATAGGAATGCATAGAGAAGAAATTTAGACTTTTATTTGAAATACATTGATTTTTTTTCCCCTTAATATGTCATGGGTTTTTGAAATGCTATCTCAGTTGTATTATGTCCTCACAGTACTGTAATATAGAATGACTTAAAAAAAAAAATCACTAAAACTATAAAAGAATGACCATTCCGCTTTTGCTAACACTGATATAGAATCTTACTATATTGGTAGATCTAAATTTACCTAACTAAGCATAGATTTTTCTCCCTGAATATCAATAGGAAATTGTTTTTTAATGTGTATTCTTTGTAATTTTAAATATTAGTATAAATATCCTAGTATCAGAAAATAATTCCATTTTTTGGTAGATTTTTCAGGTGAAGAGGACTTTTTCTTTTTCATAAATTGGTTTACTGGTTTTGGTTTGTTTGTTTTGTTTTTGCTTGTTATTGAAGCATTTTATTTTCAAAATGTGCATAATTTTCAACATTCAAAACCTTGTTACACATTTTTTCCCTCTCTTCTCCCTACCCTCTCCCCTAAACATAAAGTAATATATTATTATATATTATGTGCAATAAATATGTTCAATTAGGTGAAGAGAATTTCAAAAAAATTTGAGAAAAGAAAATATGAGTATAGTTTGATTAAAAGATAATCCATCTTTGTATATACAAAATCTTAATTTGTGGATTTTTCTAATTTCCCTATCTATTAGGAAGCAAGGTATAGAGGGCTGAAACTCTGAATCAGACAAGAGAGCACTTAAGGCTATCAATTTGATGTGAGACAATGGCTCTATCAGCATATATTTGGATAATGGCTCTCCTCACCTTTGGTGTTTGCAGAATGTTTGGTAGTGAGGTAATCATAGGCAAGGATTGGAGGGAGAGGGAGAGAGTCAGAAGCACTTGGCCCCTGGGGGAGAGGAGAGGAGAGGCTGGTGACTCTGGAATCTAGAATCCAGGAGAGATCTTTGGCAAGCCTGGTGGCAGCTTGCCTGCCTCCTTCATTTCTCCCCCTAAAGATCAAGGACTTTGATTTATCCTGACTCTGGCTGACCCTGAAGCCCTCCAGGAAGCTAGCCCTTACTTTACAACAAGGGATTTAATGAATAGCATTTATAGATTCTTAAATGTTAGTTTTTAAAAATTCTGTGGCTTTAACTTCATTGAATGTAAACAAAATTATCTTCATATCCTTATGAGACTCACTTATGATTGATTGCATTATACTTGTTTTGAAAGAATGCTATTATTGAATGATATTTTTCATGACTTACTTTTTAAACAAGAAACATCATTTTTGGAGTTGTGTATATTATGCATGTGTTTTTAATTCTTGGGCTTTTTAAGACTAGCTCTAGTTTTTGGATTGATATATTTCATTATTTCTTAATGGATTTTTTTTTTTTTAGGTCGAAGAACTCTTGCTGTTATCACTAAACTAGATCTCATGGATGCTGGTACTGATGCAATGGATGTGTTGATGGGTAGAGTCATACCAGTTAAACTTGGCATAATTGGAGTGGTAAATAGGTAAGCCAGGAGATTATAATTATAATATCTTGGTTTCATTGATAGGCTTTATTTCTGAAATCTATTTGAGGTGCATTTAAAAAAATATTTTCTCATATATTTGTGTTCTTAATAAAGAAGTGAGTATTGTTAGATGCTTCTGTTTTTGCTTTAAATAGAAAAGGAATAATCACAAGAACATAAGAATCCCTATAGTAGAGGAATAAAAAGATTTAAGGACCAATTTGATATTTTTAAAAAAATAAAATTAAAGTGTGAATGAAGAGAACTGAAATTTAAGTTTGTGTCTGTCATTCATTAACTGTATGATATTGGGCCAGTTATTTAACGTTCAGGCCTCAATTTGCTTCATTAAATAATACCAGAGGGTCTTTCAAGTCCTTTCAAACCTCAGCATTCTTAACTTTTCTACTCTATTCTGTATCACACCAACTCCATCGACCAGTCCTCTTTTTTCAGTCAGCTGACAAAAGATAAGACATACATATAGGTGTACATATATATATGTATGTGTATCATATGTTTTAGACAAATCCTTTTTATTATTTTGTGTCCAGGTGCGTAAAAAGGGAAATTAGTAAAGTTAGTAAGAACGAGAATGATTTGTTCATATATTCACTTTAGATAGGAAAAAGACTAATTTAATTTGAAAGCATTTTCTTGTAACAAATTTGTTACTTTCAATCTGTAGGAGCCAACTGGATATTAACAATAAGAAGTGTGTATCTGATTCTATCCGTGATGAATATGCTTTTCTTCAAAAGAAATACCCATCGTTAGCTAATAGAAATGGAACAAAATATCTTGCTAGGACACTGAATAGGTAACATTTCCTATTTAAGTTTTCTTTAATTTCTGTGCTTCCTTTTCCAAGCCAACAGGCTTTCCCCCAAAAAACTTTCATAATTCTCTTGCATAGCTCTCATTCCCCCTCACCCTCATTTTTCTTCTCTTTATTTTTAAAATTCTTTTTGAGCTCTTTCAAGAGAGCCTTTTGAACTTGAAAGTAGTTCAGATTTCCCTTTGAGACTTCATATGTAGGCAGTTTGCAATTGCTCTCCTTTTCTGGGTTTGTATTCTTACCTTCCTTGTTGCCATAGTAGCTTTCAATGGTCAGGGCTCTTTTTGCTCATTTTTAAAATTAAAATTTAAATTTAAACTCAAATTAATTTAATTAAATTAATTTAAACTTAAATTAAATTAAAACTCAAATTTAAAATTTAAAGTTCTGCTCCAGAGGCAGAGTGTCCAATACTGCTGTACTTTAGGAAAGAATCTCCTGCTATATTCCTGTACCATGCCTCCCTGCACTGGTGGTAAGCCATATTCCTCACTGCTTAAGTGAGACAGATCTTTCCTGAAATTTCCAAGTTTAAGAACTGGAAAACTCCAAATGTTGGTGGGTTTTATCATTCCAGAACCTGTTCAGAGGTTTGATTTAGTATTGATTGTGACAGAAATTGGACAAAGCTTAGGCAGTATACTTACTTCTGTCCTCCATTTTGGGTATATATAGTCATATATAGTATTTTTCAGGAATGTTTTAAAACTTCTGTTAATTTGGGATATTAGAGGGATGTCTTATGGACCAAGCCTGATTCATGTTTGCTCAGTGATTTGGGTTTGGGATTTGAGTAAAACATTATATCATTTGGGCTGCCTTTGATTCATTGGGTACCCATATTCCCACATTACTATGTGGGATATGTGTCCAATCAGAAACAATATCATAGATCATTATCTATTTTACTGGCTTTTTATATCTTAGGGTGACCAGGAAGTGATTTTTAATGAATTGACAATCCTTTAAATCAGTTTTATCTTGAGGATTATTTCTGAATCTCTTTTTAAGGAAAACTAGCCTAGACTACATGCAATAGATTTTGATTCTACAAAAGTGATGAATAGAATGATTTCTGGAGTCAAATCCTAGTTTAAGAGGTAGTTCTTCTAGGTGCCTTTCTAATTCTTAATACATTGGATCCCCTGAATCCAGTTAAAATGTGTACATTTTTATTTTGCCATAATATAACAGTAAATTTTGCCTGAGGAATTTAATTAATTTTTTTGGTCACTCCCCATTTTGACTTAAATATTTGATGTCTTTTAGTGTTCAGTACACTTTTTGATTTATGTGATACACGTTTTTAAGCCTTGTGAGATCATTGATGATCTCAAGTTTTTGTGCAGTTTCCATAACTCATATTCTCTTCACCTAGGTTATTGATGCACCACATTAGGGATTGCTTGCCAGAACTGAAAACAAGAATAAATGTTTTAGCTGCTCAGTACCAGTCTCTCTTAAATAGCTATGGTGAACCTGTGGATGACAAGAGTGCTACTTTATTGCAGCTAATTACTAAATTTGCCACAGAATATTGTAATACAATTGAAGGAACTGCAAAATATATAGAGACTTCTGAGCTGTAAGTAAAAACTTATGTCATTGAAATGTTTCTAGTGTACTTTTATAATTTTAGAGAGTTGCTTAGGGTACTGAAAAGCTTAAATTACTTCCCCTGTTCATACAGCCATAGTATCACAAGGTAAGACTTAAATCCAAGTATTCGTGATTCTGATAACAACTTTCTTTGTATTAAAACATTACAACATTTCAAATAAGTATTTCTGCCTATGCTTTTGTACAGTTTATTGAAATAAAGCCTCAGTATTTAATTTAAATTGATATAGGATTAAAATAAAAAAATTTGAGGATTTATTTTGTTGCTAATAAATTTTTATACAAGTGGGTTTATTAACTTTTAACTTCTTTAGCTGTGGAATAAGAGAAAGATCTCCATATTAAAGTATATTTTATATATGAGGGTAGCTATGTGACACAATAGATATAGTCCCAGGGCTGAAGTCAGGAAGATTCATCTTTTTGATATTAAATTTGGCCTCAGACATTTCCTATCTTTGTGATCCTGGGTCCCTCAGTTTCTTCATCTGTAAAATGAGCTGGAGAAGAAAATGCAAATGAATCACTATAGTGTCCTTGCTAAGAAAACCCCAAATATAGTCACCAAGAGTGAGACATAACTGAAAAATAATTGAACAACCACAACAAATTTATATGAATGAACATAGAAAACTTGTAAATGATCTTTTTTTCTGTTACCTATACATGTGTTAGAAACATAATGAATATTACAAATTTAAAGGAAGACGTCTTAACTTTTTTTTTTTTTTAATACTAGTATTATTTGCCTTGGCTTTCCAGATGTGGTGGTGCTAGAATATGTTATATTTTCCATGAAACCTTTGGGAGAACATTAGAGTCTGTTGACCCTCTGGGTGGCCTTAATACAATTGATATTTTGACTGCCATTAGAAATGCTACTGTGAGTACTCTTTTAAATGTAAGGCATATTTCAAAATGAGGCAGAAGGGGGTTGGTGGGTGTGGATATGTGTATAAACACTCATGTATAATAATATAATGTAGTTGGACTTTTCATTTGATATTTTTAAAAAATTAAAAATATATTTTCTTTTCATAGGTAAAAGATGTTAACAATTGCATAGGTAAAAGACATGTTAACAATTGGATCATATCATGTTTAAATTAAAATTACATTGGAAAATAAATTTTTTTTTCAGGGGCCCCGTCCCGCCTTATTTGTACCTGAGGTTTCATTTGAATTATTAGTGAAGAGACAAATCAAACGATTAGAGGAGCCCAGCCTTCGTTGTGTGGAGCTTGTTCATGAGGAAATGCAAAGAATTATTCAGCATTGTAGCAATTACAGTACACAGGTAAGAAATATACATTTAAACAGCATCATTAGTAAAAGAGACACAGTTATACACAAATCAATCTACAATTAGGACACTAGATTTCTAGAACAAGGATAAGATATAGGGTTATAATAAAAAGCAAATCTGCTGATTTGTAAATTCATCCAATTCTTCTGACAATAAATTTGAGATTTTAATTTTTAAAAAAAAGTTTAAAATCCCAGACCTAAAGAGGAATCTCATTGCTCAACATGTTGCATGCAGGTAAGTTACAAAGATTGTTCCCATATGTAGGAAAATTCTTATAATGGCACTTATAACTAGATGGAGCAGTAGATAAGAGGCCCGGACCTATAGTCAAGAAGAACGGGATGCACAGTAGGCTTCAGACACTCAAACATTTTTCAGTTGTGTCGAACTCCTTTATGACCCTATTTTGTTGACAAAGATAGTGGAATAATTTGCCTTTCTCCAGTTTATTTTACAGATGAGGAAAACTGAAACAAAGTTTGTCCCGTGTCTTGTTAGTGTCTTTGGCCAGATTTGAACTCAAATGAGCCTTTCTGACAATCCACTGTCCTACCAAGCTACCTTCTCTAAAACACATACTAGATATTTGAACCAGACAAGTCACTTAACATTTATCTGCCTCAGTTTCCTCATTTGTGAAATGGAAATCCTCTACTGCTCAAAACTGTGATAATGATATGTATAGAAACCTTGAAGTGCTATATAAATGTTAGCCAAGAATTGGAGATTATTGATATCCTTTGGTTGAGGAAATGGCTAAGTATTGGGAATAATGAATGTAATGGAATATTAACTATATCACAATAAGTCTATAAGAATTCAGAGAACCATGGAAAGACTTATGGTTCAGAACCAAGAATACAATGTAATAATGTACAACAATGAAAATAAGAAAACAAAAAACACTTTAAGCCAAAAACCTAAGCCAAACAGTTTGTGAGTATAATAAAGCAGCTTGACCCAGAAAAGATGAAAAAAATCTACTCCTGTAATTTGCTTGTAATTTCACATTGAATATGAAAAATTATAAATTCTAACTCAGTTTATATGCTGTTTAGCTTTGTTAGACTATTTATCTTTAAAAAGGATAAAACTCTGAAAACTAGAATTGACCAAGTAGAAGCTAATAACTCCATGAAAAAAATTTTTTTAAACTCTGGAAAAAAGACTGGAAAAGAAAAACAAAATTTAAGTTATCTCATAAGGAAAAAAAACCCAATTGACTGGAAAACAGATCAAGAAGAGATCATTTAACAATTACTGAACTGAAATACATAGGAAAGCCTTGACATATTTCAAGAAATCATAAAAGTGCCCAGAACTCTCAGAACAAGAGGACAAGTAGAATAGAAAAGGACCCACCTCTTTTTTTTTTTTTTTTTTTTTTTATTTAATAGCCTTTTATTTTCAGGTTATATGCATGGGTAACTTTACAGCATTAACAATTGCCAAACCTCTTGTTCCAATTTTTCACCTCTTACCCCCCACTCCCTCCCCCAGATGGCAGGATGACCAGTAGATGTTAAATATATTAAAATATAAATTAGATACACAATAAGTATACATGACCAAACCGTTATTTTGCTGTACAAAAAGAATCAGACTCTGAAATATTGTACAATTAGCTTGTGAAGGAAATCAAAAATGCAGGTGGGCTTATATAAATATAGGGATTGGGAATTCAATGTAATGGGGACCCACCTCTTAAAAGAAATTTTCAAAGTGAAAATTTCCAGGAATATTGCAACCCAAATTCAGTTTCTAAATCAAATTAGAATTCAAATTCCAAGGTTAATAGTCAAGATCATATGATATAATAGCCATCAAAGAGCAAAGAACTTGAAAATACTATATTAGAGAAGGCAAAGAAAAGAGGCTTATAGCCAAGAAATACTGATTTAACAAAACAATATAATCCTTCAGAGGCAAAAATGAGTATTTAATGCAATAAAAAACTTATAAGCATTCCTGACATGAAGATCAAAATTGTGGATAAAGTTTGAAATGAAAACATAGGAAAGAAGAGGGGAAAAAAGGTAAACATGAGCAGTCACAAAATACTAAACATGGATAAACTGCTTTATATTCTTATGTGTAGAAGATAACATGTATTACTTAAGAACTCTGTTATCAGCAGGGATCAAATGGGGGGGTCAAAGGTAGAGGGCTTGGGAGAGTTTCTGTTAACTTTTGATGATCTTTGTTTAATTAAAAAAAAAAGAAATGGAAAGTGAGGGAAAAAGCAATGTATTGTGGGGTGAAAGAAAAGAGGAGAGGTATAAGATAAGAAAAATTATTTTATACAATTGAGATGTGCAAGTAGAAGGTTGTGGGGGTTTTTTTTGTTTGTTTGGTTTTTTGGTAGGCATTTGGGGTTAAGTGACCCCATGAGGCCTAGTTAACTTTGGGGTTAAGCTTTGCAGTCAAGAGGATCTGAGTTCAAATCCAACCTCAGACATTTAGGTTACTTGGGAATATTAAATGTCTTAGGTTAGATTTGAACTCAGGTTCTCTTGACTGCAAAGCTGGAGTCCCTGCAAGTAGAAGGCTTAAGAAATAAGGAGGAAGGGGTTGGGAAATGAACAAGTTAACTCACTCTTGTTTGAACTGGTCAAAGAAGGGAAGAATACACATATAAACAAGGAGTTGGGGTACAGAAATGCATTTCACTTAACCCAGAAACAAGAAAAAAAGAAAGGGAGGAGTGGGAATAAGAAGATGCAGATGAGGAGGATTGTTTGTTTGTTTCCTTTTTTTGCAAGGCAGTTCTCCTGATTCCAAAATCAGCACTGTATTCATTGTGCCATCTAGCTGCCCCAGGAAGGATTAGTTTTAACTAAAACAAATTCTGGGGATGATGGATTTTAAAGGGGTAATTAAATGAAGAGAAAGGATTAAAATTCTGTTCTTGGATTCTTGATGAAAGAAAGAAGAGGGACAGGGGAATAGTAGTAGGTTGCACTCAAATTAGAGTATTGGTGATGAAATTAATCCTTGTCTTTTATCATCTTCCTTTTTTTCCCCCCAGGAGTATTTTATTTTTCCTAATACATACAAGGGTATTTTTCCGTATTCATCTTTGCAAAATTATGTATTCCAAATTTTTCTCCCTTCTCTTCTATCTCCAGATAGCAAGCAATTTAGTAAAGCTTAAAAATATGTAATTCTTCTAAACAAATTTCCATATTCATCTTGTTGTGCAAAAAAAATAAAATAAAATAAAAAGGGGAAAAAACAGTAGAAAGAAAGAAAAACCCAGTAAAGAAAAATAACAAAAAGGTGAAAATACTATGCTTTAATCTACATTCAGTATCCATCGCTAGACACGGATGGCACTTTCCATGGCAAGTCTGTTGGAATTGTCTTTAACCACCACATTGTTGAAAAGAGCCAAGTCCATCATAGTTGATCATCCATGTAATCTTGTTACTATTGATGAGGTTTAGATTTGGAGAACCCAAATGAAATTGGGGTTTCTGGTGGTCAGGGAGTTAAATGAGGTCTAGTGGCGGCAGAAGGGTAGGGAGTTTTGGGGAACTCCATTCTGACTGTGCAAAGAAGTTCCCTGTAAAGGAATTTATAGACCCGGAAACATAGATTGATAAGAGGTTGATTATGAGGATTGGAAGTAAGGTTAAAGTCTGGTTAAGGAAATAGGTGAGGGTAAAGAGAACATAGCACTGGAAACAGTATTCCAGTGTGCAGAGGCATACTAAGCATAGCATAGCATGGCGTTTTTGGAACCTCTGCAAAGAGGGGATTTTAATTTGGTTCTTTTTATAATGAGAAATTGAACTAAGGGGGCCTGTGGGGAGTCCCAAGTTGGCTCTTTGATGGGTTTCAGGGAGGACTAGGATTTGCTTGGTGGGGGTTGGGAAACCCAAGCAGATCATCAGACTGTGGCCTGAGATGGAGTTGACTCAGATCCAATGAGGGCTGGGACAAGTCTGGATCTCCTATTGGAATTCAAACGATGCTTTTGACTAGGATTTGTGAATCAAAGGTGCAGGCGTCCTGAACTGATAATGCATCAGCCAGAAGGGGCTGGGAGTAATCTGAAAGGAATCACAAATCAATCTGAAAGGAATCACAAAATGTAATTTCTTAAAGGGACCACAGCCTGCTTCACTATCACGCTCCTTTTTTAAAGAAGGCAAGTTACCTTCCCTCTAAGAAAAGGGACTTGAAATGAAGAAAATAAAAATAGAATAGAATGCATGGAAATGTACAGTTAACAATCACAATTGTTAATGGAATGAACTCCCCCATAAAATAGAAGAGGATAATAGAATGGATTGTAATGCAGAAATCAAACAATATGTTGTTTGAGAAAAAAAATTTAAAACAGAAGGTTCCTTTTTAAAAGGAAGAGGCTGAAGCAGAATCTACGATGCTTCTGACCTGAGGCATAAAATGTAGATAGCAATTATAACTTCAGATAGGGAATGGAAAAAATAGACAACTAAAATATGTAAACAGAGAAATTACATTTTTTTTATGTATAAGTATATATGCAATACTTACATAAAACATAAAATATTTTAAGATTATATGATGGACTGGCTCTTTTCAACAGTGAGGTGATTCAAGCCAATTCCAATTTGTGAATCTCCATTCAGTGAGAGCACTGTGGGGACTGAATGTGCACCATATAGTATTTTCATCTTTTTTGTTAGTTTGCTTGATTTTTGTTTTTCTTTCCTTTTTTTTTTCTTTTGATCTGATTTTTCTTGTGCAGCATGATAAATGTGGAAATATGTAAAGAAGACTTGCACATGTTAACATATATTGGATTACTTACTGTCTAGGGTGAGAAAAGGGGTGAGGAGAAGGAAGGGAGAAAAATTTGGAACACAGTTTTGCAAGGGTAAATGTTGAAAACTATCTTTGCATATATTTTGAAAATAAAAAGCTATTTTAAAAATAAAATTTAAATTTAAAAAATGAATGCTGAAAATTTACTTGACATGTAACCTAGGGGGGGAAATTCTATTTTTAAGATTGTAGGTTAAAACTACCATCTCACGTTTACCAGTTTGGCAAAGTTGATTTAAAAAAAAAAAAGTGCAGGAGCTGTGGGAAAGTATGGTTGGTTGAGCTGTGAACTGATGAAAGCTTCCTGAAGGGCCTTTGGAACTTTTTCCAATACGCTGTGAAACTGGTCAAACCCTTTAGTTCAGTAAGACTGAACATTTTATATTCCTAAGGGAGCAAAGAAAAGAGGGAAAGAATCCATACATAAAAAGTATTTCTAGCAGCTCTGTGGTAGCAAAGAATTAGAAATTAGGAGGTGCTTACAATTCAAGAATAGCTGAACAAGTTTATGAATGTGATGGAATGTTTGAAGAATTGAGTAATATGGGTACAAATATATGAATTGATGCAAAGTGAAATATGCAGACACAGAACAATTTAATAACAATAGTTTAAAGACAATCAACTTTGGAAGTCTTAGGAGCTGTCACATAATGACTAAACACAATTTCAAAGGACTCATGATAAAAACATGGTATTCATCTTTTGACAGACTCAAGATTTTTTGTGATGTGGCCAATTTGGTCATTTGTTTTGCTTGCCTATATTTCTTTGTAATAGAATTTGTTTCCCTTGCTGTCTCAGTAGGTGGCCAGAGGAGAGAAGTTAAATTTTTTTCTCTCTCCTTTGGGAAATTTTTTTTTAAAGAAATGCTGTGCCTAATTTGATATTCCTGTAGACCATGGGAATTCATTTGTACTTTTGTTTTCTGTGTTTGATTTTAGGAATTGCTGAGGTTTCCCAAACTTCATGATGCCATAGTTGAAGTAGTTACTTGTCTTCTTCGTAAGAGATTACCAGTTACAAATGAAATGGTAAGCTGTTATTTGACTAATTATGATTTTTGATATTTTAAAAGATCTTTTTTTGTGTGGTTCAACTTCTTGCAAATTATCTTATTTACAATAATGAATTTAACTAAGACTAGTGCTTTCAATTAAGTAACTTACTAAAATCAAGTTTAATATAAAGAAAAATGATCAAATATTAATTCAATTTTTTTCTTTTTAAATTGTAATTTTGTTAGCTTAAATATAGTTTCTCACTAGAACTAAGTTCTTGTTGAATAATATGAATGTTACCAATACTAGTTTATGTAGCCCTATTTATCTAATGTAAAATGTGAAGTTTTTAATCTTAGTTTATGCATATACCATATGCATATCTTAATTACATCTTATTATTTATATTATATATCATTACATATTTATATATAATATTTTATATCTTAATTATAGAGAAGCATTTAAGTAACTGAGTTCTACTTCAATTTGTCTTCTGCTGTTCATTTAAAATTGGATTTCAAGGTTGTTGATGAAAACCCTAATTTTTTTTTTTAACCAAAATTTTTTCTCAAGTATCAGAGTGACTTCTTCCCTAAAGTTCAAGTCCTTCTATAAACCTTGGAGCAGGAACAGATACTGTGTGCTACCTCTCTTCCCTTCCACTGCTTTTCTACTAGTCTCTATCTCCAACAATATTTAGGCACCACACTGCTCTTCCCTGAAACTTTATTTATTTTTGCTGAGACAATTGAAGTTGTGACTTGCCCAGAGCTGCTACTCTGTCCACTGTGTCACTTAGCTGCCCATTTTACATTTATAGCCATATATAAAAAGTGTGTGTGTGTGTGTGTGTGTGTGTGTGTGTGTGTGTGTAGTGTGTAGTACATAGTACGAAATATTGATTCACATACATTCCTCAGAGTAAGGAATAGCATTTGGTCATTGTGAGGACCGAGTTAGCAACCTGAATACCTTAGAATCAGCCGGAGTCAAGATAAGCAAAAGTCCTTGGTCTTTATTCTTGGTCTCTAGGGGCAGAAGTGAAGGGAATGGACACAGGATCTCTGCGACCTTCCTTCTCCTCAGCTACCGCCAAAGTGAACTCTGGGTTGTCTTACTCCACCCCCAATCCTTCCCCCAATTCTCTGTATCCACCAAAAGATCGAACCACCACAGAATACTGGGAAGGACCATTTTCCAAGCATATGCTAATAGAGTATTGTCCAATCGGTGATTAGCCTTAAGTGCTCAGTTGTCTAACTCTAGTGCATCAACTCAAGAGTTTCAGCCCTTTACAAGTCATTAAAAAATTCTAAGAAGCAAAACCATATGTTTGCACATACAATAAATGAGTATGGAACTAAAGACTGATTGTTATGGAAAACACTGTAGCAATTCTGTTAATGGATATGTTAAGTAATTTTGAAATTACAGCATTTTCTCTGACAGGTTTGATTAATTTGAGGTAAAAGTTATTTCCAAAATAATGCTATCTTCTGTGTTTTAGTGAAAATTTTTGGTGTTAAGTATTTAGCAGATTTATAATTAGTGATTTGTCAAATTAAAAATGGATTAATATTTTACAGAATGAATACCCTAACTTTATTTTTTCCCCTTAGGTTCATAACTTAGTTGCAATTGAATTAGCCTACATCAATACTAAACATCCAGACTTTGCTGATGCCTGTGGGCTTATGAACAATAACATCGAGGTAAAAAAAAAATTGTTGGTTCTTGTTTTGTCTGAAAGAAATGAGTTTTGAACTTGATTGTATTCAGAAGTTGAATTAAAATGGAGTTTAACATGGAAGAAATTGAATCAACTGAGTTATTTTTGGAGGCCTTTAGACTAGAAAAGACTAGACTACACAGTGCCAGCTATTCCAGCAGCTGGCAAGATATTTATCCTGTTATGCAGGTTTGTAGAGTGTGCTTTGTCTTGGGCCTACCTGGGTTACAATTAAGTTTTTTGTAAAACCAGTTCCTCTTCATGGACCTACACTTAACACCGTATACCAAGATAAGATCAAAATGGGTCCATGAGTTAGGCATAAAGAATGAGATTATAAATAAATTAGAGGAACCATAGGATAGTTTATCTCTCAGACTTGTGGAGGAGGAACAAATTTGTGACCAAATATGAACTAGAGACCATTATTGATCACAAAATAGAAAATTTTGATTGCATCAAATAAAAAGCCTTTGCACAAAGAAAACTAATGCAAACAAGATTAGAAGGGAAGCAACAAACTGGGAAAACATCTTGACACTTAAAGGTTCTGATAAAGGCCTCATTTCCTAAATATATAGAGAATTGACTCTAATTTATAAGAAATCAAGCCATTCTCCAATTGATAAATGGTCAAAGGATATAAACAGACAATTTTCAGATGATGAAATTGAAACTATTACCACTCATATGAAAGAGTGTTCCAAATCACTGTTGATCAGAGAAATGCAAATTAAGACAACTCTGAGATACCACTATACACCTGTCAGATTGGCTAAAATGACAGGAAAAAATAATGATGAATGTTGGAGGGGATGCCGAAAAACTGGGACACTGATGCATTGTTGGTGGAGTTGTGAATGCATCCAACCATACTGGAGAACAATCTGGAATTATGCCCCAAAAGTTATCAAACTGTGCATACCCTTTGATTCCGCATTGCCACTACTGGGCTTATACCCCAAAGAGATACTAAAGAAGGGAAAGGGACCTGTATGTGCACGAATGTTTGTGGCAGCCCTGTTTGTAGTGGCTAGAAACTGGAAAATGAATGGATGCCCATCAGTTGGAGAACATTTGGGTAAATTGTGGTATATGAATGTTATGGAATATGATTGTTCTATAAGAAATGACCAGCAGCTTGAATACAGAGAGGCTTGGAGAGACTTGCATGAACTGATGCTAAGGGAAATGAGCAGAACCAGGAGATCATTATATACCTCAACAATGATAGTGTATGAAGCTGTATTCTGAGGGAAGTGGGTTTCTTTGACAAAGAGACCTAACTCAGTTTCAATTGATCAATAATGGACAGAAGCAGCTACACCCAAAGAAAGAACACTTGGAAATGAATGTAAACTGTTTGCATTTTTGCTTTTCTTCCTGGGTTATTTCTACCTTCTGAATCCAATTCTCTCTGTGTAACAAGAGAACTGTTCGGTTCTGCACACATATATTGTATCTACGATATACTGAGACATATTTAACATATATAGGACTGCTTGCTATCTAGGGAGGGGGTGGAGGGAGAGAGGGGAAAAATTGAAACAGAAGTGAGTGCAAGGGATAATGTTGTAAAAAATTACCCTGGCATGGGGTCTGTCAATAAAAAGTTATTATTTAAAAAGAAAAAAAAAAGAAAAAGAAAAAACAGTTCCTCTTTTGAATGAAATTAAGGGACTTTGCTTTTGGTAATGTGCCTTGTATTATGCATTTCTCTTTAAGCTTCTCTAATTGATAAATGCCCATTGGGGATTCCAAGCCATTTGTGTACCTACTTAGTTCCATGAGTTCAATTGTAACCCAAACCCTAATTACCCATTCCTCTGCCATAGCATTTAAATACCCTTTCTTAAATTTTTTCTTCTTTTATATATGTACCATAAGAGTATGTTTTATAGGTTTATTTATAAGGAAAAGAAAAATGTGCAATTTCCGAAGTCATATACCATGTAAAGCAAATCAAGAGTATAAAAGTATAATAAACAGAATTTGCTTAGGTGATTGTAAGCTTCTAAAAAGCCATAGCTGGCTATTTTGTCATACTTCTTCCTCTTCCCATACATCCCTCTTCCTCCATTTTAAAATATCAACCTTTACATCTCTTCCTATTAGACCTTTTGAGAACATGCCTCAGCTAGATCTGTGATATTTCCCCAACCTGGAACTCTTCTTACCTATTCCTTTTGTCTTAGGTTCATTTTCAGCCAGCTAGCAAGTCCCACCCCTAAATGTTTGATGAGCGTAAGCTTCCAGATTTCACAAGACCACCCCCCCACCCCCTGCTTTTGTCCTTATAGCACAAGATCTGAAAAGTTTCAAAATCTTTCTTTTAAATATTTTTCTTATTGGATGATAGGAAGAAGTTACTTGCTCTTGGGATCATTATTTAGTTCCTTAGTAACTGTCAGAGCCTAGTGGTGAAGTAGAAGCGTGATGCCTGCTTTTCCTGATCAATCTCTCAGAACAATTCCTGCTTTCCATTGGTCATGACAAATCAATATTAAATGCTGTAGAAGTCCTTGAATTGAACCAGACCTATTGGAAAGAGGAATGCCTCCAAGCTATATCATCCCCTATTAATTTTGTCTCAATAATCCATGATCCTATATTTTCTCTTGTTCATTAGGACTTTCCCTTCTCTTACTAAAGAACTACTCCTTGGGTTTAAGAAGGTGATTATTAAATTAGAGCATTAAGTACTGAGGGACAATAGAGATCTTCTAGTTCAGTCTTTCAGTACTGATCAGTTTTGACACATAATAGATCAATAATAAGTGTTTTTCCATTTATTGAGTACTAATGAGAATATAAGCATTTAGAAACCTGTCATAGAAGTGATTATATGTAATTCCTGTTCATTAGATTCTATTACTCTTAACTTTAAAAATTTACAATGCTTTAAATGAAATGGTCTCTAAATTAAAACTTACCATTTGTAAGATAATTTATCTTTATTTCACTTTAAACACATATCTGATAAGATTCTCAAAGAATTTGAAATGCTACCTATTGAGAGATTTGCTGTTACTATTTGATTCCAAATCATCATAGAAATTCTAGCCTTCCTGCTGTAATTGCTAACGTTCACAATTAAATTTTTTTTTTATAGGAACAAAGGAGAAATAGGTTAGCAAGAGAGTTACCTTCAACAATTCCACGGGACAAGGTAAAGCAATCTTGGTTTTTAATCTGCTTATGTTAATGACACATAATTGGTATTGCTTCAGTTTTGTAATTAGAAACTATATAGTTTTTGTATTTAAAACTTGTAGCAGAAATACATTATTTAGATATAAAATGTTATAAAATAAGATTGTTTCTTAATAATAGGGTCTATTAAGTATACCAGAATAATTCAGTGATTATATTTGAATATATTGTATATTGCCAGATCTTAAGCTTAATTTTTTTTTTTTGTTTGTTTGTTTAATCTTGCGATTTTAACACTATGGGCTACCGCTTGATGTGTGGAAACTCTTCAATAACTTGTAAAGTTATCTGGCACTTAAGTCTGTTACTCATGATTACACTTCCAGTTATTGATAGGATGTGCACTGGAAGTCTATCTGACTTCTAGCCAGAACTCATTTATTATAACATTGTTGTCTATAACATTCCTGCCTCAAAATTTAAATATATAGGCATATTATTAAATTAAGCCATGAAATTGAATGTGAAAGATCATTTTATGCCCGAAGAGATAAATATGCCAGATTTGTTTGTATTGACAATAACATTACTTAAATTTTGTGTACATTAACACAATATCATAATGTACTACTCTTCTTTGGGACTTAAAAGAGATTTGAGAGGGAAGACAAAAGAAAATAAGCATATACCTATAGGTTATTGAACTTGTAACAAAACAAGTATGGAAAATAGGTGTTGAGTTTTTTAGCAAAAAGCTACTCTAACTTTACAAAAATAATTCTTTTTGACTATCCTAACAGAAAACGGAAATGGTTTTTAATTATTGATGACATCTCGGATGGTATGATAAAAAAGCAAAAAAGCAGTCTTTGAAAAAAGGTGAAATGTAATAGGTCTTTGAAAACAGTTCTATTTTTCATATTTATTCTTTTTTTTTTGCAGAGGACTGTGGCTTGATAAGTACATTTTTGTAGAATGACATGGTAGCATCCTTGATTTTTTTTTTTCCTCCTACATTTCTTGCTCTCTTTAGTCTTCTAAAGTTCCAGGTACTTTGGCACCTGCCTCCCAGGAGCCCCCTACTGCTGCTTCTGCTGAGGCTGATGGCAAGGTCTGTTGTGATTCTTAATCTAAGCTCTAAGCACGCATGCCTATCCCCATTTAGTACACAAAATCACTTGCAAAAGAGTTCATCATAATAAGATGTCAAAGTGTTCCATATAAGATTTTGTCGTTACCTTAGAGTACATTGTTAATACAGAAAATTTCCTGAAATTTTTTACTCGGTAACCAGTTTAGGCAGGTTATTCAAGGATAGGTTTCCTTGCTGTACATGCTTACTCTTCCTTGCAGTGAAATATATGTTCAAAATTGAAGTATTTGTCCTTAATTCTTTGAATTTTAATCTATGATTTAATTAATCTCACTTGTTAAATTGCATGTTTAACATGTCTCTTAACAGTTAATTCAGGAAAACAGAAGAGAAACTAAACAAGTGAGTCTCCTGCTTCAACATGGAAATGTTGGTAGCTTTTAGTTCTCATTGAAACCTTTTTTACATCTTCAAAACCACCTTCCTGAAAACAGTCTGTTTGTACAATGACATCTGTATTCATTAGTTTTTATTGTATGTTGTTACATTCATCATATATCTTTTGTCTATCTTTTTGAAGAAAGTGACCAATATTAAGCAGTAACACTGATGATCTAGAACTTTCTGAAATTCTAAATTAAGCAATGAAAAATGATTCTAATATAGCTTTATTGTGCAAGACTCATTAGAAAATAATGGCCTACCCCCCTACTGTGTTATCTCTACCTTCTTATTAATGAGTTTTCATCCAAGAACAGACATTTCCACAGTAAGATGGATAAACTTTGGGGATTAGACTTGCGTCTTGGGGGGAAGGAGGTTAGTGTTGGATTATTATTTAGTTTGTGAATTGTCCCGGGTATCTACAGCTCCATTCTAATTGATAGGATGATGAAAAGATATCTTGATAACAGAAATGATCAGCAAGCATTATTTATTAATTTATGTACCAGTCACTTTTTAGGAGCTAGAAGTTTAAAAAAAAAAAAAAAAGTCCTTAAGGCACTTACCGTCTATCAAAGACAATATTGGAAAGGAAAGGCAAGGCAGTAGCAATTGGGATCAAAAGTGGCTTTGTGTAAGTAGTGATTGATTTGAGTCTTCTTTCAGGAACATAATAGGGTACGGGGTGAAGAGGTTAAGTATCTTTATAGGCAAGCAGCCAATGCAGCGATTTAGATAGATGTTGATGGAGTGTAAGGAAAAGTAGATTGGATTATAAACTACTGGAACATTTTACCAGGACTTGAACAAACAGGGTTAGTATGGTGATTGTTTAATTTGAATTGTTCTTCTACCCCAAAAATTCCTACCTGTATGTAGTGAAGATTCATAGTTCTTATATGCCACTTTTTTGTTCTTTGTATAGATTTGTTAGTATTCATAATTATAAAAATAATACTTAAAAAGCCAAATAAAGCAATTTATATTTGATTATACAAGCAATAGAAAATGACTGAAGTTTGAATAGGGAAGTAACATGGCTAAATTTGTGTTTAAGGAAAATCACTTGGACAACTGTGAGGAGAATGGATTGAGATGAGATTTGTGGAAGACAGTGAAGTGATGAAGATCTGAACCTAAGTAGTTTAATATGAATAGTGAGAAAGGGACAAGATATTGTGGAGGTAGAAACAATCCCCAATCATTTGGTTGTAAATTGAAGGAGATTGAGGAGTAAACCTTGTAATTTAATTATTGAGACCAATTCAAAAAACTAACTTGGGACATTTTACCCCATGGCTAATTAAGTGAAGCAGCTAAGTGATAACATAGTGCTAAGTGCTCAATTAATAATGTTTCAATTCTTTGGAGCAGAGTACATGAGAAGGTCTAGCCTTTAGAATTTTCTTCTGTAATTTTTCTCATGAGAGAAAGAAGGTAGATTCTGAGAAGAGCAGACTAATCTCCAACATTCTGAAAGGGGGAATCCAGAGAAGAAAAAAGATTTCAGTATCCAAACCTAGCTACTTAGCACCTAATACCATCTGGTTTATGTTTATTTAAAAACGTTTGATTTTTTTCTTAAAAGATTTTAACCTGAATAATTTTTAATCAATTTCATGTGTTGCCTACCTTTACATGTCACTTATAATGGGGGTCAATTAAATCTTAGATTAGTTTTCTCAAATTTGAATAGAGGAAGTTTTGACTGTGACCATTTATTTACTAAAGGCCTTTGCAATGCTAAAATTAAATGATTTCAGTAATTTGGTTTAAGCAAGGCAGGTAGGTTATTCCCACTCTATTGATAAGAAAATAAATGTTCTTAAAAGTTAAATAACTTATTCAAGGTCTTATTCCTAGCTTAATTTCTTTTACCCTATATCAAACTGTCATCACATATAAATATTGATAAATGTCATGACTCCATGGCAACTATATTTATATCACTATAGTCAACATAATTTATGTGAATGTCACTTGTTTGTCTTGGGTATTACCTTATCTCTTTAGAGTAAGTTCCTTTATGGCAGATACTATTTTACTAAATAAAGAACTAATGGTGCTTGGGTATTCCTCCAGGAAGGGAGCTTATTACCTGCTTATTTTTAAAAGTTGAGTCTCTTAAAAGTAAATAATAAAAGATGAGCCTTTTTTTGTTGGAAATTAAGAAATGTTAAATACGAAATCACTTGTGCTAAATGTTAGCTGTCACTGAATTTCACTATAAATGCTAAATTCAATTCAACAGAATGTAGGATTATTGTAGGCTTCATGATATATATATATATATATTTGTTGACTTCTCTTGCCACTCCCCCCCAAAACATAACTTTCTTAGAACAAGATAAAATTCACTGTTGAACAGGTTAAATATTATTAAAATGAATATTTAGGACAGGCAGCCTTGAAAATTTAAAAAAAAAAACAACACACAAAAAGGAAGATTTACTTAACACAAAGTGAACAATCCTATTTTTAATTACAGTGAGTTTACAGGTTAAATCAATGTAGAGAAGCCTGAGGTATAATTTTAAGTAACAGATAGTACTACCTCCAAGATATGATATGTAACGTTCTTTTGAGTTGAGAGGAAAATTCAATATAATTTGCAATCATAAAATATATACATTATATTTAAGAATGTTTGTTTTTCTTATATTCTATGAAAATTCACTTTTTGAGGACTTCTGATGAAAATGTGTTTAATAGATAAATTTGATAAATAAAGCTTTGAAATTTTGTGCCCTCCCCAAAACAACACAAAAAAAGTTATTCTGGGTTAGGATTAACACTGAACTGACAATCAAGTTGTCATTTACTTGTTGGTCTTTGTAAAATAATTATTTGTGATCCTGCTCATATCAGACTTAACCCTTGTTATCTCTTTTGGCAAGATTTGGCAAATTTTGCAGAGTTGACAGATATTATAAAGTTAAAGATTAGGCAAGGATCATGAGTGAGACTTGTATATTTCCTGTAATTTTGGAAATAGTATGATAGAATCTTTTTTGAACTATGTCAGATCAAATGGATTCCAGATATTTTACACAGTTGTGAGCTGCTGCTAGTTCTTTCTGGCCTCCATAAAAGTCTGATAAATCAAAATATTGGGGGCTTGGATATGCAGGATTCTTTGGAATTTGAATTCAATGTGAATGTCTACTTTATACCTTTTCTTAGTCTGTATGAGATGGTTTGCATGTGCTTTCACTTTCTTTTTTTCCAGATGGTCCCTGTAGGTGGTATAGGCGATGCAGCTCAAGAACCAGCCACAGGCAACTGGAGAGGAATGCTGAAAACCTCAAAAGCTGAAGAACTGTTAGCTGAAGAAAAATCAAAGCCACTTCCTATTATACCAGCCAGTCCACAAAAAGGCCATGCTGTGAATTTATTGGATGTGGTGAGCATTTGGGGACTGTCAGATAAATATTAGTTATATATGGACAAAACTTAAGTCTAAATATAAGACAAAATAAGTATTTTTAAAATCCTAAAAAGTTGAAAGATGGTTATTTTTAATTTTAAAAAGTTTAAAATTATTGACTCAAAACTGTTGCTTTCAGACCTTTAAAGATATTGTCAAAAAAGTGAAATGAGGCAGAAAGTTAAGATTTTCCTTTCTCTTTGTAGCCTGTGCCAGTTGCACGTAAACTATCTGCCCGGGAACAGCGAGATTGTGAGGTTATTGAAAGACTTATCAAATCATATTTTCTTATTGTCAGGAAGAATATACAAGACAGGTTTGTATTGAAATAAGCTATTATATTGATTTCATTTTTCTATTCAAATTAGTAATTGACATGACCAAAAACAGAACTTTTTTTTTTTAATGCTAAATGTCATTATAATATTAATGGAGAAAAGCCCTTAATATCAAGGATATGAAAGGATATAGTAACCTTAATTGATTTTATAATTACAATTGATTTTTACTTTTTTGGTACTATCTAACTTTAGTATTACTAAACAAAGTTAAATATATATATTGGATTACTTGCCATCCAGGGGAGGGGATGGGGGGAAAGGCCGGAAAAAATGTGGAACACAACGTTTTACAAGGGTGAATGTTGAAAATTATCCATGCATGTTTTGAAAATAAAAAGCTGACCCTAGGCAAGTCACTTAATTCCAATTGCCTCAACAAAAAAGAAAAGGAAAAACTAAAATTTTCTAGAAAGTTAAAAGAAATTTTTTTGGTAGAAATGTTAATTTTCTGAACTAGTGTGCTAAACGGGGAAATGGGAGCCACTAATCCATCCATAAGAATTCCTTCAGGGTGACAAGTTTATTATTATTTTAAATGTAATATTGTCTGTTTTTTTGTTTATGTTGTTAAACATTTCCCAGGTATATTTTAATGGTTTGGGCTGTACTCAGGAGTGGTGTTGTGGACCATGTGTAAATATTTTTACTTTAAAATGATGTCTCTGAGATTTCTACTTGTCATGTAAAATCAGCATTGGTGATAGTAAGAAGAAACATTAAATAAATAAAGCAAACAAAACACTAAATTGGAAAGTTCCCATATATTTGAGCATACAATATTCATCTCCTTATTTCTTAAGAGCTGTTCCAAAGGAATCTCAGAGTTCACTTTTAAAATAATAAAATGGCGAGATAACAAAAGAATTGTTACAAATATATGTATGTTTTCTAAATACTTGGAATATTAAGCTCAAATAAACTTTAAAAACTCCTCCAAGACCACCAACTTTTCATTAACTTTTGTTATTTTCAGTGTGCCAAAGGCAGTAATGCACTTTTTAGTCAATCACGTGAAGGACACTCTTCAGAGTGAGTTAGTAGGACAGCTATACAAATCATTGTTATTGGATGATCTTCTGACCGAATCTGAGGACATGGCCCAGAGAAGAAAGGAAGCAGCTGATATGTTAAAGGTAAAAACCAACCAGCTTTTGGCTTTTTGCTAGTTTTTCATATTTGAGCTATTTATGGAATTTATTTTGAGAGATTATTTAGTTACTGCCTATTGTTTCTTTTATGCTGGCTTTACTTGCACCTTTCCTTTATACTAAAAATATTCTTTTATTTGATTCAAATCCAGTATTTGCTCATTATTGCAATAATCATTGAGCTTGCAAATGTTGGGCATTAGGTTTACAAAACCAAAAACCCCCTGCGTTTATTGGGTTTTATTTTTATCAGGAAGCTAATATGTATATGAAAGTATGCAAAACAAATACAAAGGTGATTGAGGAAGGGAGATATGGTACTTACTAATAGCTATGAAAAATTAGAAAAGGCCTCATGTAGAAGATGGGTATTTGCTAATCAACTTTGAAGGAAACTAGAGAGTATTCCAAAAGGGAGAATGTGGTACACACACTGATATCCTTTCTAGAGCTGACCTGTTAAGCATTCAAACTCTATTGCAGAGACTTGAGAACCACTAAGCCTATAAACCTAAACTCGCTCCATTCAAAAATTCAAAAAATGTCTTTAAAGCTTTAATTTTATTTATTTTCCCCCTTTCTTTATTGCAGGCATTACAGCGAGCCAGTCAGATAATTGCTGAAATTCGAGAAACTCATCTTTGGTGAAGAAATGTACCAGGCATTTATATAGATGAAGATGTTGAAATGACTTACAATAGTTACTGCAAACTTTACTGAGCGTCATTTATGAGTTCTTCTGTATGTAATCTGCTGCAAAAATTTTTGAGACAAAAAGTTTTGCACAAAAAACCATACATATTAAACCCACATTAAATATGAATAGCTGGTTTCCTGAAATGATCCACGTGTGTATGTATTGTTTTGTGTGTGTGTGTTTCTGAAGTCAGTTTACTTATAAACTGATTTTATTATAAGTGGCTTCAAGCATACATAGCTCTTTGAAGAAGAAATAGCTACAGGTTATTTTGTTTGCCTGTAAAGCATGTATTTTTACATATATCAATTGTTCTGGCTCTGATAGGGTATGCAAGTTGCTAAGTATTTGTCATAGATTTATAGAGTCCATATTTCTTCAAAAAATTGTCTTTCAGCTTCTCAACTTTATTTTCAAAATGTTTTAGATTAGATTACAAGAAAGCTAAAAGTTATATGTTAATGATGTATTCTAACTCTGGGAACAAAGTTCTTTGTCCCATTGCTTTAAAAAATGTGCAAATATTAAATTTTGACTTTGAAAAAATTCATACTTTTAATATAATTTTTCCTCCCTGTTGTTTAAGGAGTGAAATAAACAATAGCAGAAGTGTTTTAATGGTAACAGAGAAAGAGGGAAGTATCTATTTTTTACCAAATGAGGGGAGGGAAAGAAGATGGAAGTCATAAAGACATGTCTTCCTTTTATTAACTGCCAGGAAAGATTCCCAGTATCTAAATATAGGAAAAAAGTTCAAGTTATACTTTTGACCACATTAGAGGATTACATTTCTTAAACACCTTAAGATTCTTGAATCTCTGTTTTTGAAAACTTTTGCACTCTTATCAAACAAAAGGCCTTGGACATTATTTTAGTAATGCTTTATATTGTACGAAATATATGATCTTGATTGATTATATATATATATATATAATCCTATTCTGAGGCAAGTTATATGCACATGTAAAATCCCCTATTTTTTGTTCCACATTTTAAGGACCTGAAATTTAAGAAATAATCTCACATTACCTCATTTCATGTCCTTACTAACAGGGACTATCAGTAGTGACAGATCATGATCAGGTTTCTCCTATTTTGTCTCAAGTGTTGGATGAAAATATTACATACATTTCATGGTGAGAAACATTCAAGCAAAGCACCAACTATAGAGATTTCTGAATTTAATGCCTGTTGTTATTGTAAATAAAATTACTGGTGTGAAAGACGGCGCACTACAAAAGTCAATAAATGAGTACTTTAAAATTTTGTTTTAAGTTCATTCTTAAAGAAAACTAAAAAAATAAATTGAAGTTTAATTGCAAGGGTTTTTTGACCCTCACCTAAAAAAAATGAATTTGAGTGTCAGGAAAAAAAAAATGTTTTCTTATAATGCTACTTTTGGTCACCATTTAAGAATGTATGTGGTATTTATTAATCATAAAATTTTAGGACTGAAACCATGGAGATCATTTATTGTAGCTCTTTTCTCATTTTACAGGTAGACCACAATTGAAAAACTTTGAATTAGTTCACAAAACTTAAATGGCAAATTTAGGTCTCTTAAATGATTCTCAAACTGAGTATTCTTTTGCCCACTTACCTTTAAAAATTGAGATTACTCTTAATCCTTGGGTGCATTTTAGCCAAAACCCCAATTTAACTAATTTTATTAGCCAGGGATTTGACAACCTTGCTAAGTTAGAGTCTGAAGATCTAGATGCAGAAATTCCTTAATTTAATCAAAGACTCTGCATTAGTGCTCTCATACTGCCATCTTTATTATATTTAAATTACTATTACTTAACATCTTTTTGATTGTAAGTCTAAATTATACTGTATCTTCAAAAATTATAAAACTAAGTAGGCTAACATAATACTTCCATCATCCTATGATTCATGTAACACCTCTGATTTTCAGTGAACTACTAATTAAGTGAATTATACAATTCTTGTTGATAAGAGAAGTTTAAGTCGAAATGATGGAACTTTTTTATTTCAATAAATCTTTTATACTTTTAACACATTAAATTTTCTCTCCCAAACTGAACATTTTATAAATATTAATATTTTTCTTTTTCATAAAGAGGAAAGTGAGATGGGTTTCTTTTTGTTTCAAAACCTTTTTTTCCCTCTCCCAAGGATGAAGTCTACAAATTCTTGTCTTTTATATAAAATGGCTGTATAATAAAATATGCAGTCTTTGCTTCCCACCAGTTGTCATATAATATAGTAAGTAGTAATTAACAATCCTTTTTATTTGCTTTTTCTAAACAGTATGCACAGGTAGTAACAAAATTCACTGACACCGCTACTCTTTTCTTGAGAGAAATAAAACATCAATTAACCTACACAAATATGGTAATTAAACTGAGAATATCAAAATAAAGATGCTGAAGCCAATTCATCTTTAGACTGCTGGCATAAAATTTTTATTAATCAGTAGGTCATAAATTTTCTCATCACAGCTGAAGCCACTTTATGATATAGAAATTTCTCTTTCCTATCTTGAGTAGAGAAAGTCCATTTTTGAGGATATGTTGTCCAATTACTAGAACACTTTCTGGATTAGTTACTTGTTTGTGATTTATACTGACTCCTCCTTCTGTAATCATTTGGTACCTAAAAAATAGAAATTTATAAAAAGTAATCTGATTTATTTCAAATTTAAATACACATTTATTAGACTATATTTTGGGTAGGTATCCAACTTAAGAGAGTTCTGTGCACTTATTTCTTTTCCTCAAGGAATTTTGAATAAGTCATTACAGTACAGAAAAACATCACTTTTTTTTGTTTTGTTTTTGTTTGTTTGTAGTGTGTAAGAGCTTCTAATGTAGTGTGTAAGAGCAGAATGTAACAACCTGGGTTAAAATTGTAGCTTCCACCATTAGTAGATGCATGACTAACTATGTAAACTATGTTCTGACTTGGTCATCTATTACTATTATTAGTGTAGAAATATTTTTCAAACCTTAACCTGTAAATAACCATGTGTTATTCCCATTTTCTCTTTTCATGCTTTTGAGTGAAGAAAATTAGGCTGCAATGTTTTTTTTTTTTTGTTTGTTTTGTTTTTTAACTTTTGCTTGCCATATTGTTCAATTAGCATAGGTTTCCAAAGTTAATAAGACAAAGAAAAGAGATGTTGGAGAATGCAAACTTCTTCATTAGAGGGGGAAAATGACTGATAAAAATGCATTAGTTAATGGAGCTCTTAATTTACCTGGATCATCCAGATACTTCAGATTCAATGTTTAAATTTCTGATTTCCCTGTTTCTGTATTTTCCCCATTCTTGTTTGCTGAGCCTCCAAACTTAAAACTTTTTTTTTTTTATACTTTTTGCTCAGTCAACAAATCTTATTAATTTTAAATTAGTCTTTTTGATCTTCATGTTGATTAGCATTAGTTAAAATCCTGTATCAAAACTGTCAATTTCCTTTCTTCCATTTCTGGCTTTTCATTGTATTCTCATTTTTATTCATTCTTACAAACTATCATCTATCAAATGTTGGCTATAAACAGAAAGCCCCACAAGTTACAAATAAGTGATTTCCTATCAAAATATTATTTAAATTTTGTGATATCCAGTTTTTGGTAACTGAATATCTTTCCTTGAAGTTTCCAATGCTTATAGCAATGCTTGGCACAAAATAAGTACTGAATAAATGCTTTTTGATTTAACATACATCTCAAAATATCAAAACTTTTAAGTTCTAAAAACTGATTTTTCCTTCTCATTCCAATACTCATTTTGTATTTTTCTTTGTTTCATGAGGTTCTCATGGTCAAAGAATGAGCCTCTCCCTCTAGTGTCAATCTACCAGTCCCTTCTAGTCTACCAGGACTTCTCCCTCAACAATGAACAATTGAAAGTTCAACAATGCACTTTTTGGAAGATAATAAAATGTATTAGTTGTATCAGGCAGAAAAAAAAAAACTGCTTAACTAAAATTCATGATGTTTGAACTATGCCTTTGGACATAATTAATAATTAATATAAATCTTACCCTCTTGGACCATGTGGAATGGCATTTGCTTTGCGACATATATCTAATACACTTGTTCCAGGATCAAGAACCAATTCAGAGAATGGAGCTCCTTTAAATAGCTCTTTTAACTCTTCATCAGACATAATTTCAAGCGCATCTATACTGCAGTGATAAAGGGCTTGTGTACACCTGAAAAAGATGAATATCTGAACATTTTAATAAACGTATTTATTGATGATTTTGACCCCAAAGCAATTTTAAAAGTCATAAAATTTTCTAAATGGAAGGGCTTTTAGGAATTACTTAATCCAATATTCTCATGTTATAATGTGAGAAAATACTCTAAAAATGTCCAGGTCAAATTTGGTTAGTAACAAATTTGCAGCCTAAATCTTAGATCACTTCTTCTAACTATAGCCGTTAATCTTTTGAATGAAACTTGTCCCATATTTCATTGTAAAATCTTACAAAAGTGATGTGGCTTCATATCTTCTAGGCTAGCTAAGATTTGAAAAGATTACCTTTTGGCAGACTGTAATCCTTCTTGGCCATGAACAAATTTTGTTACTTCTGTTGCAAGTCGTATCTGAGGCCCCCATTTTTCTGGTGCCTTGGTATGCATCTGCATTATATCTTCAATCTCGGGAAGGGGTAAAAAAGTGAAGAGTTTAAGGTACCTTAAAGAAAAAAACAGCAATATATTCTGTATTTTCTATAATATTTCCATAATCTTTCCTAACTTCCTTACATTTCAAATATTAATCTTCAAGTATCAATTTTCAAAGAAATCTCTAATGTTTTGAATATTTTTAGAAAAATACTATGCCTATCTAGAAAAGACCATATATCAGCACTGCCTAAATGAAGAAAATAATTTTGAACAAAATTTGGAAAACCCTTGTGAAAAGCTTAAAAAAAAACCAGAAACAGAGGCCCAAAACTACTGACAGCAACAAAGAAATAAATTGATGTTTGCTATTTGGGAAAATAACACATGGCATGGCATGGAAATTATTTGGGACAAACAATAACAGATTTTGCACCTGTTTATTTCTATTGAAAAGAGGTTCGCTTGAAATGACTAAATGATTTATCTAATGATAGATACTAGACAGTTAATTTCCCTACCATTAATTACTTCTTTGTCACTTGAACATTACTTCATGACATACATACCTTGCTGCAATTCTGTGATTTTTTGAAAATAAGTGCTATGCAATCTAGTGTTTGATAAACCCCCAAAGATCCTAACTTTTGGGATAAGAATTCATTATTTGACAAAAACTGCTGGGAAAACTGGAAATTAGTATGGCATTACCCACACTTAATACCGTATGCCAAGATAAGATCAAAATGGGTCCATGACTTAGGCATAAAGAATGAGATTATAAATAAATTAGAGGAACATAGAATAATTTACCTCTCAGACTAAGCTGAGAGGAAGCTAAGGAGGAAGAAATTTGTGACCAAAGATGAACTAGAGATCAATATTGATCAACAAAATAGAAAATTTTGATTATATCAAAATTAAAAAGCCTTTATACAAACAAAACTAATGCAAACAAGATTAGAAGGGAAGCAACAAACTGGGAAAACATTATCACAGTTAAAGGTTCTGATAAAGGCCTCATTTCCAAAATATATAGGGTCAATTGACTCTAAGCCATTCTCCAACTGATAAATGGTCAAAGGATATGAACAGACAATTTTCAGATGATGAAACTGAAACTATTTCCTCATATGAAAGTGTTCCAAATCACTATTAATCAGAGAAATGCAAATTAAGACAACTCTGAGATACCACTACACACCTGTCAGATTGGCTAAGAATGTTGGAGGAGATGTGGGAAAACTGGGACACTGATGGACACTGATTGGATTCACTGATGTGAATGAATCCAACCATTCTGGAGAGCAATCTGGAATTATGCCCCAAAACTTATAAAGTTGTGCATACCCTTTGAATCCACAGCATGCTATGCCAAAGAGATACTAAAGAAGGGAAAATGCCAAAATGTGCCAAAGTGTTTGTGGCAGCCTTTTTTGTAGTGTTTAGAAACTGGAAAAATTAATGGATGCCCATCAATTGGAGAATGGTTGGGTAAATTGTGGTATATGAATGTTATGGAATATGGATTGTTCTGTAAGAAATGACCAGCAGGATGAATACAGAGAGGGTTGGAGAGACTTACATGAACTGATGCTAAGGGAAATGAGCAGAACCAGGAGATCCTTATATACCTCAACAACGATAGTGTATGAGGATGTATTCTGATGGAAGTGGATTTCTTTGACAAAGAGAAGATCTAACTCGGTTTCAATTGATCAGTGATGGACTACACCCAAAGAAAGAACACTTGGAAATGAATGTAAACTGTTTGCATTTTTGTTTTTCTTCCCGGTCCAATTCTTCCTGTGCAATAAGAGAACTGTTTGGTTCTGCACACATATATTGAAAAGGACATACTGTGACATATTCAACATGTATAGGACTGCTTGCCATCTGGGGGAGGGAGGGATAAAGTCAGAACAGAAGTGAATGCAAGGGATAATGTTGTAAAGAAATTTTTTTCAAAATTAAAAAAAAAAGTGCTAAGTTAAAGTAGTTTAAGAATATACATAAATTAAATACTGTAGTAGTTTCTGTTGATGTGGGAAAATGAAGCATATAAAGGATTCAGACCTGCAATGAAAGTGGAGTAGGTTGAACCAAAAATACAATGGAAATGCCAACATTTACTGGTGTAGAACTGAATTAACAAACAAACAAAACTAATCAACAACCTAACAAACAAAGAAGGTAAAAATACTTTGGTGGGACCTAGCAGGTTCTCTAAAGTGCAATGTTCTTGAAGTTTTCAAGAGCAAGATCAGTAAAAATTACTGATTTGCTATGAAGAAAGTGTCATAGGCAAGACATCAATTACCAGTCTAGAGAGACTGAAGATCAGAAAAGGAACTTTACATTGAAACTCATTTTTCAATTCAATGTTATTCATTGAATTCATAATTCAAAGTCCAAAGTATTTTGGACATCTTAAAACTGAAAAACATTTTCCTATTTAAATTTAAATATTGTATAAATATGTATGCCTATGTGGGATTTAACATATACTTCTCCCATTTTTAACCTATATTGGACTACTTGCCACCTAGGGGGGAGGGAGGTGGGAGAAGAGGGGAAAAAACTAGAACACAAAGTTTTGCAAGGATTAATGTAGAAGAATATGCTTCGAAAAATCAAATAAATAAATAAATGAAAAAAAAATAGATATACATATATATGTATATATGCAATCTATCAACTAGTACAGCTACTGGCAATAGAATGGAAATTTGGAAATACATGATGAAAAAGAAAAATTCACTATAGATTTAATAATTCTGATCGCAAGCAGGATATCTAGAAAATTTATCTCACTTATTTATCCCACTTGGGATAAATTTGTCAGAGCCAGAAGAGTGACACCTCACACTGTTCCAGAAAGGAAGATTCAAAACCTCTAATTCAGAATCTAGCACCTAATGCTAAGCATTCAGAAATCAAAATAAGACTTCTCTGTTTTAAATAACTTAAAACAATATACATAGAATTTTTGCCAACCCTCCTCTGTGATATGCTTCTTCATCATCTCTTTTGCATCATGGTCATCTTTTTTTTTTTTTTTTTTTTTTTTTTAACACTGGTTTTAATACTGCAGAAATCCTTTTTCTGTTTATTTCATTTTGCTTTACTCATATAAGGCATCATTTAAGGTTTCAGTGAAATTGTCCCTTTCAACATTTCTTACGGCAAAATAGTTTTCATTACATTCATCTGTTTATCAAAATTTATCCTCTTTTAGCTTGCATTTCTTAAAAAAAAAAAAAATGCTGCTATAAATAACTTTTCTTTATTTGGTCTTCCTGGGGATTAAGCTTAGCAATAATATTGCCAGGTCAAAAGAGGCAGTAAAATTTAATGACTTTTTTGGACATAGTTTGGAAATTGTTTTCTAGAAAATGCTTTCCAGACTAATTTGCAAATTTTTCATTTCTATAGTATTATTTTAAATAACATTGTCTAATATTGTCCAATCCATTTGCAATGGAATTTTAAAATCGTGTTCTTTGGTGGGTTTTCTTGGGGTCTCTGGAGGTCTTTGGGGCAGCCTTCTTTTCATCAGATGTTAAAAGTCCAAATCCTTTACTTGTCTCCTTGCCTGGGGCCTAGGCTAGCTTTCTTAGAGGCCTTCAAGTGCAGGAAGCCAGGCCAGCCACCACAAGGCTGATGAAGATGGAATTATATATGTGTGTGTGTGTGTGTAACATATATGTAACACTTCTCCAAAAGATATCATGTTGACAAAAAAAAAAAATCGCTAGCTTAAAATGACTAAACAAACATTTGCTATTTCCTTCTCCAATACTTTTACAGATGAGAGGAAACTAAGGCAAATGGTTTTAAGTCACATTTCAACTCGGGAAGATGTCTTCCAGCTCTAGCACTCTAGCACACCTTACAAAAAAAAATGCTTTAAAGTATTTTAGTAGTATTTCACATTATTATGCAATTAAACTACAGGTATTGTCAGTCACACTGAAATCACTTGAAATGATTATACACATATAAAATATACATTATACACGTATAAAATATACATTATACTTGCACATAAAGAAAACCCTTATGGTAAGTAAGTATAAATATATACAATTAACAACAACACAAAGCCTGCAAAGAATTTTTTTTAGAGTATATCAGATAAATTCTAGGATAATTGTTTACTAAAAAGAGAATCATGTTGGTTTGCTTAAGCACTTTGGATTAAAGAATGTTAGAGCTGCATGAAATAATCTAAATACAGGAAAAGGAACAATACTTAAATTTTTGACTTGTAATTATGGGATTTATATATTTTTTCTGTAGCAAATTTTATCTCTCAAAAATCATCACTTACTTTTCTATACAGTCATCAGGCTGTCTGACAAAAAATTGATAAAATTCAAAAGGAGATGTTTTGTCTCTGTTTAGCCAAACAGCATTGCCAGCAGATTTTCCCAGTTTAGCTCCAGTTGTACTAGTAATCAGAGGAACAGTGATTCCAAATACATCTTCTCCAGTCATCCTATATAATAAAGAACATTTTTCAGTGTTAACTTTGTAATTCTTACAAAGTTGTAAATACCTTCCAAAGGCACATTAGAAAAAATATGAGCTAGATAAGAAGCAAAAATAGATGCAATTTATAGTCTCTCTCTTAAAATATTACAGCTGGAAAGGAATGGTACGGAAAGATGCATGGGTGGACCTATGCACAAACAGACACAGATAAGACACACACGCATGTGCTGATAATTAAAATTAATTTTGCTAAAGACCTGAAACTAGGACTCAGATCTTGACTACTAGTTATAGTAACTTCTCATCTACTCCATTCGAGTAGCACTTGCATGAATTCTTCAATTGCTCTACTATCAAGAGGCTGATGACTATACCTCAAAATCCTTTTACAAAAATATGGCTCATGTTTATGATTTTAAAAAGCATTTTTTAAAATTGATGAACCTTATGGATGAGGTAGTAGAAGCATTATAAGTGACCACTTTGATTCTCTAATTCTTTCTAAAGTACTATATGGCATATTTGTAATATAGAAATCAATTGCACTTTGTGAATTTTAAATGTCTCAAGATAATCGGAAATACAGTTTGCAGAATGAAGGACTTTCAAGAGTAACTAATTCCAAAGTATTTAAACATAAGGAGCCCCATTAAAATCATAATTTTAAAAAACATTTTAAAATCTAATACAAAAAAAAAAGAAAAAAAGGCAAAAAAGAAAAAATTGTCTTATGTGAGAGGATTTCAAAACGTAGTAATTGACATTTAAAGCATATATACTAATATGTACACTGTATTCAGAACTGTCCACCTTTTCTTTGTTTCCTTGTAGGTTTTCTTTTGTTCTCTATATAGTGAACTTTTAATTCTTTATTCCCCTTTCCTCTCCACCACTTCCCCCAAACAGGCTGCAGTTAAGCATGGATATATTTATATATACGTACACACACACACACACACACACAAATACACACTCCCACACCTACTTATAAATATATAAAATTATCTAAAACTAGTAATAAACTAGTAATATGTTTGACAATGTAAATTTCTTTTGTTTTTAATCTTTTTAAACTTTGATATCAATAATTACCCCCTCTTAATTATTAATACAATAATATAGTTGATAATTAATTAATAATTAATAGTTAATCTCCCCTGCCCCAAAGATCCCTCCATTATCCTCCCTTTCCCTCTCCATCCATTTTCCATTAATCTACATACTTTATGCCATTGCCCTTAATCTGTACGTCTGCCTTATTCTATTACCTTTCCCTCTAATTTCTTTAACGATTTTTGGAGTGTATTATATCCTTCTAAGCGAAGATATTGACTTGCCCAAGGTCACACAGCTAGGAAGTGTTAAGTACTAGGATCAAATTTGAACTCTGGTCCTCTTGACTTCAGCTCTGGTGCTCTATCCACTGCACCACCTAGCTGCCCATGTATTCCCCCCCTTTAACTCATTCACTATGTGAGTAGTAATGTACTTACTTCTAGGCATCCTCTTCCATCTAATTCCTCAGTGTCAGTTCTTGCTCTTATACTTTATTTGTACAGCATAATTACTGTTTTTACCTCTTCCTACAATTTTGCTTTTTAAAGTCATACCATATTCAGCTCTACCTTTTCTTTCTTTTGGATTATCCAATTACTAATGACAATCTTAGACATATGATTTACATTTCCGCATATAAAACATAAAGTTTATCCTTAACTGAATCCCTTGAAATTAGCCTTTGATGTTGGTTCTTATATGTCAAATTTTCTGTTGAGCCTATTTGTAACAAAATCCTGACAATCTGACAGTTCACTGAATGTCCATTCCTAGGATAAGGAGGATGTTGCCTCTAGCTTCAGGTCTTCCTTCAATTCTCTCTGGGCCTAGAACCTAAAACCAAGAACTCTACTGGCTTCTGCCCTCACCAGGCAGAAGTGTATGGTTTCTTCTTGCCCAGGGTCATATCTCTCAGTTGGCTCTAGCATTCCCTATCAGCAGAGGTTCTCTCAGTCTCCCCATGAAGTGAAGCTCAGTAAGTTGAGGTGTCTTGTCTGAGAGATAGGATTTAACCTATGTCTTTAAATCCAGTAATATGTCTATTACATTACACCAAATCTGTTATACAAGAACTAACTAAACTGGAATTCAACACTAGAAAACTGGCCACCAATTAATAATTTTCTGTTAGCCACACAGCAACTTAAGAAACCAGATATATAGAAAGGATACAATCTGTGTTGGTATAAAGTACTCACATCAATTAGGTTATAGATGCTTTAAATAAAAGTTGCCCTATGAAGTCACATATACAAGGTAATTTTGCTTAACTCTTTTGTTGTTACGAGAGAAACGACTTATGAAGCAAGGAGGTATATAGCCAAAATCTAGAAAGAGATGTGAAAAATAAAGTGTGTCAATAAAACTTAAATATAAAATAGCATTATAAACTGGGGGGGGGGGGGGGGGGGGGAGAATATATAAGCAAAACCAAAAGGAAACTTTCCTCTAATATTTTGAATCATATATATATAAAAAAAAAGATTTTACCAGTTCTGCCTTTTATGGCATTTGCAACTATACTATCCAAGTTAACTACTGGATTTCTTACATTAATAATTTGTTAGTTAAAGGCTCAAAATTACACTATCCTGTGTATTCAGACTATTTAAGTAATGATTATCATATCCTTTTGACATAGTGAATTCCCAGTCACTGGAGTTTGCCAAGGAGGGGGACCAAATATCAGGGATATTATAAAAGTAATTCATATTTCTGGTAGGAACTGAATTAAGTTTCCATTAGCTCTATTTTGTTTTATCTTAATTTGTATAAATCTTATACTTGTGATGCATATACGATTAAATTTATGTATATGTATTATTTTTTATCCATATATATGTCTTGTCTTTGTATTCCAGTCTTAGTCTAATGCCTCGGTCTAGAGCAAAGCTTTTTAAACTTTTTTTATTTGCAATACTTTTTCACCCAAGAAATTTTTATACAATATTGGGATACCAAAAGGGTTTACAACTCAATATTAAAAAGCTTTTGATCTAGAGAAAATCTTGAGTCCCTGGAAGACTATGCCAAGGAGAACACTTACTTTACTAAGTCCTAAGATGATGGCAAGTTTTAAGTCTGAGTGTAGCAATGGACTTATGTTGTCACCTAGCTAAATTCTGAAAAACTCAACACCAGATTAATTGAGGCCACAACAATCAACCAGGATTATTGAGATTACAATCTGCACTCATGAATGGAGTGTCCAGAAATATGAAATCATATTATCTTGATAAATTGAGTTTCTTGAAGGAATTTATTTTATTTATGGGCCAAAGTCAACTGTGTCTGCATTTAGAGAAATAATTTGGCTAAATTTTATGAGATTTATCCATCTTCCTGTACCATCTTAGGGGAACTAACCCTATTAGCTCTGGAATTCTTCCCTATATCTCAAAAGCCAGACACTCTTGGTGAGTGTCACAGAGCCCACTATATCTAGCCTGTCCCAGTTATGTCCACTTCTGCCAATTTCTTGCCATCTGTCACTTTTTGGACCATTACACGTAGTCTTAGACCCTATCCTTAGACAGTCCTTCTACTCTGTTTTGCTTTAGTTTCTGAGGAGAGTTAACCTTTCTTGCTAAGGCCCACCCCTCCACTTCATTCTTTAGTTTCTTCAGGAAACTCATTCCAAGGATCATAACTCTAATCTTCAATTTCCTTTTTTCTGCTGATTCTTTCTTTGTTACTTAAATCTTTCCTCATGAATCACTTTATATTCATTGCCTACATATCCTCTTACACTGTGCCTTCCACTCTCACCAATTACTAAAACTATTTTCTTTAAATTTACCTTAAATTCCTTAAACTGGGAGCCTTTACTTGGGTCTTCATCCTATTTGAACACTATGCAGTACCCTCTCTTTTGGACACTTTCCTACCTTGAATACCCTGGTATTGTGCTCTTACTTTGCCTTCTCTTTTGCTAGTTTATCATTCATTTCTAATCCCATGAAATGGGGTTGTCCTCCAGTGCTCAGTGCTGAGGCCTCCTCTTTCTTTCTATAGGCTTTCCTGGTGACCTTATCTGCTCCCATATGTTCAATTATTAGCTCAATGCAGATTAGTCAAGAGCCAGCTAGGTGGATAAAGTACCAGACTTGGAGTCAGGAAGACCCAAGTTTCAGACACTTCTACATGTGTGACAAGTCACTTAACCCTGTTTGTATCAGTTTCTTCATCTGTCAAATGGAACTGTGGAACTAAAGGCCAAACCAGTTCACTAATTTTTTTTTTTTTTTTTGGCCAAGAAAACACCAAATGGGATCTTGAATGGGACAGGACTGAAAAAAATGCAGATGCTTTGCAAATTTACTATATGTAGTCATATATCCTTTCCCCATATCCTGCCCTACAGCAACTGCCTACTGACATCTCCATCAAGATCAGTACATCAAATCTTACAGAACTTAACAATTTTCTCCCTTAAAGCTTCCTCAAACATTCGTTTTTTCAGTAGAAGACACCATCATACATCCTGATATCCAAGTTTACAATTTCAGAACCATTCTCTTTCTTAATTGCTACTAAGCTACTAACATTTCACTGACTCTACCTCCTTTCCTTTTCTAGCTTACATCCGTTTTTATCAATTCAAATAACTGCCGCCACCCCCACCCCCCCAAGTTCAAGTGCTCACTATCTTTTGCTTGGATAGCCTATTGCAATAATAAAATCTGGTCTCCCTGTTTCAATCTTGGTCCTCTCCATTCATCTGGTGCACAGCTGCCAAAATGTTTGGCATTCCTCTGCCCAAAATATTCCAATAGCTCTAGAATAAAATAAAACCCCTCAGTCTGATAACTAATTTCCAGTTTGGTCTGAATCTTTTATTTTTTTTTTCCAAATTTCACAGTATTCTCCTTCCTAAATTTATGTTCCAGAAAAATAGATCTACTACTTTTCCCTAAATTAAGCATTTTGCCTCTCACTTCAGCATCAACCATATTTAAAACCTATCTTTTCATCACTTTCTTCCTCCAAGGGTCTCCCTTCCTCTTCTCCAGAGGTTAATTCCCAGTCTTTCCTCCCTTCTCAAATTTCCTCGAATTTATTTATCTGGGTCCAAAATAAAATCTCAATGACTGGAGTTGGGGTAGAGAGTGATGCGAGGATGAGAGGACACAACTATCTTTTTTTTTCTATTTGTCTTTATACTGCCTAACACAAAGTTTCGAAACTCGTTAAGCCTGCGCTGCCTATCCCCAACCCACCTCCTCCACAGAGCTAGAAGCAACCTCCATGCCTGGAGGCCCTTACTTGTGGATGAATTCGTATCCAGACACTATGTTGCCCAACTGGTCCGAGCCTCCGAGCTGGATGCGGCACCCATAGCGCTGGTGCAAGTAGTAAAAGTCGTAGGCCTGGAGGACTGGGTAGAAGAATTCAGTCAGGCTCATGCCCTCCGGGCTCTTCAGTCGCGACTGCACACTATGACGGCTCAGCAGCGTCCCCATGCGAAAGCAGCCACCCACGGCGGCCAAAAAGTCCACCAGCGACTGCTGCGAGTACCACGCGGAGTTGTCCAGGACGGTGAAGGTGCCCCACGTCCGCCCATCGTGGAAAAAGCGCCGATGGTGGGCGGAGAGGCGCTCCAGAGACTCCCGCAGGGCGCGGGCATTGTCCCGCACGCGCTCCGCGCTCAGAGCTTCCCGCTCTTTGGTGCGGCCACTGGGGTCCCCAAGGCGCGCGGTGGCACCGCCGACTACAGCGATGACATGGTGACCAGCGCGCTGAAACTGCAGCAACCCAAGAACGGTCAGAAGGTGACCGACGTGCAGCGAGTCCGCTGTGGGGTCGAACCCGCAATATACAGTTTGTGTGGTGCCAGCCTCGGCTCCCCTGGCCAAAAGCTCCGGCAGCTCCAAGTCCACTCCCTTTGCTGGGAAGATTTCCTTGAACAGACCTCGCTTTCTTTGCGTCACTAGCAGGTCCTGTGGCCCCGAGTGGCTCTCACGCTGACCTGACGGCCGGACCTCCAGCCGTTTGCACCAGCTGAAACGGCGACCCAGCCAGAAGAGCCGCAACGTGGGCGCCGCCATCTTGTCTGGCTGAGCGGAAAACTTCGCAAGGCATAGTGGGATTGTAGATCCGGTCTCCTCCCCCTCCTCGGGTCCCCCGGGTCTTAGAGAGCCGTGCTTCCGGCCCTGGAGTGCGGAAGACTGAGGTGGAAAAAGTTGATTCTGGCAATCGCTACGTGGTCCTTGGCAAGTCCTTAAACTGTATCCTAGGCAACTCTCTTAAGACTGTAGGTGTCATGCATTTTTGATTTCCTTCACAAGCTAATTGTACAATAATTCAGAGTCTGATTCTTTTTGTACAGCAAAATAACGTTTTGGTCATGTCTACTTATTGTGTATCTAAGTTATATTTTAATATATTTATCTACTGGTCATCCTGCCATCTAGGGGAGGGGGTGGGGGTGGGGTAAGAGGTGAAAAATTGGAACAAGAGGTTTGGCAATTGTTAATGCTGTAAAGTTACCCATGTATATATCCTGTAAATAAAAGGCTATTAAAAAAAAAAAAAAAAAGACTGTAGGTGTCAATTTCTATTCTTTAGGAATCCCTTTACATTGCTGAAGAACAAAGATGACCGTATTCGTAACAATGTAGAGGCTTTAGGCGCTTTGGGAAAAGGGAGACTAGGGCTGAGGCTCAGATCCATCCCACATTCCATCACCTGCTCTGCGTTATAAACTTGGAGATGTACAAAGATGAATGAGGTTGCTTTCAAGTAGTAAGGACTTCATTAAAGTGTTAGAAAAACCGTCCCGTGCATTTTCAAAGGAGATCTGATGTAGTCAAAATGAACTCAGAAGGCCACATTGTGGAGAAGGGACCTAAAAGAGGTTTCCCTTCCAAAGCACTGATGAAAATAATAATGACTGAGCTGGCTGAAGCCATGGTTGGCTGTAGTCCTACAATGGACGATGGCCCATGTGAGGGACAAGGGATAGGAAATGAACCTAAAGAAAATCCAGGGTCCCTTCTCTTGAGCAAGTTTTGAGGCATATAGTGGATGAAATAAATCCAGAGGATTTCAGGTTCAGTCCAAGGTTCCACCTGGATATCCCAATGGCTCCTATTTGCCAGGTCACTTCTTTCAGCCTTCTTAAACTTTTTCCACTTTTGAACCCCTTTCACCCAAAATTTTTATTTATCTTAAATCTGAGCCGACATGTTTCTGGTAGCTTTAATGCACATACAGTGCAACCAGTGCATGTTGAGTGTTCAGAACCAAGGCTGTAGAGAAGCAACACAGTGCTACCAGAAACACCTTGAAGAGAGAGGGAAACTGCTCCTTCTCTTTACTGAAGTTGTGGTCCCTTTAAAAACTATTTCCTTTTGATCTGTGATCCTTTTCAGAGTCTCAGCCCTTCCTGGAGAAGGCATATCATCCCTCCTCCCCCAGATTAGTTATCTTTCTGGGATGCCTTTGATTCAATTTGATTCAGTCTTTGATTCAATTAGAAATCCTGATCAAAAAGCACCCCTTTGAAGTGTTGTTAATTCCAATAGGAGATCTGGGCTGAAAACTGATAAGAATCTAAGCCTAGAAAATATTTAGGAATCTATCTGCCAAGGGAAAATCAGAAACTTTATGAGCAAAATTACAGACCACTTTTCACACAAATTAAGTCTGATCTAACCAATTGGAAAAATATTAAATGCTCTTGGATAGGGCGAGCAAATATAATAAAGATGACAATATTACCTAAACTAATCTATTTATTTAGCACTATTCCAATCAGACTCCCAAAAAACTATTTTAATGATCTAGAAAAAATAACAACAAAATTCATATGGAAAAACAAAAGGTCAAGAATTTCAAGGGAATTAATGAAAAAAAAAATCAAATGATGGTGGCTTAGCTGTACCAGATCTAAAATTATATTATAGAGCAGCAGTTACCAAAACTATTTGGTATTGGCTAAGGAATAGATTAGTTGATCAGTGGAATAGATTAGGTTCAAGGGACAAAATAGTCAACAAATATAGCAACCTAGTCTTTGACAAACCCAAAGATCCCAGCTTTTGGGATAAGAACTTACTGTTTGATAAAAATTGCTGGGAAAATTGGAAACTAATATGGCAGAAACTAGGCATTGATCCATACTTAACGCCGTACACCAAGATAAGGTCAAAATGGGTTCATGACCTAGGCATAAAGAATGAAATTATTAATAAATTAGAGGAACATAGGATAGTTTACCTCTCAGACCTGTGGAAGGGGAAGGTCTTTATGACCAAAGCAGAACTAGAGATCATTACTGATCACAAAATAGAAAATTTCGATTATACCAAACTGAAAAGTTTTTGTACAAACAAAACTAATGCAGACAAGATTAGAAGGGAAGCAATAAACTGGGAAAATATTTTTACAGTCAAAGGTTCTGATAAAGGCCTCATTTCCAAAATATATAGAGAATTAACTCTAATTTATAAAAAATCAAGCCATTCTCCAATTGAAAAATGGTCAAAGGATATGAACAGACAATTCTCAGATGAAGAAATTGAAACTATTTCTAGTCATATGAAAAGATGCTCCAAGTCATTATTAATCAGAGAAATGCAAATTAAGACAACTCTAAGATACCACTACACACCTGTCAGATTGGCTAAGATGACAGGAAAAAATAATGATGATTGTTGGAGGGGATGCGGGAAAACTGGGACATTGATGCATTGTTGGTGGAGTTGTGAACGAATCCAACCATTTTGGAGAGTAGTTTGGAACTATGCTCAAAAAGTTATCAAACTGTGCATACCCTTTGATCCAGCAGTGTTACTACTGGGATTATATCCCAAAGAGATTATAAAGAAGGGAAAGGGACCTGTATGTGCACGAATGTTTGTGGCAGCCCTTTTTGTAGTGGCTAGAAACTGGAAACTGAATGGATGTCCATCAGTTGGAGAATGGCTGAATAAATTGTGGTATATGAATATTATGGAATATTACTGTTCTGTAAGAAATGACCAACAGGATGATTTCAGAAAGGCCTGGAGAGACTTACACGAACTGATGCTGAGTGAAATGAGCAGGACCAGGAGATCATTATATACTTCAACAACAATACTAGATGATGACCAGTTCTGATGGATCAGGCCATCCTCAGCAACGAGATCAACCAAATCATTTCTAATGGAGCAGTAATGAACTGAACTAGCTATGCCCAGAAAAAGAACTCTGGGAGATGACTAAAAACCATTACATTGAATTCCCAATCCCTATATTTATGCACACATGCATTTTTGATTTCCTTCACAAGCTAATTGTACAATAATTCAGAGTCTGATTCTTTTTGTACAGCAAAATAATGTTTTGGTCATGTATACTTATTGTGTATCTAAGTTATATTTTAATATATTTAACATCTACTGGTCATCCTGCCATCTAGGGGAGGGGGTGAGGGGGGGGTAAGAGGTGAAAAATTGGAACAAGAGGTTTGGCAATTGTTAATGCTGTAAAGTTACTCATGTATATATCCTGTAAATAAAAGGCTATTAAATAAAAAAATAAAAAATAAAAAAAAATAAAAAATTTAAAGCACTAAATAAATATATGATACTAAAAAAAAAGAAAAAAAAAAAAAAAAAAGAATCTAAGCCTAGGAACCTCAGCTCCTGAAGCCCCAAGACTCCTTAAAAAGGGCAGTATCTGGACTTGCTCCTTACAGATGGCCCTAGGTAGCTTGCTCAACTGCCAGAACCTCTCTGCCAGTTAAGAAAGCATTCTCAGCGTCAAAGCTCCATTTCCTTAATAGGTCTTTGCCACTATAGAAGTCAGTCCCTTGGCAAACTGATTTCTATCCAACAATAAGCTTTCATTTTGCAATTAATAATTCGGGAATAAATGAATTCTTTCATCTTTAAACCTGCAGCTGATTAAGGGGATTCTAACAGCTCTCTTATTGCCATGCCCCATGACCACTAGGAATTGAGAGCATTCTAATCTCATCAACCTTGGATTCATTGAGGGTTTGATTTGATTTGCTTTTTATTGATTTGATTTGAATTGATTTTTAGTTGTTGTATTCAGAAATCTTTTACTATTGCTCAATGTTTTGTTTTATTTTCAGTTACCCTACCCTGACAGAGGTGTGAAATTGTGTTCCCTTTTGATCTGAGAGATCAGGATCTCCCAGGAGTACTCCCCAAGGAGTCTAGAGAGGGCCCATCCTCCCAGGATTCCCAAGCAACATTATTCAAGGGCAAATCAGCTCCCACTGATCTTTTGGAAATTCAGGAAATTCTAAATTCCCATTCAATTGAGAATTCCTGGTCGGATCAGTTCAGTCTACCCAAGCCCCCTCTGCCCCTCCCTCCCTGCCTCAGAGCTGCAAAAAAATAGGTTTCCTTTTATTCATTTCTTTGCAGAAAGGTCCAAAGCAGCTTGCTCTGCCTCTTTGGCATAATGAATGGCCAGGACCCTGCCCACTGAGAAGAAATTCTCTCTTCTTAGTGCCAGCCTCCATTTCTCTAATAGGACTTTGCCACTATGAAGTCAGTCTCTTAAGCAAAGCTGACTTCTCATCCAATAATAAACTTCCATTTTTGCCACTTAATATTTCGGCTTTGGGAATTCTTTCATGAGAACCTGTGTCGATTGCTACTAATCTCATCAACCTCATTGTGTGTCCTGACCCACAGAGTCCAGTCCCACAGAAGAAAGAGGTTGGGAGACCATATGATTGGGAAATTCCTTGGTTTCTTACATCAAGGATCAATATAATTATGACAAAAAGGTGGCACTGAGTCTAAGTACTTGGATGAAGAAGATGGAGAATCCTTATTTAGTCTCTGTCAAACTTTCAAAAGAGAACTTTAAAAGGGCAAATATTTGGTATCATCTTTCCTATGGGTCTTCTTGGAAGGGTGAGACTTTAGTTGAGTGAATGAGTAGTAGCATGGGAGTGTTCATTAGTTTCAATAGTTTCTAGAACAGATTGCTGCAAGAGGTTTATGACTTTATCTTTGCTAGCATTTATATGTTTCAGTTTTTTAAAAAGCAATTTATAAATATGATTTCATTATATCCTCATAAAGACTGGAGCTTTTATAACTTCCCTTTTATATGAGGAAAGTGAGACTTCCCAGGGTCACACAGCTAGTAAGGTCTGAGGCTAGATTTGAACTCAGATCTTTCTGAAGTCCAGTGTTTTATCCACTGTGGTTAAGTATCCACAGATGACCATGATTTTGAAGAAGAATTTTTGACTATGCCAGAGATCTCATCGGTGCTCTGTCTCTGATGCTCCTAATAATCGTCACTACTTTGCATCAGGAGACCCACTTTGAAGTGCATCTTATGGTGGTCTAATGCTTTAGCCAAACAGGCAGGGAACCTAAGAGTTCTAACTTTTATTTTATACATGTTTTTTTCTTTTCTTTTGTGATCACTCCTATCAGAGGAGGAAAGAGTAGGAATGTTAAAATTTTTGTTCTATGACTCAATTTGCTTTTTTTCTCCTTAAAGTCTATTCTCTTAACCCCAACACACACTGCCTAGGTCAGGAGGATTGTCTAGTTTTAACAAAAGTCCTAAAGACATTTAAATTGTGGAAACTCCTCTAGAAGATCTTACTACTATGGAATGGCATAGGACTACTAGGTATGTGTTTTCTTCCCTCCCACAGAAAAATCAGATTAGTTTTTCCCTGGAAGATTTAAAAGGTCTCCTCATGAGAAGACCATGGGACCAAGGCTCAACCTATAGACCAATTTCATTAGAATATTGATACAAAGTTCTAAAATAAAATATTAGCAAGGATCATACAGAAAACTGTCAGCATAATTGACCATATTCCAATAACAAAACCAATGGAAATCATATGATTATCTCAATAGAAGCTTTTGACAAGACAGTATCCATTCCTATTTATTTTGAGGGGGAATGAGACAATTGTCATTGTCACACAGCTGTCAACTGAAGCAGAATTTGAATTCAGGTCCTCTTGTCCAATTTTGTGCAATTTTGCTGCCCCTCCTATTTAGAACACTAGAGAACATCAGAATAAATGGAGATTTCCTTAAAATGACATCTATCTAAAACCATCATCAAGCATTATCTGAAATGGGAATAACCTAGAAGCCTTCCCAATAAAATCAGAGATGAAGCAAGGATGCCCATTATCAGACCACTACTCTCCAATATTATACAAATGCTAAGTGGAGTGAGTAGAACCAAGAAAACATTGTCACAGCAACAAGATTATGTGGTGATCAACTGTAATAGAGTTGGTTCTTTTTGACTATGTGGTAATTCAGGCAATTCCAATAAACTTGTGATGAAAAGAGCCGCTGGCATCCAGAGAGAGAACAAAGACTGAATGTAGATCAAAGCATAGTGTTTTCACCTTTTTATTATTGTTTGTATATTTTTTTCTTTCTCATGGTTTTTTTTCCCCTTTTGATTTTATTTTTCTTCTGCAGCTTGACAAATATGGAAATATGTTTAGAAGAATTGCACATGTTTAACCTGTATTGGATTGCTTGCTGTCTAGCAACAGGGAGAAAGAGGGAGAAAATTTTGCAATGTAGCCTTTTCCAAAGGTGAATGTTGAAAACTATCTTTGCATGTATTTGGAAAAAAACTATTATAAAAAAGAAACTATTGTATTGAAATGTTAGTTATAACAATAAAAGAAGAAATTTAAGGACTTAGAATAGATAATAAGGAAAAAAAATATTACTTTTTGCAGTTGATCCGATGATATATTTAGAGAATCCTAAAAAAATCAACTAAAAGTACTTAAAATAATTAACAGCTTTAGCAAAGTTGCAGGATTAAAATAAACCCACATAAATTATCAGCATTCTTATATATTACCAATAGAGCCCAGTGGCAAGATATAAAGAAATTCCAATTAAAATTACTGTAGATGACAATTTTCAGATGATGAAATTGAAACTATTTCTACTCATATGAAAGTGTTCTAAATCACTATTGATTAGAGAAATGCAAATTAAGATAACTCTGAGATACCACTACATACCTGTCAGATTGGCTGAGATGACAGGAAAAGATAGTGATGAATGTTGAAGGAGATGTGGGAAAACTGGGACACTGATGCATTGTTGGTAGAGTTGTGAACAGATGCAACCATTCTGGAGAGCAATTTGGAATTATGCTCAAAAAGTTATCAAACTGTGCATACTCTTTGGTTCAGCAGTGCTACTACTGGGCTTATATCCCAAAGAGATATTAAAGAAGGGAAAGGGACCTGTATGTGCCAAAATGTTTGTAGCAGCGTTTTTTGTAGTGGCTAGAAACTGGAAATTGAATGGATGCCCATCAATTGGAGAATGATTGGGTAAATTGTGATATATAAATGTTATGGAATATTATTGTTCTGTAAGAAATGACCAGCAGGATGAATACAGAGAGGATTGGCAAGACTTACATGAACTGATGCTAAGTGAAATGAGCAGAAACAGGAGATCATTATATACCTCAACAATGATATTGTATGAAGATGTATTCTGATGGAAGTGGATTTCTTCGACAAAGAGAAGATCCAATTCAGTTCCAATTGATCAATGATGAACAGAATCAGCTATACCCAGAGAAGGAACATTGGGAAATGAATGTGGTCTACTTGCATTTTTGTTTTTCTTCTCAGGTTATTTTTACCTTCTGAATCCAATTATTCTTGGGCAACAAAAGAACTATACGGATCTGCACACATATATTGTATCTAAGATATACTTCAACATGTTTAACATGTATGAGACTGCCTGCCATCTAGGGGAGAAGATGGAGGCAGGGAAGGGAAAAGTTGGAACAGAAATGAATACAAGGGACAATGTTGCAAAAATTACTCATGCATATATTCTGTCAATAAAAAGCCATAACAAAATAAATAAATAAATAATTGCAATTACTGTAGACAATATAAAATTGTCTTGGGAGAGTACCTGCCAAGACATACCCAAGAACTATATGAACACAACTACAAAATGTTTTTCACCTAAATACAGTCAAATCTAAATAACTGGAAAACTATCAATTGCTCATGTGTAGGCATGATAAAAATTACAATTCAGCCTAAATGAATTCGTTTATTCACACAAATTACCAAAAAATTACATGGCTAGAAAAAAACTAAATTCATCTGAAAGAACAAAATGTCAAGACTTATTAAGAAAATTAATGAAAAAATGCAAAGGCTAGAAAAAAACTAAATTCATCTGAAAGAACAAAATGTCAAGACTATTAAGAAAATTAATGAAAAAATGCAAAGGAAGATGGCCTACACATATCACATCTCAGACTAAAGTAATAACTATCAAAACTTTATTATTGGCTAAGAAATAGATTGACGAAATAGATTAGGTATGTAAGACATGTAGTAAATGACTATAATATTCTACTGTTTCACAAACCCAAAGACCCCAGTTTTGGGGGATGACAACTCACTATTTGACAAAAACTGCTGGGAAAACTACAAAATAATGTGGTAGAAACTAGGTGTAAACCAACATCTTCTATTGCATACTGAGATAAGGTCAAAGTAAACACATGATTTAGACATAAAAGGTGACACTATAGTACTTTAAACAAATCAGAAAAGAAAAGAATAATTAATAACCAAACAAGAAATAGAATTATGAAATATAAAGTGGATAATTTATTTTTGATGGAATTGTGAATTGCTCCAACAATTCTGGAGAGCATAACTACATCTAAAGGATATAACCTTTGATGCAGCAATACTACTCAGAAACCAAAAGACACAAAAAAAGGGGGAGAATTGGCAATTTAGGCAATGCCCATCAACTGGTGAATGGCTGAACAAATTGAGGTATATGAACATAATGGAATACTATTGTACTATAAGAAATGATAAACAGGATAATTTCAGAAAACTTGGAAAGGCAGGCTTACCAAGTAAAGTGAGAAGCAGAATATTGTACATAGTATCAGCAACATTGTGTGATGATCAACTACGAATGACTTGGCCTTTCTCAATAATACAATGGTCTAAGACAGTTCTAAAAGATCCATCCAAGAAAGAACTGGAGTTTGAATGCAAACAGAAGCATGCTATTTTCACTCATGTGTATATTTCTTTTGGTCTGTTTCTTCTTTCATAACATGACTAAGACAGAAACATATTTTATATGATTGTACATACATAACCTATATTAAATTGCTAACTGTTTTAGGGAGGAGGTAGTAAGGGATGAAGAGAAATAATTTGGAACTCAAAATTTTTTTCTTCTGAGTGGTATTTTATTTTTCCAAATACATATAAGACTGTTCCAAAATTTTTCACTTCTTCCCTCCCTCCCCCTTCTCCCAAGACAGCAAGCAATCTGATATAGATTAAATATGTACAATCTTTTAAAATATATTTTCATATTTGTCGTGTTATCAAGAAAAATCAGAACAAAAGGGAGGAAAAAAAAAACATGAGAAGGAAAGAAACAAACAAAAGGAGAAAATACTGCTTAATCCAGTCTTCATAGTTCTCTCTCTGGATGTGGATGGCATTTTCCATTCCAAATCTAGTGGCATTGTCTTGAAGCACCTCATTGTTGAGAAGAGCCAAATCCCTCATATATATATATATGCTATTAAAAAAAAAAATGTTAACTTCACATTTTCTTGGCTCTATTCCTGACTCTTTAGACCTTTCCACTCCTATCCCAACTGCCATCTTACAAGATTTCTCCCTTCCTCTGTTGAGTTTCTCCCTGGAACTTTCAGTTGAGAAGGTGCTCCTGACTAATTTCAAACTTCCCTATGTTGTTTTTTTCTATTTCCACTATTTCAATTCCCTTTTATGTGTTGTCTTTATCTATTAGAATGTAAGTTCCCTGAGGAAAGAAACTTTCTCTTTTTTGCTTATATTTTTATCCTTAATGTTTGGCACATGCCCAATAGTTACTTTATTCATCCAACAAATAGTGGGTGAAACTATTAAGGTAAGTTTAGACAATACATGTCCCTTTTCTAAATGTAGATTATCCAAATGGAAATCTTGCTTATGTTAAAACTACCAACCCACAGACCTCTTATTTAGAGTAAGCCCATACACTTTCCCTCATTTCCTAAAGTTTTAACAGGTGGTAATTAAGCAGCCAATTTAAGTTATTTGTCTGTTTCTCTTTTTGGCATGTTCTTCTTTTATTTTTTAGTCAAAACTTTGTATATATAACTAAATACAGGCTGCTGTGGAAGGCAAATTGTTTTTAATTCTGAAAACAGACTTTTAGGTATCAGAAGAATATTTTTTAAAAATATACCTTTTTTCCCAATTACATGTAAAAACCAATTTTTAATGTTAATTAAAAATTGTTTTTGAATTCCAAATTCCTTCCCTCTAGATTGTCCCTCCCCAGTTAATGAGATGCTAAGCAATTTGATATAGGGTATATATGTGCAATCATGCAAATTATGTTGTGAAAGAAGATATAAACTCTCATTGACCACATGTACTTTTCCATTCACTTCACCATCCCTTGAATTCTGGCTTCACTTCCAGAAATTACCAATATTATCTTAACTAATAAATCCTAGAGCTTTTTCTTTTTTTTAGTTTTGATTCTATGAGAACTTTGATTTCCAGATTTCCTCCCTTCCTCCTTCCCCATTTCCCTCATTTAGAAGCACATGTGAAGTCATACAAAATATTTCCATAAAAATCACGTTGTAAAAGAAAACATAGAATACTGTTCCAAAAAACCCAAACAATCCCAATCCCCAAAACCTCAAGTGAAATAAACTTAAAAAAAAAATCTTCAATCTATATTTAGACACAATCAATTCTTTCTCTGGATATAAATAAAATTTTTCATCATATGTCCTTCAGAGTAGTTGATCATTACATAACCTTGTTGTTGCTATGTTCAATGTTTCCTTGGTTCTACTCCACTTAACATCAGTTCATCTAAGTCTTTCAAGGCTAAGCTTCCTTTATTCATTTATTTTTTGTTGAGGCTTTCCTTTTAGATGCTGTGGGTTTGTTTTCCTTTTCTGTGTTTCTGTCTTGAATGCTTTAGTTTTTCATATTACATTTACTGGGATTTTTCTCTATTATTTGTTCATTCTTCAAGTCTTAACTTGAATTAAAAAACTTTGTGTTAAGACTGGGTTCTGCACATTTCTGGAGGGACATGATGGATGCATTGTTTGGTTCTGGTTTGTATTCTCTGTACTATTGTTGTTTTCTGCAAGCATAAATAAAACTGTGTTCTTCAAAGATCCTAAGAGTGATTAAAGTCAGGGAGCTGAACCCTTTCAGAACTGCACTGAAAAGGGAAATCTGATTACTGTCTTCCTAGCTATTTTTCAAATTCCACATCCCAGTTTTGTCTATGTGGGTGACAAAATACAGTCTTCCCTCAGCTCTCTCTGCCTCAATTACCCAGCTTTAGACTGTTTATGAGTTTAATTAGATATTCTTGCTAAGGTCAGTGAAAAGGCTACTGCTCCTTTTCCAGCTGCTTCAGTGGGTTATAAATAGAAACCTATTTCATTTTATCACAGCATAAACACAAATACTCAGCAGTAATTTTCTTCTTGTTTCCTGTTTGCAGTTTTAAAAATCATTATCCTTTTCTTCCCTTTATAGTTTTCTTGGGTTATGGTATTGAAAATGACTAAAGGTCCCATAAAGATGAATGACTTGGTCTTGTTCTCAGAATGTCGAACTAAGTAAAATCTTTGCTTAATGAGTTATTTGCTCATTTTAAAATACTGTGTCTACTCTCCCCACTTCCCTTCCAACAAAAAAGTCATGTTCCTTGTTTCTCCCACCATGCTGGTTCTTAGAAAGGAATAACTTCCCTTCTTCTTTTTGTATATATCCTAGGAGAGAGGTTATTCTAGTAGATAGTTTAGACTGTCACTGTGTTTAGAACTATTCCTACTTAAATTTTGCCATAATAAACCATTTTTAAAATTTCTCATATGAAATAAGGTCCGTTTGCAAATTAATAGGAAAATGAATATCTATGGAAGACAACTTTATTCTTGTCTATTATGAGAAATAATTATTAATAATCAATAACTTAGGGGGAGATTCAGAGCTCTCTCCCCTCTTCTAAAGTCCTTTAAAAGTTCAGTTCTTAAGGGACATTACTGTTAATGAGATTGCATTAACTTTTCTTAATCAGTCAGATCCCACCCAACCTTACAAAAATTTAATCTAAGGTAAGTCATAGTATTCTTCTCAGGCTTGGGTTGAATAAACATTTTTTGAATTGATAGCTTAGAGCTATGAGTGATTTGGTATAAAGATATTTTCCTTGTCCAAAAGATACTTAGCCCTTTATTTTAGTATAGCCCACCTCCAATCACATTAACCAATGAGTTGCATTCATGATTATCTTTGGTCTAATCTATCTTTGACCAAAATGACCATCTTTTATTAATAACCTACTGGCATTATTAATGAAATGCCTAAATTACCCAGAAAGTATGTCTTTTGAACTTTTTTAAATATCACAAATTCTATAAGAAATATAACCACGATTTTTCTCAGTCTCCTTGTTTTTGAAATTTTCCCTCCTTCATTTCCACATGTATTTTCAATGTGATACATATTAATCTAGGTTGCAAATAGGGCTTATGTTTTTTTAATTGCACCTTTTCATATAAGAAAGAAAGAGTCAACGAATTGAATGTTGTCTTGCAGATCTTGACTTTATTTCTCTTACAATTTCCATTGTCTTAACATTATATGAAACAAACAAGATACCCGTGATTCAACAGTACATAAATATGTTTAGATATGATAAAACATGGAAAAGGGAAAAAAGTTTCTATTTCAAATGTTTAAAATCCTTTATAGCCTCTTTTCCATCAACATATACAATCCCATTTCAGGAAACTGGGAAAGGGTGACAATGTTAATTTCTACTGTTCCTTGCTAGGATAAAATAGTGAGTTAATCAACTAGCATTTATTAATAATCTACTCCATAGTTAGAAACTATGCTAAGCTCTGGGGCTATAAAGAAAGGCAAAAAACAGTCCCTGTCATAGAGGAATTCAGAGTCCGATGAGGAGAAAGCATGCAAGCAATTATGTACAAACAAGAAACAGACACATATATAGATGGTAAATGTCTGCATGTACACATAATACACACATATAATGTGTATACATATTATACGTGTGTGTGTGTGTGTGTGTGTGTGAGAGAGAGAGAGAGAGAGAGAGAGACTGGGAATTATCTCAAAGGGGAGGTAAAAGTTTCTTGTAGAAGGTAAAACTTTAGCTGAATCTTGAAAGAAACCGAGGAAACTAGAAAGTGGAGATATAAAGGATAAATATTCTAGGCATGGGGGCCTATGAAAAAGCTGAGTCTGGAAATATGGAATTAAAGTCATTGGATCACAGAGTACATGGAGATGAGTAAGATATAAGAAGAGTAGAAAGGCCTTTCTTTAAAGGCCAGATTATGAAGGGCTTTAAAAACCAAACAGAGGATTTTATATTTTTATTTGATACTGGAGTAGTAGGAAGCCACTGGAGTTTATTGAATAGAAGGGGTGTGTGGTCTGTGTGTGTGTGTGTGTGTGTGTGTGTGCGCGCGCAAGTGTGTGCATGTGTAAAACAATATCAACTCTGCATTTTAGGAAAATCAATTTGACAACTGAGTGGAGGATGGATTAGAGTAGGAAGAGACTTTTGGCAAGCAGACCAACTAGCAGGTGATGAAGGCCTGAACAAAAGTGGTGACAGTATCATAGGATGGAAAGGGACATATTATAGAGGTGTTATGAAGATAGAAACTTGACAAAAGATTGGATATTGTTGGTAAAAAAGTAAAGAGATAAAAATACCACCTAGGTTGAGAGTCTGAATGCCTTGGGAGGATGATATTTTGCTTTACACTAATAAGGAACTTTGGAAGAAGGGAGGGTTTTGAGGAAAAGATGAGTTCAGTCTTGAACCAGTTGAAGTTTTCTATGGGATATCTAGTTTTCAATTGTTGAATTGTTGAAGTTGTAGATGAAAGAGAATACTGCTGGATAAGAAGACATGAGAATCGTCAGCACAGAAATGATAATTCTATCCTTGGGGGCTGATCAGATTGCCAAGTGAAACAGTTTAGAGGGAGAAAAGAAAAGGCCCCGGAACAGAGCCCATCTACATGATTGATAGTCTAAAGCTAGATAAAGATCCAGCAACGGAGACAAAGAAGGAATAGTTAGGCAGGAGGAGAATGAGGAAAGAATTCTGTCATGAAAACCCAGAAAGAATAATGTATCAAGAAGGAGAGGGTGATGGACAGTGCAGCTTCTCAAAGTCTGAAGAAAAGTGAAGAGAGATGAGGATTGATGGCCTTTTGGCCATTGCATCGGACAGGCAAAGAGACCATTAGTAACCTTGGAAAGAGAAGTTTTGGTTGAATTATTAATTGAAAAGTCAGACTTCAAAGAGTAAAGAAGAAGGTGGGAATAAAGGAAAGCAAAGGCATTAATTCTAGTTAGCTATCTCAAGGACATTATCCACAAAAGCAAGAAGAAATAGTTGTAATAATAATTACAAGGAAGAATGGATAAAGTGTAGATTTTTTGAAAATTAGATTCATACCTAAAGTTGACTTGGTTTCTTTTGGCATCAAGATGAAGGCAAGAGAGCCAGTTCAGTGATGATGACCCAGGGAAAATACTCCTATACCCAAATGATCTGTGGTATCAGAAATTGTGTCAACAATGGCAAAAGGCGAGTTTACAAAAATGTTCTGGCAGAAACCTAGTATTCTTTGATTTTCTCTTTTCTAGGGATGCAAGATAAGATGCAAATAGAAGAGAAAAGGCTAAGTAATAATAAAATAGGCTTTTGTGGGGCAAGGGGAGTCTTCTGGGATAGGCATAAAAACAGTCTGTTTCTTCTGGAGACTTTATAGAGTCGACCCATTTATGGTGAGGCAGATACTAAAAACCATGGATAAACTGAAATGCAGTTCTGACCATCTCTACTATTATTACTTCATCTTTCTCAGTCTTTAAGGGAGTGGTAGGCTTTGATTGTCTGATTATTGACAAAATGTGTCTTCTTAAATTGAGCCTTTAAGACAAGAAAAAAAAAAAGACATTATGAATAACAATAGTTTTCAAATGAGCAAGTATATTTTTTAGTTATTTCTCACCAAAGTTTGACCATACAAGCCATCACTATTTAGTTTAGACTCAGGATGCATCCCACAACATTAAATCTTTGAATTATGGATTAAATTAAAAGGAATGAACTCCACAGAACTAATGAAATTATTATTTTTAAGACTATTATTATAGAAATCTTAATATTTCAAAGGTTTTAGATGATAGGGCAATATAATAAAATTTTACTTATATGGAGGAAAGGGAGATAAAGAAAAGGAATAACATGGAAAATTTTGATTCAAAGAAAAGCTCCAAATATAATTATATTTTTCCTCTAAAGCTCTTAAATATATCAGAACAGATAAGAAATAATAAACCTGGCTTGCCATACTAAGCTGTATTTTTTTTTTCTCCCTCAACCTACTAGCAGAGAGATAATGATCATTAAGTAATGAAAAGACAACTAACTAAAGGAAAAAGTAGTAGTAAAAGACTTGAGTAATCTACCAAATGGAGAAACTGGGATTTAAACATAATTGATTGAAAAGTGAATTCTCTATGGATATATAGAAAAAAAACCTATAGCTTTGGGCTGCCTAGTTTCCTATGAGTCAAAAGGGGAAAAGTGGGGGAACTGTGGGAATTGGAACCATAAATGGTGGTAGAAACTGAGCGAACCATATTGACACCGTCTTGTGACTCAATTCTAGAGCTAGCTTAGTTCCCTTTTTATTCAATTATGGGTCAAGTCCCATATCTGTCTTATTCAGTTGTGGCAATTGTGAGAAAACCTTATTGCATTGTTTAAACCTAGCTTTGTATTTCTGGGAAGCTAGAGCACCTTTATTTGTTGCTTAGATGCCCTTAATTAAGGACCAGAAACCCAGTCAGATCCTTAGTTTGATTCAAGGAATTTTCTCAAAATTGTATCTCTCAAGCAAACTATACACCATATACAAACCATACTCCTTATATGAAAACTGGTCCCATACTGATGATCAGTCAGTTATTGTTTCCATGTTCCTCTGACTCCCAGAAATTTTGAGAGGAGAGGGACAATTCTTTTTCTGGTATCAGGGATTGTACCTGTTTGTTTTCTCCCTTCCAATTTAGAAAGTCCCTAATATTTCCTCCAGTTAGAAATCAGATTACTTAATATTGTATTGTTTCCTTTTAATTAATTGTTCTTATTTGATTGTTTTTAATGTATAAAAATCTGTCTCCCTCTGTATTCAGGGTTAACTGTTAAAGCTAAGGAAGATGACTAGTTCTGATTTATAAGGCAATTGGGATGAACAATAAATTGAAATTTTTGGAACTCAAATGTTTTGTTTCCTCATATGTTATCTTTAACCTATCACATTCTTAACTCTATTGCTTACAATCTATATGATCATGAGCAAATGATTTAGTTTCTCTGAGCTTCAGCTTCTTCCTTTGTACAATTAAAAATTTTGTTTAGATCACTATGTTACTAGATTGCTGATTTGCAGAAGAGGGCTGTGGGTTGTAGAGCTGGATCTAATTCCTTTCAGATGCCTTACCTTTTTGTAGGCATTGTGGAGATCAGCATGAGACCATAGTGAATAAAGTAACACAGATGCTGCTTTACTAGCTTTGTTGGAGACATAGCTGCAAAGGAGAAAAAGAAAAGAGAAAAATCTTATAAGAGAAATTAAAGATTTGCAATCTTTAAAAAAATGTATAAAAGTTAAAGGATTTGGCAAATGTATAGATGAAGCTCTCTGCTTCTTACTGCTCATCTTTATTTGAACTTCTACCTGTTAATTCTTACTTGCCACTATGACAAGAGGTATTTCTTTTTTATTTTATTATGATAGGTGCTGAAGTGGGTAGAGTACTGGACTTGCAGTCAGGGAGACCTAAGTTCAAATGTTACTTCAAATATCCAGTTTGTAGGCAGGTCACTTAACTTCTTTTTCATTTTCCTCATCTTGTAAAATAACTATGTCCCAGGATTGTTGTGAAGATCAAATAAGATAATATATCTAAATGTTTTGCAAACTTTAAATAAGTTTAAATGTTAGCTATTATTTCCCTCAGGACCAATATAGTACAATTCGATATCCAATAAATACGGGAAATTTCTGATCTATAAAAAGGTTTTGTTGTAAAAAATTTATATTTTCAGACATACATTTGGAGTGTAGAATATATTTTTCTATGGAAAAAAATGTAACAAATATCTAGGCTAGTCCACCAAAAAAAAAAAAAACAAATAAATAAACTATTTAATTTATTAGTATAAAATATCAGTGACAATGCGACTGTGATTTTGTATTCTCTTATTCTAGGTGTAGTTGCTTTTTCCTCCTTCAGAGAAGGTAAAGAGAAGAAATTGGATTATTTTTTGAGTTCTCAAGGTTGGGTGATATTTTGATACTAAACAGTACACTTCTTTCACTTAGAAAATAAATAAGTAACTATGAAGCATACTAATTAGTTGCATTTAACTAGTAATAAGCCTCACTTATTCAAATAGTTTCTATTAATGATGGCTTTCCCTCTAAGGGTCACACATCAGTATGCCTCAATTATTAAAATAACTTCACCTTATAGAGCTTTGTTCATATGTATGCCAGAAGCCATTTTTCTAACATGGAAATATCTGTACTTGTTGGCTTCCTGAATCCTTTGTATTCCCTGCTACAATCAGCTTTGTTCTGAATTGTTCAACCTGGGAACATTTCAAGCTGGGAAATAGAAAAATGGTCTTAAAAATCTTTGACAGCAGCACCAGCCCTGAAAAGTCAGGAGGATTTGAGTTCAAATCTGGCCTCAGACACTTACCACTTCCTAGCTGTGTGACCTTGGGCAAGTCACATAACTCCAATTGCTTCAGCAAAAAAAAGGAAAGGAAGAGAGGGGAGGAGAGGAGAGGAAAGGAAAGGAGAGGATGGGAGGAGAGGGGAGGGGAGAGAATGGGATGGTAAGGGAGGAGATAGGAGAGGATGGGAGGGAAGAGAAGAAGGGAGGAGAAACTTGGGCAGCAATGGTCAATTTTTTTAGAGTATGTAAACCATACTCGGGATTAGGAGTCAATGTCCCTATGAAGTTATCTGGATCTTAGCTGATCTCCTACTCCTTCCTCCTCAGTTACTTTTGTATGCATTTTGTGACCATTTCTATGGTCCTGTTAATATAAAAGATTTTGTTCTCATTTTGCACAATTTAATTTTAGGAGTCACAACTGTGAACCCAGGGGCAAACCAGCATATTTGCACACAACACTAGAATAAGACCTTAGAATTTTGATTCCAAAAGTTTTTTAAGGATAAAACATTTAGGGTAAAGGGCTAGATCCTATTCAATTATTTATGTTTGAAGCAGCTGAGTAATGCCCAAGTAGTAGAAAACCAGATCTGGAGTCAGGTAGGCCTGAGTTCAAATCCAGTCAGAGACACTTACTAGCTGTGTGACCCTGGGCAAAACACTTCTCTGTCTCATAAAGCATAGGAGATGCATTTGATATTCATTCCTTTCTTCTTCCTTGTCATCTAAAGGCCATTCTGAAAGATCTAGTCCATTATATGAAGGACACTACTCAAAGAACTTTGGAATGTTTGTGTGTGTGTGCATGTGTGTGTGCGTGTGTGTGTGTCTAAAACATATGGTTATTATTTACAAATATTTGAAAGACTTACTTGGAAGAAGAATTTTAATTGTTCATCTTCTAGAGGAAAGAAAAATATATAGAAGGCAGATTTCAGCTCCAAATAAGGAAAAAAATTAGTCAGAAAAATGGAATTAGATGCCTTAATCTACTTATTGAGGATTCTTAAAAGGATTCATTAACATGTTAGATTGGAACAGGTGACTTCTAAGGTCTCTTCCAACATAATAACTCACCTATCACCCATGCTGATAGCTATAATCTTCAGAAAGCCTCCAGTATTCAACAGATCTTGTGCGTTTTGCTGACAATTCTGGATTAAATTGTTCAAGGTGTAACAGGCAGAAGCTGTAGTCTCAATGAGCAGATCAGAATTTGGGACTGTGTCAGGAATTATGGAAACTAAATCAGGTAAGGTTTCCCTAGCTGTGAGATAAAACAAAATATGTGGTTAAAACATTTCTCTCAAAAATCTAAGCTCAAATTGGAGTTTACATAGTAATAAAACATATACTTATAGTTCCGACCTTTCCATTATAGGCTCTTACAAAACTGTATTTATTTGTACTTGTTTATATTTCTTGTAATTATTCATTTTCATTTATGTCTCCTCCTTTTCTCCAGCCAGATCATATGTACATTCACAGCTGAAATTCTATTTGTTAGTTTTCTTAAAAAAAACAACTAATATATAATATATAATATTCTTTACACCACAGACATTTGATAAATATTGCTGAATGACTAGAGTAAAACTATCATGTCTTATATTAGAGGACTGAAGGACTTTTTTCTTTGCCCCTTTTTGAGACTGATGAGATTATATAGTCAAAAATTTCCATAAATGAGCCAATTTCATCTTAGCTCTTAAAAAAAAAAAAAAAAAAAAACTTTTAAAAAAGTATTCATTAAAAATTTTTTTTTAACATTAAAATAATGCCAAATTCCCTTATTTTCTTCCCTCTCCCTCCATTAGAAGGCAACTAATATATTAATTATATATGTGAAGACATGCAAAACATATATCCATAATAGCCATGTTAGAAAAAAATTTTTAATATTAAAAAATGCACAACATGACAAATATGGAAATATGCTTAAAAGGATTGCACATATTTAACCTGATATCAGATTGCTTGCCTGTAAAGGAGTGAGGGAGAAAAATTTGGACCACAAAGTTTTACAAGACTAAATGTTGAAAACAATTTTTACATATGGTTGGAAAAATAAAATAATATTGAAGGAAAAAAAAAATAAAGAGAAAAAATAGGTTTCAATCTATACTTAAGAGTTCAGCAGTTCTTTCTCTGGCAGCATTTTTCATCATGAGCCCTTTGTAACTATCATGAATCCCTATATTGATCAAAATGGCTGATTCTTTCATAGTTGATGATCATTATAACATTACTGTAACTGTGTACAGTGATCTATTGTAAATGTCTGTATGTGTATATACAGAATAATATATATAATAATAAATGGTATTCTAAACAATCATATATCACAACCTATTTAGCCATTCTCTAACTGATGGGCAGCATTTTTTGAGTTCTTTGCCATCAAGTTGCTATAAATATATGTGTACATACAGATCTTTTTCCCTTTTTCTTTAGCCTTTAGGAGACTTGTAAAAGATTTTTGTGATTTACTGCATTGGTTATTAGCAAAATGTATTTCTCTCATTATCTCTTTTAGTTAGGTCTGCTCTATCTGAAATCATGATTACCAACTTTGCCTTTTTGGCTTACACAGGATTTGTGTATTTATTTATTTGTTAATATTGCTGCCTTTTGTTTCTATCAATTTTTCCTGCATTTCAAATTTATTAGTGTCTATCTCTTTTCCCCTAATTATTTAGTGAGATTCTCCACCATGGATTCAAATTTTAGATCTGCAATGAGAGACTCCTGAGAGTTCTAATGTCTGAACTATGTTCATATTTAATGAATTTTACTTCTTTTTCCAGCTTCTTGTTTTTATTATTTCTGGGAAGCCCAAAGGATGCTAACTTGCTTTAGGCACTACTTGGTTCACATTTCTTCAGATTGTAATATTTGGCAAAAGTGCTTGGATTTCACTATGAATTTTTCCCAATATTTCTGTTTCTACCTCTGTTGGTTTATCTACCTGTGTGCTGAGCTTTCACTAAGTCTTTCTTTCTTGACATCTTAGATGTCAGCCTTTTTCTTATATTCCCCTATCATTCATTCTCTGGGTCCTCCCCTTTTGCTTGTGACTAGATTTCTGAAGCTGGGCTATAAGATTATCTCAATTTCATCATATTGGAAGATATGAGGTTTCCCAACATGTCTCTTTTTCAGTAACATCTAGGGGAGAGCTGGTCTGAGCTGCTTTTTCCAGTCCTCCTTTTATCAGATTTGATAAAGCTGCCCATGCTGATATATTTCAAAACCTCTCTAATTCTTCTCTCTTCATGTGGCTAGGGAGAATCAGCAACTATAGATTTTTGCTGATTAGGTGGGGAGTTTGGTGAGTCTTCAGAGTGACTGAAGCTGTGAGAAATTCTTAGTGGAAACATCCAGTCATAGGGATTACTCTTTTGATCTTCTTCTTTCCTTCACAAGCCTGGGAAGAATAAATATCTTCTCATTTTTATGTAACATGGTGTGTTTAGTCAAGAGTCGAAGTAGCTAGCTGCTCCAATGTCCCCTGCCCTAGCCATGATTGAGTTAACTTGTTTACCCTGCCATAGGCATAAGGGCTGATGAAGAAAAGACATTAAATAAGATGTCTAGCTCTTACAGTTCTCCAGTGTTAATTTACAAGATTTTTTATTTGGCTGGGTTGGGGTCTTGGAGTTAGGGTCTGTCATCTTCTGTGTATTTAACTGTAAATTAAATAGTTTCAAAAGAAATTTGTAGACATAATGACTATACAAAACTTGGTCCAAAGTACTATGAGTAAGAGAAATGCAAATTAAAACCTCTGAAGTTTCACTTGGCTCCATGAAAATAGGCAAAATATGAGAATAGTCAATGTTTCAGTGGTTAGAGAAACATAAAGTGTATTCGTGGAGCTGTAAAATAGAATTTTAACTAGAAATTACATAAGAAAAGTTACTAAACAGATCCCATCAATATCTTCCTAAGAATTATGGTTCAAAAAGTCAAAGACAGAAACATAAGTCTAATATATGTCAAAGCATTCATAGTAGCACTTTCCGGCAGCAAAGAACTGGATATGGAATATATATGGAATTTGCTGATTCCATATCTGCTGATTCCCTGATGAGGAATAACTTAGAAAAACTTAAAGCATATAAATGTATTAGAATATTATTGTGCAATAAGAAATGATGGCTATGAGAAATTCAGGAAAACTTAAATTTTTTTTGGAACAGATATAGAGTCAAATTCAGTAGACCAAAGAAAACAATATACAGTATAGTTCAAAAGATTATCAAAAAATCTGAAAAACAATAAAAAACTATAGAAGTTTCTGAAGAAGCAATTACAAAACATATCTATTCCTATATAGCAGGGAGGAGAGGGTTTACATTGTTAGACGAGTTTTTTGTATTGGATGTTTTTTGTTACTACAAAGGATGATTTAGTCTTGAGGGTTGGTGGGCAATGACTGACATGAAGACTAATATTAAAATCAACATAGAAAGACATATGTCAGTGCCTTGAAAGATTAATTTGAAGAGTCTAACTAGAAGAAGTGATGATGAAGAAATTCTCTAACTCTGTTTGATTATGGATAACATGTTATTAATTATAATCTGGCCTTAGAATGCAAAGAGGGCCTTCTTGACAAAAATCAACTATGACCAAACTAAGACTAACCTAACTGTCTACATAGGAAAAACCATGTGAATGAAGAGTGGATTTTGCCCCAATTATGGCAGGCAGGCAAGAACAGGTTACTGAATTTGTCTATAAATGGAATGTATCCTAGACAGATATCACAGAACAATAATAAATTGAACCTAGATCTGAAAAGGAAGAATACATGGGGCTGGATTGCATTTGGAAAAACTGCATAATGATATCCATGATTTATCCATGATGCAAAACCTTACATTCCAAATTTTTCTCCTTTCTTCCTTCTCATCCTTCTTCGATAGACAGAAGTAATTCAATAAAATATGTGCAATTAAAAGCCATCTTTTTTTTTTTTTTTTCCTGAGGCAACTGGGGTTAAGTGATTTGCCTAGGATTAAACAGCTAGGAAGTGTTAAGTCTCTGAGACCAGATTTGAACTCAGGTCCTCCCTAAAAGACATCTTTTTAACAATATTAATTCTGTTATTGAAACTATGTAGCTATAAATTATGGAATATTGAAATCTCCTAAGAGTCACTATTTCAGACAACCCAAAGGACAATGGAAACTTCTTAAACAGTGTATGTGATAAAATCAAACTGGAATAAAGAATCAAGTGGCATGCAGAAAAAAAATCATTGAATAAAAATACATCACCAGTGATGAACTTGTCATTGAGAAATGGCATAAAAGGCAAGGATGAAGTCTGGTCGTACATTGAGAGTAAGGAATAATAGGTGTTGCTCAGTGTTGTTTTGATAACAATTATATGAAAGAACTAAAAGAAATATATGCAGTATAATGGGTGGATATTCAATGAAGGATTTTCAGAAAATATGAACATGAGATAATATGGCATAGGTAAATTGTTACTTGTATTATAAAGAGAATATCCAATATGAAGAAATTATATAGGTTCGCTAAAATTATGTAAGAGTACTGTCAAATTCATCCTTCTATGCCCACTTTAAAATAATAGTTGACATTTTAAAAAAGGATGTTTCATTTAAGTTCTAATGAATACCAATGATCTAAAATTCTAGGTGCAAAAAACATCATTTTAAATTATTCAATTAATACCTATTTTTATATTTCCTTTTCTTGCATTATTTCTACAACAATTGTGGGGTTGAATATACCAAATACAAGCATTTTAGAAAAAAATCACCTTGGATAGAAACTCACCAATTTCATTCTGCAGAAACAAGTTCCGAGACAAGTTCCTTAGCAATGAGACTGCAGTCTTTTTTACACTTAAATCACTCACATGTAGCATCTTTCTAACGTGTTGAAGGCCATTTTCCTTCTGGACAACAGTCTGGGCTACAGCAGATGGCATCTACATATATAAGATATAATATCAGTGTTCTGGGTAGCATTTAGTTTTAGGAAGACAAGACAATATCTAGATCTGTTTGATGACTTCAGATTGACTAAACTGTTTTAAAAACTGACTTTTTGTAAATAATTATCATGCAACTATTCAATCCACTTAAAAAAAAAACTCTTAAATATTTTTTTTAAAAACCCTAATTTTTTATCAGTTTAAATGTCAATTAGTTTAAAATCATTCACTCTGGAACAGATGCTGACCCTTTTAGAAAATGGTTATTGATACAGGTTGCGATAGTAATCATGGATACATTGGTTTGGTTGCTGTTTTGACAAAGAGCATTGGCATTTTAAAAGAGATAAAAAACATTTATGCCCCTTTAACAAAGAAAAACTGAAAATAGCCTTTATAGTTATTCAGTTGTTTCAGTCATGTTTAATTCCTCTTGACCCATTGAAAGTATTATTGGCAAAGAGTGGCTTGTCATTTTCTTCTCTACCTCACTTAAAAATAAGGAAACTGGGGGGCAGCTAGATGCTGCAGTGGATAGAGTGAGGGCCCTGAAGTCAGAGGACCTGAGTTCAAATTCGACCTTAGATACTTAATACTTCCTAACTGTGTGGCCCTGGGCAAATAACTTAAATCCAACTGCATCAGAAAAAAAAAAAATAAGGAAACTGAGGCAAAGTTAAGTGCTTTGCCCAGGGTCATACAACTAGTAACTGTCAAATGTCCTATCAGAACTCAGATCTGCCTGACTTCAGGTAGTGCCATCTAGCAGTAATCTTAGTATGTGTTGTGCTTCAAAATGGTATCAAGAAATAAGGATAGGAAACCATTATGGCAAAGGGATATCTCATAATTACTGGAAGTTATTTTTTGTATTAAAGGAATCTTCAATTCTTAAGAAAAGCTCTCTATTGTTCTCTAAGTATTAGTGCCCTTAAGACTATCTTTGATCATTGTGATTAGTATGTCCTCAGTTTGTCTTTTAATTTCCAGTATAAATGCTTCCACCATACACTGCTATGTGGCTACTGGTTCAGAGAGACACTGTTAATGACTGTAGCAGAATCTCCAGGTCTTCTGACTTTTTGTAGATCACAAAGTTGTAATCTGCTCCATTTTCTCTCTAGATATTTAGGTGCTTTTTCTCAGGAGAATGAAAAAATGTTTGTGTTTGGTAAGAATTTCTCTACTTCCAGCTGGATGCATTGTCCTTTCTAATATGGAAGGAAAGAAGACAAAGAAGAAAGCCCTCTAACCATCTTCCTAGGGTCTGGAATTCTCAGATCCAGAATTTATAATCCCAAGTTACCTTGCAGTTTTTTTTTTTGCTATTAGTCTCTTCCGGGTTGCAGACCTGCTCTTTTTCTGTACAGAAGCTACTGATTGTCCTTTTAATTTTTTTTACTCATTTTTAAAAGCCTTTAGGGTCTGCCTTCAGGGCAAGGGGGTTACCAGTTTCCTCTGCAAAGCAAGGAGAGATGTAAACGGAGCTTCAGGCAGCAAGGTATGGGAGTGCTCTGAGTGAAAGTTTCCCCCTCTCCCCAACCGGACGTGATTCAGCACAGCCCAGGTGCAGAAGTGCCCAGTGGAGAACCCCGCTGTATGGGTTAGCGACTGCCCTAAGGCTAGAGACTAAGTGGTGAAAGTGTCACTGCCCCAGGACAGAGCCCCTTGTGGGACTGTGGGTATTAGCAGCTGACCAGCAAATAGCTCCCCTCGCCAAAGTCTCTGCCGGGAAGCACATCGCCCTGCGAAAGCTCTATGGCCCCAGGCCGAGCCCCATACTGTGCAGATTAGAGGATAACCTGGGCTGTGCCCCCCTGCCATGCAGGTTCGCAACTGCCCCAAGGAAAAGCCCCGGACTGCGGGTTAGGGCTGTGAGCTTGTGCTGCGATCTGTGCTCTCACTTCCGGTTTGGGGCTCCACTGCCTCTAGTTCTCTCCTGCCTGCGCTGATCTTCTCCCCGGCCCCTGAGGGGAAGAGATTTTTTTCTGGAAGAGATTCCAGATTATTTTCGGCTGGTGAGTTGTTGTACTTCTAATCTTTGTGAGTTGTAGCAGTCAAGCGCTGTTTTTGAGGCTGAATATAATATTGTTAGTGAGGGTATGAGAGGAGCTTAGAAAGTCCAGTGTGCCTTCTCCGCCATCTTGGCTCCGCCCCCCTACCTTGCTGTTTTTATATGTAAACCCTTAGTTGTGATTTGATCTTCTTCCACCAATCCTTCTGGTATCAGGTGTTTTTATCCAATAACTTTTCAAAGTTCCTATGATCCTTCCAAATTGCTTGATCTCCTAACTTTGAATTGATTTAATAGCGATGTCTGAGCCTTCTATAATCCACAGATATAGACATAGCACCCATAGTAGGACATTTAGTTTATTTGGAACACATTTGAAGCTTGCCATAAATCAAAGGGCTGGAGTTTTGGTTGAGTTTTCTTCATAGTGATGCAAAGTGACCTTGACTTTGGGTGAACTCTGAAACTCTCCTCTGACAGAGACCCACCTTTCAGGGCACTTAAGTGGTTTCATTAAGATTAGCCCAGAACCACTCCTAGTAGCTCAAACTTAAGAGGTCTTATTCAGCTAGAGATTTCCTTGATATTTCTATTGCATGGCTTGAAACTCCCAAGATAAGTACTTTCTTTTTAATAGCAGCCCCAGTCCCAGACTTTTTATAAAATGACGATTTTGAACTCCAAATTTTTGCAGAAGACCAAAGTAGGAATTATGCTTTGCCAACGAAGCTCTTTCTTGGCAAAGCTGCCTGCCAGGACTCCTGCCCGCTGTGAAAAGACCCTCTTCTCAGTGATAACTTTTTGTTATTTCTCTGCCAGGACCTTTTGCCACTGAGGAGTCTGTCTTCCTAGCAAAGCTGGCTTCTCAGTGACAATAAACTTCCCTTTGACCATTCAGACTTTTTGGGTTAGTGAATTCTTTCACATTGGACCTGTGCGTCTCTGACCAGAGGGGATTCCCACAACTCTCTGCACTGCCACTAACCACATCATTAGTGATTAGATGTGATAAAGGGTTTAAAAAATTATTTTATTTTTTTTTTTTACAGTACTAAACTATAGTTTAGTTTTTTTTGTTAGAATATACCTCTATCTGTAGTTTAGTACAGATAGAGGTATATTCTAACAAAAATAGTAACATTCACTGCAAAACTAATCATAAAATATTTTTGAATGATCATTTTCAAATTATTCACAACATTCTTCTCCAGAAAAATGAACAGTTGAGGAACTGATTGTACTTTCTCAAAAATCTGTCCTATTTTCATACTCTAATGTAACATTCTGGTTAGTGCTCTGGAGGTCCTCCAAATGGGCCTTGATTTCAGCAGAATAATCACCATAAGAAGAGTCAGGAATAAAGTACAAAGTCTTTATTATCTCCTTCACAGTCTATCTCCTTTGCCTGGGGCCAGGCTAACTTTCTGGGGGAACCTTCAGGCAGGCCTTGGTCTCAGTGATGAAGTGAAAGAGGACAGGCTAGCCACCATGAGGGTCTCTGTCTTCAAGTCTCTTCAAGTCGTCGTCAAGTCTATGTCTATGTCTGAGTTGCAGAACTTGAGCTCCAGCTCGCAGTCCTCTGTCTTCTCTGTCTATCTCCAAGTCTGCCTTCCTCCCAGATCTCTTAGCTCTTATATACTCTGTTATAAGTACATCATCATAGGTGTCAACTTGTAGAACTACACTAGGTACATGTAAACTAGAGAATCATTATCTCAATTCCACTGAGTTACCACCTTATTGTGAGATTACTTGTTTCAAGTACACTTGACCCTTTACATCTTTCTTTCTTTTATTTTAGATCACAGGTGGTCACGCCCTCCCTGACTTCTCAGAAAGAGATGTGAGAATTCCAAAAAGGAGGTGATCATGCCCTCCCTGACTTCTCAGGAAGGGAAGTGAAAACACCAAACCAGATAGTGTTAGCAGGTTTCCTTTGAGTTGAAGGGTCTTACTTGAAACAGGTATACATAAATGCATCAGCATGGGAGGTATTACATGAGCACATTGTAATATAATACAGGCCAGTAGTAATGGCTCTCCTCACAGCCAGCCCAGGCTCAATGTGGTGTAGCAAACATGAATTATACATGCAAGTAGTGATATAACAAACAATATTAATCAACATGGTATTGTAAAAGATTTCAGAAGTCCTAGAAGGAGGGTATATAAATAACAATCATGCATATATCTCCTTCAGCAGCCAAGAGATAGTCCAAAACCAATCTACTGTCCATTACTTCACGTGTCAGAGAATCCAATGATTCCTGCAGATCTTGAAGTCCTGCAACAGTTTTATTATGTGTTATGGAATCCAATGATTCCTGCAGATTTTGAAATTCTACAACAGTTTTGTCAACAACTTTTCATCCAATGATTCCTGTGGGTTTTGAAGTCCTGTAACAGTCTTATCAACAATTTTTGATGTTCATGAGTCAATTGCCATACACATTGGGTTAACGGTCATGCTTTTTCAGTGGCTCATGTAGTCAGAGATGGAACTATCCAATGTTTCTTGAGTTTTCTCCTTTATTTTGAGATTTTTCTCTTTTTCTGTCTCTTTCCTATGGGCAAGGCAAATATGGCTCGTTGGCACCCATCTAATTCCTTTTCCATCTGTAGAGAGATACAAGCAAACCCTCTTCCCCAACCAGTGAACCTATCTTTCTGCTTGGCTCCAAGAGCTCTTGGAGTTTTGTCCTTTGCCTCTGCTTTCTTCAGCCTCCAGCCAGCACCAAGGTTGAATGATGCAATGAATCTCTCTTGTCTCGGAGAGAGAGCTTATGGGCTTCCTCCCAGAGTGCTCCTCTCTGTCCCCAGTCAATGTTCTGAAGTAAGACCCTCCAAGCTCTAAGAGTTTCCTCTATATATATGATCTCCCAAAGGTTAACTCCTCCTCTGAGAGAGAGGAATTATGGGTTATCTCCCAGAGTGCTTTCTGGCCCTAAGAACTTCAAGGGAGGTGTGAACACAAGCATTATTGTCTATCAGTTGTACTTAGTACCTTGTTTCAAGTTCTGGCCCAAAATATCTCCTTCTAAGATCAAATCAATCATATTGAACCATGCTAAATTAGATAATTATTGTCTCTATCAACTCTAATGGCTTAACAGTTTGTAAAGATTCCAACACTCTAAGAAGATTTAATGCTCACAATCACTAAGCTTATTTCTATAAGTTACATATCAAATCCTTATGTACACAGTGATGAGCTAAAGAGCTTCTTGTAGAGGGCCAGGAGGTAAGAATCCATTCCAGGATTTGAATCTTACAGTAACTTGACTCACCAAAACTCCCTTATTGAAGTAGCAGAGACTGCTTGTCAATATAATAAATTAATAATCTAGCAACTAAAGCGAAATGCAAACACTACTCTTTGGATTAAAGCCAAACCTTTAAATTTAGGACAGGAAAAAGAGCCCACAATAGAGTTTAAAGGCATTTGGGAGAAAGATACTTGAGACAATGGTATGATAAACTTTATCCTGCAGGGTATCTCAACTATTTGCATCTCAGTCTAATTAACTAAGATCTGGGCTTTGGAATCATTTATATCTCAGTAGATCTTGTTTGTTAGAGAAAACTATAGGAACTTCAAAGAGTGTACTTTGTATCAACTTTATGAGCATTTGAGGTATATATATATATATATATATATATATATATATTTGTCTCTCTGATCAATAAATGAGAAGAGTTCATATTTGAGACTCCTTCTGCCTGGCCCTGGTAAAAGTCACACCCTTCATCTCCTTACAGGAACTGTACTCCAAACTCCAAAAGTGGCAGACAAACAGGACAGAAGGTGGACAGAGCTTCCGTGTAAGAGTGCTCTCTTTAGATGCATGAATATTCAGGTAAAGCAGGAATTAAATAATAAAAAGTAAGGATAAAGTCGGAAAAAAGGTGATCACCAACTGGCACTAATTTAGCATTAGAAATAGTTTATCACCAGACTGACACAGGGGAAAGATATCACATATCAAATAAATATAGATTAGAAGATATCAGATATCATATAAGAATATATATATAATAAGATAAAATTTATAAGATTGATTATTGTCCAGCTGACAATATAGTAATTTGGAATAAGGCAAAATCAATCAGATAGCAGGGACTGAGAATAGTATCTGAAAATATTAATTAGTTAAAAGGAAAAGGATTGGGAGATCTTCCAATTTCTATATTCTCTATTTTGGTATATTTCTCCAACACTCAGAGACAGTTCCTTTAAATCCTTAAAAGTAAATTCTTTTATCAGTACTCTGGAGGAAGACAGGAGGGCAGAGACCCTTTAAAAAGACTTTTGCAATTAACCAGAGATGTCCCACACTAGCCACACTCTAAAGATCTTTATTAGCTTCTGATAATGATTGGCAAGTTCTATTGACTAGGTATTAGGGTCCAATTGATAATATCTTTAATTACCGATTTTACAATTCATGACGGCATCAATGGATTTTTCCATAACTGACTAATAAAAGTTAGCTTCTTTGTATGTGTATTGTATTTATTTGGACTGTAAATTGTATTTTAAATCCCCTGGAAAGATGGATTTGAGAGGTGAGGCAAGGCTTGGGGAAAAAAAAAAAAACCCTAAACTTAAAGATGACCTAGCAATACAAACCTTTTTTGCTTACCTAAAAAGATCATTGCCTCTTTTTCTGTAATAACCTTCATTAGCATAAAAATAGCAATGAAAACCTCATACAAGATCTGTCTCTTTACCTTTGTCCTTGAACATTATTACAAAATATGTTTTTTAATACCTCTCTTGAAAATACACAGCAGGAGTTATATGCAATTATTACTACACTTTATTACCACTCAAGATCTTCTTAATACTTTTCAGATAGCAAATTTGCCGTTTTTTGAAACAACCCCAGTCCTGAATATTCTGTTGGTTAAAAGAAGATTTCTTAACAGTAATTTTTTGTGTGAGTGTGTAAAAGAATGGTTGATGCTTGTGCACGTGATAATAACTGGATAAGATTTTTTTTATTTTTGAAATTTATGACATTATACAAAGTTGGGACAATTCTCTTCCATGTTCTGTAGTTTGCATGCTGAAAAATTTCCTGAAAAAAGGCCTAATCTTTATTCTGTGAATTTAAAACCTCTGGCCAAAGGGTGAAAAAATGCACAGTAAAGGTGATTAGAAAATAAAACTAAAATAATATCTTACAGATTCTCAAAAGTTTTGTGAGCAAAACAACGCCTTAATAAAGTCTCAAAATTTTGAGAAAATTGATTGTGGAATTTGGAAATTAGTCAAAAACAACAATTAGGAAAATAGCAGTTTATACTAACTTTTTAGTTAGAATCTTATCACGTGTAGCATAATCTTTCCTTCAGTTGGGAGTAAGACTCTCCAGGGATTGCTGATGGGCTTGTTGTTATCCTTATCATTATTTCCTAACTTCTCTCATATGTTAAAGTATAATAAAAAAAGCCTTAATAGAGGTAGACTCAAAACTTTGCAAAAAATTCCCACCCAACCGAGCTTGAAGGAATGCAGATGGGGTGGGGATTAAACTTCACCATTCTCAGAATCTTGTCTCCAGCCACCTCAGCTTCATCAGGTTCTGTCCAGCAATTGCTTGAGAAGAATCAGGATGGCCCTGACAGTACCCAGCATGGGAGTGTGAAATGTGTAAGACACTCAACTTCTTCTCCTTTTTTTTTTTTTTTTTCTTTTTTTAATAAATTCATCATGCTTTATTTTAACTACAGAAATGGAGTAGCTATGAAATCTATGGCAAACTAATTTCTGACCAATTTTCTGATTTGTAAAGACAACTAATATTGATTGTTGCTTAACAAAAAACAAATGATATATGAATATTAAATTGCTTCATATTTTGATAACTCTATGGGTTTTTAAATATGACCAATATACAATATTAATGTTGAGATATATAAATTTTCTGGGTGTATGTAAAATTACATTAAGCAAATTCAACTAGGCTTAGGAAGATAATGTATAGAATCTCTTTTTCCTTTCCTTTCCCTGCCCTGAAGAAGGGATAAGAGGGAGAGAAAGAAAATATACATAATGCAGCATAATTTGTTGTTTGAGATATTGATGGTAAAAGTAGTTTTAAAAAGAACTTTAATCAAAGCCCATTATAAGAATATATAAATTGTAATCTATTTGCATTAAATTTAAGAAAACACAGCTAACTTAAAACTGTCAAAAAATCAGCCTGTTTTTGAGTAATATAGAATCAAACTTCTTAGGGCCCAGACCCCCCCCCCAAAAAAAAAATTACATCTTAACTCTTTCCTGACTCACCAAGGAAAAATGACTTGTGTAAAATTGGAAAATATTCAAAATGGAAATTCAGTTTGTCCAGAACACTTGATTGATATTTAGGAAATTTCATGAATTAAAGTCATAAATCTCAAAAATCTGTTTTGGTTCAATAAAAAACATATGTATGCATATACATGTATGTGTATGTACAGATGTGTATCTGTCTATCTATATATGTATATACATTATCTTGCCTTCTGTCTAAATAAAAAAAGGTAAAATTATTTAAGGCAATGAAAATCATCTCAGAACTCCTCAGCCTGAGCTGAGACAAAGTAGATGTAGCAACTATTGAGAAGGTGAAAAGTCTATGTAGCCTCATCTTCTCTCAAATTATTTTGTAATAGAAGAGCCTGTTTAAGAGATATATTAACATATATAATAAAGAAATTATACACAAAAATTCTAAAAGTTCATTTAATTATCAACCCTACTTGATTATTCCTGAGTTTGATAAAGTAAAACAATTATAATTGGATATCAATATAAACTAAAGAAGTTTTATTTTGTCACGTGTGTGACCTCAGACTGAGTCTTGAAGAATCAGTTTTGATGGTATTATCATACCTCCATATTTTCCTTTCATGACAAATTCTTATGATAAGAGCAAATGATCAACATAAATTCAAGTATATGATATCTTATTGTTTTCAATATGAAAATGTAGTCAATATATCCTAAATAATTTGGTGAATGAGTATTTGACCTAGTCATCTATTTATTATATATATATATATATATATATATATATATATATATATATAAATATAAACATTTGGTGAAATAAATTCTTTATAGATTTCCAAAATAATGTAAGAACAATTAACATGTTTGCCCATAAGGATGAACTATTATTTTATTGTTTATATGAAACTAAATCTGAAACATCTTTAAGATTGGTATTTATTGTATGTCCCGTGATACAAATATATTTCATTACCTGAAAATTGCTGCTCAATATACATTGGTCTGTTTATATCCTATAGAAGTCCCTTTGGATTTGTCTTTTTATCTCAGATCATTTTAACCTCTATTTGTTAGAATTGTTTTGTATTCTAGATTTTGGTCAGTTATAGCTGCATTGGCTAGCTTCAAGGAATTAATCTTTGGACACTTCAGTCAGCTCCAACTTTCTGTCCCCTCCATAAAAAGATGGGACCCTGCAAGTGACTCACATCTAGGCCCATTCTCCTCAGGAAGCAGTTTCAAAAGACGAGATCATCCCCCTTGCTCCCAGAAGACTTTGAGCCACATTTGTTTAAAGGGGGGGGAATTGGAACTGATTGGTGAATGGATCCCAAATTATCCAATCTCCAGATGGGTCTCCTGTTACAATGTATTTGGGACTTAAAATGGCACAAATTTTCACATTTCAAATAGGGGATTCCACAATGTTTTCAAATTCCCCAGAGATATCCTGTACAGTATATTTAAACTATTTTAAGGAATAGCACTCTGAATCCAAATCATGAATGTATTAGCAGGATATATTGTAAAATGTTACAATTGTGTTTATCCCAATGTCAGATGTTTTTCAAATTTACTACCTATGGTTATTATGGAACATCCATCCTATGTGATAATGTCTAATAATCATATTTAGTCACAATTAGTGTACTAATCACACTTAGTACAAGTCAGCAGATGGAAAGGTTTGAGACAACATTAAGGAAAATTAGAAAATAGTAGTAGTAAAACAGATTTATGGTGATGATTGTTGGAGGGGATGTGGGAAAACTGGGATATTGATGCATTATTGATGGAGTTGTGAACGAATCCAACCATTCTGGAGAGAACTAATGCTCAAAAAGTTATCAAACTGTGCATACCCTTTGATCCAGCAGTGTTACTACTGGGCTTATATCCCAAAGAGATTATAAAGAAGGGAAAGGGACCTGTATGTGCACGAATGTTTGTGGCAGCCCTTTTTGTAGTGGCTAGAAACTGGAAACTGAATGGATGTCCATCAGTTGGAGAATGGCTGAATAAATTGTGGTATATGAATATTGTGGAATATTACTGTTCTGTAAGAAATGACCAACAGGATGATTTCAGAAAGGCCTGGAGAGACTTACACGAACTGATGCTGAGTGAAATGAGCAGGACCAGGAGATCATTCTATACTTCAACAACAATACTATATGATGACCAGTTCTGATGGACCTGGCCATCCTCAGCAACGAGATCAATCAAATCATTTCCAATGGAGCAGTAATGAACTGAACCAGCTATGCCCAGAGAAAGAACTCTGGGAGATGACTAAAAACCATTACATTGAAATCCCAATCCTTATATTTATGCCCACCTGCATTTTTGATTTCCTTCACAAGCTAATTGTACAATATTTCAGAGTCTGATTCTTTTTGTACAGCAAAATAATGTTTTGGTCATTTATACTTATTGTATATCTAATTTATATTTTAATGTATTTAACATCTACTGGTCATCCTGCCATCTGGGGGAGGGGGTGGGGGGTAAGAGGTGAAAAACTGGAACAAGAGGTTTGGCAATTGTTAATGCTGTAAAGTTACCCATGGATATAACCTGTAAATAAAAGGCTATTAAGAAAAAAAAAAGATTTATGGAATCATTATTGGAATTCTAACAGATATATCAATTATTACAACACTTGCTGTTTCAGCTACAGCTCTTACAAAAACTGTTTGGACTGCTCAATTTGCAGATAAATTAGCAAAAAATATATCATAAGCTTTTAAGAACAAATTAATAAAGATTATGAGTTAAAATAAGAATTATACTTAGTGGAACAATCATTAATATAGTTAGGGAATCATGCAAACAGTTTGGAATCTTGATTACAGCTAACTTTTTAGCAAAAAACATGTCAAGAAGCAATGTCCATGGAATTGATTCTGATAGTGTAGCTAACCAAATATTTGAGTGGTTAAAAAGATAAATCCAAAAAGACAAATCCTGTAAATAATCTGACCTCTATGCTTTTGCATTTTGTTCCTCTCACACATTTTATTTTGCTACTGATTGACTTAGCCCCTTGTATTGTCAAGTATGTTCTGCAATCATTCTCAACTATAAGAACTGAAGTCCATAGACTGCATTTTTAATTTTAAAAAGGAAGAAATTGTAGAGGGCCAGGAGGTAAGAATCCATTTCAGGTGTTGAATCTTACAATAACTTGGCTCCACCAAAACTCCCTTACTGAAATAGCAGACTGCTTGTCAATATAATAAATTAATAATCTAACGACTGAAGCAGTAAACATTACTCTTTGGATTAAAGGCAAATCTTTGAATTTAGGACAGGGAAAAAAGCCCACAACAGGACTAAAGACATTTGGGAGAAAGATACTTGAGACAAGTACGATAAACTTTACCTTGATGTATATCTCAACTATTTGCATCTCTAATTAACCAAGATGGGGGGAAGAAGGGGGCTTAGGGATCATTTACATCTCAGTAGATCTTGTTTGTTAGAGAAAACTATAGGAACTTCAAAGAGTGAACTTTGTATCAACTCTATGAGAATTTGAGCTATATATATTTGTCTCTCTGAGAAGAGTTCACATTGGAGACTCTCTCCACTTGGCCCTGGTAAAAGTCACACCCTTCATCTCACTACAGGAGCTGGACAGGGATCATACCTTTTAATACTTGTTATCTAAATTTTTCCAGCAAGGAAGTTTCATAATATAAAGAGGAACCCATGCAGATTTATCTGAGGTAAAAGTCTTAGAACATAAATCTATCTTTTTCACAGGGGTTGGTATACTTTTGGTGACAAAAAAAGAAAAAAAATTACTTTCAGTGCACAGAAGAACACAGAATACTTGAAATTTTACAGTCAGATTTTTGTGAATAAGTGCTTATTAGGTTTTCCCCCCTACAATTTGACACTATATGAATCATTCCTTTCTAATTTGATTTGTGAACAAAAGGAATGTATCCGGAAAACTACTAAGTAATAGTTTCTTGTAATTCTCCCTGGAATTGAAGTGAGAACATTTCTGATTTACCAGAATTACCCATTTTTGGGTATAATAAATTTTATTTTTAAAAAAAGCATTTTATTTATCTTTAAATAAAAAGCATTTATTTTATCTTTTAAAAAGCATTAAAATAGGAATGAAATTTACCGGTCCACTTCCTGCTGTGAGATTCTGGAGAGCTCCCAAAGATGCTTCTTGTGTGTAGTTTCTTATGCTTTTGGCTATTAAAGATAGATACATTCTTATCACAATGGAGTGCCACAGCCATTCCACACCTTTAGGATTACTCTTTTCTTCTGGCAGTGGGATGTCCTGGTATTGCTAATCATGCAAACATATCAAATTCTAGAATTAATGCACTGCCATCACTTTTATAATTCCCTATTCAAACCAGCATGGATTAAAACAATTGTCTAAAATAGGACAGTAGGAAAAAGGAATTGAGAAACAGGGCTTATAGTAGAAACAAATTAAGAGAACATGAATGGTTCCACTTCCCAGGGCTATACTGGTAATAATTAGCTCTTCCCCCAATCTGATATTGTATACTTTTAAGTGCGATCTGCTTTGTTAATATTTTCCCATCACTTCCTTATGTCTAGAAAATTAGCAAAATAATAAACCAATCCCTCATTTTCTAACCTTTAACCATTAAATATTCCTAATAAAATTTAACAATACACTCTACTCCATCCAATTTGAGTGGACTTCAGCACATCTCTGGGTCTCAATTCAATTTTCTTCTCCACAATTCTACTTCCTGTTCAACTTCCTTCCCATGGGGCCCACTTTGGAATACAAGAAACCAAGAAGTTAATCTGGAATGGTTCTTATAATGTTGATAAATCCCCAACTAAAATCAGCTATAAAAATGATAAGAGAAGACTCTGTTTCAAGAAAATGGATCATAGATATAGACTGGTAAGGAATCTTAAAAGTTATTTATTCCAAATATCTTCTTTTATACATGAGGAAAGTCAAGCCAAGAGAAGTGATATTCTCCTAAATTACACAGATTATATAGTTCAGACAAGATTTGAACACAGGTTTTGTACTCTAAATCTAGTCCTATAATTTCACTAAATCATAGTGCCTATCAAAGGTTAGCTATGTGTCTTATAAAGTTATTTAAAAAAAAAACCTAGATGTTCTATACTCCCTTGTGTGTCATTACATTTGCCACATTAGAGTTCATCATTACATTTGCAATTAGATCACTGATGTCTGAAAAATTATAACTAGGAGAGAAGCTCATATTCCATTACCTTTCATGTTAGCGTTATATGGATTGTGTAATCTTCTAGTTAAGTATGATTTTAGACTTAACAAAATCAGTTTTCTTAAAGAGAGATATTTTAATTATAAAATACAGAGAACTGAAGACAACTAAAAAAGTAACATTTAGGTAAACTGGATAAGCCATCAAAGAAATCACAACTATTCTCTAAAATAGATAAGAATTAAAGGTCTGGTCATCCCCCAAGCCCATAACTAAACAATTTTTAGCTATTTAATTTATTGCAGGGAGCAGGTGCACCAGATAAATAATCTGAAGCAGCTTCTAACTGAGGAAGATAAAGTTCTGGATATGACCATTCTATCTTAAGATATTATTGATTTTTTGTAGGTTTATTTGAATAAAATTCCTATTTATGAAAAGCATTAAGCATAGAAAATCAAAGTAGTAGCAATTCCCTCTCAAGCCTGATTTTATGTCTGATGAAGCCACAAAGTTTGAAGATTACTTTGTTTGCAATAAAAGAGCTCATATAGGGATTTCATAGTGTCCTCTCCACATATTAGGGCTGGTTACTTTTAAAAGTTTTCATGTTAATTTGTATTGTTTGCTTCTAATCTACAAATCAGGAAAAGAGGGTTTAGAAACATTATATTATGTAAAAGCATATTATGAAAACATCCCAACATACCTCTTTAATTTTCCTGCTTCGATTTCCAAAGCACCCAATATTTTTGTTATTGGCAGTCTGGATATTCCTGTTTTGAATGTAGTTACTCTGTGAATATCTCTCTGGGAGTTCTGCCTCCAAATGGTATGATAGATTATGAAGAATACATACACAGTTCTCAGTAGCCTAAGAAAAGAGAAAATGCAAGCTGATTATGCCTGATACACATGTATAGTATGTATTATTTTGAAAACTATATATCTCTTCAGTTGTAAAGTCTTTGGATTTGATTGTTTGAGGAACAGAACTTAAATATGCATGGTTGCCAATGTGAAAATGAAAATGAGATTATTAAAATAGTAATTTATGAACCTCATCTGGCAGAGGAAGAGCAGGACTTCCTTTTCCCCCTCCAACAGTGCTTTAAGTTTTATCAAGCACTTTCCTAAAATCAAATGCAAAAAGAAGTGAAAGAATATGCATTCCCACTGTTTTCCTTATTCTTCACTAAATTTCTATTCTGCTGTCTCACAAAGCAGGGAGATATCCCTAAGATTTTGAAGGTCATATCACATAAATATAAACTCTGAAAGTTTACAGATTCAATTAATTAAACAAATATTTTTTATTACATGCGAAAACTATACTAGTATTACAGAGGCAAAAATGCAAAATGTGAGATTACCTTCTACTGTGGATTGGGAGAGAAGGATATACATATACATGCACACAAATATGTATGAATTATACACAAAGTAGAATCATTCTTCACCTTTTGCGGGTATAACATTCCCAGATAATAGCAATAAAGTAAAAACTGAGTTTTGATACACTTGAACCTATGAGAAATAAGACTCATGACCAAAAACTGTAATCTTTTGCTAGCAATTGCTGAAAATATATTTTTCTGCACGCAATTCTTTAACCAAACATTAATTCTGAATATATTCTAGACAATAATCACAAAATCCATAAAGTGCAGTACACAAAATAAAGTTGGTAACATGCAAAACATTTTGCACAATTCCTTAGAATTGTGTGACCTTTTGTGCTAATATTTTAACAAAAAGGATAACAAAACTTTGATTTCAGATAATATTCAATTTTCATAACACATGAAAATATATAATAACATAAATACCATATAGCAAATAAAATTCTTAAACCTAGAATTTTTTATACCTGAATCTCATAGTCCATGGTGTTAAAATGGCAGTGTGAAGGCAATGTACCATATACTATAGTGCTGTAAACCTTTCTGTTTTGTTTGGCCTTTGAAGATTTATATTCAATGCAGAGTTTTCAAATAAATGATTAAGCATTAGCCAGTTAATAAACATTTATTAAATACCATTTATGTATTAGGCATCAAGTGCTGAGATTTAAGAAAAAGACAGGTGCTGACCTTAAGGAGCTCAAAATCTAAAGGGGAAAACAATACACAAGGAGATTAAAAATATCTGCTTATCATTTTAATAAACTCTCCCTTTATCTCAGTTTTAATAGAAATGGATGCTGTATTTTGTCAAAAGCTTTTTTGTATCTCTTGAGATAACTATATTACTTCTGTTAGTTTTGTTATTGATATGGTTCATTATGCTGATACCATAGACTGAACCAGCCCTGCATTTCTGTAAATTCCACCTGCTCAGAGTATATTATCTTGGTGATAAATTGTTGTAATATCTACTAATATTTTATTTAAAAGTTTTGCATTAATATTCATTAAGGAGATTGGTCTGTGATTTTCTTTCTCTATTTTGATGGTTCTCTGTTATGAGCCAGAACTTGAAACAAGGTGTGAAGTCATTAGAGTTGAAAGAAACAATGTTTATGTAATTGGTTCACATATTAGAGTTCACACCTTTAAGAGAATTTACACATTAGAGTTCACAAGTCCAGGAGATTCACAAATTACACCTCCCATAATCCCACTCTCAGAGGAGTCAACCTTTGAATTTACACCTCTAAAAGAGCATAAAAGGAGCAGAGTCAGTGGAGGAGTCAGTTAAAGAGATTGAAAGCCAGAGTTACTCAGCTGAGGTGATTGAAAAGCCAGAGACTGCAGTCGGGTAGAACCAGGATTAAGAGGGAACTGGAGGCTGAAGCTGAAGCTGGAAGAGCTCTTGGAACTAAGGAGAGAGAGACAGGCCTCTAAGAAAACTAAACGGACTATTTTGGAAGAGACAATTAAAGATTGGATTTTAACTCCTGGCTGTATTTGAGGTGATTATTACTCTGAACTGAAATTAAGGCTGCCTCCAGAAAACCTCCCCAAGAAACCTGCTCCCTGAGAACAATCATATTATAGAAAAAGAAGAGAACACTACATTTTGGTGTCCGAATGTAGGACTGACAGGACCCTGATTTCAGTGGAAAAACTCTGATCTTGATTTCAGTGGAAAAACCTCTGATCCTGAATCCAGTGGAAAAGTCTTCTCAACCCAGAAATTAGGGTGAGTATAACAAAGAAATTTTGTTAAAAGAGTTAAAGTAGAATTTCAGCTAAGATGGGACAGATGTTTAGAAAACAGCCTTCTGTTTCTCTTCAAGGAAAATGTTTAGAGAGCACTGTCAAGGTTATGAGAAGCCAAGGTTTGATTATAATTTTGGAGCAGATCACTGAACTTTTAGAAATTGTAAAGTACATATATGTCCTTGTTTCTCTATGGAAAAAGAATTGGATCTAGAGGAATGGAAATTAGTAGGAGAGGATCTTTGTCAATTCTACAATAAAAATGGACCTGACTCAATTTCCAAAGACACAGTTAATACATATAATTTAATACAACTGGCTTTAGGAAATTATGTAAGTGTTAGAATAAGGAAAAAGAAGAAAGAGCAGGAGGGGGAGGTGCCAACTAAACTAGGTGAAAAGATGGAAGAATCAGATAAGAATTCACAACAGGAGAAATTAGATCATTCCTCATCTCATGACCCTCCCCCCTCAATTAACCCTTCATGGGTGGAGGAAGGAGGAGGGGGATAGGCAGTAATGCAATCATAAGCACCTATTAAGGAGCCTGTGACAAGATTAGAAAAGGCATTAATTAAGGCAAAAAACAAACCACAAGATGTATCTCTTTTATAAATGCATACCCTGTGATTGAAGAACTTGACTCTTCAGGTCAAAAAAGGAGAAGATACACTCCTTTTATTTGGAAAATATTAAAGATTTGAAAAAGGGTTGCACTCTTTATGGGGCTACATTTTCTTATGTTAAAATGTTAATAGATAGTTTGTTTTATGAAATCTTAACCCTGAGTGATTGGAAATCCATAGCAAGGACATGTTTAGAAACAGGACAAAACTTGTTATGGCTTTCAGAGAATCATGAATTATGTAGGATTCAAGCCCAACGAAATAGGCAAACAGGAGTTAATGTATAAATCATCTTTGACCAACTAATAGGTAAAGGTCAGTATGGAGAGAATTCAGAACAGATTTATTATCCCATAACAGTGTATGAGCAAATTTCTAAGGCTGCAATAAAAGCTTGGGGTTCTCTCCCAGGACAAAAAGATCGAGGGGTAGCCTTCACAAAAATAGAACAAGGTCCCAACGAACCTTTTGCTGATTTTGTGGGACGTTTCTAACAGGTATAACAAGAACCATTGGAGATAATGCAGCTACAGAAATAATGAGCAGACATCTGGCTAAGGAAAATGGCAATGAGGTTTGCAAAAGAATTATATGGGGACTAGATAAAGATGCTCCTTTAAAAGAGATCATAAGGCACTGTGCCACAGTGGGCACAAATGCTTATTACACTCAAACTATGATGAATATGGGAAGACAGGGTCCCTCTTGGCAAGGGACTTTTAGAGAAACTCGTAGATGCTTTCAGTGTGGAAAAGTTGGACATCTTGGAGCTCAGTGTAGATATAGAGATATGCTGAGAGGACAGCATGAGAGAATAAAACCCAAAAACCCATGTCCAAAATGCAACCGAGGCTTTCATTGGGCCTCTGAATGTAGACTGACCCAGAGAAATGAGAGATGGAGCCCAGTTCCAAGATATCATACAAAAGACAGATGGGGCATGATAGCAGCTGAGGTTACACCCAGAGAGTCTTTAGAAGTTCAGGACTCTGATGTGATCAACCAACAGAAAAGCAATCAGGATTACAGTTGGGGAGAATACAGGCTTTTTAACCCAATAGGGCACTGTCCAGTGAAAGCAGCTCCAATGTAATTGCCAGCTGATAAGGAAAAATTCCCAAAGTGGTAAATAGAAGGGAATTAGATAGGTTAACTGCCTAGAAGAGAGGGTTTGCTTGTGTTTCTATAGATAGATAAGGAAACAGATGGATGGCAACAGATGGGTGGCAACAAGCACCTGGAGAGACAGAAAAGGAGAAAAACCTCAAAACAAAGGAGAAGATTTAAGAAACATCTGGCACTGAAGGAGCATGGCTGACAATGAGACTGTTAAAAGAACTTTTAAATTTTCAGGAAACATTGGATTCCCTAACACAAGATGAGACTGCTTCAGTTCTTGAATCATTGGATTCCTTGTGATGAAAATTTATTGATGAGACTATTGCAGTACTTCAAAGCTTGTAGAAATTATTGGATTCCTGGCTAATGAACTAATGGACAATAGATTTCTTTTGGACTAATTCTAGGACTTATGGACATGTATAAATTCTTCATGTTGATTCATGTTATTTGTTACATTACTACTACCCTGTGCTATATTGCTATGTAATTATGTAATTACATAATTTATGTGTAATACCTCCCATATTGATGGATTTATGTATACTTGTTTCAAATAAGCCCCTTTAGAAACCTGCTAATCTGATTTTATTTCCCATTTCCTTTGGTGTTTTCATCTCCCTTCTTGAGATGTCAGGGAGGGTATGAACACCTTCTTTTTATGGTGTTTTCACTTCTTTTTTGAGCGTGATCACCTTCTTTTTTGGGGTTCTCCCTTTCTTGAGAAGTCAGGGAGGTCATGACCACCTATGTTCTAAATCAAAAGAAAGCGGGAGATGTTATGAGCCAGAACTTAAAACAAGGTGCTAAGTCACTAGAGTTGATAGAAACAATGTTTATGTAATTGGTTCACATATTAGAGCTCACAACTTTAAGAGAGTTTACACATTAGAACTTACACATTAGAGTTCACAAATCTGGGACATTCACAAGTTACACCTCCCATAATCACACTCTCGAAGGAGGAGTCAACCTTTGAGTTTACACCTCTAAAAGAGCATAAAAAAAGCAGTCAGTGGAGGAGTCAGTTGAAGAAATTGAAAGCCAGAGACTGCAGTCCATGTAGAACCAGGATTCAGAGGGAGGTGGAGGCTGAAACTGAAGCTGGAAGAGCTCTTGGAACCAAGGAGAGAGAGAGAGGCCTCTAAGAAAACTAACCGGGCTATTTTGGAAGAGACAATTAAAGATTGGATTTTAACTCCTGGGTGTATTTGAGGCGATTATTATTCTGAACTGAAACTAAGGCTGCCTCCAGTAAACCTCCCCAAGAAACCTGCTCCCAGAGAATGATCATATTTTAGAAAAAGAAGAGAACACCACAGGTCTTCACTTATTTTATAAATATTAACTATTTAGTTTAATTAATATTGGAATTAATTCTTTAGATGGTAGAATTCACTTGTTAATCCATCTGGCCATGAAGATTTTTCTTAGGGAGTTCATTGAAGGTATTGTTCAATTTATTTTTCTAAAATAGGATTTTATTTAAGTACTTTATTTCATTTTCTGTTAATCTGGGCAATTTACATTTTTGTTAACATTCATCCATTTCACTTAGATTGAAAGGTTTTTTGGCATACAGCTGAGCAAAATATCTTCTAATTATTGTTTTAATTTCTTCTTCATCAGTGGTGAATTCACTTTTTTATTTTTGACATTGGTAATTTGATTTCCTCTTTTTTTCTATTCAGATTAATGAAATTTAACTATTTTATTGGCTTTTTCATAAAATAAACTCAGTTTTATTTTCTTAGTTCCATAGTTTTTTGGTTTTTTTTTTTTTTTACTTTCAATTTTTATCAATCTTTCCTTTGATTTTCAGAATTTCTAATTTAGTTCTAATTTGGAGATTTTTAATTTGTTATATTTCTAGCTTTTTAGTTGCATGCCCAATTCAGTGATTCCCCCTTTATCTATTTTATTCATGTAAGCATTTAAAAATGCAAAATTTCCCCTAATAACTGCTTTGGCTGCATTTCATAAGTTTTGATATGTTGTTGCATTATCATTCTCTTTGATGAAATTGATTGTTTCTATGTTTTGTTCTTTGGATCCACTCATTTTTTAGGATTAGACTTTCCAAATAGTTTTAGTCTATCTTTTCAGGGGGCTTTATTACACTTAATTTGTATCATGTTCTGAAAAGGATGTGTTTAATATTTTAACTTTTCTTCATTTGATTGTGATGTTTTTACGCCCTAATTTTTGTGAAATTTTTGTGAAAGTGCCATGGACTGCTTATACAGCTTTTTGAAGATTCTGTTGCTCCAGAACCTGTTTAGAAACTTGATTTAATACTTTTTTCTGAGGGATACTTGAGGAGAGCTCAGGCAACTTCCTTGCTTCCTTCTTCCATCTTAGTTTTATGTTTTAGTTTCCTGTTTTTTTTTCCTAAGTTGCTTTTTGCTCTTACTATCTCTGTACACATTTTGTATTAGTTTAACATGACAAAAATCTTTAGAACTTTATGGAATCAAAATTGTCCACTTTACCTTCCATGATGGCCAAGAAAAAGCAAAAATAGATCTAATTAAAAGAAATACAGACATATTGCTAAATGGTATCATATAAGAAATATTAATATTGATAAGTGGTAAAAAAAAAGGATTGGAAAGGAGAGGAAAAATAGGGTAAATTATGTCACATGAAAATGTTCAAAAGATATGTTATAATAGAGGGAGAGAATGGAGGGGAGGTGGAGTGAGCATTGTTTGAGCATATATGACTCGAATAGTATACCATTTAAATCCTTAGAGAAGAAGTTAAGTGAGTTACAGGAAGAAATAGAATACAAAACTATACTAGTGAGGGACTTCAACATCTCCCTTTCAGAACGAGATAAATCTAATCACAAAATAAGAACGTTAATAGGGTGAATAGAATTTTAGAAATGTCAGATATGATAGAGCTCTGGAGAAAACTGAATGGGGATAAATAGAAAAATACCTTTGTCTGATATCAGGATTGCTGATCCATTTTTTTTTAAATGAAGTTAAAGTATAATATATTTTGCGCTGGCTTTTAATCTTTCATGTGTATCTCCCTGTTTCAAATATGTTTCTTGTAATCAACATAGGAATATGGCTTTCAATCCACTTGGCTATCCATCTCCATTTATGGGAGAGTTTCATCCCATTCACATTCACAGTTATGATTACTGTCTCTGTACTTTTCCTTTTTACATTTTTCTCTCTTCTTTAGAGTTAACTATTTCTTGTTTTGGTAATTATATTATATATTTTTGCAACAATTCATTTAAGTAGTTTGAGTGGCAAGTAAGTCCAACTATGGTTGGACAAAATAGATCTTTCTTTTTGATTTCAAATAGTGCCAGCTTTAAATTTTTTTTAAGCTCACTAAAACTAGAATTGTATTTCTGCTTGTCTACAGCAATGATAAACTGTTTACTTCTTTCCCTCTGCATGAATTTAATTATTCAGAATGCTCAGATTTACACAGATGCTCAAAGATTATTTTTAACACCAAAATTACTGGAATTTAAGAATTCCTCAAAGGACAATGGTATGCCAAGTGATGTAGAGTACTTTTTTTAAATTCATAAGGTTAAGAAAATAAAGTTGGATGAAAAATTTTACAAGTAAAATTATAATTTTTTTGTATGTCAATTGACACAATTAAGAGACAGGTCAATTCCCGAAGAGCTCCCACATCTGAAGGAGCTGCAAGGCAGCCTTTGCTGACACAGGTGTTGCGGACTAGGAATGAGATAAATCGGAGGCAGAGGGAAGAGGAGAGAGGTCAGACAATACAACTGCCTCTCAGTCAGAAAAGTCAGAGAACAACAACTGACTCTCAGTCTCCTTGTCTCTCACAAGAGGAGATCCATTCTGGATTAGATCTCCAAGCAGTCACTGTTAGGTGGCTCCCGTGTATTTCAGCAGCTCTCCAGCGTATTCCAACAATCTGGTCCTTTCACTGTTAAACTGACATCACAGTTAGCTTTGGTTACAAATTTGAGTCCAATTTTGGAAAAGTAAAGTGGAATGTTCTCCCTTCTGGCACATTTAATCAACCTCTTCGTGACACTAACATCAGCAAATCCTAATCATTCTCAGACAAGTTGGCAGCCTGTTAAGCTGTACCACAAATAACTGTCTCATAAGAAATGATACATTTGTTCAGTTCCTTGTTACTGAAGATTTCTGGATCTTGGGGTTGGAGTGGAATCACTCACTAGGACAATATCATGGATCTGTGATTTGTCTCATTTGGCATTTCTTTTCTTTTCTTTTTTTTTAATTTAATAGCCTTTTATTTACAGGATATATGCATGGGTAACTTTACAGCATTAACAATTGCCAAACCTCTTGTTCCAATTTTTCACCTCTTACCCCCCACCCCCTCCCCCAGATGGCAGGATGACCAGTAGATTGTAAGTACATTAAAATATAAATTAGATACACAATAAGTATAAATGACAAAAACGTTATTTTGTTGTACAAAAAGAATCAGACTCTGAAATACTGTACAATTAGCTTGTGAAGGAAATAAAAAATGCAGGTGGGCATAAATATAGGGATTGGGAATTCAATGTAATGGTTTTTAGTCATCTCCCAGAGTTCTTTCTCTGGGCATAGCTGGTTCAGTTCATTACTGCTCCACTGGAAATGATTTGGTTGATCTCGTTGCTGAGGATGGCCAGGTCCATCAGAACTGGTCATCATATAGTATTGTTGTTGAAGTATATGATGATCTCCTGGTCCTGCTCATTTCACTCAGCATCAGTTCGTGTAAGTCTCTCCAGGCCTTTCTGAAATCATCCTGTTGGTCATTTCTTACAGAACAGTAATATTCCATAATATTCATATACCACAATTTATTCAGCCATTCTCCAACTGATGGACATCCATTCAGTTTCCAGTTTCTAGCCACTACAAAAAGGGCTGCCACAAACATTCGTGCACATACAGGTCCCTTTCCCTTCTTTATAATCTCTTTGGGATATAATCCCAGTAGTAACACTGCTGGATCAAAGGGTATGGCATTTCTTTTCAATGGAATCAGTTGTGCTATGGAAGAGGTCAGCAAACAGCTCTTCAAAATGGTCAAGAATGATAGATACTTTCATGGAAAAAATAAATCTCAATAGTAAACTATGTACTAGAAGAGAGCAAATACTTTGAATATTCACAAGTGATTCATACTTGTTGGACAGCTCTTTTATTCTCATCGATTTCCTTTCTGTGCTTCTGCTTGAAATGATTGATCATGTGGTTGCCAAAGTTCTTACTCATCTCCAGCTGTGGACTTGACTTCAAAGATACCATCTTTAATAATAAGAATGACATTTCACTGAAAGTGCTATCTTTCAAGTTAACAACCAAAAGCATTTCTTTCACCCCCACTTTTTGCCCAAGCCATAAGAAACAGCAGTAGAAGTTGATGTGTTAATGATTCAGAGCATGTAGAGTTCAATAATGGATCCAGCATCTTTGGTGGCCTGAAGTCAGGAATTATTATTTTTTTTAAATTAAAGCTTTTTATTTTCAAAACATATGCATGGAGAATTTTTCAAACATTGACCCTTGCAAAACTTTGGGTTCCAAATTTTCCCCTCCTTCCCCCCCCCTCCTTCCCCTAGATGGCAAGTAATCTAATATATGTTAAACATGCTAAAATATATGTTAAATCCAATATATGTAATACATATTTATACAATTATCTTGCTGCACAAGAAAAATCAGATCAAAAAGGGAAAAAAATGAGAAAGAAAAAATGCAAGCAAACAACAAAAGTAGACTGTGACCAAAGAATTTATAATTGTTTCCTCAAGGTAAGCTTTGGCAATTTCTCATAGAAGATTTTCTGCATAGAAGTTTTTGTCTGTCTTTTTACTCCTCTTGGATCTTATGCCACCTTAAAAACCCAGAGCTTCCTGCCTAATTATACAATTTAATCATCAAATTTGTGACCAATTAGATGCTCGGCACCAAAAACGATGTTGGTGGGGTTCATTACATTTTGATTCTTTTCAGTATCATCTGTGTCTGTAAAGATAATGCAGCTCAGAAGGTCCCTATTTATTGGTCTTTAACAATGATCTACAATTTCCCATGTTGAAAGACTTCCACATAGGAATATATTGGTGTGAAGATCTGTGTGAACCATGAGTTCTTTCAGCATGACTACTGAGACATGGGAGCTGATGCTGACAGATAAGGAGTATCAAAGGCCCGTGTGTGAATTGACTAATACCCAATTTCTAATAACATCCTTCTTTGTTATAAATTCTCTCTCTCTTTTTTTCATTATTTATATTTCTAATGCTTTTATTCCTTTTTTTCTTCTTTCATTTTCAGGATTTCTATTTCATTTTTAAATGAAATTTTAAAAAAGTTTTTTATTTTTTAGGTTTTTAAAATTCCATTGACTGATTTGTTCTTTTGCTCTTTTGCTAATGGAAATGTTTTCTTCTAAAAACTACTTCAGCTGCCTCCCCAAAATATGATATCTAATTTCGCTTCTGTCATTTAAAAAAATGAAGTTATCAGCTTTATATTTTTCTTTTACTCAGCAATTCTTTAATATTAAATTATTACATTTTTACACTCAAAGGTTCTGATAAAGGCCTCATTTCCAAATATATAGAGAATTTACTCTAATTTGTAAGAAATTTTCAAAGAAATTGAAACTATTTCTAGTCATATGAAAAGATGCTCCAAGTCATTATTAATTAGAGAAATGCAAATTAAGGTAACTCTGAAATACTACTACACACATGTCAGATTGCCTAGAATGACAGGGAAAGATAATGTGGAATGTTAGAGGGGATGTGGGAAAACTGGGATACTGATACATTGTTGGTGGAATTATGAATATATCTAGCCATTCTGGAGAGTGATTTGGAACTATGCGCAAAAAGTTATCAAACTGTGCACGCCCTTTGATCCAGCAGTGTTACTATTAGGCTTATATTCCAAAGAGATCTTAAAGAAGGGAAAGGGACCTATATGTGCAAGAATGTTTGTGGCAGCTCTCTTTGTAGTGGCCAGAAACTGAAAACTGAGTGTATGCCCATCAATTGGAGAATGACTGAATAAATTGTGGTATATGAATGTTATGGAATATTATTGTTCTATTAAAAATGGATAGCAGGATGATTTCAGAAAGGCCTGGAGAGACTTTAAAGTCTGGTTCTTTTTGTACAGCAAAATAACTGTATGGACACGTGTGCAATATAACATGTATTGGTCAACCTGCCATTTGGGGGAGGAGGATGACGGAAGGAGGGGAAAAATTGGAACAAAAGATTTTGCAATTGTCAATGCTGAAAAATTACCCATGCATATATCTTGTAAATAAAAAGCTATAAAAAAAGATTGTTATTAATGAATCTCCAACAGCTTGTTATCGAATATAATTTTATGTCATTATAATCTTTATACTTCCTTTATGCATGTTTGTGAGGTTTTTTTATGCCATAATATATAATATTTTCAGGGAATAATAATGCCATGCATGACTGAAAAATATGTCTACTCCTATTACTTGTGAGCTCTCATATCTAGCTTTTCTAAAATTCTTGTTTATTTTTTCAATCAGTTATCCACATGTGAAAAAGATGCATAGGATTTTCCCACTATTATAATTTTTACTTCCCCTTATAATTCATTTGTTGTTTTTGTCATTTTCTTTTAAAAAAATTTTATTTATTTTATTTAAAAAAGAATAAAATAAGAACAAAAAGGAAAACAGAATAGAACAGAACATTGTAATGTGCCCAGCAGAACATCAGGGAGGATTCAAAATATATAACAATAAATTATCAGTTCAACAAAGTAATATATAATAGTAGAAGAAAGTATATTCATGGAAATCTATCTTTTCTTTACTTCCTTATAGGTTGTTCTTTTTCTTCTCTGTTGTGTATTTTTCCCCCTTTATTCTTTTTTCCCTCTCTTATTCCCTCAACTTACACCAAGCAGGCTATAGTTAAGCAAGTATTTATATATACATACATAAATATATACAAACATACACACAGAGACACAATCCCACCTTACTCTTCTCCCCACACCTGTCTTTCCTATCCTATCCTAAAACTCTTTGTTTTCATTCTGCTTCTTACCTATCCTTAATATTACTTAATCTCTCCCCATCTCCCATCCTTTGCTTTCCCCTCCACCCATCCCTCTCTTCTTATTTCTTTATAGATTTTTTGAAAATGCTATATATCCTTCATGGTATATATGTAGTATTACCTATTTAACCTATTCCTGATGTGGGTAGGTTTCACAACTACAAGACCTTGTTCCTCCTAATTATTCACCAGTCTATGTTCACCAAGGAGGTGTAATTTTTATTCTGTTTTTGGGGGAAATCTGGAGAGCTTGAAATTTATAGATGACCTCTACCACCTGCCCAGAATCCTCTCCATTCTTCTTCATTTTCAAAGAGTACCATGACATCAGAGAGGTGATGCCATGATATACAAGTGAATTTAAGTGAGGGAGGGCTATGAAAATTCTCCAATCTCACTTTCTCCTCTGGAGCCATCTAGGTTCAGGGGCTTTAACAGGTCAACAGAAGACGCTAGACTTAAGAGACATTGAAAAAGCCTTCTTGTAGAAAGTGAGATTTTAGCTGGGACTTGAAGGAAGCCAGAAAAATCAGGAGGTAGAAATTATTAGGGAGAGCATTCCAGTTTAGTGAAATTGTCATTTATCCTTTGCATTTCTGTCTGTGTAATCTAAATGCCTTCAATCTGCTTTTCTCTGTCACCCCTTGCTCTAGATTTAATGTGAATCTTTACATTAATTAGTTCTATGAAAATTAATTCTGTGATCTTTGCCAAAAATTATATACTTCCTAATAGGGATAGATTCCAGAACTGTGATTTTACTAGTTTGGGAACTCTTTGGCAAAGAAACTCCTTATGGCAATGCAATAGTCTCAAAAAATATCAGTGCATGTGAGAAGAAAAGGAGTCTTATCTCTCCAAAGTTCCTAATCTTTTCATCCTTCCATTCTCCCAGATTCATAACCTTGACATTATCCTGGAATTTGCACTCTCTTTCATCCTATCTCTCTAATCAGTTGCTAAATTTTGCCATTATTACCTTCACCACATCTCTCAAATCTAATCTACAACCTCAGTTTCTCTACAATTTTACAGTTATCATCTAAGTTCAGGCTTTTATCATTTCTCACCTACATTAATGCCAACAGCCTAATTTTTCTTCCTGATTCAAGTGACTCCCTACTCAAGTCCACCATATAAGAGAAATAATTCATTTTGGACCCCTACTCTATTTCAATCAGTATTAATCAATTTGATAGGCCATTAAGGTCACTGATTGTAATAGCTTCTACCATTTCCTCTTCCCCAATTTAAGGAGAAGTCTGTTCATCTTATGTGGAAATATTACTTGCTTTGCTCAACTTGTGACCCCGCTGACATATTATTTTGCTAATTCAGTGGAATTATTTTGTATTTGATATAGCTGTTCTGGAATGACTGGACATCTAGCCCTATTATAAAAATAGGACTCTGGAAGGAGGTGGCATCTCAGATAATAAGGAAGATCTAAGGTAAACTTCATTAGGGGGAATCATTGACCATTTAATAAAGTGCTATTGCTTCAGACCTCTGCCTCAGTCTCTCTTATTGTAGGTGAGATAATTTTTATCTCCACACATAAATAGTGCCATTTAAGTAATTTTCCATAAGCATTTGATCAGATGGCTCCCCTTCTTAACCAAATTCTAGTGGCTTCCTATTGTCTCAAGAATAACATTAACTCCTTTGTTCAGCTTTTAATGTTCTACAATCTTTCCAACCTCAATGAACATTATTCTTGCTTCTTCACTCTGTGATCTAGCCTAACTGGTCTTCTTCCTGGTCCTCCATCTCCTGGCTATGTGTCTTAGCATTAACTATTCCACATGGCTGGAATGCACACCCCTCTTTATACTATAAGTTTCCTTTTTTTCTTAATCTTGCTTAAATCCAGGTTCTGAGCAGTAATAAACTTGTACTCACCCTCTTTAAGACTATGCCTGTTGAAGACAATTCTCAGACGAAGAAATTGAAACTATTTCTAGCCATATGAAAAGATGCTCCAAGTCATTAATAATCAGAGAAATGCAAATTAAGAGAACTTTGAGATACCACTACACACCTGTCAGATTGGCTAGAATGATAGGGAAAGATAATGCAGAATGTTGGAGGGGATGTGGGAAAACAGGGACACTAATACATTGTTGGTGGAATTGTGAACACATCCAGCCATTCTGGAGAGCAATTTGGAACTATGCTCAAAAAGTTATCAAACTGTGCATACTCTTTGATCCAGCAGTGTTACTGCTGGGCTTATATCCCAAAGAGATCTTAAAGAAGGGAAAGGGACCTGTATGTGCCAAAATGTTTGTGGCAGCCGTGTTTGTAGTGGCTAGAAACTGGAAACTGAATGGATGCCCATCAATTAGAGAATGGCTGAATAAATTGTGGTATATGAATATTATGGAATATTATTGTTCGGTAAGAAATGACCAGCAGGAAGATTTCAGAAAAGCCTGGAGAGACTTACACGAACTGATGCTGAGTGAAATGAGCAGGACCAGGAATTTATTATATACTTCAACAACAATACTATATGATGATCAATTCTGATGGATGTGGCCATCTCCAGCAATGAGATGAACCAAATCAATTCCAATAGAGCAGTAACAAATTGAACCAGCTACACCCAGCAAAAGAACTATGGGAGATGACTATGAACCATTACATAGAATTCCCAAGCCCCATATTTTTCTCTGCCTGCATTTTTGATTTCCTTCACAGGCTAATAGTACACTATTTTTATACAGCAAAATAACTGTTAGGACATGTATGCTTATATTGTATTTAATTTATACTTTAAGATATTTAACATGTATTGGTCAACCTGCCATGGGGAGAAGGGATAGGGGAAAGGAGAGGAAAAATTGGAACAAAAGGTTTGGCAATTGTCAATGCTGTAAAATTACCCATGCATATAACTTTTAAATAAAAAACTAAAAAAAAAAAAAAAAAAAAAAAAAAAAAAAAAAAAAAAAAAAAAAAAAAAAAAAAAAAAAAAGACTGGTTAAAAAAAAAAAGATTATACCTGTTGAATGCAAATTCTGAATCTAGATTAATCTTACAAGTAGAAAATTTGATTTTCAAATACAGGATTCTGGAGAAGCATAAGGAGGTAATCAGGAAAGTGATATCAGGGACTTAATAAGGTTTATTTGCTTATATTCGTACATGGGAAGATAATACTTGTAACTCATTAAAACTTTCTCATTATTATAGCAGTTAGAAGGAATACATAGAGACAGAGTGCACAGGTGTCAGTTAAATATGTCAGAGTAATATCTTTTTTAAAAATGATGAACTTAAGGGGTGAGAAAGGAAAAGGGAAAAGTGGAATGATGCAAATTAACTGCCATAAAAAAAGAGGAAAGAAAAGCTTTTTACAATGGGGAGAAAAATGGGAAGGGTGGAGGATGGTGACAAAAGAGAGAACATATTGGGGGAGGGAATGATCAAGACCAAAATACTTTTGAGGCGGGACAGGGTGAAAGGAAAGAGAGAATAAATGGAGAGAAATACAGTTAGCAATAGTAATTGTAAAGAAAAATTTTGAAGCAAATTTCTTTGATAAGGCTTCATTTTTCAACAGAGGGAACTGAGTCAAATTTATTTTTAAAAAAGGGGACCATGTCCCAATTGATAAATGATCAAAAGATATGCTCTATGCCCAAAGGGCTATAAATTCATGCTTATCCTTTGACCTAACAACACCACTACTATGCATGAATATCAAAAGAGATTTGGGGGAAAAGGAAGAAAATGACTTATATGTAAAAAAAATATTCATAGCAGCTCTCTTTTCAGGGCAAAAAAAAAATTGGAAATTGAGGGGATTGAATGAGGGGATGTCAATAACTTGGGGAATGACTCAATAAACTGTGGTATGTGTTTGTCATAGAATATTTAACTGTTTTATGGGAACTGATGAGCAGGATACTTTCAGAAAAAACAACAACCAAACACCCCCCCCCCCCCAAATCTGGAAAGTTCTTCATGAACTCAAGCAAAATGAAAAGTAATATATAAAGTGCTAAATAAATAGTAATGTTCTGTGACGACCAGCTGTAAATGACTTTGCTATTCTCAGTAGTAAAATCATTCACAACTACTATGAAAGACTTAACAAAGAAAAAATCCTATCCATGCCCAGAGAAGGAACTGATTGTGTCTGAATATAAATTGGAAGCATTCATTCATTCATATTCTCTATCTGTTTCTATATATCATTTAATTTTTCTAGATGATTTTTATTTGTATTAGGGTGGGAAATCTGTTTTCTTTCACAATTTGACTTTTATGTAAATATTTTGTATAACTTCACATGTAGTTTCTTAATTATTGGTGGGAATAAGGGAGAAAACTTAGAACTCAAAAAATTTTTAAAACAGATGTAAAAAAGTTTGTTCTGAATATAATTGGGGAAAAATATTAAATAAATAAAATTAAGAACTTGGGCTTAGGATAGGTAAGGAAAGGAGTTGCCTATATTACATGTAGGTAAACATAATTTTTAACATGACTTTTAAAACCAGAGAGTTCCATTCTCTGTAGTTTCTGTCCTCCCTAATTATTCCCTTTGTACAGATTTCTACTTGTTCACTCAAATATGTCAGATAATAAATTTCCCTCACTTTTCTGTCTCCTTTTCTCCTAATATAGTCGTTTTTCTTCCTTTTCCTTTCTTTTTTTAAAGAGTCAATCCATAACAAAACCAGTGTTCTGAGGGATATGGTATCATCCCTCTTTCAATTAGATATACACAGCTCACCTCATTTTATATTTTTATTGACTCCTGTATTGGCATTTCAAAGTTTCTATTTAGCTCTATTTTCAATAGGATATTGAAAGCCCTTTATTTCAAAGATGATTCATGTCTTCCATATAAATTATACTCAATTTTCCTGGATATATTATTGTCAGGCTTTTCTTTAATGATATGTTTCATGCTGTCTGCTTCTTTGGTGGTAGTTGCTAAATATTGTGTGATTCTGATAATAGTTTTTGTGCATTCTTCCTTTCTGGCTGCATGCAGAATTGTTACTGTTGTTTCTTGAAGCTTTGAATCTTGGAGTTTTTATTTAGCGCATCTACTGGATGATTAGCGGGTTCTTTTTATTTTCTTTTTTGTATCTTGTTCTAACATGTCTAGACACTTTCAGTATTTCTTGAAATACAATATCCAGACTTAGGGTGGTATTTTAAATCAACATTTCAAGTTGTCCAATGATTCTTAAATTATCTTTCCTAGATCTTTTCTTCCCCAAGATGAGATTTTGACATGATATGCCTTTTACTGTGTTTTATTTTTTCCATGCTTTTAGATTTCATGATTCTTGCTATATCCTGGTTCTATTTTTAGTTCATTATAATTTTAAAGGAAACTATTTCTGTAAGGTTCTATATCTTTTGGGCTTGCTTTCTTTTCTCTTTCCAAGTCTCTCCTCCCTAGCTGTCACTTGTTTTCCAGTTCTTTTCTCTATTTTAACTTTTGCTTAATTTCTCTAAGGAATTTTAATTGTTCATATGGACAAACTGAATTTTTTCTTTGAAGATGTTTTGGAATTAATTCTCCTTTTCTGAGAAAAGAGTTACTATGATGGGCAGCTAGGTAACACAGTGGATAGAGCACCAGCACTGAAGTCAGGAGAACCCAGGTTCAAATCTGGCCTCAGACACTTAACACTTCTTAGCTGTGTGACCCTGGGCAAGTCATTTAACCCCAACTGCCTCAGTTTAAAAAAAAAAAAGTTATGATGATGTCAGGGTTGCCCAAGATGCACTGTGACATCGCAATAACTTTCTATCTTTTTTTATTTGTTTGTCCTCTCATTCTTTCAGTTTTATTTTTTTGGATTAAGATTTTTTTGTGATATTAGGAGCTTCAAACTTCTGACACTATTATAGTGGCCTTGTCTAATCTTGGCCTTTCTTCTCTGATGTTCTGCTGAGTGAGAACAAAAATACCACAGTCTTCTTTCACTCAATGGGATCTTTCTTTGACATTTCTCCTCCTAGACTAGAGGGACGATGCTACAAGCCCTTTTCTTTTCTTTGAATCTTTGAATCCTGGTGCACTGCTATATCCAAATTCTTATCCTGGTTGTCCTGTCTTGTCCTATGGGTTGAATCTGTGATTTTGTCTTAGAAAGATTATACATTTTGTCCTCTCCTTAGATTTCCAATCACTACTTTAGTCTGGCACTTGTCTGAGATCTTTATTATTAGGGACCTGGGCTGCAATAAATTCCTCCTACTCTATCATCTTGGCTAATTCTTTGGAGCCTTAACTTCTATTTTATTTATTTATTGATTGATGAAAAAAGCTTCTAGTTTTATCATTTCAGTGATGTTTTCTGAATTCAGTTTTGCCAATATCTTATTGACTTGGATTTCAGTTTTGAAGATTAAATTAAATTGGAGATTTTAAACTTGTTTGGATTCTAGTTCTCCTTCCTCCCCAGTATCTTGTTTAATTTGTTGATGTCTTCTTTTACTCTTTTAATGCTGTGTACAATAATATTTAGTTAGACTGATAAATTATTAGAGATCAGGTCAATGTCTATTATTCCTTGAAAAGACAATTTTAGTAAGAAAGGAAAGTACATGTCAACAGTGTAAGAGATTGAGATATGGGCTTCAATTAGACAAATCACATGAGTGATGGACCAAGTATAAAAGATACCAACTACTTAGAATAACTTATGCCAAAAGAATGACAATCTTTGTGTAAGTAATTGCCTCTTTCTGGTTTGTCCTGATTTACCTTATCATCTGGCTGATAATCTGCAATGGTGCCTCTAACATAATGGACAAGAGAATCTATTAATCCTTCACATCTTCTCATCACTTTCCTTCCATCAGGTCCAGCAGAGCTCATATTTCTGTTAAAATAAAAGGTAAAAATCACAAATAGATTATTATCTATTATAAATGAAGTAGGACTTTTCTACCTAAATCTCTTTCCTGTTTCTTCAATGCATCAATTAGCAACAAATTATCTAAGTGCTAGATATATAAAAATAAAAGCAAAAAGCACCCTTGCCTTTAAAGTATTTATATCTGATGAGATGAGATAATATGGATATATAAAAATATTTGCAAAATTAATACAAGAAAATTATGAGGCAAAGACACTTCTACCTGTGGAGTGCAGGAAAGTTTTCATGTGGAAGGCAGCATTTGAACTAAATCTTGAAAGATACTAAGGATTCTAAGAGGCAGAAGTTACAGGGAAGTTCATTTCTGGAAAAAGACAGTGCCAAATGCAAGGAGAATAAAAAAAATTTTCATGTTTTGGTGAACACCAGTAAGAAGAACCATTTGGTTAGATTATATCATGAAGGGAAAAATTATGTAATAGGACTGGGAGGTTTGATAGATTAGGACCAAGTTGTGACTTTAAGTTCCAGCCAGAGGAGTTTATATTTTATTTTAGAAGTAATAAGAATCCAATAGAGTTTACTAAATAGAATCTAAAGTGACCTCATTAGTGACAAATATTATGTGTCAAGAAAATCATGTTGGAAGTGAAGTGGAAGTATTATATATATTATCATATATACATTATGTATATAATTATAATATGTATTATATATGTCAACAGTGTTCAGGAGAACTCTGCTGAGGATTTAAACTGAGTTGGGCTGAATGAAGAAGTGTTTGATTTCAGAAATGTTGGGGAAGTAGAAATGGCAAGATTTATCAATAGACCAGCAGGACGAATACAGAGAGGCTTGGAGAGACTTACATGAACTGATGCTAAGGGAAATGAGCAGAAGCAGGAGATAATTATATACTTCAACAACGATACTGTATGAGAATGTATTCTGATGGAAGTGGATTTCTTTGACAAAGAGAAGATCTAACTCAATTTCAATTGATCAATGATGGACAGAAGCAGCTACACCCAAAGAAAGAACACTGGGAAATGAATGTAAACTGTTTGCATGTTTGTTTTTCTTCCCGGGTTATTTTTACCTTCTGAATCCAATTCTTCCTGTGCAACAAGAGAACTGTTTGGTTCTGCACACATATATTGTATCTAGGATGTACTATAACATATTTAATATGTATAAGACTGCTTGCCATCTGGGGGAGGGGGAAAAGGGAGGGAGAGGAAAAGTCAGAACACAAGTGAGTGCAAGGGATAATGTTGTAAAAAATTACCCTGGCATGGGTTCTGTCAATAAAAAGTTATAATTATTAAAAAAAAAAAGATGTATCAGTTTATGGGAAATGTGGGATGAGTAAGAATAAGATGAATATAAGATTAAGAACCTCTGGTGACCTTAAGAATTAGTGATACCTTTGACAATTTCAGACATAGAGTTTATCTAGAATTGAGTCATCCAAGAACTTTGAGACTTAGTAAATTTCTATTTCAGCAATTAAAGTCCTCAATTATGGAAACAAAAGCTTCTGTGACCTACTACTTTAAAATATAATAGTATAAAATAACCTTTTTCTATCTTATTCAAAAAAGCAGCATTATGGAAAGGAACACCATTTTTATTTTTTGTGAGAAGGTAAGAAGTAAGGATTATTCCAAAATAGTAAATGGCTAGAGTTAGTGGAAAGAGCATCAGAATTCACAGAACTTAGGTTCTAGTTCTTATTCTGATCTGATAGTAGTATGATATTGGTCAAGACACTTAATCTTATATAGATCATGGGATTCTAAATCTAGAATTGGTTGGGAATTTAGAGGCCATGTAATCTACCCCTTTATTTTATACATTAGGGAACTAAAGTTTAGGGAGATTTAAGTGACTTTCTCATGATAACACAAGAAATGCTTCATGAGAGTTAGTGTAATGCAACTGATGTGAATTGATAGTATTGGATTAGAAGTTGGGTTCTAATTCTGTCCTAGATACTTACAGCTGTGAAATCTTGGGCATATTACAACTTGTATGAACTCCACTTGGAAATTCTATGACAACTGAATATATTGTATCACCATATTGAATAGAGAAATTATCTTATTAGATATAGATTCTTAAAATATGCAACATGTAGATAAATAATAGATCCTTCTCCACAGGAGGAGAGATAATACATAGAAAGCATCTTTAAAAACCTTAAAGCACAATGTACATGTCATTTATCTCTCATAATTTCACTTTCTTCATCTATAAAATAAAAGAACTGAGCATTTAGACCTCTTCCAACTCTAAAATTCCAGGTTAACTGGATTATACTGCATGTCTCAGAGTTAAATTCTGAATATTAATTATTATCAAATAATTCTATATATGTGAATCTAGGCACATCTTCTTTAAGCCTCAATTGCCTCACTTTTGAGGGGAGAAGAGGGAAAAATCTGTTTTGCCATTGTGAAGGTTTTCTTGGAGGAAGCCTTAGTTTCAGTTACAATCAATAATTATTCTAAAATGGCAGCCAGCTGGTAAAAATGCAAACGTTTATTTCTCCTTCCAAATTAGCCCGGTTAGTTGAGGCCTATCTCTCTGCTTGAGCTCTTGCAGCTTTGTCCTTGGCTTCTGTCTCTGCTTTCTTCAGCCTCCAGCTCAACTCCAACTCGTGGCTTCTCAATCTCCAACTGAGGCAAGTAGTCTCCTGTATCTCCCAGAGTGCTCTATTTATGCTACTTCTCCGAGAGTGGGATTGTGGGATATCTCCCAGCATGCTCGCTGGCCCTAAGGAAGGTGTGAATTCAGATATCTCTTTCTAGACCCTGAATCTCCCAAACTGTGAACTCCATTGAGTATTTAGATACTTATGAGCTCTCTAGAGGTGTGAACACAAGCATTGTTCAATCAGTTCCACTTAGTACCTTGTTTCAAGTTCTGGCCCAAAATATCTTCTTCTAAGATCAAATCAACTCCAATGGCTTAACACTTTGTAAAGATTCCAACATGCCATCATCTTGTTCAGATTGGAAGTGTAGAGACACTATTTCTGGGCTGTGCCTCAACACTGACTCGGCCGAGTTATATTAAGAACTATGAGCGAAAAAAGAACTACATGTGGTTCCTACCTAGACTTTGCAATCTAGCTGAGGAAATAAGAATAACATATAAGAAAAAAGTGATTCAGACACTCAAAGCAATGAGGGCCCAAGGGGTTCATGCTAAAAATTTAATGGCACTATATGCAGTAATTGCCCAACTGTGTTACAAATATATTTTTCCTCTGTGATAAAGCATTATGAAGTATTATAGGTTTGTTTCTGCAGCAATTTGAAATTCCCATGATCATGTGCATGATAACTTTGGCATTTATCAAACTGCCCACTTATTGTAATAAGTACAATATGTTCTTGCAGTTTCCCAACCTGTCAATAAAATGTTTCCAAACTAAGGGAAGGGTTTGATATTCAAGGATAAATGTATTCCCAATGAATAATCAAGAAAATGTTTACACCTATATTGTGTTCCATTTGTGTTACTAGAATAGTTTGCTAGTTTCCCTGTTATCATGTAGTCATATCTCATCTCTAAAATCATTTGATCAAGATAACACAAATATTTGTATTCTTACAGCACAGTGTGTTTGAAAATCATGATTGTTGGACATGCACATTATAAGCTATCATGAAAACATTACACATTATACATAGTGTGGAGAAACAAACATTATCTTCTTATTGCAATATAGAAGTTGTTTTCCAATTTGAATATATCCTCTGCTTATGTTAGCATTCTTCTGTCTGGCAGATTTTCCACTGAACTGGTTGGCAAGACTAGTTAGTTTAGGAAAGTTTTTATGAGACTACTTTTTGTGTCAGTGGTGACAAACAATAACGTCACGTATAGAGAGAATCTCTACTTATAAATAATAGTTTACACATAAACATTGTTAAAAAATGAAGCAATATATACAATTTAACTTAAGTACATATAATATAGTACTTATCATTAGCCAATAGAAAAGCAAGTATTTTATATTATAACTAGCTATTCATTTTCACCAATTGGTTATGTAGTAAAACTTTTAAAATGGATTTCCATCTCTAAATAGGAGAGTTTATAAAATTCTCCTACCATTTCCTATTTTTATTCTTTTATTAAATCAAAATTCAGACATAAAATTGATTGGAATTGGATTTAAGCATGTGTTTGGAGTCAATTTAAATATCCTGAACTATCTTCAAATAAAACTTAAATTATATAGGATTATTATGTTATATTAAATATCTTCCACATTTAAAATATCATTGACATTCAACAACATTTATAAAATCAAGAAAGATAATATGAAGTTTTCCTGAAAATAAGCCTAAATATGCATGGGAAGTATTGCTGGAGTACTTCATTTAATCATGAAAGAATATCCCATATAATATATCCATGACTGTTTTATAATTCTATATGGTAAATACACATGTGTGTATATATATATATATATATATATATATATGTTTATATGCATACACAATACACACACATATATAATTAGTTAGAATAAATTTTAGACTTGTAATTATGTTTTGTTTTGTTTTTTTTCTGAGGCAATTGGGGTTAAGTGATTTGCCCACAGCTAGGTAGTGTTAAATATCTGAGACCAGATTTGAACTCAGGTCCTCCTGACTTCAAGGCTGGTAGTCTCTTCACTGCACCACCTAGCTGCCGCCATAATTACAATTATTTAACCAATTTTAATTTGAAGTTTGAGGAGGCAAAAATATTTCAGGAATGAATCTTAAAGAATATTTTTAGTAGTATATTAAATTACTCTGAAGGTTCACACACATTTTGTGCTATTCAAAGGAGTTCATGGAACAAGAAATGTTGAGAGCTGAATTTGAACCTGGTAAGCTACTAAAAAACAGAATTAATATTAAAAATTTTTGTAATTTGATTGTCAGAAGACTCCTTTGCTGTCATTTATTTCTTTCTTCTAAAACTGAAATATAGCCAGAACAAAGTGAACTCTACTGAACTGGATATTGTTTAATTCTATGTATGTGTGTGTTTGTATGTATATGTAAATACATACTATATATACATATATATATTATACAATTACACAAATTGTAATTATACAAATATATATATTAAATATATATATATTTAAATATACACAGTTTTTTAAGCAGACCAGAAACATTGTAAAAATCTACATAACTCCCAATCTTGTTTACAAGTTTCTTTAGAGAAATGATGCTCTCCATTTTTGTCTTTTCTTTCCACATTTTTTTCTAACCAATTCTGTTAGAAAGAGAAACCTCATAATGTTGGAAAGAACTATGGAAATATTTTCATAAATGAAAGAACTGATTCTTGAAGAGGTTAGAAACAACCCGCCCAAAATCACATGGCAATTTTTGCTGTGGGTATATCTAATTGCCTTCACAAAAAGACATTTTGAATAGAGGGTTTTAAAATTTAATTGAAATTAGCACTGTTTCACAGGATTTTTTCTATCATTTCTTCTACCAATTAATTTTGAGAAGAGGATTTGTTGATATATTACATTAGGTTTGTTGGTATGTTAAATTTTGATGTTTAAATAATGGTTAAATGTTTAAATAAAAATGTTAAATGGCAATAAGGGTAGGGAATTTTATAAATTGTACTCATGCATCACCAACTAGGCATTTATTAAATACTTGTGTATGACACTGTGCGAGTACTGAGGATCTTTCAAGATCCCTTGAAGATCTTTCATTCTAATAGGGTGGAGAAAATGCATGTATGAATATCTAATGAACACATATAAAAAAGATTCAAAGTAATTTTGGTGCGAAAAACAATAGTAGTTGGAGTCTTCTCCTCTGAAGTTGAGAATTAAAAGAAAACATATTCTAAGAGCTAATTTGAGAAGGAGAGAACATGGCAGGCAAGAGGGTACCCACTGTCAAAGTACTGAGATAGGAAATGGAATGTCATGTATGAAGACTGGCAAGAACACTAGTCTGGTTAGATTGTGGAGTACCTAGAGGAGTGTAACATACAAAAAAGCAAAAACAGGACTAGCTTTTTTTAAAAAGTATTTTAAATTATAAATAGAGGAGTTTATATTTAAGCCCAAGGTAACAAATAGGAAGCCAGAAGAGTTTATTGAATAAATGAGAAATTTGATCAGACCTGAATTTTAGGAAAAATACTTTAGCATGGAGAATGGATTTAAGTGGAAAGATAGTCACCAATTAGGTGACTAATGTCTAGGAGAAATATGCTAAAGGCTTGGATTAAAATAGGCCTGAGTACATGAGTGGAGAAAAAAATAGAAAAAAACAAAATTTGGCAAATGATTAGATATGTGGAATGAGATAGAATGAGGAATCAAGGATGTGGTTAGAACTCTGATGACTAGAAAGATGTTCATATTCTTCACTGTAATTGGGAAGTACAGAAGAGGAGTAGAATTTGTTGTTATGAGCCAGAACTCTGAACTTTTTGAAACAAAAGATTCTTACAAGGTACTAAGTCAGTGGAATTGACAGAGACAATAGTTATCTAATTTAGCATGGTTCAGTATGATTGATTTAATCCTACTAGGAGGTGTTATGGGCCAGAACTTCAAACAAGGTATTAAGTGGAATTGAGGAGACAATGGTTAAATCTAGTTTAGCATTGATTTAATCCTTCAACAAATAATGGTTTCCTAGTGATATAATGATTGGTGTATACTCAGTGTGGGGCATATAAGCAAGAAGCTCTCAGGGCCAGAAGGACAAGCACACTAGAAGCTCTCAGAGGCTGAGACAGATTCATTCCATCTTCCACCTTTGTTGCGGCTAGAGGCTGAAGCACAAACCTTTGGATATTCAGAGAGCTTCAGAGGACAGAGAAGGAGGCAGGAACTCAAGCTCATGGAACCAAGAAGAGAGGAAGGCCTCCAGAAAACTAGCCGAGCTGCAGGAAAGGAGACAAGACTTTGGACTTTAACCCCTGCCTGTACTGGTGTGGTGATTACTGAACTGAAACTAAGGCTGCCTCCAGAGACCCCAAGAAAACTTCAAAAAGAAAAGATTACATTTTAGAGAGAATATTACATTTTGGCATCCAAACATAATCCTGATTTCAGTGGAAAAGTCTTGACCCAGAAATTAGGGTGAGTACAAAAATAGACAAGGAAACTTTGTTTAAGGGCTAAAGTAGTATTTCAGCTAAAATGGGACAGATGTTTAGAAAACAGCCTTCTTTTTCCAATTCAAGGAAAATGTGTGGAGTCAGACATATGAAAAGCCAAGGTATGATTATAATTTGGAAGCAGATCACTGAACTTTTAGAAACTGCATAGTACACATCTTCTTGGTTCTCTATGGAAAAAGAATTGGGTCTAGAGGAGTGGAAATTAGGAGGAGAGCAACTATGTCAATTCTACAATGAAAATGGACCTGATTCAACTTCCAAAGATACACTTTATACATATAATTTAATACAACTGGCTTTAGGAAATTATAGAAGTTATAGAATGAGGAAAAAGAAGAAAGAGCAGGAGGGGGAGGATCCAAATAAACTAGGTGAAAAGGATGAAGAATTAGACAAGAAAGAAGTTAATACAATTCTAATGGGCATTCCCCATCTCATGACCCTCCCCCCTCAATTAACCCTTCATGTTAGAGGGAGAAGGAGGAGGGGAAAGGACAGTGACACAATCAGCACCACCTATGAAGCAACCTATGACAAGATTACAAAAAGCATTGGTTAAGGTAGAAAATGAAGGACAGGATGTATTTGATTTAATAAACGCATACCCTGTGATTGAAGAGCTTGACTCTTCAGGTCAAAAAAGGAAAAGATACACTCCTTTTGATCTGGAAAAAATTAAGGATTTGAAAAAGGGTTGCACTCTTTATGGGGCTACATTGTCTTATGTTAAGATGTTACTAGAGAATTTGGCTTATGAAATTTTAACCCCAGTGATTGGAAATCCATAGCAAGGACATGTTCAGAACCTGGACAAAACTTGTGATTTTTGGAGTATCATGAATTATGTAGGATTCAAGCCCAATGCAATAAACAAACTGGAGTTAATGTACAAATTACCTTTGACCAACTATCAGGTGAAGGTCAGTATGTAGAGAATTCAGCACAGATTAATTACCCCATAGGAGCATATGAACAAACTGCTACTGCTGCAATAAAAGCTTGGGGTACCCTCCCAGGGAAAGATCGAGGGGAAGCCTTCACAAAAATAGAGCAAGGTCCCAATGAACCCTTTGCGGACTTTGTGGGACATTTGCAAACAGCTGTCACATGATCCATTGGAGAAAATGCAGCTACAGAAATAATGATCAGACAACTGGCTAAGGAAATGCTAATAAGGTTTGCAGAAGAATTATATGGGGCATACACAAAGATGCTCCTTTAGAGAAGATCAATCATAAGACATTGTGCCACAGTGGGCACAAATGCTTATTATACCCAGACTATGATGAACATGGAAAGACAGGGTCCCTCTTGGCAAGGGACTTATAGAGAAAATCGTCAGTGTTTTCAGCGTGGAAAAATAGGACATCTGAGAACTCAGTGTAGGCAAAGAAAAAGAGTGAGAGGACAGGTTGAGAGAAGGTCTAAAACCCATGTCCAAAATGCCACAAGGGTTTCCACTGAGCCTCAGAATATAGATTGACCCAGGGAAATGAGAAGCAAGGCCCAGCTCCAAGATATCATATAAAAGACAGATGGGGCATGATGGCAACTGAGTTTACATCCAGAAAGTCTTTAGAAGTTCAGGACTCTGATATGATTAATCAGCAAAAAAGCAATCAGATGGGAGAAAGGGATTACATGATCAATCAGCTGAAAAACAATCAGATGGCAGAAAGGGATTACAATTGGGGAGAATACAGGTTTTTTAACCTAACAGAAGGGCAGTGTCCAGTGCAAGCAGATCCAATATAATGAGCATATTTATTAAGTGATTATTATATGCCAAGCACTATGCTAAGTGCAAAGATTAAAAAAGAAGTCAAAAGACAGTATCTTCAGGAGCTCACAATCTAATGAGGAAAACACAAACATATACATTAAAGCTATGTATAAAATAAAGGGGTTGTGAAAGACTTCCTATAAAGGATGGGATTTTAATTCAGAAACCAAAGAAAATCAGTTGGCAGAGCTGAAGAGGGAAAATTTTCCAAGGATGGGGCACAGCCAGAGAAAAATGCCTAGAGTTGAGAGAGGGGATGTTTTGTTTGTGGAATAGCCAGGAGGCCAGTGTTACTGTATGAGGTAGGAGGTAAAGCATAAGTAGACTGGAAAGGTAGGAGGGTCCTTATGAAGGATTTTAAATGCTAAACAGGAGAACAGTATCCCAAAAATGTAAAGAGAAGACAATATCAAACAGAAAAAGAGTGATGCAATGTGACTAATATGGAAATATGTTTAATAAAATACTATTGAAGAAAAAAAAGAAGAAAAGAGTAATTAATCAAAGCTGTAAAGAAGTCAAAGAGAATAAGACTTCTTTATAACTTTGATTACTCTTTTTTTCTTTCAATTCAAAGAGAATGAGAATTGAGAAAAAGCTTTGGCTTGAGGCCAATGGACTTTGGCAATTAAAAGATCATGGGTAACTCTGGAGAGAACAGTTTTAGTGGAATGATTGGGTCAGAAAGTTGTGAATCTTCTCCTTGGTAGATTTCTGAAAACACTGTATCTTGCACACATAGCACTACATAGCAGAGCAAAGAATCCAAAGGTCTTATTTACTTTTACTCATATTGCAAAAACAAAGCCCTCAATAGAATTAAAAGGAAAAATGGTACTGCACTGATGAACTAATGATATTAACTTCAAATCATTTAGTCAGCATATAAACAGGAGCAGAGTTAGGGTAGAAGATGGGAGTTTGCAAACAAATCAATATATCTTCAGCAGAAACAAGTGAAGAGAACAAATATAGGTCAGTATTTGTAGTACTGAGACACTTACATAAGAAACTAGAAGAAACAGGTGAAATACTATCTTTAAAATCCCTTGAATTCCTGTGTGATCCTGGGCAAGTCATTTTACCCCAAATGCCTCAGCAAGTTATATATATATTTTTCCTTTTTTGTAATCAAGTCATTTGTTTAGGTTCCTGTAAAGAGCTCATTTAAATAGAGGCCATTCTAATTGGTAGGCAGCTTTCTCTTACTTGATTTGAATGAGACTACTCAGGGCAGACTGGCAGATTTTATTCTAAGACTGCCAGACAACTCCAAATTTTTTTTTTTGGTTCTCATCTGTCATTTTCTTTCTCTTTTTTTTTTTTTTTTTAATTTAATAGCCTTTTATTTACAGGATATATGTGCATGGGTAACTTTACAGCATTAACAATTGCCAAACCTCTTGTTCCAATTTTTTACCTCTTACCCTCCCACCCCCTCCCCTAGATGGCAGGATGACCAATAGATGTTAAATATATTAAAATATAAATTAGATACACAATAAGTATACATGACCAAAACGTTATTTTGCTGTACAAAAAGAATCAGACTCTGAAATATTGTACAATTAGCTTGTGAAGGAAATCAAAAATGTAGGTGTGCATAAATATAGGGATTGGGAATTCAATGTAATGGTTTTTAGTCATCTCCCAGAGTTCTTTTTCTGGGTATAGCTAGTTCAGTTCATTACTGCTCCATTAGAAATGATTTGGTTGATCTCGTTGCTGAGGATGGCCTGATCCATCAGAACTGGTCATCATCTAGTATTGTTGTTGAAGTATATAATGATCTCCTGGTCCTGCTCATTTCACTCAGCATCAGTTCGTGTAAGTCTCTCCAGGCCTTTCTGAAATCATCCTGTTGGTCATTTCTTACAGAACAGTAATATTCCATAATTTTCATATACCACAATTTATTCAGCCATTCTCCAACTGATGGACATCCATTCAGTTTCCAGTTTCTAGCCACTACAAAAAGGGCTGCCACAAACATTCGTGCACATACAGGTCCCTTTCCCTTCTTTATAATCTCTTTGGGATATAATCCCAGTAGTAACACTGCTGGATCAAAGGGTATGCACAGTTTGATAACTTTTTGAGCATAGTCCCAAACTACTCTCCAAAATGGTTGGATTCGTTCACAACTCCACCAACAATGGATCAATGTCCCAGTTTTCCCGCATCCCCTCCAACAATCATCATTATTTTTTCCTGTCATCTTAGCCAATCTGACAGGTGTGTAGTGGTATCTTAGAGTTGTCTTAATTTGCATTTCTCTGATTAATAATGACTTGAACTCCAATTTTTTTCAAAGTATGCCTGGAAGACATTGAAACTCTGGAAAGTGTATGTGACATCTACAAGAAAGAATGTTTAGTATTCTTGCCAGTCTGTGGTTTTTATATAACTGCTATAGAGGCACAGATAAGAACTACAGACTGTATCTTAAATAGAAGCAAATTTTATTTCAATTGTAAGTGAAGAATGGAATTATTTGATGCTTTATCTAAAAATATTCAATGATGATCATTTAAATGTTTGCTAATACAAATTATATGTATTGTATGTAGCAAATTCCATGTCTTGTTATATAAAGCTGAAATTGCATTTTCAATTATTGCTTTGTAGCATCTCCATTGAAACATAACTAAACTCAAAAAATTGTTATTCTGGGAAGAGAAATAAAACTGATCCTTCTATTTCCTTTTCCATTTAACTTCCTTGTATCTCTAACCATGGTAGTTCCTCAAAGCCCTACCTATAGCTATTAATTATTTTCTTCTTGATAAATTCACCTTCAGGTCATCCACTCTCATTGCTTTCAAAGAGCATTTAACTGGTGATAGTCTCTAAATTTATAATTTCATCAGCAATTTTTTTACATGAAGTTCCTTGGACTTTTTCCACACAAGGATTCTGACATAATTTCAAATTATATATGTTTTAAAAAATTTACAAATTGTCCCACTTTCCAATCTTATTTTCAATCCAATTCTATTTCCATATTTCCCTACACTTTCCAGGTTAGAAATTTTGGAGTAATTTTGATGTCTCTTTCTCCTCCTTTATGCCCTATGTCCAATTTGTCCCCCCCCCCCAATTCTTTTTTAAAAATGTCTCTCAGGGGACAGTTAGGTGGTGCAGTGGATAGAGCATCAGCCCTGAAGTCAGGAGAACCTGAGTTGAAATATGGTCTCAGACACTTAACACTTCTCCAGTTGCCTCAGCAAAAAAACAAAACAAAATAAAATAAAAAAAACCTCTCAGATTCATCCTTTTCTTTCTGTTCCACTGCTATCACCCTAAGGGCTCAGAATCTTTAAACTTCTCTGAACTTCAGTTTTGCCATGTGTGTGTATGTGTGTGTGTGTGTGTGTGTTTGTGTATGTGTGTGTGTTTGTGTGTAATCTATAACATTCCTTTTTTTTTTTTTTTTTTGGTCAGACCTTCCCCCAACTTGGATGAAACAGGGCTCTGTGTGAAACTAAAGATGAAGTCTTCAAGTATGACCTCTCCCCCTTGCTAGGTGTGACATGTATAGCTCTAAAAGACACTACAGTGGGCCATGTATTGATTTTAAATAAATGGCAACAGATTGGACATGAGAGATGTTAGGGAGACAGTGAGGAGTCAAAAATAACTCTTTTAGGTCATGAAACTGAGGGACTGGGGTGATGTATTTAGGGCAATTGTGAAGCGGGGGTGGGGGGAAGAGAGGAGGTAGAATAAGAGAGGAGTGAGTTTAGAGGAAAGATAATGAGTTCAATTTTTTTTTTTTGACTACAGAAAATCATCCCCAGGATAATACACCATGATCATGTAGGATTTATACTAGGATTGCAAGGCTGGTTCAATATTAGACCAGTATAATTGGTCATATTAATAACCAAAGTAACAAAAACCATATGATCATCTCAATAGATGCAGAAAAAGCATTTGATAAAATCCAACATCCATTCCTATTAAAAACACTTGAGAATATAGGAATAAATGGACTTTTCCTTAAAATAATCAGTAGCATCTATTTAAAACCAGCAGTAATGGGGCCGCAACCATTCCCATTAAGATCAGGAGAAACAAGGTTGCCCACTATCACGGTTACTATTTAATATTGAATTAGAAAAGCTAGCTTTGGCAATATAAGAGTTGAGAAAGTGATTAAAAGAATAAGAATAGGCAATGAGGAAACCAAATTATCACTCTTTGCTGATGATATGATGGTATACTTAGAGAACCTCAGAGATTCTACTAAAAAGTTATTAGAAATAATCCACAACTTTAGCAAAGTTGCAGGTTATAAAATAAACCCACATAAGTCATCAGCATTCTTATATATCACTAACAAAACCCAACAATCAGAGTTACAAAGAGAAATCCCATTTAAAGTAACTACTGATTGTATAAAATATTTAGGAATCTATCTGCCAAGGGAAAATCAGAAACTTTATGAGCAAAACTACAAAACACTTTCCACACAAATTAAGTCTGATCTAACCAACTGGAAAAATATTAAATGCTCTTGGATTGGGTGAGCAAATATAATAAAGATGACAAACTAATCTATTTAGCGCTATACCAATCAGACTCCCAAAAAACTATTTTGATGACCTAGAAAAAATAACAACAAAGTTCATATGGAAAAACAAAAGGTCAAGAATTTCAAGGGAATTAATGAAAAAAAAAATCAAATGAAGGTGGCCTAGCTGTACCAGATCTAAAATTATATTATAAAGCAGCGGTTACTAAAACCATCTGGTATTGGCTAAGAAATAGACTAGTTGATCAATGGAATAGTTTAGGTTCAAAAAACAGCCAATAGTTTAGGTTCAAAAAACAGCCAATAACTTTAATTATCTAGTGTTTGACAAACCCAAACACCCCAGTTTTTGGGCTAAGAATGCATTATTTGACAAAAATTGCTGGGAAAATTGGAAATTAGTATGGCAGAAACTAGATATTGACCCATACTTAACACCGTACACCAAGATAAGGTCAAAATGGGTCCATGATCTAGGCATAAAGAATGAGATTATAAATAAATTGGAAGAGCATAGGATAGTTTACCTCTCAGACCTGTGGAAGAGGAAGGAATTTATGATCAAAGAAGAACTAGAGATCACTATTGACTACAAAATAGAAAATTTCAATTATATCAAATTGAAAAGTTTTTGTACAAACAAAGCTAATGCAGGCAGGATTAGAAGGGAAACAATAAACTGGGAAAACATTTTTACACTCAAAGATTCTGATAAAGGCCTCATTTCCAAAATATATAGAGAATTGACTCTATAAGAAATCAAGCCATTCTCCAATTAAGAAATGGTCAAAGGATATGAACAGACAATTCTCAGACGAAGAAATTAAAACTATTTCTAGCCATATGAAAATATGCTCCAAATCATTATTAATCAGAGAAATTCAAATTAAGACAACTCTGAGATACCACTACACACCTGTAAGATTGGCTAGAATGACAGGGAAAGATAAGGCAGAATGTTGGAGGGGATGTGGGAAAACAGGGACACTGATACATTGTTGGTAGAATTGTGAAACACATCCAGTTATTCTGGAGAGCAATTTGGAACTATGCCCCAAAAGTTATCAAACTGTGATCCAGCAGTGTTTCTACTGGGCTTATACCCCAAAGAGATACTAAAGAAGGGAAAGGGACCTGTATGTGCCAAAATGTTTGTGGTAGCCCTCTTTGTAGTGGCTAGAAGCTGGAAAATGAATGGATGCCCATCAATTGGAGAATGGTTGAGTAAATTGTGAATGAATGTTATGGATTATTATTGTTCTGTAAGAAATGACCAACGGGATGAATACTGAGAGGATTGGCGACACTTACATGAAGTGATGCTGAATGAAATGAGCAGAACCAGGAGATCATTATATTCCTCAACAACGATACTGTATGAGGATGTATTCTGGTGGAAATGGATTTCTTCGACAAAGAGAAGATCTAACTCGGTTTCTATTGATTAAGGATGGACAGAAACAGCTACACCCAAAGAAAGAACACTAGGAAATGAATGTAAACTGCTTGCATTTTTGTTTTTCCTCCTGGGTTATTTATACCTTCTGAATCCAATTCTCCCTGAGCAACAAGAGAACTGTTCGGTTCTGCACACATATATTGTATCTAAGATATATTGTAACCTCTTTAACATGTATTGCCATCTGGGGGAGGGGGTGGAGGGAGAGAGGGGAAAAATCAGAACAGAAGTGAGTACAAGGGATAATGATGTAAAAAAATTACCCTGGCATGGGTTCTGGCAATAAAAAGTTATTTAAAAAAAAAATGAGTTCAATTTTGGACTGGAGATTGGATTCTGGTAGTCAGTAGATTGATTGGGGCAGGATAAACAAATTAGAGATAATAAAAAATGGTAGTTAAATTCATGAGATTGGACGAGATTATCAAGTGATAGATGAGCAATATAAAAGTAATGTAGAAGAGGAAAAGGCCCAGGACAGAGACCTTATAGAACACATTAGAGGAAACTGAGGAGTAATTTGATAGGCAGCTAAAGAAAGATTGTATCCTGAAAACCTAGATAAGATAACATAAAGGAAAAGGGAGTAATCTACAATATCAAAGGCTAAAGGATAATAAAGAAGAATGAGGATTAAGAAAAGACCTTTGGATATAAACAGACAATTCTCAGAAAAAAAAAAAAAATGAAAGTATGAAAAGATGCTCCAAGTCATTATTAATCAGAGAAATGCAAATTAAGACAATTCTGAGATACCATTACACACCTGTCAGATTGGCTAGAATGACAGGGTGCAATGATAATGTGCAATGTTGGAGGGGATGTGGGAAAACTGGGACACTGATACATTGTTGGTGGAATTGTGAATACATCCAGCCATTCTGGAGAGCAATTTGGAATTATGCTCAAAAAGTTATCAAACCCTTTGATTCTGCAGTGTTACTATTGGGCTTATACCCCAAAGAGATTTTAAAGAAGGGAAAAAGACCTGTATGTGCAAGAATGTTTGTGGCGGCCCTCTTTGTAGTGGCGAGAAACTGGAAACTGAGTGGATGCCCATCAATTGGAGAATGGCTGAATAAATTGTGGTATATGAATATTATGGAATATTATTGTTCTGCAAGAAATGACCAACAGGATGATTTCAGAAAGGCCTGGAGAGGCTGACATGACCTGATACTGAGTGAAATGAGCAGGACCAGGAGATCATTATATACTTCAACAACAATACTCTATGAAGATCAGTTCTGATGGACATGGCCATCTCCAGCAATGAGATGAACCAAATCAGTTCCAATAGAGCAGTAATGAATTGAACCAGCTACACCCAGTGAAAGAACTCTGGGAGATGACTATGACTACATAGAATTCCCAATCCTTCTTATTTTTGTCAGCCTGCATTTTTGACTTCCTTCACAAGCTAATAGTACACTATTTCAAAGTCTGATTCTTTTTGTACAGCAAAATAACTGTTTGGACATGAATAATTATATTGTATTTAATTTATACTTTAACATATATAAAATATATTGGTCAACCTGCCATCTGGGGGAGGAGATGGGAAAACTGGAACAAAAGGTTTGGCAATTGTCAATGCTGTAAAATTACCCATGCATATAACTTGTAAATAAAAAGTTATATTAAAAAAAAAAAAAAAAAGAAAAGGCCTTTGGGGGCAGCTAGTTGGCAGTGGATAGAGGACCAGCCCTGAAGTCAAGAAGACCTGAGTTCTAATCTGGCTTCAAACACTTAACACGTCCTAGCTGTGTGACCTGGGCAAGCCACTTAACTCCAATCATCTCAGCAAAAGAAAATAAACAAACAAACAAATGAATAAAAGAATGAATAAGCTAATGAATAAATAAATAAGAAAAGAAAAGGCCTTTGGCAACTAAGAATCACTGACAGTTTTGATGAGTAGTGTCAGTTGGAAAGATGAGAGAAAATGAGCACTAAGAAAATGGAGCCACCTATATTATACTAATATTTTTTCAGAGGCAGCCCATAAAAGCTGAACTTTCCCACACTTCTGGTAAGATAGCGTGTTTGTAAGCTAGTACCACAATTTCTATATCACATTTTTTGTTGCTTGGTCATTCAGTCATGTTAAATTTGTGGCCCCAATGGATCACATCATGTCAATACTGTTTTCCTGACAAAGATAATGTAATGGTTTGGCATTTCCTTCTCCACCCTGTAAATGTTTGAAACCAGATTTGAACACAGGTTTTCTTTACTCTAAGCTCAGTGCTTTCCCCAAGCATCTGAAATCTTGATTCAGTGTCTGACTCTTTGTAACTCCATTTGGGATTATCTTGGCTAAGATACTGGGTGGTTTGCCATTTCCTTCATCTGCTCATTTTACAAATGAGGAATGGAGGCAAACAGTTAAGCATGTGGTGCAGGATCACACAGTTATTAAGTGGCTGAGGCCAGATTTGAACTCAGGAAAGAAAGTATGGAAGAGAAATTTGACTGCCTACCAAATTGAAAGTCTATAGAGCCATTATGCTGACATCATTGATGTATAGTATGTGAAATCTGAATAGTTCCCAGCACCATGTTGGGAAACTGAACTACTTCCATTTGAATTGTTTTAGGAAAATTCTAAAGATTAGGAAGATCTGGCAAGATAGGGCACCAGACACTGAGGTTTTCTCTTGAGCTGAACTGCCAAGCATTCAACCTCTAATGCAGAGAGCACAATTCTACTGCATTGGCCATGCCTGAAAGACTATTTTATGGAGCACTCACACAAAGCAAGCACACACATGGAGACCAGAAGCAATGATACAAAGACACTCTCAAGTTCTCTTTGAAGGACCTGGGCTGTGAGACATGAAAAAACCAATATAGGGCTGTCCAGCATGTCCAGAGGCATTGTGGCAAGATGGCAGAGTAGGTTAAAAATTTCCAAATTCTCTTGATTTCTTCTACAAACAATAGGAAATCGCCATGAAATGAATGCAGAGCAAGAAAAATAAGAGATAAAGCAGTTGGCCTCCTAAGATAACTTGAGAGGACCTCAGAAAAGACAGGATCTCCAAGGACTGAGATTTGGCCTGAATGAAATGTAGACACTTCCAAGATAACTCATTGAATCAACAAACAGTAGGCTCTGAAGGCAGATCTGGTAATAATCCATCTCAAGAAATTTCAGCTTAGGAACTTTTACCTCAAAACCTTAGGAACATCACCTGACACCTCACAAAGAACAAACAGCAAATGACTGAGTAGGGGATGTTACCTAGTGGTGCAGACAGGAAGTGATTGTGGGATATGGTATAAATGAGGAGGAATAAGCACATAACTCAGTGAGTGTGATATCAACAGGGAGCAAGAACATTTTCAGGAGTGTGCCTGGGACCCTAACCGAGGAGAGGATGAGGTTGAACTCCTGGACAAAATTCAGATAATAAGGAGGACCTAAAGCCTAAGACAACGCTACTTACAACTTGGGATTAAAACATGATTATAATAATGAGCTATTATAAATAAAATAAAATAAAAATAAAATTGAGAAAGCAAAGGATAAAAAACACAATAGAGAGCTATTGTGTTATAATAAAAAATCTGGATTCATATTCAGAAAAAGATAGTGAGGTTAAAAACAATTTCACCTCCTGCTGAATTGGGAGTCTGAGTCTGGGAAGACTAAGGGAACCTTGGTTGATAAGGAATGGCAAGCCCAGCTATGCTGCTGAAACATATTAAAGGAGTTAAAAAATCAAATTAAAAGACATAGAGGAAAAATTAGGGGAAAAAATTGTGCCTCAGAATCAATGTAGATGGGCAAAAATCAAATAAGACTTGGGGCTGAGGAGGGGTTCTCCTGGGACAACCAGAAAAAAACTTGAAGACCCAAATTTTATAAGCAACAACAACAGTATAACAATTCACATATGCTGGAACTACAATTAGAATTGTACAGGATTGTATGTGCCAAAATGTTTGTGGCAGCCCTGTTTGTAGTAGCTAGACACTGGAAAATGAATGGATGCCCATCAATTGGAGAATGGTTAGGTAAATTGTGGTATATGAATGTTATGGAATATTATTGTTCTGTAAGAAATGACCAGCAGGATGAATATAGAGAGTCTTGGAGAGATTTACATGAACTGATGCTAAGTGAAATGAGCAGAACCAGGAGATCATTATATACTTCAACAACGATACTGTATGAGGATGTATTCTGATGGAAGAGGATTTCTTTGACAAAGAGATCCAATTCAGTTCCAATTGATCAACGATGGACAGAAGCAGCTACACCCAAAGAAATAACACTGGGAAAGGAATGTAAACTGTTTGCATTTTTGTTTTTCATCCTAGGTTATTTTTACGTTCTGAATCCAATTCTTCCTGTGCAACAAGAGAACACATATATTGTATCTAGGATATACTGTGACATATTTTAACATGTATAAGACTGCTTGCCATCTGGGAGAGAGGGTGGAGGGAGGGAGGGGAAAAGTCAGAACAGAAGTGAGTGCAAGAGATAATGTAAAAAATTACCCAGGCATGAGTTCTGTCAATAAAAAGTTATAATTATGAAAAAAAAAAAGAATTGTACAGGGTTTATTAGCAGCTACAACAAAAGACAACAAGTCCTGGAATATTACATATCAATAATCAATAATATTTACAAAAGAACTAGGATTGTGACCAAAAATATTACATCCAGCAAAATTAAGTATAATATTGAATGAAAAAAAAAGGACATTCATTGAATTCTCAGATTTTCAAGATTTTGTCTCATACAAACCTGAACTCAATAATAAATTAAACATAGGAGTCAACATCAATTAATAAGGACAAATTGTTTGTTTTATATGTGAAAATGTAACCCCTATGTCTAAGACTGACATTTGTAATTAGGCAGTTCAAAAGAAAGACTGGGGTAAAGCTGAGTATGATATGACTCTAAAAAAAAAAAATCACTAGGAAAAGATAAAAATAGTAAATAAGCTACACTGATGGGATATTTTCTAAGGGAAACTTAATAGTGATGAGGTTCCCTGACCTTATAGTGCTTTTGTTCTAATAATCTGTCTATCAATGATTCTAAAGTCTTCCAGACAATCAGATAGATAATCTGCTGGTCAATGATAACCACTGACCTGAGACAATAGTGAATAGATCAGTTCTACTTCATATTAGCATCTTGAAGAACTGGATCTCTTTGTCTTTTCCTATAAATTTTATCTTCTTGCTCCTGATTCTTTTGGAACTTAGTCCACTTCAGTTGGCATTACAATTACAATAAACTTTGCCCCTTGACTTGGAGATGGATTCAAGTCTGCAAATTCTTTTGAGATACCTCAGAACACCAGTCTGAGACCAAAGTTTTGGGGTCTCCTTTCTGAACCTCAACAATACAAATGAATTATGAGAGCAAGCTTTAAAACAGAAGAATTAGAGTGGAGAGACGAACTGATAGTTCTGAAAACCTACTCACATTGGGAAGAAGTTAAAAAGGGGAACAATGCATTTATTAAGCACTACATGTATCAGGCAATATGCTAAGTGTGGGGATACAAAAGCAGCAAAAATATAGTTCCCTTGGCTTTAAGGAATTCACAGTCTAATTTAAACTAAAGCTAAAAGGGATTAAGTGACATGCCCAAAGTCATAAGTATCTGGAGGAACATTCAAACTCAAATCTTGGTGACTCAAATTTTGGCATGCTATCCATAATGCCATCAAGTTCCCTCCTTAGAGAAATCATTTGAAGACACAACCTTCTAGGGTGAGCGAAGGTTGAAAGAGTAGCTTCAGAGCATGAATTTTTGGACGCATGCCTTCACTAACATTCTAACTCTATAAGTCTAGCAAGTTATTATGAATCTATAAGTCTAGCAAGTTATTATGAATAAAATTATGAATCTTCTCTGATTTACATATACTTACACAAAGATTGTAATGTGTTAGGAAATGTAAAATGAGGTAATCCTAGATGATTTCTTTATAAGGTGGAAATTAATCCTTTGAGGAAATCAAAAAGGGGGAAAACAACTGGTTGAAGAATGACAGGCTGTTTTGTTTGTCTTTTTCTGAATATCTTCATAAGAGAAGAATCCTTTTGCTCTGAACATGAGTTGGATACTTATCTTTCTTTCTAAACAAGTTTATTTTGTCTTTATAGTGATAATCACTGGGAATTTCTAATTGAGCATATATTTATTAGGAATATAAGTGATGAGAAGATACCGAAGGAAGAAACATCCTCAGAGAAGAAAGAGAAAAAAAAACCAGTTAGTATTAGATGTTTTGACAGTGATATCTCTGGGTGGAGACTAAAAGTCAAATGGACAAATAGAATTACAAATGTTTTGATACTATTTCTCAGAGTTAAAGGGAATATTTATTTTGACAATGAATCACTAGTAGAAAAATGGCAAATAGGAGTGGAAGAACAACTATAATCACCACACTAACTTCTTTATACTGTTACACATATATAATATTATAGATATGCCTATATATGTATATGTATCTATACACAGAAATATAAATAAATATGTGTGTGTGTGTGTGTGTGTGTGTGTGTGTGTGTGTGTGTGTGTTATTCGCCAAGTCTATCCATCCCATTTTGGGATCTAGAAATGTACTATAAATGGAATTACTACAGCTTTAACCACCAAGATAATTTTTTTTCTTCTTTCATTTGAAGTTCTATTCTCCCCATTGGCTGATCCTTTTAATTTGTTGATAAGCCAAATTGGGCAGATATTGTTTATAGTTATAATCTGGCACACTGTTAATAACAAAAAAAAAAAAAATAAAATACTGCAGAAAACAGTCTCACTAAAAATTCAGTGATACCAGGAAGGAGGCTATCCATCCTTGAGAAAATCCCAGATATTATTGTACCTCACATTTCTAGAGGACTATAAGGATTAGCAATAGTATTGTATCAACAGTTGTTACTTGAGGAAAAAAGGATAGAACTTCATTTTCTAGTTAGAGGTTCAACATTGCTACCTTTCCCCATGTGAGTGGCCTGGGACAAAGTCAAAATCCACACTAATTATGGTTCTAACCTTCATTGGTACAAAATACAACTCCTCTACACTTTAACAATCAGCCAACAAGTGTTTACTAATCACCGATTAGGTAAATCATCAGATGGGTTAGATGCTAGATGGATTAAAAGTATGAAAAGAAATGAGACAATTCCTAATCTAAATGAATTCATATTGCAATAGGAAAAAACACACACATGTTGGTGTGTGTGTATGTGTGTGTGTGTGTGTGTAAAAGAAGAGAAAGATTATATGAAGCAAAAGTTAGGGGGGAGTGCATTCTTGCAAACATGGGAGATGACCAGTGCAATAGAAAGGAGATTAAAAATTGAGTTTCATAATTGGAACAAGAGGTTTGGCAATTGTTAACGCTGTAAAGTTATCCATGCATATAACCTGTAAATAAAAGGCTATTAAATTAAAAAAAAAATTGAGTTTCATGAGATAGAAATATAGGTTGGGACCAAGTTGTAAAGGGCTTTAATAGTTAAACCAAAATTTATATATTTTATCACGGAAGAATATTAAACCACTGTATTTGTTTGAAAAGGGAAGTCATATAATCAGATTTGTTTTTGCTGAGCATATATATATATATATATATATATGAAAATCTCTCTCTCTCTCTCTCTCTCTCTCTCTCTCTCTATATATATATATATATATATATATATTTTTTTTTTTTTTGCTGCTGAGGCAATTGAAGTTACATGACTTGCCTAGGATCAAAGAGCTAGGAGGTGTTTAGTGTCTGAAGCCAGATTTGAACTCCTGATTTCAGGGCTGGTGCTCTATCCACTGTACCAACTAGCTGTCCCAGACCAGATATGATTTTAAGAAAATTGTTTTGGCAGTAGTATATAGAATAAAGTAGATGGGGAAAAAGATAAAAGGCAAGGGAATTAATTAGGAGCTGTACCAATAATTTAGGTGTAAAAGAAATGAAAGCCTGAAATGGTAGCCAGACAGCTAGAGAGTTTAAAAGTTTAAAAGCTATGAATATAAAAATGGTCAGATCTGACAACTGGTTAGATATGTTCAGTGAGGGAGAATGAAGGGTCAAGAGAAATGCAGAGATTACAAATCTGGGATTCTGGAAATATGGTGATGCCTTTTTTTAAAAACAGAACAAGGCAAGCACAGGAGAGTGATGGGGGTGAATCCTGAAACTGTGTCCCCTTTAATCTGTAAAAGAAGGATGATTTGGAGTCTCAGGCTCTCTCCTGGAAAAAACATACCTTCTAGACAACACCCAGTTAAGTGGTCTCTTTCAGTTGGAGATCTGGCCAGAGATATGATCACCCCCTCTATTGAGTTGATGGGGTGAGAAGAATTGAGATCAGTCTGGAACCATTCCCACTAGCTCAAATTCCTAAGATAAGTAATCTCTCTCTCTCTCTCTCTCTCTTTTTTTTTTTTAAATTTAATAGCCTTTTATTTACAGGTTATATGCATGGGTAACTTTACAGCATTAACAATTGCCAAACCTCTTGTTCCAATTTTTCACCTCTTATCCCCTACCCCCTTCCCTAGATGGCAGGATGACCAGTAGATGTTAAATATATTAAAATATAAATTAGATGCACAATAAGTATACATGACCAAACCGTTATTTTGCTGTACAAAAAGAATCAGACTCTGAAATATTGTACAATTAGCTTGTGAAGGAAATAAAAAATGCAGGTGGACATAAATATAGGGATTGGGAATTCAATGTAATGGTTTTTAGTCATCTCCCAGAGTTCTTTCTCTGGGCGTAGCTGGTTCAGTTCATTACTGCTCCACTGGAAATGATTTAGTTGATCTTGTTGCTGAGGATGGCCAGGTCCATCAGAATTGATCATCATATAGTATTGTTGTTGAAGTATATAATGATCTCCTGGTCCTGCTCATTTCACTCAGCATCAGTTCGTGTAAGTCTATCCAGGCCTTTCTGAAATCATCCTGTTGGTCATTTCAGTAATCTCTTTTCTATTAGAGATCTAAGCCCCGGGCACTGACATCAAGTGAAATCTCATTCAATTCAGAATTGAAGCCCCAAGCCTCAGAAGGTTAATAAAAGACAACTCTGAACCTTGAATCTTTGCAGAAATCCTAAACAGGATTATGTTTTGCCAAGGAAGCTCTCTTCATGGCAAAGCTGCCTGCCAGGACTTTTGCCCATTGTGAAGATATTGTCTTCTCAATGTTTACCTTTGCTATCTCTCTAACAAGACCTTTTGACTAAAAAACCTGTTTTCCTAGCAAAGCTGGCTTCTCAGTGCCAATAAAAATCCCTTTTGCCACACAGATTTCAGATTTGTTCATTTTTTCCGCATTGGACCTTTGGCTGACCAGAGGGGATTCCCCATGCCAGTTCTTATACTTCATCACAACTACCACTACCCTCATCATCTGCAGTTCCTCAAGAGGATTGGTCTTAAAGGGTTTAGATATGTTAATATGTCTCTGATCTATTTTGAAATACCCATCAGGCCCTCTTTGTAGTGGCTAGAAACTGGAAACTGAGTGGATGCCCATCAGTTGGAGAATGGCTGAATAAATTGTGGTATATGAATATTATGGAATATTATTGTTCTGTAAGAAATGACCAACAGGATGATTTCAGAAAGGCCTGGAGAGACTTACACGAACTGATGCTGAGTGAAATGAGCAGGACCAGGAGATCATTATATACTTCAACAACAATACTATATGATGACCAGTTCTGATGGACCTGGCCATCCTCAGCAACGAGATCAACCAAATCATTTCCAGTGGAGCAGTAATGAACTGAACCAGCTACGCCCAGAGAAAGAACTCTGGTTGATGACTAAAAACCATTACATTGAATTCCCAATCCCTATATTTATGGCCACCTGCATTTTTGATTTCCTTCACAAGCCAATTGTACAATATTTCATAGTCTGATTCTTTTTGTACAGCAAAATAACGGTTTGGTTATGTATACTTATTGTGTATCTAATTTATATTTTAATATATTTAACATCTACTGGTCATCCTGCCATCTGGGGGAAGGGGTGGGGGGTAAGAGGTGAAAAATTGGAACAAGAGGTTTGGCAATTGTTAATGCTGTAAAGTTACTCATACATATAACCTGTAAATAAAAGGCTATTAAATTAAAAAAAAAAAAAAGAAATACCCATCAGGCAACTGGTGATCCATGACTGAAGCAGAGAGGAGAGACTAAGGCTAGATATATAGACCTGGTAGTCATCTATTTATAGATAATAATCAAAACCAAGGGAGCAGATAAGGTTACAAAAGAGAGAGATTAGGGAAGAAGACCCAAGAGGAAACCTTGGGGAAGACTTACAGTTAGGGGGCATGATGTGAATGATAAGCTAGCAAAGGAGACTAAGGATTGATCATACAAGTAATTGGTAAACTGTTATGGGCCAGAACTCTATACTTAAAACAAGGGTGTGGAATAGAGAGATAAGGTGAAGAACTTACAGAAATATGTGAATTCTTTTTCTGTATTTTATTTTCATTATTTCTGTGTTTCCCCTATGACCTATATAATATGTGCAGGCCTATATGTATTTGAGCCTTGGCCAGCTATAAACATATTTACTTAACCTGGGCTGATGACATTTATCAGTATTTGACATTTATTGATATTTAGTCTATTAGCTAGACCATTGTCTATCTGAAGCCTGAAGGTCTGAGTTTCTGTTTCCTAAAAATCAGGTGATTTGGGGGAAACAGAAACCTTCCATTCCAATCTCTCTGGACAGCAACAACCATTTAGATGCCTCCCACTCCTTCTCAATGCTCTCTTACTTGTGATGTATAAAAGTTTTGTATCTTTACTACTTCTTTAGCCCTCCTACCACGATCTTTCTCTTTCTTATCTCGTGATGGGATGGCTCATCCTCTGGAGATTTTAATAAACAACCTTTCTGCTTTCTACTGAGTGATCTCTGAGTAGTCATTTTGGATAAGGGTCTTCTACATCCCCCACACAAGGATTCTTACAAGGTGCTAATTCAGTGGAATTGATGAGACAAGGGTTATCTAGTTTAGCATGGTGATGAATAGTTCTCCAAGTTCAGTATGATTGATTTAATCTTACAACAAATAATGGTTTCCTAGTGATATAATGATTGGTTTGTAATCAAAATAGAGCATATAAAGTTTCTATAAACTGAGCCAGAGTCAGAGCTAGACCCAGCTGCAGAAGGCCTTGGAGAGAGACTCAGAAGGGTCAGACACAGAGTCAGAGGGATTCAGAGCCAGCCAGATTCATTCACTCCATCTCACATCACCCTGGTGGCTGGCCTGTCCTCCTACATTTCCTCCACTGAGACCAAGCTGGCCCGGGCCCCAGGCAAGAAGACAATAAAGAATTTGGACTTTAACACCTGACTACTCTCGTGATGATTAATCTGCTGAAAGGAAATGAAGGGAAAGTAGTGTCATAAAAACACAGAGAGGTGAGAGCAAGTGTGAATATATTTCAGTGAGACTGCTTTCTGCAATGCTAATCATTTGTTTTATATTTTTGGTTATTAACAGTGTGCCAGATTAAAACAACAAGTAGTATCTGTCCAGTTTGGTCTATCAATAAATAAAAGTGTCTGTCAATAGGAAGAATAAAACTTCAAATAAAAAGAAAAATCTATAACTAATATTTAAAACTATTGTATTAGGGTGTAACAGGGTTTGTACTATGCTTTAATAATCAATAACCAAAAGAAAGCATTAGGATAGGATGTTAGTGGATGATTATTATATTATTAGGATAATTTTAAAGAATCATTTTAGCTCTCTCAGTTGCTTTTGTAGATAGGAAGAAGGTTTGGAAAAGACCTAGATATAATGCTTAAAATATAAGCTGAAAGGAAATGGAAGGATTGTAAATGGAAGAAAAATGATCTTACCTTAAGCATCCTGTGACATTGTAGAATATATCAAAATCAAGCAAGCCATTTTCTTTGGGGTAATCACCCTCAGACCATCCTGAATAGGGGATGATGACAATATCTGTGAGGATTAGTAAAGCTTCTGTAATCAGCAGATTCTTGAGTTTCTCATTAGAGGACAAATTCCACAGCAAACCTACACAGCAAGGAAATAAGATAGGCTAGAAGAGGGTAGTGCATAACTGTCTATTAAATGTATCAGTTCCTGGAACATAACAGGAGTTTAATAAGTTCTTTTTTGCTAACTTATTGATCAGTTAACATCATAATTCTTTGGATTTAAAAGTGATCTTAAAAAAACCCAACAAAACAATAATCTAACCAGTTTCAAGTTCATTAGATAAGCTGAAGTAACTCCTTAAAATCCATGGCCCATAGAATGAACCTGGGGAGTTTAAGTTAAATTAAACAGAAATGTGAATCAAAGCCAGAGACATTTAACTATTGCTACTTTGCTGAAAAACAAAACAAAACTCAACCATGGAGTTGACCTCATGAGAGTTACAAATTGCAATTATAAAATCTAGCATTGCAAAAATTGAGATAGTACTTTGGGAAAGAGGGAATTCCCATATGAGGAACCTCCTTCTACAAATGCAACTTGACATCTTTTGTGTAACGTGCTTTTTTGAGAATCCCAAAATAGTTTGTAGGTTAATTAACTTATCCAAGCTCAGATAGCCAGACAGAGATAGGACTTAAACATCTTCCTGGCACCCAAACTAACTCTTTATCCATTATATTAAACTACATCTTCACAGGAGACAAAAACCTAAAAAACAGATTTATACTTGTTTTTTTTTTTTTTGTTTTGTTTTTTTTCCCCTTAGGAGTATGTAGGATCTGCTTAGTGTGCTTTGTTTTTACTTCTGATGCTTAGGGGAGACTGGACAAACATTCCAATTGGACCTGTTAACACTAATCTCATAAACACCACCCGCTAATGTTTATTGAATGTTATCCAGAACATACTGAAAACACAGTATGTGCCCTCCAGGATTTTTTGTTGAATGCAACCTTTCTTCCTTATTTTATGGTCTGGCAGCTAAAGGAGAGACAATGGCAACCTAGAAGATTCCATTATTTAAGGGTATTCATACAATTTTCTCCGGCTCCTCTTCCTGAAATCTATCTAATTGCTCCAAGTCTTATAGTAAAGGGGAAGGATTACATAGCTGCCAAAGAAAAGAATTAAAATGTGTATTATAGTCTTTGTGAGAAGGCAGAAGAGAGAACAATTATTAAGTAATAGATCTAGTTAGCATTTGTTTTATTTTATTTTTTCTTTCAAGCTTCCAGTTGTTTACCCACAATTCAAGGTTAAATTGTTTAATAAATTCATTAAAAGCCCATAACTAGTACAAAGCACTAGTGATACAAAGACAAAAATAAAACAGTCCTTGTTCTCCTGGTATGGACCTCATGGGTTACAATTTTATTGGAGGAGAATAATTCTTATATAATTGAAAGAAATAGGATGCCTCCCTATAGAGTGCTTAAGAAGAGTCAGTCAAATTGTAAAACTTTTAAATGCTAAATGAAATTTATGTTTTATCTTTTTTTTTATTAAAGCTTTTTATTTTCAAAACATATGCATGGAATAATTTTTCAACATTAACCCTTGCAAAAACTGATTTTCCAATTTCCCCCCTTCTCCTCCCCCCCTCCCCTAGATGGCAAGTAATCCAATATATGTTAAACATGGTAAAAATTATATTTTATCTCGAAGGTAATAGGAAACTATTGGAACTTACTGAATAGGGAGTGTAAAGGTAAGTTCTGTGCTTTCAAAATATCACTTTGGTAGTTGTATGAAGGACAGAATAAAGAAGAAACATAGGGTAGTGAGAGACCAATTAAAAACTATTGAAATAGATCATGAGGACCTCAGCAAAGTGATAACTATGAACGGAGAGAAGGGATAAGGAGATGGATGTGAGAAATGATGTGGTGTCAATAGAATTTGGCAAATATTTAACTATTTTGGGAAGGGGGAGAACAAAGAGGGAAGGGTGAATTTGATATTGTGTCCCTGAGCGACTGGAAGGATGGTACAGAAATAAGGAAGTTCAGAAGAAGGGTGGGGGTGACATCAACTGAGATTTTTTGGGGAGCCCCCAGATATAAATTGTGTTCCCTTTGGGGGGATTCTCAGATCCTGGGAAAAGCCTATAAACTTCCAGTTAAGTGGTCTCATTCAATTGGAGAATTTGGTCAATCATCCTCCATTGAATTGGCACAAACAACTCTCAGTGGCTCAAATTCCCAGTTAAGTATAATCTCATTGAATTTTAATTCAACAATTAAATAGCTCTTGAATTGAAAATCAGTCTCTCATCAAAAAGAAGGGAAAGGGACCTGTATGTGCACGAATGTTTGTGGCAGCCCTTTTTGTAGTGGCTAGAAACTGGAAAGTGAGTGGATGCCCATCAGTTGGAGAATGGCTGAATAAATTGTGGTATATGAAAATTATGGAATATTATTGTTCTGTAAGAAATGACCAACAGGATGATTTCAGAAAGGCCTGGAGAAACTTACATGAACTGATGCTGAGTGAAATGAGCAGGACCAGGAGATCATTATATACTTCAACAACAATACTATATGATGACCAGTTCTGATGGACCTGGCCATCCTCAGCAATGAGATCAACCAAATCATTTCCAATGCAGCAGTAATGAACTGAACCAGCTACGCCCAGAGAAAGAACTCTGGGAGATGACTAAAAACCATTACATTGAATTCCCAATCCCTATATTTATGTCCACCTGCATTTTTGATTTCCTTCACAAGCTAATTGTACAATATTTCAGAGTCTGATTCTTTTTGTACAGCAAAATAACAGTTTGGTCATGTATACTTATTGTGTATCTAATTTATATTTTAATATATTTAACATCTACTGGTCATCCTGCCATCTGGGAGAGGGGGTGGGGGGTAAGAGGTGAAAAATTGGAAGAAGAGGTTTGGCAATTGTTAATGCTGTAAAGTTACCCATACATATAACCTGTAAATAAAAGGCTATTAAATTAAAAAAAAAAAAAAAAAAAAGAAAATCAGTCTCTCAAGAGTTGGCCCCCATATCCAGGCCAAAGATCAAAGCAAGTCCCAATATATCAAGGGCTACATGTCCAGATATTTTTTGCAGATGTCTTAACAGACCATACCCACTGATGAAGATATTCTCTTCTCAATGTTAAATTTTGCTATCTTCCTAACAGGAACTTTTGCCCACTAAAGAAGTCTGTCTTCCTAACAAGGTGGCTTCTCAGTGTCAATAAATCCCTTTTTACCATACAGATTTCGGGTTTGTGAATTCTTTTGTATAAGACCTGCCCTGACCAGAAGGGATTTTACACCCCAATTCTCGCACCTCATCACAACTATCACTAACCTCATCATTTGTATCTCATCGGTGGATTTATCAAACTATATTAAGTGGTTTTTGTATATGCTAAAATTGAAATGTCTATGGAATATCCAGTTTGAAATTTTTAATAGGTAATTCTAGATTTTTTCAGCAAAGTTAAAGTGAATTTCTTTATCTAACTAAAAGTTAATATAATTTACTCAGAGCACAAGGCAAGTTGGAGAGTGACAGAAAAGGACAGGAAAAGGGGATGCATTTTGATGGAATTTCTTCTTCCTATCTCCAATAGCTACTAATTTCTGCTTCTTTAACTGAAGTTTGTGTATAACTGGGCTGAATAAAGACATTTATGCCAAAGGTAAAAATATATATGCCACCTATGACATTCCTGACTTATAAGTTCAATGATATGTCATTTCTGGCAGAGTAATTGCTAAGTCATTTTTTTACTTTTTCAAACATCCATTGACATACATAAAAATTATAAAGGCCTTTAACTGCTAAAAAGGAAAAAAAATTATACTCAAAGTAATAATAAGCCACTGAAGCTTGCTGAATTAAGAAGTAATAAGGTAAGATTTGTGATTTAGAATTATTACTTTGGAAGTTGTATGAAGGATAGAATGACAAAAAAAGAGATATACAAAAAAAAAATTAGGAAGTTAGTAGAATAGCTCAAGCAGGAAATGACAAGAGTGATGATGAATAATTAGTAACTTCTTCTAGTTGTTGTTTGTCCTTCATTCTGAAAGAGTACCATGACACCAGGGAGGTGATGCCATGACATGTAAAGTGAAATAGATTTAAGTAAGGACAATAAGTAACTAAATATGTGAAAAGTAGACTGAGTTTATTTATACATCAAATGCAGCACCAAAGCAAATAGCTTGTAGCTGACAAATATTTGTCAGCTATAAAAAAAAATTTGGACTAGATGGATGGAGAAAAATACTGGCCTGGTTTCCTCAGATTATATTTCTTGGAACTCAATTCATTTGCAGTTATGAAAGGCTACTGGGAGTACATTAGAATGTTAGATCTCTCAAGGTAGTTATCTAAATGATAGAAGACTTTGATTTGCCGCAAGACACAGCTGTCTATATTTAAAATGTATTGGGCTACCTGCCATCTAGGGGAGGGGATGGGGGAAAGGAGGGAAAAAGTTGGAACAGAAGATTTTGTAAGGGTCAATGATGAAAAATTACCCATGCATATGTCTTGTAAATAAAAAGATTATATTTATAAAGACACAGTTGTCAAAGGGGAAAGACCTAATCTTAGCCTAGTAGCACTGGGCTTGGCTTTTATCAGCTAGATATGGTGACTAGGAACAAAAAAAGGTCAGCTTGTCTTTATCAGAGAAAGATTCTAGCCAAGATATCATATTGGCATGAAACTGAGATAATTAGTTTGGATAGAAAAGATGAACCTAGAAGGTAGTAACAAGGAACAGTCATTAGCTGGAGAGAGGAACAGAACCCTTACACAGGCAGAATGAAGGAAAGAACTGAAGTAATTTGGGGAATGAAAGTACTGATGCTGATTAGTTTAAAGATGTGAAATGTTCAACTCTCCATTTTAGACTGACTAAAGAGAGCTAATCTAAATCAAATAAAAGAAAATCCACCATGGTTTCTGCTAAGCCACTTAGAGGTAATATCAAAAGAAAGCAAATGTTCATATAACCTGAGTGTATACAGACTTATTTTCCTAGCAGCAAACCTTGACAAAAATTTGCTTCATAGCTTTTTGCTAAAGAAAGGGAATGAATAACAATATCCCTTTAGAATTACCTTCGGCATATTCTGATCAAGGGCAATTAAGGGAAATCAAGAGCCCATCAATTACTTGCCACAAAAGACTTAGGGAAAATATATAATATAGTACATCTGGGTGGTGTGTCTATTGCTGTGGTCTTAAATATTTAAAATGCAATACCTGTGATCTGCTTTTTGGTCTCCAAGTCTCTAGTTTGCTTCAAGACCTGGAGTAATTGAGGAATTCCATTCAGTTCAGCTATTTCCACCTTGTTGTCATTGTCTTCAAATGCCAAATTTCTTAGGGCTCCACATGCTGCCCTCTGTATATCCTCATTCTGTACTTTTAGGAGCTGTAGAAGCTTGGGTATACCCCGAAGATGATTAACCTGAAGGAGGAAATCCACATGTTTATTTACCTTGTGGCTTTAGTGTAGAGGCATATAACATAATGACAATTGATTTTGTTCTGTTATTTTGTGGGTTTAATTCATCAATTAAAAACTATTTATGTTAGGTGATACAATATAATAATAATAATAGCTAACATTTATATAAACTTTGAGATTTTCAAAATACTTTTACATATATTATCTTATTTGATCTTCAAAACGATCCTAGAAGATACTACTATCATGAGCTCCTTTTACAGATAAGGATATAAGGCTGAGAAATGTATTGTCCATGGTTATCCAGTTTGTATTAGAGATAAGTTTTGAATTAGCATCTTCCAGATTTCAAGTAAAGCTCTACCTCTACCTAAAAACCCTACCAGGGTTTCTTAATCTTTTTCCATTTGTGATCCCTTTTTGTCCAAGAAATTTTTACTTGATCCTGGCTAGAATCTGAGTTGAGCTCATGCTTGCATAAAAAGTACGCATGTTCTGTGTTCAGAACCAAGGCTGCAGTGAAGTCTCAGGATACAGGACAGGTAAAACACCTAGGATTCATTACATATTTGATTTTGAACTAATTTTTGGTTATTGTTGCCAAATTTTTCACAACTCCCACATTCAGTTATGCAGCCCCATATGGGATTGCAACCCAAAGTTTAAGAAGTTTTGTACTATAGTACCTACTGTGGTCTCTTCCCTCAGAGTTTATATTTGTCAGAGAAAATACTAAAATTATTAGAGAAAATGGAAGATACTATGTGTTTGCAAATCCGGTGATACAGAAGACAAGTATAGAAGGAACTCAGAGAAGGAAGAGATCAACAGAGGAGACCAGAACATTTAAAGTATCACTACAAATTTTCTTTTTTCTTTCCTTTTTTTTTTTTTTTTTTTTTTTTTTAGCTGAGGCAATTGGGGTTAAGTGACTTGCCCAAGGTCACACAGCTAGGAAGTGTTAAGTGTCTGAGACCAGATTTGAACTCAGGTCCTCCTGACTTCAGGGCTGATGCTCTATCCACTGTGCCACCTAGTTGCCCCTCACTACAAATTTTCATTCCAAAGTATTGTAATTGCAAAACAAATAGAAATTTAGGGAAGAAATAATTTGTCATGTTAATCTTATCAGTTATTTGTGTAATCAACTACATAATTACAAATATTTATGTAATTTAGATGTCTACAGAAAAACATGTGGACTCAACAAAATAATTTTGTAATGTTATTTAATCTTTTTTTCTGAAGCAATTGGGGTTAAGTGACTTGCCCAAGGTCACACAGCTAGGAAGTGCTAAGTGTCTGAGACTGGATTTGAATTCAGTTCTTCCTGATTTTAGGGTCGGTGCTCTGTCCACTGTGCCACTTAGCTGCTCCTATAATTTTGTAATTTTAAATGCCATTCTTGATTTCTTTAGAAAGTAGTATAAATTAGGGAGAATATCAAGAAGATAAAAAATAGAGAAAAGTCAGAGAAAGTCTGGGGACTGAAAAAAACTATAATTAGTACAACTTGGATTCTGATACCACTGATTCTTTAGAAATAGTAAGGAATTAAGCCAGCCTAAATAGATTATTCTTGCATATTAGGTAGTATATTATACATAGCACATAGCTTAAAGACAGAGATAGATCCTATACCAAGAGGCATTTGTTGGGAAAATTTCTTAAATTTGCATGGACTCTGGTGGGTTTTCTTCTTTCAGATTTATATTACTATCAGATTTGTTTTTCTTTGATTTTGGAAATATCAACCTTTTCTTGATATTCTGTTTTATTTCCATAAATAGTTTGCCTCAATGAAGATTCTCAATAGGAATATGTGGCATTGGGCAGAGCCAGAGTGGTAGGAGATATATATAATGCCAGTATCCTATGTTAGTTCTGGTTTTGCTTCTGAGAGGAATGTGGTATTGTTGGGAGCATGAGGAGAGAAGAAAAGGTTTGAAGCAGTCACTGAAGGGAATGGAACAAAGTCAATTAAAGAATAAAAATTTAATCATGCAGCAATGAGGATTATAACAGTTGAGATTAAATAATGATTATATGTAGTGAACCCACTCAATCCAGATCACAAACTATTACACCATTCTTGATAATATTATAATGACACCTAAGATTTTATTAGCTCTTTTTTTAAAAACAACCACACCACATAATGAGTTTACATTAAACTTGTAGCCAATTAAAATTCAAAAGGCTTTTTTCATAGGCATTTAAGATTTCATTAGCTCTTTTTTTTAAAAACAACCACACCACATAATGAGTTTACATTAAACTTGTAGCCAATTAAAATTCAAAAGGCTTTTTTCATAAGTATTTCCATTAAGCCAATTCTCCCTTATCTGATATGAGTATTATTGATTTTTAGAACCCAAATGAAAGAATTTTACAATCTATCTCTACTGAATTTCATTTTTAATCTAGTCAACAAGAATATATTGTGTACCATTCATTGTGCTGAATGCTAGTGATACAAAGAAAGGTAAAATCATGGTAATTCCCCTCAAAGAGATCAAGTTATAATAATGGAGACAAAATGTACAAAGTATTTGTAAGCAAAACAGAAATTGTGCAAATGGAAGATTGTGGTGTTCTCTTCTTTAATATAATGGTTCTCTCTCTGTGAGCAGGTTTCTTGGGGAGGTTTTGTGGAGGCAGCCTTAGTTTTCAGTTAAAAGTAATAATCACTTCAAACGCAGCCAGATGATAAAAGTTCAAACGTTTATTTTCTCCTTCCTTGGGCCCGGGTAGTTTTCTTAGAGGCCTCAGCTTTCCTTGGTTCTAAGAGCTCTCATTGCTAATCTTTTGCCTCTAGCTCAACTCCGAATGTCTCCAGCCAGCACCAAGGTGAAAGTTGGAATGAATCTCACTTGCCTCCAAGAGGGCTTCTGGCTCTCAATCTCCCAGAGTGCTCCGTGTCTGTCCCAGAATGCTCCTCAATGACTCTTGGCAAAGTTCTGAACTGACTCCGACTGACTCACTGAAGCTCTTTTTATGCTTGGTGTAAAAGGTTGATTCCTCCTCCAAGAGAGTGGGATTGTGGGTTTTCTCCCAGAGTGCTCATTGGCCCTAAGAGCTTCTTGCTTATATGAGCTCTCTCAAGGTGTGAACACAAAGCATTGTTTCTATCGGTTCCACTTAGTACCTTGTTTCAAGTTCTGGCCCATAACATCTCCTTGTAAGATCAGATCAATCACACTGAACCATGCTAAATTAGATAATTATTGTCTCTATCTACTCTAATGAGTTAACACTTTGTAAGGATTCCAACATCTCCCCCTTTCTTTTGATTTAGAACATAGGTGGTCATGACCTTCCTGACTTCTCAAGGAGGTGAGAACCCCCAAAATAAGGTGATCACACCTTCTCTGACTGCTCAAAAAAGAAGTGAAAACACCATAAAAAGGTGGCCACACCCTCCCTGACATCTCAGAAAGGGAGGTGAAAACACTAAAGGAAATGGAAAATCAAATCAGATTAGCGGGTTTCTGAAGGGGCTCACTTGAAACAGGTATACCTAAATCCATCAATATGGGAGGCATTACACATAATTACTTAAGCACATAGCAATATAACACAGACTAGTAGTAATGTAACAAATAAGATGAATCAACATGAGAATTTATACATGTCCATGAGTCCTAGAAATAGTCCAAAAGGAATCCATTGTCCATAGTTCATGTGCCAGGAATCCAATAATTCCTGTAAGCTCTGAAGTACTGCAATCAGTCTCATCTACAATTTTTCATCTCAAGGAATCCAATGATTCTTGCTGGTTTTTGTTTATCTTGTGTTAGGGAATCCAATGATTCTTGAAGATTTTGAAGTTCTTTTAACAGTCTCATTGTCAGCCATGCTCTTTCAGTGTCAAATGTTTCTTCAATCTTCTCCTTTGTTTTGAGGTTTTTTTTCTTTTTCTGATGAACAAGGCGAATACGGCTCATTGGCACCCATCTTATTCCTTCTCCATCTGTAGAAATACAAGCAAACCCTCTCTCCCAGGCAGTTAACCTATCTAATTCCCTTCTATTTACCACTTTTGGGATTTCTCCTCATCATCTGGTAATTACTTTGGGACTGTTTTGCACTGGACACTGACTGCCCTGTTGGATTAAAAGACCTGTATTCTCCCCAGTTGTAATTCCTTTGTGCCATGTGATTATTTTTAGGCTGATTGATCACATCAGAGTCCTGATCTTCTAAAGACTCTCTGGGTGTAACCTCAGCTGCTATCATGCCTCATCTGTCTTTTGTATGACATCTTGGAACTGGGCTCCGCTTCTCATTTCCCTGTGTCAATATGTATTCTGAGGCCCAGTGGAAGCCTTGGTTGCATTTTGGACATGGGGTTTGGGGTTTTATCTCACCGTCTTCTCATTCTATTGCTATAGCTACACTGAGCTCTCAAATGTTCAACTTTTCCACATTGAAAACATCGACGAATTTCTCTAGAAGTCCCTTCCCAAGAGAGACCCTTTCTTTCTATGTTCATCATAGTTTGGGTATAATAAGCATTTGTGCCCATTGTGGCACAGCGCCTTATGATCTCCTCTAAAGGAGCATCTTTGTCTAGTCCCCATATAATTCTTTTGCAAACCTCATTGGCATTTTCTTTAGCCAGATGTCTGCTCATTATTTCTGTGGCAGCAGTATCTCCAATGGTTCTTATTACAGCTGTTTGCAAACGTCCCACAAAATCTGCAAAGGGTTCATTGGGACCTTGCTCTATTTTTGTGAAGGCTTCCTCTCGATCTTTTTGTTCTGGGAGGGAACCCCAAGCTTTTATTGCAGCCTTAGAAATTTGCTCATACACGGGTATGGGATAATAAATCTGTTTTGAATTCTCTCCATACTGACCTTCACCAGCTAGTTGGTCAAAAGTGATTTGTCCAATAACTCCTGTTTGCCTATTGCATTGGGCTTGAATCCTACATAATTCATGAAACTCCAAAAGTCACAACAAATTCTGTCCAGGTTCTAAACATGTTCTAGCTGTGGATTTCCAATCATTCGGGATTAAGATTTCATAAGACAAATTATCTAGTAACATTTTAACATAAGAGAATGTAGCCCCATAAAGAGTGCAACCCTTTTTCAAATCTTTAATTTTTTCCAAATTAAAAGGAGTGTATCTTCTCCCTTTTTGACCTGAAGAGTCAAGCTCTTCAATCACAGGATATGCATTTATAAAATCAGATATATCTTCTCCTTCATTTTTTTGCCTTATTTAATGCTTCTTCTAATCTTGTCATACTCTTCTTCACAGATGATTGTGTTTTTGCCTCTCTCCCTCCCCCTTCTTCCTCCACCCATGAAGGGTTAATTGAAGGGGGAGGGTCATGAGATGTGGAATGATCTAATTTCTCCTGCTGTGAAGTATTACACTCAGAACTGTACTTAACTCCGTTCTTATCTGATTCTTCCTCTTTTTCACCTAGTTTAGTTGTCACTTCCCCTTCTTGCTCTTTCTTCTTTTTCCTTATTTTAACACTTATAAAATTTCCTAAAGCCAGTTATATTAAATTATATGTATTAAGCATGTCTTTGGAAATTGAGTCAGGTCCATTTTTATTATAGAATTGACAAAGATCCTCTCCTACTAATTTCCACTGCTCTAGATCCAATTCTTTTTCCATAGAGAAGAAACAAGGACATATGTGCTTTACAGTTTCTAAAAGTTCAGATCTGCTGCAAAATTATAATCAAACCTTGGCTTTTCATAACTTTGACAATGCTCTCTAAACATTTTCCTTGAACAGAAACAGAAGGCTGTTTTCTAAACATCTGTCCCATCTTAGCTGAAATTCTACTTTAACTCTTTTTAACAAAATTTCTTTGTTGTACTCACCCTAATTTCTGGGTTGAGGAGACTTTTCCACTGGATTCAGGATCAGAGGTTTTTCCACTGGATCAGTGTCCTGTCAGCCCCATATTCAGGGCACCAAAATGTGGTGTTCTTCTTCTTTTCCTTAATATATAATCGTTCTCTCTGGGAGCAGGTTTTTTTGGGGAGGTTTTGTGGAGGCAGCCTTAGTTTCAGTTAAAAGTAATAATCACTTCAAACGTAGCCAGATGATAAAAATTCAAATGTTTATTTTCTCCTTCCTTGGGCCCGGGTAGTTTTCTTAGAGGCCTCAGCTTTCCTTGGTTCTAAGAGCTCTCATTGCTAATCTTTTGCCTCTAGCTCAACTCCGAATGTCTCCAGCCAGCACCAAGGTAAAAGTTGGAATGAATCTCACTTGCCTCCGAGAGGGCTTCTGGCTCTCAGTCTCCCAGAGTGCTCCGTGTCTGTCCCAGAATGCTCCTCAACGACTCTTGGCAATGTTCTGAACTGACTCCGACTGACTCACTGAAGCTCTTTTTATGCTTGGTGTAAAAGGTTGATTCCTCCTCCAAGAGAGTGGGATTGTGGGTTTCCTCCCAGAGTGCTCATTGGCCCTAAGAGCTTCTTGCTTATATGAGCTCTCTCAAGGTGTGAACACAAAGCATTGTTTCTATCGGTTCCACTTAGTACCTTGTTTCAAGTTCTGGCCCATAACATCTCCTTGTAAGATCAGATCAATCACACTGAACCATGCTAAATTAGATAATTATTGTCTCTATCTACTCTAATGAGTTAACACTTTGTAAGGATTCTAACAGAAGATAATCTCAGAGGGAATTGAGTAAAGAAAAGAGGAAAACTTAGAAAATCTTCCTGTCAAAAATGGAATTTTAGTTTAGTCTTTAAGAAAACCAGGAGGTAGAGGTGAGGAGAGACCATTCAAGGCATAAGGAACAGTTAGTAAAAAGACATTTAGTTAGGAGAGGTAATGCTGTGTGTGAGAAACAGTCAGCAACCAACAAAGAAAGATCACAGAGTGTGTGGAAGAAAGTAAAATATAAGAACACAATAAAGGTAGGAAGGGACCAGGATGTGAAGGGCTTTGATTTATATTTGATCCTGGAGGCAATAGGCAGCCACATATGTTTTATGAGAAAGGGACTGAACTAGTCAAACTTGTGCTTTAAGAAAATCACTGCAATTAGAGTGAAAGATAATTTAGAAGGGGGAGATTTGAGTCAAGAAGACCAATCAGAAGGCTAGTTCAAACATGGGTTGATAGGATGGTGACTGTGAGTGGAGGGAAGGAAACATATATTGAGGATTTTGTGAAGATAAAAATAATAAGATGCATTAACAGATTGGGTATGTAGGATAAATCTAAGTGAGGAGTTGATGAATTGAGGTTTACGAGTCTGGATGACAGAGAAGATGGTGGTATTCTCAACGATTATGGAAATATGGGAAAAGGTTCAGGGCAAAGTTAATAAGTTTGTGTTGGTGTTTTTTTTTTTTTTTTTTTTCTTTAAATATAATATAATAATAAGATGGTTTTCTCTGGGAGAGAGGTTTCTCGGGGAGGTTTTCTGGAGGCAGCCTTAGTTTCAGTTACAAGTAAATAATCACCCAAAATCGCAGCCAGCTGGTAAAAGTTCAGATTTTTTATTGTGTCCTTCAATATAGCCAGTTAGCTCAGAGGCCTATCTCTCTGCTAGGTTCTAAGAGCTCTTGCAGTTTTGTCCTTTGCTCCTGCCTCTGCTTTCTTCAGCTTCCAGCCAGCACCAAGGTGAAAGTTGTAATGAATCTCTCTTGCCTCAGACAGAGGGCTTGTGGGCTTCCTCCCAGAGTGCTCCTCTCTGACCCCTGGGAATGTTCCCAAATAACTCTTCTGAATCTCCCAAAGGTTAACTCCTCCTTCTGGAGGCAGGGTTTAAGGAAGGTGTAAATTCGGATATCTCTACTAAACCGTGTGAACTCCAATGAGTACTTAAATATTTCTTGCTTCTTTGAGCTCTCTAAAGGTGTGAACACAAGCATCGTTTCTATCAGTTGTACTTAGTACCTTGTTTCACGTTCTGGCCCAAAATATCTCCTTCTAAGATCAAATCAATCATATTGACCCATGCTAAATAAGATAATTATTGTCTATCAATTCTAATGGCTTAACAGTTTGTAAAGATTCCAACAAGTTTGGATATGTTTTGAATATGTTGACATTCAGATGCCTAAGAGACATAACAATTTGAGAGGCCCAAAAGACAATTGGTAGTTTGGGAAGATAATAAATACAGAGAAAAGTGCCTAGGATGACTACATCTAGCCCAATTCTTTCATTACAGATTCTTTCATACAGATGAGGAAACATCTTGAGAGGGTGACTTCTATAATTTTTGTTCTATTTGTATAAATGAATGAAATTTATGAATTATTTGTAATATAAAAGTGAATTTATATGATAGAAGTGACTCAAGGGCTAAGATCTTTCTCAGAGCAAATATATTGTAAATAATTATGTGTTTGTTTTTCTCTTTCTTACATTGTTAAAACTGTATAAGCAACTGATGTTTAACCTCAAGAAATTTGAGTTTTTGAGATGTATATGTGTATGTATACATGCATATTTATGCCTATATCTTTATAACAATACACATGCAAACAGTTTTTTTCCCTGTCTCAATGTTTAGATAAGAGCAAAAGCTCTTCAGATTCATTGATAAAAAAGTTCTTCAGATAAAAAAAGTTGTCTTCAGATTCATTGATAATAAACTTCATGGGGATATACTGCAATTTTAGTAATTTATAAGGAAATATCAAAATATATTCCTTGATTGCATTTGAACTGGATATAATGAGATAAAATTAGTCAGGGCTAGAAAGAGATGGATTAGTGTTATTGTCACTAAGTAAAGTGGTGACACAGTCTACTTGATAGTTTACATATAGATTATAAATGAGATCATTGTCTACTTAACCCTGACACACAAGGAACCAGCTAAATTCTTTAAGCTAGTTAAGAACAATATAAAAACAATCTAATTTCCTTCCTTCCTTCCTTTCTTTTTTGGATTTAACATTCATTTAAAAAAATATTCTGTTCCAAAATCTCTCCCTTATCTTTCATCCATTGAGAAGACTATCAATATACATGTGAATATATTATACATGTGAAGTCATGCAAAACACATTTCCCAATTAGCCATGTTGCAAAAAAAAAAAAAAAAAAGAAAGAAAGAAAGAAAAACTTGGGAAAAAAAACTCACTGCAATTTAAAAATTCATCAGTTTTCTTTCTGAAAGTGGATAGTATTTTTCAAGATGAGTCCTTTCAGTTGTTGTACTTTTAGAATTGTCATGGATCACAATATTGAAAAGAGTAGTTAAGTCACAGTTGATTACCATTACAAGATTGTTGCTATGGTGTACAATGTTATTCTGGTTCTGCTCACTTCATTTTGCATTATTTAATATAAATCTTCCTAGATTTTTCTGAAATCATCTCCTTTGTCATTCCTTCAAATCACATATTGCAACTCCTTAAGCTATTTTTCAATTGATGTATATCTTCTTAATTTCTAATTCTTTGCCACCAGTAAAAGAACTACATATATATGTACATACACACACACACACACACACACATACACACACACAACATATGGATCCTTTTCATTTTTATTTGGTCTCTTTGGGATATAGACCTAATAGCACTATTGCTAGGCCATGGGTTTGCACAGTTATATAGCTCTTTGGACATAAGAAATGATTTTCTTAATTATGATTATATCCCTTCTATACAGAGAAAGAGAGGGCATTTCAAAATAAACTTAGGACCCTTACAAGTTCTTCTCAAAAGTATGATTATGTAGTAGGACAAAGGAAAACTTGGGATCAGTGAAAACTTCATATACATATATATATACATATACATATCTATTTTTAATCTTAAAAATAATTTAATTTTTATTCAATGTTTAAACATCTAATTCAAAACATTTACAATTAAGTTAAAGCCTTACCCTTTTTCGGGCTTCTGATTTCCGGAAACATTCATGCTGTATAAAAGTGGCTGCAGTTTGAATCCTAGGTGCTGGTGTGTTATCTGAATCCAGTATGCTAACTGCATACTCCAAAGTCATCTCCACATCTTCATGGCTAAACATGGAAAATAAACTTAAGAGTTTAGTAAAGTACAAGCCTTTTGAGGGGTATATTTTGTGTATTTGTTTTAAGTTCACAAATTTACAGAAAGTTTTGTTACAAAGGAAATAGCAGATAAGTGGCAGAGTGCATAAAAAGAACAGACCTAGAATCAGAAAGATCTGATTTCAAATCTGGCCTCAGAAACTTAGCAATTTTTGGGTAAGTCACATATTAAGTTTCCTTATATGTAAAATGTGGGTACCTATCTCTCAGGGTTGTTGTGAAAATCAAATAAGATAATATTTGTAAACTGCTTAACACAGTGCACTATATAAATGTTAGCTATTGTTATTATTATTATTATTAATTATCCTTAGACTGTACTTTCAACTTCAAAAAACTTACATGAACAATTTTTATCTACTTACAAAATGAAAAAAACAAGTCTGAAAAACACTGCAGTCAGATACTTAGTAACTATAATACCAAAATTCAAAATGTCTCCCCTATAATACTCAGGGATGATCAACCCATAATATCGTTGTCCCAGGTCAAAGAAATATTACTGGTTTATGTACATGTAAAACACATGGAAAGCCAGACAAGCTGCCTTATATTTGTTAAAACAAGTCATAACATCATTATTAAGAATAAAACAAATTTTAATATTGAACTATTAAGGAATAATTATCATATATTTAAAAAAAAATTTAAAGATACCGTGCTGTAATCTATTAATGCTTACTTTTTTTTTTATAAAAAGCACACTTGGACTCTGTCACCACAGTACTACATTTCTTTACTGAATCAATGAGTCATTAAGTAAACAGTTATAAAGTATTAACAGTATGCCAGGCACTGTTAATTGTCGGTAATACAAAAAGAGGCAAAAGGCAGTCCCTGACCTCCAGAAGTTCATTATGTAATAAAAGGGGAAAATATATACAAAGATACATATAGGATACATAGGAAATAATTTACAGAGGAGAGGCATTAGGATCAAGAAGAGTTGGAAAATGCTTTTTTGTAGTAGCTCTTCAATGAGATTTGAAGCCAGGGAGAATAGGAGGTATAAATGGAGAGGAATAATCAGAGAGAAAATATTGTTAGCAATTGTTATGTTAGCAATGTGGAATAGAGAGGCATCAAATTTCTTTTTTTCTAAATTGTTACCATAAAAAGAATTCTAATTTAAGCCAATTTATGGTCATATATTCTAGAGGCTCTTTCACAGTTAGTATAGACTCTTTCTTAGACTTCAGAGAGAGATGGCTCTAAGTTACTTCAGATATTTTTTCAACAACTTCTAAATTCAATGGAAACTTGGACAAATCTTTTCTTCAGACTTCAAATTGCCTCTTATGTAGGGATTGGTCCAAATTGGGATTTCTTTAAAATTCCAAATGAATTTAAACAGAATTATGTTGTTATTTTTTTTTTTAAATTAGGAATCTTGTCAGTTGGAATCTCAGTTGACATCGGAGAATGAAGTATTGTTTGAAGCGTTTTTTGCTTCTTGCCCCTGCCCTCTTGCTTCCTGCTTCCTGCCCCTGTTCCAAAATCACTGAGATTGTAACATTGCATCTATTAAAATGCTCTCATGGTAAACAAAAGTACTTCAAATTCAATTTGAAAATGGAAGAATTTGAATAATTTCCCACTAATTAAGGTTAATTTTTCAAATATATTCAATCTTGGAATGAAGAATCATTAGCTACCAATCCCAAATGCCAAAAATGTTCAGCTTTATTTTTTTTAAAGTGATTTATTTATTTATTTTTTTGCTGATCTTCATAAAATGTTAAGCCATTTGAAAGGACTTCTGTGTTTGTTCCATCTAAATGTTAGTCACACCATTTAATTATTTAAGCTGATGGCTAAGAAAAAATATGTTAATTATGTATTTCCTAGATTCAGAAAGAAAGGGGACTGATTAAAATAGGCTATAAAACAATTTTGTATGCATGAGACTTAACATTTAATAATACCACCAAGAGCATTTATTTTAAACATTTCCATGTTCCATTTATGTCTGATTAATATTTAATTGTTAATGGATTCATTATGCATTTTTCTCCTTTCAATTTTGGATTTGAAGTTACTTACATCACTGGGACTCTTACCAATGCTCACAGTTTCCAGCAAAAAAAAACAGACCAGCAGTTGATGTGTGCTTTCTAATTGCAAGTCTTTAGCTACCATGATGCCAAAACCAGTTTAAAGGCGTGATTGAGTTCACTCTGTGGTTCTGTCATTTATTAGTTGAGTGACCTTGTCTAAGGAACTTTATTTCTCCTAATCTCAGTTTTTTTAATTTACAGAATTAAACTCCTTAAGTTTATGTAGAAAGTGCTTTGTACACTTTAAAGCACTAAAGAAATATGTCAGAATGAGGAAGTCTAGTATAATGGGAAGAATAGTGAATTTGGAGTCAGTGAATGTAGATTCAAATTCTGGCTTTGTCATAATTGCCTGTGTGATTTTTTTTTTTTTTGAAAGCTTTTATTTTTTCATTTCATTTGATATTCTTCTACTCTGGTCTTATTACTTCTTCTTCTTCTTTTTTTTTAATTAAATAACTTTTTATTGACAGAACCTATGCCAGGGTAATTTTTTACAACATTATCCCTTGCACTCACTTCTGTTCCGATTTTTCCCCTCCCTCCCTCCACCCTCTCCCCAAAGATGGCAAGCAGTCCTATACATGTTAAATAGATTACAGTAGATCTTGGATACAATATATGTGTGCAGAACCGAACAGTTTTCTTGTTGCTCAGGGAGAATTGGATTTAGAAGGTATAAATAACCTGGGAAGAAGAACAAAAATGCAAAGCAGTTTACATTCATTTCCTAGTGTTCTTTCTTTGGGTGTAGCTGCTTCTGTCCATCCTTGATCAATTGAAACTAAGTTAGATCTTGTCTTTGTTGAAGAAATCCACTAAGTTAGATCTTGTCTTTGTTGAAGAAATCCACTTCCATCAGAATACATCCTCATACAGTATCGCTGTTGAGGTATATAATAATTTCCTGGTTCTGCTCATTTCGCTCAGCATCAGTTCATGTAAGTCTCTCCAATCCTCTCTGTATTCGTCCTGCTGGTCATTTCTTACAGAACAATAATATTCCATAACATTCATATACCACAATTTACTAAACCATTCTCCAATTGATGGGCATCCATTCATTTTCCAGCTTCTGGCCACTACAAACAGGGCTGCCACAAACATTTTGGCACATACAGGTCCCTTTCCCTTTTTTAGTATCTCTTTGGGGTATAAGCCCAGTAGAGACACTGCTGGATCAAAGGGTATGCACAGTTTGATAACTTTTTGGGCATACTTCCAAATTGCTCTCCAGAATGGCTGGATGTATTCACAATTCCACCAACAATGTATCAGTGTCCCTCTTTTCCCACATCCCCTCCAACATTCTGCATTATCTTTCCCTGTCATTCTGGCCAATCTGACAGGTGTATAGTGGTATCTCAGAGTTGTCTTAATTTGCATTTCTCTGATCAATAGTGATTTGGAACACTCTTTCATATGAGTAGTAACAGTTTTAATTTCATCATCTGAAAATTGTCTGTTCATATCCTTTGACCATTTATCAGTTGGAGAATGGCTTGATTTCTTATAAATTAGAGTCAATTCTCTATATATTTTGGAAATGAGTCCTTTATCAGAACCTTTGAGGCAAGATATTCTTTTGTAAAAGTCTTTTATTTTTTTCCTCAAGTTGCAAATAAAAAAATTTTTAACATTTATTTTTAGAAGTTTTGAGTTCTAAATTCCTTCTTTCCCTTTTGCACCCATTGACAAGGCAATCAGTTTAATAATTTATACTTGTGAGGCATACAAATTATATTTTCACATGAGCCATGTTGCAAAAGAAAGTGCAGAGATTCTAACAAACATTTAAAGAACACAATTCAAACTATGTAAACTACTTGCAAAAATAGATAAATAAGAAGTACTGCCAAATTCCTTTTGACACAAATATGACACTGATGCCTAAATGAGGAAAGTTCAGAACAGAGAAAGAAAATTACAAACCAATCTCCCTAATGAATATTCAAGCAAAAACTTGAAATAAAATATTAGCAAAGAGATTACAGCAACTTATCAGCAGGATAATACACTGTGACCAAGTAGAATTTATACCAGGAATGCAGGGCTGGTTCAATATCAGGAAAACCATAGCTGACTATATCAGTAACAAAACTAACAGAAATCATATGATAATCTCAACAGATGCAGAAAAGGCTTTTGACAAAATACAGCACCCATTTCTATTAAAAACACTAAAGAGTATAGGGGTAAAGGTAGTTTTCCTTAAAATAATAAGCAGTATTTATCTAAAACCCACAGCAAGCATTATTTTAATGGAGAGAGGTTGGACATATACCCAATTAGATCAGGGGTGAAACAAGGATTCCCATTATCATCACTATTATTCAACACTGTACTAGAAATATTGGTTTCAGCAATAAGAAAGGGAAAAGAAATTAAAGAAATTAGAATAGGAATAAAGAAATAAAATTATCACTCTTTGCAGACATGATGATATATTTAGAGAATCCTAGAAAATCATCCAAAAACTTACTGAAAAAAATTCATAGTTTTAGCAAAGTTGCGGGATGTAAAACAAACCCACATAAATCATCAGCATTTCTATATATTACTGACAAAGCCCATCAGCAAGAGACAGAAAGAGAAATTCCATTTAAAATGACTGTAGACAAAATAAAATATTTGAGGGTCTACCTGCCAAGACAAATCCAAGAACTATATGAATACAATTAAAAAACACTTTTTCAGACAAATAAAATCAGATCTAAACAATTGAAAAAATATTAATTGTTCATGACTAGGCCAAGCTAATACAATAAAAATGACAATTCTGCCTAAATTAGTCCACTTATTCAGTGCCATACCAATCAAACTGCCACAACATTATTTTATAGAACTAGAAAAAATAATAAAAAAATTCATCTGGAAGAACAAAGGTCAAGAATAAGAACTCATTATTTGACAAAAATTGCTGGGAAAACTGGAAAATAATAGGTCAGAAAATTGGCATAGACTTACATCTTACACCCCAGACCAAAATAAGGTCAAAATGGATAAATGATTTGAGCATAAAAGATATTACCATAAACAAATTAGGAGAACAAGGGATAATTTACCTATCAGATTTTTGGACAAGGGAGGAATTGATGGTAAAAGAACAACTGGAGAATATTGTGAAAGGCAAATGGACAACTTTCATTACATTAAATTAAAAAGGTTTTCCACAAACAAAACCAACAGAAACAAGACTAAAAGGTAATTACAAAGCTGGGGAAAAAATCTTTAAAGACAGTTATTTCTGATAAAGGTTTTAATTCTAAAATATATAAAGAACTATGTCAAATTTATAAGAATAGAAATCATTTCCCAATTGACAAATGGTCAAAGTAGATGAATAGGCAATTTTCAGATGATGAAATTAAAGCCATTTATAGTTATATGAAAAACTGTACTAAATCATCTATGATTAGAGAAATGCAAATTAAAATAACTTTGAGATATTACCTGACACCTTTCAGATTGGCCAAGATGAGAGGAAAAGATAACAAATATTGGAGGGAATGTGGGAAAACTGGTACACGAATGCATTGTTGGTGGAATTGTAAAAGAATATAACCATTGTGGAAAGCAATCTAGGACTATGCCCAAAAGGCTATAAAACTGTGCACACCTTTTGACCCAGCAGTGCAATTACTGGGTCTATATCCCAAGGAAATCATAAAGAAGGGAAAAGGATCCACATGTGCAAAAATGTTTGTAGCAGCTCTTTTTTGTGGTAACAAAGAACTGGAAAAGAAGTGGATGCCCATTAATTGGGGAATGACTGAACTAGCTATGGTGTGAAGGTAATGGAATATTATTATTCTATAAAAAATGATGAACAAGTTGATTATAGAAAGGCCTGGAAAAATTCACATGAATTCATGCCGAGTGAAACAAGCAGAACCAGGGATACATTGCACATAAAAACAGCAAGAATGTGCAATGATCAACTATGAAAGGATTGGTTCTTCTCAGCAGTTCAATGATGTGAAGCAATCCCTATAGACTTTGGATGGAAAATACCATCTGTATGCAGAAAAAGGCTAAGGAGACTGAATGTAAATCAACACATGCTCTGTTCACTTTTTTCTGTTTTGTTTTGTTTTTTTAATTTCTCCCCTGGTTTTTCCCTTTTGCTCTGATTTTTCTCTCCCAACATGATTCATAAAGCAATGTGTATTAAAAATAAACTTATTACAATAAAAAAAGAAAATACAGATTTAAAACAAAACAAAAATAGAAAATATTTTTTAAAAGTATGTTTTGATCTGTACTTAACCTCCATCAGTACCTTCTCTGGAAAAAGCACAAAAGTACTTGCTTCCAGTCATATAATAATTCTTTTTTTCTTTCTTTCTTTCTATGACTTTCTATGACTTGCCCAGGGTCACACAGCTAGGAAGTGTTAAGTGTCTGAGGTCAGATTTGAACTCAGGTCCGTCCTCCTGACTTCAGGGCCGGTACTCTATCCACTGTGCCACCTAGCTGCCCCTCATATAATAGTTCTTAAGAGGTTAAAGCTAGTTTGAACTAAAGACCCATTTCCTATCCTGAGAAATCCAGTTTTCCAAGAGTGTGTGTATGGGGACTTGGGTTCTTATCTACATAACTATATAACTGAGAAAGCAATGCGTCAAGACAGAAGGTCAGGAAACAGACTGTTACTGAGGTAGGCCTCCATGCTGTGCTGAGCATTTGCTATCCCTGACTTGCCAGGACATAATCCTGTTTTTAGGAAGCTCTCACTATCTCTTTCATTTTTGGCTCTAAGAGAGGACACCTAGAGACCCTGCAGGGCTTTTGTATGGTTCAATCAGGGTTATTAATGCTATGATTTCCACCTAACACTCTTTTGGGTACTTTATTCTTTTATAAAAATGTTATTTAGTGGAACACAAGGTTTTGTGAGGGTTAATGTTGAAATTTATCCATGCATATGTTTTGAAAATAAAAAGCTTTAATTAAAAAAAATAATAAAAGAAACACTAGCCTGCTAAAGAACTTTTTTTTATTTAGTATTTTATTTTTCCCCAGTTAACATATAAAAACAATTTTTTACATTTGTTCTTAAAACTTTGAATTCCAAATTCTTTTCCTTCCTCCTTCCCCACTCACATTGAGAAAACAAATAATTAAATATAGATTGTGTATGTGCAGTCATGCAAAAACATTTCCATATTAGTCATATTGTAAAGAAAACACAGGCCAAAAACAAACAAACCCTCAAGAAAAATAAAGGTAAAAAAAAAATGCTTCAGTCTGTCTTCAGATACAGTTCTTCCTCTGGAGAAGGATAACATTTTTCATTATAAGTCCATCAGAGTTATATTGGTATTGTATTGCTGAGAATAGCTAAGTCATCTTACAATAGATCCAATCATTTCTAAAGTTCTTAAAAGATACCTTGAGAATGTCCTTGTATCACTTTTTCTGACCACCTTGTAAGCACTTGCCCTGCATAAGTTCTCCAAAAAATAATTTTTTTGGCAAGCTTACATTTGGCATTCGAATAATATGGCTAGGCCAACAGAGTTGTGCTAACTACAGTAGAGTTGGAATGCTTTGCAGTTTAATTAGAGAAAGAACCTCAGTGACGGGTATTTTATCCTGCCAGATGATCTTTAGAGTTTTCCTAACACAATTCAAATGAAAACAATTCAGTTTCCTGGCATAGTACTGGTATACCATCCAAATTTCACAGACATACAACAATGTGGTCAGCACAAAGGCTCTGTAGACCTTCAATTTGATAGTCTAATAATCTCTCTTCTTTGACACTTTCCCTTCGGAGACTTCCAAACACTGAACTAGCTCTGGTAATGCATGTGTCAATCTCATTATCAATGTGGACATCCCTGAAAAGTATACTGCAAAGATAAGATTCATAGCATTCAAAACCATTTACTGTAACTGATAATTCTGGATGGTATGGTGCTGGCTGATGGAGGATCTGTGTTTTCTTGATGTTAATTGTTAGGCCAAAATTAGCACAAACAGCAGAGAAATGATCCATACTTTGTTGCAGCTTTCTTTAAAAGCTGCATTGAGTGCACAGTCATTTACAAACAAAAAATCATGCACCCTTCACTGTGGTTTTGGCTTATAGCTTTTTCAAGTTGAAGAATTTACTATCAGTGTAGTAGCTGACTTTGATTCCATGTTTGTCTTCATTGAAGGCATTTGACAAAATGGCTGAAAAGAATGGAAGCAAGCACACAACCTTGTTTCCCTCCATTGGTGACTGGGAAAGATTGAGAACATTGTCCATTGTTCAGAACCCAGGCAAGCATACCATCCTGAAAGTGACATACTATACTATATGCCAGCAATGACTAAGAGAGACCCTACTGTGATTGTCACAGGACCATCTATTCTCTTTACCTTTATAAGGATGGACAATGGAAGCCTCCTTAAACTCCTGGAGCATAACTTCTCGCCATATAATCTGAAAAATTTCAGTCAGCATTTGTATGAGCAATGGACCCAACCACCACTATCACCACACATACACCTTATAACTCTCAGCTGGAATAGAATCAGCACCCAATACTTTACTACATGAAAGTAGTCTAATAGCATTCAAAATCTTCACTTGGAACTTCAGCTAGAGAATGGTTGATTTCAACTTGAGGTAAATGGTCAATAGCTTCAGTACTGATTGATGTTAAGTGTGTTAAGACACTATGGAAATGTTCAGTTCATCTTTCCAGAGCTATGAACAAAACAAAACAAAACAAAATTTACTTGAGGGATTGGTGAAGCCCCCCTCAAATGATAAAATTTAAGAAATTATCCATTTTGAGGTGAAGCAGAAAAAAAGTTATTTAAAAAGGGAGATAAATTTTCCATCATGATATACTCTATGGGATTGTCTTGAATCATTGTTTTGCTGAGAATAGCTAAGTTATTCATATTGATCATCATATAATATGGCTGTTATAATATGTAATATAATATAAAAATAATATATATAATATATTGCTGTATAATGTTCTCTTGGTTCTGTTCACTTCACTTTGTATCAATTCATATAAGACTTCCCATGTTTTTCTGAAGTCATCCTGCCCATGATTTTTTATAGCACAATTAGTATTCCATCACACTTACCACAATTTGTTTAGATGGGCATCCCCTTAATTTTCCAATTCTTTGCTACCATAAAAGGAGCTGCTATCAATATTTTTGTATAAATAAGCCTTTTTTCCTTTACAAACATACATATATATGTGTGTGAGTGTGTGTGTGTGTGTGTGTGTACATATATGTAAAATCTCTTTGGAATAGAGACATAGTTAGTAATGGTATTGCTGGGTCAAAGAGTAAACATAGACCTTGGAGGATAGTTTTAAATTGCTTTCCAGAATGACTGGCAAACTCCACAAACAGTGCGTTAGTATCACAATTTTTCCACATCCTTTCCAAAATGCGTAATTTTCCTTTTCTGTCATTTTAGTCAATCTCAGAGGTGGTACCTTAGAAGTGTTTTGATTTGTATTTCTCTAATCAATAATGATTTAGAGCATTTTATTTTATTTGGGATTAAGTAACTTGTCCAGGATCACACAGCTAGGAAGTGTTAAGTGTCTGAGAACAGATTTGAACTTAGGTCCTCCTGACTTCAGGGCTGGTACTCTATCTATTGCACCACCTAGTTGTACCAAATTTAAATTTGTGTGTGTGTGTGTGTGTGTGCAAACACTTTTTGTAATCAAAGTTGTACATCATAAAGTAATGCTCTATTTCCCTTTTTTGGTCAGAAATTTTTTTCCTTATTCTTAGATATGACAGGTAAAATTTTCCATTCTCCTAAACTTGTTTATAACATCACTTTTTATGTTTAATCATATACCCATTTTGATCTTATTTTGATATACAGCATGAAATGTTGGTAAAATATAGATACCTAATTTCTGCCAAACTGCTTTCTAGTTTCCCCAGCAATTTTTGTCAAATAGCGAGCTCTTGTCCCAAAAGCTTGATTCTTTGGGTTTATCAAACACTATGGTCATTCACCTCTGCATATTGTCTACCATAGCATATCTTAGTCAGTACCAAATTGTTTTGATGATTACGATTTATCAGTACACTTTTAGAATTGGTAGAATTAGATACCATACTTTTCCCTTCAGCTTCCCCATTAATTCCCATTAACTGACCTTTTATTCCCCCAAATAAATTTTGCTACTTTTTTTAGCCCTACAAAATAATTTTTGGTAGTTTAATTGGAGTGATATTGAATAAATAATTTAGATGGAATTGTCATTTTTATCATGTTGATTTGGATCATCACAATTAATATTTCTCTAATTCTTTCAATCTGACTTAATGTGAAAAGTATTTTGTAACTATGTTCATATAGTTTTTGGGTATTCTCTTAAGGTGTTCTCTCAAGTATTCTATATTGTCTGCAATTATTTTAAGTGGAATTTCTCTTTCTGCTTGACTTTGTTGATAATATTAGAAATACTGGTATTTGTATGCTTTTATTTAATGTTCTGCCACTTTTCTAAAGTTGTTGCTAGATTCTTAGTTGTTTTTCTAGAATTCTCTAAATATAGAATCATATTATCTGTAGAGAAATAAGTGTTGTTTTTCATTGAGAAATTTTAGAAAAACAACTAAAAATCTTAGGAAAACTGCCTTAATATTCTAGAATCAGAGGATAAAAAAGATATTGAAAGAATCCACTGATCATTTCCTGAGAGAGATCCCAAAATGAAAACTCACAGAAATATTATAAATAAATTCCAAAACTCTCATTTGGATCAAGGAGAAAATATCACAAGCAGGTAGAAAGAAACTACTGAAATAAAGGATTACACAAGATTTTCTGTGTTAAAGGATCAGAGGGCTAGGAACATGATATTCCAAAAGGCAAAGGAAATAGGATTACAAACAAGAATTATCTACCTAGAAAAACTGAGCATAATCTTCCATGAAGAAAAATGGACATTCAATGAAATGAAAGAATTTCAAGTACTTCTAATAAAAAGAACAGAGCTAAACAGAAAATTTGATTTTCAAAAACAAGACTCAAGAGAAACAAAAAAGGTAAAAAGGAAAGATAAAGCACAAATTATTCAGTAAAGTTAAACTTTTTGCTTTCACCCCTACACATGGGAAGATGAGACTTGTAACTTCTTAAGAACTTTATAGCTGAAATAGGGGACTTCTAGGAGTCAAGATGGAGGGATAAGCAGTGAATGGAAGGAGATGGGGTGAAACAGTCTTTTAATCCAGAAAATTTGGTAGACTGGCAGGAAGGGTAAAGGAAGAGCACATTCCTGGAAACAAAGCTTCTCAAATGAGGCTTTCAAGCCTCATTTCAGCAAATCAGCAGGAGATCCTGAAACCCAGTGTAGTGGGGCATTAGGATTCTCAACATGCCTTAGCAGAGTCAGGGGAGCCACCAGATTCCACCTCCAGGAACCATCATGTGCTCCAAGTCTGTATATATCTCTTATTTCCTCCCCTGCTAACTCTTCTATTTTAATTCTACTCCTTGACTTGCCTTGCAATAAAATAAGTAATAACTTAACCTCCCTCCACTCATGGATATCTACCTTATCTTTTCCCCCTTACAGCTTTTCCCTCCCTCTTTATTCCATTCCTTTAATCTACAGTCAAATTATACTCTGCTCTGCCCCAAATTTTTTTTCTTTTTCTTTTTTGGCAAGGAAATTGGGTTAAGTGATTTGCCTATGGTCACATAGCTAGAAAGTTTGTGTCTGAGGCTGGATTTGAACTAGGGTCCTCTTGACTCCAGAGCAAGTTCTCTATCCCCTGTGCTATCTAATTGCTTCACCTCTCTACCAATCTTCCTTTTGAGCTACCCAGTTACCAATGTTAACCTTAAACATATGGTATATATTTCCATGTAAAAAACATACACATTTTTCTTTGTTGAGTCCCTTAAAATTAATCTTTGACATTGACTCATATGTTAAATTTTCTATCGAGTATAGTTTTCTTTGAAACAAAGTTCTGAAAATCTGCAAGTCTGCTGAATGTCCTTTTTTCTCCCTTTCAATACTATGGATAATTTTGCTGCATATGATATTTGTGGCCACAATCCTAGTTCTTTTGATTGTTGATATCTATTATTTAAGGACTTGTGGTCATTTATAACAGTTACTGATAAATCCTGTACAATTCTAACTGTAGCTCCAGCATATTTGATTTTTTTGTTTGTTCCTTGTAGAATTTTCTTTGGGACTTGGGGAAATTAATGAAAAAAAAAAAAGCAAATGAAGATGGCCTAGCTGTACTAGATCTGAAACTATATTATAAAACTTTTGTACTAGCTAAGAAATAAACTAATTGATCAGTAGAATAGGTTAGGTTCACAGGACAAAACAGTCAATAATTATAGCAATCTAGTATTTGACAAACCCCAAAACTCCAGCTTTTGGGATAAGAACTGTTTGACAAGAACTATGGGGAAAATCAGAAACTAGTATGACAGAAACTAGGTATTGACCCACACCTAACACCATATACCAAGATAAGGTCAAAATGAGTTTGTGATTTAGACATAAAGAATCATATTGAACATAGGCATAAAGAATGAGATTGTAAATAAATTAGAACATAGGATAGTTCCTGTGGAAGAGGATCTGTGGAAGAGGAAGGAATTTATGAACAAAGAAGAACTAGAGATGATTATGGATCACAAAATAGAGAATTTTGATTATATTAAGTTAAAAAATTTTTGTACAAACATAGGACTAGACAAGACTAGAAGGGAAGCAACAAACTGGGAAAACATTTTTACAGTTAAAGATTCTGATAAAGGTCTCATTTCTAAAACATATAAAGAGAATTGACTTAAATTTATAAGAATTCAAGCCGTTCTTCAATTCAAACTTGAAAAGGTGCTCCAAATCACTACTGATCAGAGAAATGCAAATTAAGACAACTCTGAGATACCACTATATACCTCTCAGGTTGGCTAAGGTGACAGGAAAAAATAATGATGAATGTTGGAGGAGATGCAGGAAAACTGGGACACTGATGCATTGTTGGTGGAGTTGTGAGTGGATCCAACCATTCTGGAGAGCAATTTGGAACTATGCTCAAAAAGTTATCAAACTGTGCATACCTTTTAATCCAGCAATGTTACTACTGGGTTTATATCCCAAAGAGATCTTAAAGAAGGGAAAGGGACTTTCCCCAGGACCGGATGGATTTATATGTGAATTCTATCAAACATTTAAAGAACAATTAACTCCAATGCTATATAAATTATTTGAAAAAATAAGGATTGCAACATCCATTCCTATTAAAAACACTTGAGAGTATAGGAATAAATGGACTTTTCCTTAAAATAATCAGCAGCATCTATTTAAAACCATCAGTAAGCATCATATGTAATGGAGACAAACTGCAACCATTCCCAATAAGATCTGGAGTGAAACAAGGTTGCCCACTATCACCGTTACTATTTAATATTGTATTAGAAACGCTAGCTATAGCAATAAGAGCTGAGAAAGAGATTAAAGGAATAAGAATAGGCAATGAGGAAGCCAAATTATCACTCTTTGCCGATGACATGATGGTATACTTAGAGAACCCCAGAGATTCTGCTAAAAAGTTATTAGAAATAATCCACAACTTTAGCAAAGTTGCTGGTTATAAAATAAACCCACATAAGTCATCAGCATTCTTATATATCACTAACAAAATCCAACAGTCAGAGTTACAAAGAGAAATTCCATTTAAAGTAACTACTGATAATATAAAATATTTAGGAATCTATCTGCCAAGGGAAAATCAGAAACTTTATGAGCAAAATTACAGACCACTTTTCACACAAATTAAGTCTGATCTAACCAATTGGAAAAATATTAAATGCTCTTGGATAGGGCGAGCAAATATAATAAAGATGACAATATTACCTAAACTAATCTATTTATTTAGCGCTATACCAATCAGACTCCCAAAAAACTATTTTAATGACCTAGAAAAAATAACAACAAAGTTCATATGGAAAAACAAAAGGTCAAGAATTTCAAGGGAATTAATGAAAAAAAAATCAAATGAAGGTGGCTTAGCTGTACCAGATCTAAAATTATATTATAGAGCAGCAGTTACCAAAACTATTTGGTATTGGCTAAGGAATAGATTAGTTGATCAGTGGAATAGATTAGGTTCAAGGGATAAAACAGTCAACAAATATAGCAACCTAGTCTTTGACAAACCCAAAGATCCCAGCTTTTGGGATAAGAACTTACTGTTTGATAAAAATTGCTGGGAAAATTGGAAACTAATATGGCAGAAACTAGGCATTGATCCATACTTAACGCCGTACACCAAGATAAGGTCAAAATGGGTTCATGACCTAGGCATAAAGAATGAAATTATTAATAAATTAGAGGAACATAGGATAGTTTACCTCTCAGACCTGTGGAAGGGGAAGGTCTTTATGACCAAAGCAGAACTAGAGATCATTACTGATCACAAAATAGAAAATTTCGATTATACCAAACTGAAAAGTTTTTGTACAAACAAAACTAATGCAGACAAGATTAGAAGGGAAGCAATAAACTGGGAAAATATTTTTACAGTCAAAGGTTCTGATAAAGGCCTCATTTCCAAAATATATAGAGAATTAACTCTAATTTATAAAAAATCAAGCCATTCTCCAATTGAAAAATGGTCAAAGGATATGAACAGACAATTCTCAGATGAAGAAATTGAAACTATTTCTAGTCATATGAAAAGATGCTCCAAGTCATTATTAATCAGAGAAATGCAAATTAAGACAACTCTAAGATACCACTACACACCTGTCAGATTGGCTAAGATGACAGGAAAAAATAATGATGATTGTTGGAGGGGATGCGGGAAAACTGGGACATTGATGCATTGTTGGTGGAGTTGTGAACGAATCCAACCATTTTGGAGAGTAGTTTGGAACTATGCTCAAAAAGTTATCAAACTGTGCATACCCTTTGATCCAGCAGTGTTACTACTGGGATTATATCCCAAAGAGATTATAAAGAAGGGAAAGGGACCTGTATGTGCACGAATGTTTGTGGCAGCCCTTTTTGTAGTGGCTAGAAACTGGAAACTGAATGGATGTCCATCAGTTGGAGAATGGCTGAATAAATTGTGGTATATGAAAATTATGGAATATTACTGTTCTGTAAGAAATGACCAACAGGATGATTTCAGAAAGGCCTGGAGAGACTTACACGAACTGATGCTGAGTGAAATGAGCAGGACCAGGAGATCATTATATACTTCAACAACAATACTAGATGATGACCAGTTCTGATGGATCAGGCCATCCTCAGCAACGAGATCAACCAAATCATTTCTAATGGAGCAGTAATGAACTGAACTAGCTATACCCAGAAAAAGAACTCTGGGAGATGACTAAAAACCATTACATTGAATTCCCAATCCCTATATTTATGCACACCTGCATTTTTGATTTCCTTCACAAGCTAATTGTACAATAATTCAGAGTCTGATTCTTTTTGTACAGCAAAATAATGTTTTGGTCATGTATACTTATTGTGTATCTAAGTTATATTTTAATATATTTTAACATCTACTGGTCATCCTGACATTTAGGGGAGGGGGTGGGGGGGTAAGAGGTGAAAAATTGGAACAAGAGGTTTGGCAATTGTTAATGCTGTAAAGTTACCCATGTATATATCCTGTAAATAAAAGGCTATTAAATAAAAAAATAAATAAATAAATAAAATGAAAAAAAAAAAAAATAAGGATTGAAGGAGTCCTACCAAATTCCTTTTATGACACAAACATGGGACTGACACCTAAATCAGGTAGGTTCAAAACAGAGAAAGAAACTTATAGACCAATCTCCCTAATGAATATTGATGCTAAAATCTTAAATAAAATATTAGCAAAAAGATTACAGAAAATCACCTACAGGATAACACACTATGACCAAGTAGGATTTATACCAGGAATGCAGGGCTGGTTCGATATTAGGAAAACTATTAGCATAATTAACTATATCAATAAGCAAATTACTAAAAACCATATGATCCATCTCCAAAATGCAGAAAAAGTATTTGATAAAATCCAACATCCATTCCTAATAAAAACACTTGAGAATATAGGAATAAATGGACTTTTCCTTAAAATAGTGAGGAGCATCTATTTAAAACTGTCAGTAAGTATTATATGTAATGGAGTTAAACTGGAACCTTTCCCAGGTAAGATCATGAGTGAAACAAGGTTGCCCACTATCACCATTATTATTCAATATTGTATTAGAAACGCTAGCCTTGGCAATAAAAGTCGAAAAAGAGATTAAAGGAAATAGAGTAGGTAATGAGGAAACCAAATTATCACTTTTTGCAGATGATATGATGATATACTTAAAGAACCCCAGAGATTCTACTAAAAATCTATTAGAAATAATTCACAACTTTAGCAAAGTTGCAGGATACAAAATAAATCCACATAACTCCTCAGCATTTTTATACATCACCAACAAAATTCAACAGCAAGAGATACAAAGAAAAATTCCACTCAAAATAATTGTCAATAGCATAAAATATTTGGGAATCTATTTGCCAAGAGAAAGTCAGGAACTATATGAGCAAAACTACACAACACTTTCCACACAAATAAAGTCAGATTTAAATAATTGGAAAAATATTAAGTGCTCTTGGATAGGCCGAGCGAATATAGTAAAGATAACAATACTCCCTAAACTAATCTATTTATAATGCTAAACCAATCAGACTCCCAAAAAACTATTTTAATGACCTAGAAAAAATAACAACAAAATTCATCTGAAAGAACAAAAGGTCAAGAATTTCAAGGGAATTAATAAAAAAAAAATCAAATGAAGGTGGCCTAGTTATATTATAAAGCAGCAGTCACCAAAACCATTTGGTATTGGCTAAGAAATAGATTAGTTGATCAGTGGAATAGGTTAGGTTCCCAGGACAAAATAGTCAATAACTGTAGCAATCTAATGTTTGACAAACCCAAAGATCCCAACTTTTGGGATAAGAATTCATTATTTGACAAAAACTGCTGGGAAAACTGGAAATCAGTATAGCAGAAATTAGGCACGGACCCACATTTAATACTACATACCAAGATAAGATCAAAATGGGTCCATGATTTAGGCATAAAGAACGAGATCATAAATAATTTAGAGGAACATAGGATAATTTACCTCTCAGACTTGTGGAAGAGGAAGGAATTTGTGACCAAAGAAGAACTAGAGATCATTATTAATCACAAAATAGAAAATTTTGATTACATCAAATTAAAAAGCTTAATTAAATAATTAATAAATAAATAATTTAATTAATTATTAATTTAATATTTAATTAAATAATTGGAAGAGGAAGAAATCTGTGACCAAAGATGAACTAGAGACCATTACTGATCACAAAGTAGAAAATTTTGATTATATCAAATTTAAAAGCCTTTGTACAAACAAAACTAATGCAAACAAGATTAGAAAGTAAGTAACAAACTGGGAAAACATTTTTACAGTTAAAGGTTCTGATAAAGGTCTCAATTCCAAAACATATAGAGAATTGACTCTAATTTATAAGAAATCAAACCATTCTCCAATTGATAGATGGTCAAAAGATATGAACAGACAATTTTCAGATGATGAAATTGAAAGATACTAAAGAAGGAAAAGGAACCTGAATGTGCCAAAATGTTTGTGGCAGTCCTTTTGTAGTGGCTAGATGTGTACAATGTTCTCTTAATGCTACTCACTTCACTTAGCATCAGTTCATGTAAGTCTCTCCAGGCCTTTCTGATCCTGCTGGTTGTTTCTTATAGAACAATAATATTCCATAACATTCATATACCATAATTTGTTCAGTCATTCCCTAACTGATGGGCATCCACTCAGTTTACAGTTCCTTGCGACTACAAAAAGGGCTGCTACAACCATTTTTGCACATCTAGGGATATTTACGCTTTTTATTTTCTAGTATGTTAATCTAGGTAATATATATATATATATATATATATATATATATATATATATATATATATACACACACACATATATATATATAATTTTTATTATAACTTTCTATTGATAGTACATAATGCATGGGTAATTTTTTACAACAGATAAAATTTGCTATTTTTTTCTAGCTCTATAAAAATTTATTTATAGTTTGATAGGGCAAATAAATAATTTTTAATAATTTCTTATTTTAAAAATACAAAGATAATTTTCAATATTTACCCTTGCAAAACCTTGGGTTTTAAATTTTTTCTCCCTTCTTTCCTCCTACCTTCTCCCCTAGACAGCAGGTAATCCAATATATGTTAAACATGTGCAATTTTACAACATTATCCCTTGCACTCACTTGTGTTCCAATTTTTCCTTTCCCTCCCTCCACTCCCTCCCCTAGATGGCAGCCAGTCTTATACATGTTAATATATTATAGTATATCCTAGATACAATATATGTGTGCAGAACCAAGCAGTTCTCTTGTTGCACAGGAAGAATTGGATTCAGAAGGTAAAAATAACCTGGAAAGAAAAACAAAAAATGCAAACAGAAGATTATATGATGATCAATTGTGATAGACTTGGCTCTTTTCAATAATGAGGTGATTCAAGTCAATTCTAATAGATTTGTGATAGAGACAGTATCTGCATCCAGAAAGGAAACTGTGGCGATTGAATGTGGCTCACAACACAATATTTTCACCTTTTTTTGTTGTTGTTTAATTGACTTTTTTTCTTTCTCATTTTTCTTCCCTTTTTGATCTGATTCTTCTTGTGCAGTATGATAAATGTAGAAATATGCATAGAATTGCACATGAATGAAAACAAATATGAAGCAAGATAGCCTAGCTGTACCATACTGTATCAATAAAGTAGTAATCACCCAAACTGTCTTTTACTGGCTGAGAAATAGACTGGTAAATCAGAGGAGTACATTAGACACAGAAGAGTCATTAGTAAATGACCATATTAATTTAGTGTTTTATAAGACCACAGCTTTTGGAACAATTGCACACTTTTTAATAAAAAGTACAGAGAAAACTGGAAAACAATATGGCAGAAATTAGCTACAGATCAGTATCTCATACTGTATAGCAAAATAAGATCAAAATGGCTACATGATTTAAACATAAAAAGTAATATAAAAAGTAAATTAGGGAAGCAATGAACAGTTTACCTGTCAAACATAAGAAGAAAGGAATTTAGGACCCTACAATAATACCTTTGACCACTGGTAAGCTAGAGAGATCTCACACCTATCAGATTGAGTAATATGACAAAAAAGGAAAGCAATAAATGTTAGAAGGGACATGGGAAAATTGATACACTAATGCACTGCTTGTAGAGTTGTGAGCTGATCCAACCAACTGATTCTAAAAAGCAATTTGGAACTATGCCCAAAGAGCTATAAAAATGTGCATACCCTTTTATCCAATGATATTAATACTGGATCTGTATCTCTCCCAAAAGATGTTAGATACCAATTTATATAAAAATGCTTATAGCAAATCTTTTTTGTGGGGACAAAGAATTGGAAATTAAGCAGATGTCCATTAGCTAGAGAATGGCTGAACAAGTTGTGGCATATGATTACAGTGGAATATTATTGTGGTATAAGAAATGATGAACAGGAGAACTTAACAAAAAAATCTGGAAAGATTTAAACTGATTCAAAATAAGGTTAAAAGAACCAGGAGAACATTGTACACAGTAGCAGTAACATTTTATCAACTATGAAAGATGTTCTCAGTAATACAATGATCCAAGACAGTTCCAAAGCACTCATGATGAAAAATGCTATTCACCTCTAGAGAAAGAACTAATGAAGTCTGAATGCCGATCAAAACATACTATTTTTCACTTTGCTTCCCCTTCCATGTATTCTTTAACAACATGACTAATATGGTAATAACTTCTGCTTGACTGAACACTATAATCTATATGAAATTGTTTCTTGTCTTAGAGAAGGTTGAAAGTGGGAGGGTAGGGTTGAGGGTAGAAAAGAGAAAGTTTGGAATTCAAAATTTTAAAAAATTGAATGTGAAAATTGTCTTTACATGTGTAGCTAGGGGAAAAAAAAAAATTTTTTTTAAAGGATCACATAGGGGCAGCTAGATGGCGCAGTGGATAGAGCACCAGTCCTGAAATCAGAAGGACCTGAACTCAAATGTAGCCTCAGACACTTAATACTTCCTATCTGTGTGAACCTGGGCAAGCCACTTAACCCCAATTGCCTCCACAAGTCCATCTTCATTAGGACAATGGCAGAGAAGTCAGCAGGTTGGAAAAGAGCAAGGACTACCAGTAACTAAAGCAACATAATTCAAATGAAACCATGTAACCACATGTAACCAGATGATATTATTAATGTTTCCTATTGCACATGATAATTGTCACACTTTCAATATAATCCTCCTATCATTTTCCTCTCTTGTTTATGTTTATTTGAATAGTATTAGGATCATCCATTTAATCTATAACTTGTTCAGTAACAATAAAAATACCTCCCATTTATATAGCACCTACTATGTTCCGGCACTATGTTAAATGTTTTATAACTATTACCTCATATTATTCTCACAACAATCCTGTGAAATAGGTACTATTATTATTCCCATTTTATAAGTGAGGAAAATGAGGCAAACAAATTGACCAGATTGCTGGAAGCAGCTGTGTCTCATAATCATATTCTTGGAAGACTCTTAGTTCACTTCCTCAGTAAACGTCCACATATCAGAATTAATTTTTACTTGCCATAGCAACTCCTTTTACAAAGATATTTAAAGTATTCAGTTTCTCTATTGGAGTTCTTAAGTTATTGAGAGAAATTGCTTACCATCAATTTATTATTAGCTAGTCTAGTTAATAAATTGATTATTAATTACCCAGAATCTCTGTCTCTTGGGTTTTTCATTCATGAAATCACTATTTTGGGGCAGATGTTCTTTTAGATCTATAACCCTAGCTCTAGTCTCTCTGCTGAGCTCCAGTCCTGAATTACCAATTGTCTAGTGTATATTTCAAATAGGATGTCCCATAGGTGTTTCAAACAAGTGAAAAGTAGAACTCAATATTTTTCTCCTCAAACTTTGTCCCTTTGTCCTTATTCAAACTTACTTCCCTATTAACTGATGAGAGCACCACCATTATTCTAATTATTTATCTTCTAAACCTCATAGTAATCCTTGACTCTTCATATCACTTCCCACCTCAAAAGCCTTACTGTCACTCAATGAAATAAATAGACAGTATTTAGCCTGGCATTAAAGGCACTTCACAAGCTGGGACCAATCTCTTTTTCTGTATTTCACAGTTCTATTTCACAGTATTCATTGTCTATCTTATATTCTTGCCAAATTGAAATACTAGCTGCGGCTCCACAATTTTATCCTGCATTCTTCTGCTTCCATTCATGAATACAATTACCAACCTATTTTATCCTGACTTCCTCACATTCTACAACTAACTAATAAAATTCCCCTTTTATAGGAACTAGCTAGCTAAAGCAGTACCTCTTATATGAAGACTTCTCTGATCTCTGCTAGTCCAAGTATTTGCTCTCTACTTGACTATTTCAGGCTACTCCGACTTCTGCAGCAGTTAGAGGATACTATGGATAGAATGCTGGGTCTAAAGACAGGAAGACTTAAACCTAAAGGGTCAAAATTGTTCTTTAAAATTTTTTAATTTTAGTATTCCCATGGCTTGGCATGTAACAGGCACTTAATACATGCTAAACTGAATGACATTGACTTTAAAGATAGAACTTATTGCAGAAAATATGGGTGTAATACCTTCATTGATAATTCTTGTAAAAAGCTGGTTAAATTAAAAAATAGCTAGTTCCTAAATCTAAATGAACCATAAAAACAGGAAAGATATGCTAAGGAAAAGTAAAAAAAAAATTCACTAGCAGCTATTTCGAGGGCCAATATGTATCAATCATTCAAAAATAAATGGAGAAATAGAAATCGTTTACTATCCCTTTATTTTCAATTTATTATATAACCAGCTTCCAATATTATTTGAGATCCCTCACTTTAAACTTTTCTACATGAGAAGCCATACTTCTTTTATTCCAAAAAAAGGCCAAAAAAAATCATAAAATAATTCTTATCATGATCTATTATGAAATTCACCTTTTCATTTATTTTACAACTTAACCTCCTCTCAAACTTCATCTTCATCTTGTGCAGTAATAAATACAGCTTCAGTCAATATTTAATTTGGACATAGTTTTCTGAATGTCACATAAAATGCTCAAGTTGAAAAGCAGAAACATGAAATGGCAGTTTGGCCTTTTTTCCAAGGGTAACACAACAAATAACTTGTCAGTTAGGCAAATGGTTGAATGTGCATTAGCTTAATCCCTTATCTCTGGAAAGCTTTCTCTCTAGACTGAGAAATGTCAGCTCACATGTCAATAGGTTCAGGAACAGAATGTGCTAGTACTGATCATAAATGACAGATTCAAGAGGCAGACTTACCCAACTTGGAAATCACTGAAAGCAGCTCTTTCAATTAGTAAATTTCCAACTCCTGCTGTGGTTGCCTGGCCAATTGTCATATGTGTTTGTTTCCCACTGGTTCCCGCACTGACACTAGGCAGAATATGTCTCAGAGCATGAGTGTTATGGAAGGAACGCTGATGCCAGGTAGAATGAACAGATGGCTTATTCTGGTGGCCTTGTAGAGACACCATAGCTCTGACTTGTCCTGAAGGAAGTCCTGAAGTCAGATAGTTCTCTTTCTCCAAGAGGTTTCCCATACTTCGGCTGGTTCTTGGCCTGGGATATGTGAGTACTACTGGACTGGCAGGGAAACTATCAAAAACTGTATCACTAACAGATCCATACTGGTATTGTCTGTAGTGAGTGTCATAATGACGCTGCTTGCTCATGCTACCACGATGGTTGAAATCAACAATTTCTGAACGAGCATATCTTGGTGGCATGAGGACAGTGGATCTCTTACTTTCTTGAAGCCTCAAATTGTATTCTGCCTGGCTTTTCTGGTAATCACTATGTGCATAATTAACTCTCTCAGGACTACTCCCAGGAGAAATCTCCAGTCTCCTCAGAGGCTGCCTTTGAGACTTTTTTTCCATTGACTTTTGTGAATTATAGTGGATTCTTCCTTTTTCCAAGTGATTCTCATAAGTAGCTGCTGTGCCTGCCTGAATAGAAAACAGACAATTTTTTTGGTTTTTATTAAAGAATATAACTTATCCATAAGGATTATTAAATAAGCAATAAACAAATGAAAGACCAAAATATTTCAAAGAAAGAAAGGCGACTTCTTAGGAAAAGATTGTCAACATAGATTCTATTCTTTGTAGAAGGCTGCATGTACTATTTATTTGCAGCTTCCAGTTTTACCTACTGCCCATACAAATTTAATTTTGCCATATTTCAACTATGACCTGGTTGGACCTAAGAAAGCAGAAGAATGGTGAGGACAAGGCAAGCCCATTATTTTTGTCCTGTAAATTCCTCACCTTTAAAATGTCATATGTTTTGGTGACAGGGGAACACTCTGCAGAGAGGTGGTTTTCAACCAAGTTTGGGTTGTAGACATACTCTGGAACACTTCTGGCTTGAGGTAGGCTCCCTAGTCAAAAACAAATTAAATTAATTCAGATCATTACTAGATTAAAAGCTGTTAGTTTTATAAAAGCCCCTGGGAGAGGTTGGGGAAATGTCAATTAGGTCAGTAATATTTAAATAAGTTTGGAATAGAGAATCTTGATGCTAATTTTATAATAGCTGTGTATGTTTAAAATTAACTCAAGAGTGATTATGAAATTCTCAGGACAAATTAACTCACTGTAATTGGAAAAATGGGACATAGTTGTTTTAGGCTTGAAGTACTTCAGGCTGAAAAGGTAAATTACAAATATACTACTAATAACTCATTTTATGGGCTTTTAAAGTTTGTAAAACAATTTATGTAAGCATCTCATTTGCTTCTCACAACTCTTTCGTTTAAATATTAGTTAAGATTATCCTACTTTACAGAAGAGGAGTGAGGCTTAGCGATATTAAGTGGCAACTCTGTTAGTAAGTTTTGGAGTCAGAATTCAATTCCAATGCTTCCTGACCCTAATTCTAGAACAAATACTACACTATTACAATAATGATAAGGTGAAGCAACTTTCATGACAGAATGAGCTGGTTTATTTTGTTTTAATTTTTACTTGATTTTTTTCAAGCATTTGTTTTTGTTTTTCACATTACCTTCCTCCCAGTTAAAAAAAAAAAAAATCTTGTAATAAATGTGTAGATAAGGGGGAAAAAATTCTCATATTGGTCATGTCCAAAAAACATGTCTATTTCTGCATCTTGAAGCCAATTCAGTTCAGGAAGCATGCTTTGTTATCAGTTCTTTAAAGTTATGGTTGGTTAATGTTTTAATTATAGTTCTTAAATTTTTAAAAAATTTGTGACCAAAAGAAACTAGAGATCATTACTGATCACAAAATAGATAATTTTGATTATATTAAGTTAAAAAGTTTCTGAACAAACAAAACTAATGCAGACAAAATTAGAAGGGAAGCGGGAAAACATTTTTACATCCAAAGGATCTGATAAAAGCCTTATATCTAAAATATATAGAGAATCGACTAAAATTTATAATAGTTCAAGCCATTCTCCACATTGACAAATTGGATATGAAGAGAAAATTTTCAGATGAAGAAAATGAAACTATTTGTAGTCACTTGAAAAGGTGTTCCAAATCATTATTGATCAGAGAAATGCATATTAAGACAACTCTGAGATACCACTACACACCTCTCAGCTTGGCTAAGATGACAGAAAACGATAATGACAGGTGTTAGAGGGGATGTGGGAAAACTGGGACACTGATACATTGTTGGTGGAACTGTCAACAAATACAACCATTCTGGAGAGCAGTTTGGAACTATGCTCAAAAAGTTATCAAACTGTGCATACCGTTTGATCCAGCAGTGTTTCTACTGGAATTATATTCCAAAGAGATCTTTAAAAAGGGAAAGGGACCCACGTGTGCAAAAATATTTGGGCCAACACTCTTTGTAGTGGCAAGAAATTGGAAAATGAGTGGATGCCCATCAATTGGAGAATGGCTTAATGAATTATGGTATATGAATGCTATGGAATATTATTGTTCAGTAAGAAATGACTAGTTGAATAATTTCAGAGAGGCTTGGAGAGGTGTACATGAACTCATGCTAAGTGAAATGAGCAGAACCAGGAGATCATTATATACAGCAACAACAAGATTATATGACAATCAATTCTGATGGATGTGGCTCTCTTCAACAATGAGAGCATTCAAACCAGTTCCACTTATTCAGTGATGAAGAGAGCCATCTACACCCAGAGTGTGGAAACAGCGTATAGAACACAACATAGCATTCTTACTCTCTGTTGTTATTTGCTTACATTTTGTTTTCTTTCTCACTTTTTCTTTCCCTTCCTTCTTAGTCTGATTTTTCTTGTGCAGCAAGATAACTATATAAATATGTACACATAAATTGGATTTCACATGTATTTCAGCATATTTAACATGCATTGGACTATCTGCCAGTTAGGGGAGAGAGTGAGGGGAAGGAGAGGAAAATTTGCAACAAAAGGTTTTGCAAGAGTCAATGTTGGAAAAATTACCCATGCATATGCTTTGAAAATAAAAAAAATAAAGATATTGTTTTATGGAGATAGAAAAAGTAATGACAAAATTCAATTGGAAGAACAAAGGTCAAGAATATCAAGGGAATTAATGAAAAAAAATTGCAAAGGAATGTGACCTAGCAGTACCAGATTTAGAATTATATTATAAAATAGCAATCATAAAAAGCATGATATTAAGAAAGAGTAAATTACTTGACTGAAAAAGGAAAGAAAAAACAAATTATGAGGATCAAAAATGATATGGGTGAATCTACTGTTTGAAAAACCCAAAGTCTATCGCTTCTGCTTTCAGAACTCACTAACTGACAAAAACTGCTAGAAAAACTAGAAAATAGTATGGCAGAAACTAGGCATAGACCAACATTTCACTCCCCATACCATGATAAGGTTGAAATACATTCATGATTTAGAGATAAAGAATGATACTATTAGTAAATCAGGAGAGCAGGGGATAGTTTATCTTTGGAGAACAGGAATTTATGCTCCAACAAGGAATAGAGGACATATGAAATACAAAATGGATAATTTTGATTACATTAAATTAGAAAGCTTTTGCATAAAACAAAACCAATACAGCAAGGATTAGAAGGGAAGAAAGCTGGGAAACCATTTTTACTTCAGTGTTCTGAAGCCTCATTTCTAAGCCTCATTTCTAAAATATATAGAGAACTGAATCAAATTTATAAAAATACAAATCATTTCCTGATTTATAAATGGTCAAAGAATATGAACAGGCAATTTCAAAAGAAGAAATTAATTAAAATAACTCTGTGGTACTATTTCATACATATCAGTTTGGCCAAGATGACAGGAAAAGAAAATGATAAATGTTGGAGAGGATGTGAGAAAACCCAAACATTAATTCATTCTTGGTGGAGTTGTGAATAGCTCCAGCCATTCTAAAGAGGAAGTTAGAACTATGCCCAAAGGGTTATCAAACTATGCACATCCTTTGATCCAGTAATGTCTCTACTGGGGCTATATTTCAAGGGATTATAAAAAAGGAAAAAGATCCATACATGCAAAAATGGTTGTAGCAACTGTTTTTGTGATGGTAAGACATTGGAAATTGAGTGGAAGCCATTGAGGAATGGCTTAAATAAGTTATGGAATACAAATGTAATGGAATAATATTGTTTTATAAGAAATGATGAACTGCAAAAAGTTATCAAACTGTCCATACTCTTTGATCCAGAAGTGTTACTACTGGCCTTATATCCCAAAGTGATCTTAAATAAGGGAAAGGGAACCATATGTGCAAAAATGTTTGTAGCAGCCCTTTTTGTAGTGGCTAGAAACTGGATATTGAATGGATGCCCATCAATTGGAGAATGGCTGAATAAGTGTGGTATATGAATGTTATAGAATATTATTGTTCTGTTATGAAATGACCAGTAAGGGCTTATATCCCAAAGAGATCATAAAGAAGGGAAAGGGACCTGTATGTGCATGAATGTTTGTGGCAGCCCTCTTTGTAGTGGCTAGAAACTGGAAACTGAGTGGATGCCCATCAGTTGGAGAATGGCTGAATAAATTTTGGTATATGAATATTATGGAATATTATTGTTCTGTAAGAAATGACCAACAGGATGATTTCTGAAAGGCCTGCAGAGACTTACATGAACTGATGCTGAGTGAAATGAGCAGGACCAGGAGATCATTATATACTTCAACAACAATACTATATGATGACCAGTTCTGATGGACCTGGCCATCCTCAGCAATGAGATCAACCAAATCATTTCCAATGGAGCAGTAATGAACTGAACCAGCTACGCCCAGAGAAAGAACTCTAGGTGATGACTAAAAACCATTACATTGAATTCCCAATCCCTATATTTATGTCCACCTGCATTTTTGATTTCCTTCACAAGCTAACTGTACAATATTTCAGAGTCTGATTCTTTTTGTACAGCAAAATAACGGTTTGGTCATGTATACTTATTGTGTATCTAATTTATATTTTAATATATTTAACATCTACTGGTCATTCTGCCATCTGGGGGAGTGAGTGGGGGGGGGAGAGGTGAAAAATTGGAACAAGAGGTTTGGCAATTGTTAATGCTGTAAAGTTACCCATACATATAACCTGTAAATAAAAGGCTATTAAATAAAAAAAAAAAAAAAAAAAAAAAAAAGAAAAAGAAAAAGAAAAAAGAAAAAGAAATGACCAGTAAGGTCAGAAAGGCCTGGAGAAACTTATATGAACTGATGCTGAGTGAGATGAGCAGAACCAGGAGATCATTGTACATTTCAACAACAATACTATATGATGATTAATTCTGATGGATGTGGCCATCTTCAGCAATGAGATGAACCAAATCAATTCCATTTGTTCAATAATGAAGAGAACCAGCTATACCCAGTGGAAAAACTATGGGAAATGAGTGTGAACCACAACATAGCATTTCCACTCCTGTTTTTGTCTGCTTGCATTTCTGTTTTCCTTCTCAGGTTACTTTTACCTTATTTCTAAATCCAAATTTTCTGGTGCCCCAAGATAACTGTATAAATATTTTGTATTTAACATACACTTTAACATATTTATCATGTATTGGTCTATCTGCCATCTAGGGAAGCAGATGGGGGGAAGGAGGGGAAAAGATGGAACAGAAGGTTTTGCAAGGATCAATGCTGAAAAATTACCCATCCATATATCTTGTAAATAAAAAGATATAATAATTTTTTTAAAAGTTAAAAAAAAAAGAAATGATGAGCTGATGCTGAGTGAAGTTAGTATAATCAGAAAAACATTGTAACACATAGTACACACAGTTACATAGTAACAACAAGATTATGTAATGATCAATGGTGATGGACTTGGCTCTTCTCAGCAATACAGTGATCCAAGACAAGATAGAACTACCAGCCAAATCCAGAGAAAGAAAGAGATTGAATGTGGATTTATGCATACCATTTTTACTTTTTTTCCCTCCCTTCTACTGGTTTTTCCTTTTTGTTTTTGTTTTTCTTTCACAACATGATTAATATGGAAATATATGCTTATATATGTATAACTTTTATCAGTTTGCTTACTTTCTTGAGAAAGGGGAGGAAAGAAAGGGAAGGGGAAAATATTTGGAACTTAAAATCTTTTTTTTCATTTTTTTATTATAGCTTTTTATTTATAAGTTATATGCATGGGTAATTTTACAGCATTGACAATTGCCAAACCTTTTGTTCCAATTTTTCCTCTCCTTCTCCCCATCCCCTCCTCCTGATGGCAGGTGGACCAATACATGTTAAATATGTTAAAGTATAAATTAAATACAATATAAGTATACATGTCCTAATAGTTATTTTGCTGTACAAAAAGAATCAGACTTTGAAATAGTGTACTATTAGCCTGTGAAGGAGATCAAAAATGCAGGGGGACAAAAATATAGGGATTGGGAATTCTATGTAACGATTCATAGTCATCTCCCAGAGTTCTTTCACTGGGTATAGCTGGTTCAATTCATTACTGCTCTATTGGAACTGATTTGGTTCATCTCATTGCTGGAGATGGCCACGTCCATCAGAATTGATCATCATATAAGTATTGTTGTTGAAGTATATAATGATCTCCTGGCCCTGCTCGTTTCACTCAGCATCAGTTCATGTCAGTCTCTCCAGACCTTTCTGAAATCATCCTGTTGGTCATTTCTTGCAGAACAATAATATTCCACAATATTCATATGCCACAATTTATTCAGCCATTCTCCAATTGATGGGCATCCACACAGTTTCCAGTTTCTGACCACTACAAAGAGACCTGCCACAAACATTCGTGCACATACAGGTCCCTTTCCCTTTAAGATCTCTTTGGGATATAAGCCCTGGAACTTAAAATCTTACAAAAATAAATGTTGAAAACTATCTTTACATATAATAATTGGGAAAAATGCAATACTATTAAGTGAATTGTCAAAAAAAAGTCACGCCGTTTAAGTAGAAATTACTTAAATGAGTGGCCAGCACTCTATCCATTGTGCCATATATAGCTGCTGCCCTTACATTAGTTTTGATTGAGAAACCGACATCATTTATGGCATTTCTCCATCTTTGTAGCCACTTCAGAAAAATATATATACAACTTCAACTTCAGTAAACTGGCCTTCATTTGCTAGCCCACTTTCTACAATATGCAAGCCAGATTTGGGTGAAGAGGACAATTTTTAGGGCACCTTTTTTAGCTTCTTTTTTATACAAGCAGGTAAGTAGTGTGCTCCTTTAAAAAAATGTCAAGAAGAGATGGATTCTGGGAAGATGATGGAATAGGTTCATAAATTTCAAGCTCTCCAGATTTTCCCCACAAATAGAACAAATTTGTGCCTCAGAGTGAATATAGACTGGTGAAAAATCAAGAAGTCTTCAGGCACAACAAGGGTTCTTCTAATATAATCCAAAAAGATCCAAAGAAAAACCTCAGGCCACAATTAACTAGTGTGAAGTGCAAACACCTACCAGCTAACTCTATAGAAACACAAAGTTAGGACCTCTAGGTCTTTCTTGGTGTGTCTATAGCTCAGCAGGAACCACAGAAATTTTCAAGTCCAGGACAGCATGAGGAGTCAGATGTCTGAATCTGGGAAGCCTAAGTAAAACTTGGCTGATTAGCTAGGCCAGGCTCAGCTGTGCTGGAAAGACAATGCAAGAATGAAACAGATCTTATGTGTGCAAATACAGCTGGGCAGGAATGTGCTGGCTGTGGGTACTTTCAGGAGAGTGGAGTTCTTGGTTTGGGGTTCCAGATCAGAGAGGATAGCTGAAATGAAGTTGAGGCAACCTCCCCACCCCATGATTACAGGTACTTTCACTATTACCTCTTGTTAAAAAAAATAATAAATGAACTGGCAAAGAAGAAAGAATCCCACTGTAGAAACTTGCTGCGGGAAGAGGGAAAACTGGGGTTCATAGTCAGAGAAGGACAATGAAACTTATCCAAAAAAAAAAATCTTCTCCCTCAAAGAATAACATAAAATGCCTCCCTGCCCAGAGAGAATTTATAGAATACAAAAAAAAAAGAATTTAAAAATCAAATGAGAGACATCGAAAAAAAATAATAATAAAAACTATCCAAGAAAAACAAGAATAATATGAAAGTTAACCAACTAGAAAAGGAGATATAGAGTCTCAAAGATGAAAATAACTCTGAAAATTAGAATTGGGTAAGGGGAAGCTAGTAAAACTATGAGCAACCAAGAAACAAAACAGATTCTAAAGAATGAAAAAAAGAAAACAAAATGTGAAAAATCTTATAAGAAAAGTGACAGATCTGGAAAATATAATAAGAGAAAATATAAGAATAATTGGAATATCTGAAAGTTGTGATTAAAAAAAAAAACCTTGACACAATAATCCAAGAAAATTATCCTGGAGTGATAGAACATGAGGGAAAAGCAGAGACAGAAAAAATCCACTTATCACCACCTCAAAGAGATCCTTTGTGAAAAACACATTTCAAAACCTAAAGATCAAAGAGAAAATTTTGCAAGAAACAAGAAAAAAACAATCCAAACACACTGGAGCTGCAAAGTGAAGTACAGAATTTATGATAGCCAACTAGCATTTATTAAACACTACTATGTACCAAGCATTATGCCTAGTGATATATATAGTTTCACATAGATTCCTCTTTCTGAGTTCTGCTCTCTCTATAACAATGCTCTTTTTCTTCCAATTTTTATGTTCAAAATAAAAATTTATATATATATATATATATATATATATATATATATATATATATATATATATATATAAATTGAGACATATAGAAGTTAAGTACAATCAGGTACATAGTTGAGATTAGAACTGAAAAAAGAAAAAATTGAACAGAGCTAAAACTGTCAGAATAATCAGAAGAAATACCGGTCAAGCTGGTGCAAAAATGCACCAGATTGATTTGTGATTGGGAAATTCAAGAAAAAAATCATGAATCAATTTTCTAGATCAAGTCACTATAAGAAAACATACAAAGGATAGGATATCAAAGTTAATGAACAGAGAATTAATAAGGCTGTAGTGCAAGAGAAAAGGAAGTCTCAAACCACAAAGAAGAGTCCAACCTAAAAAAAAAAAAAAAAAAAAATTACCCCTGGCATGGATTCTGTCAATAAAAAGTTACTATAATTAAAAAAAAAAAAAAAAAAAAAAAAAAGAAGAACCCAACCTTTTTACAGGATGTAGTAACAGGTGCCAATTGGCAGCTCTGTCACTTAATACACAATTTGAGATCATAGAGATGGAGGATGAATCATGAAATTATGCATAAGGGTGACTATCTAGGATGAAGAACAGTCAAGAGCACTAGGCTAGGTTATGTATTGAGCAAGAATCAAAGTCAGAACCAATAACAGAGTACAATTTTATAACAAGCTCCTCAGACTGGATCCCATCAAAAAACATGTCAGTCATAATGTACTGTTGGTGAACTTGTGAACTGTTTCAAACACTCTATAGAGCAATTTGGAACTATGGCAAAGTGTTATAAAACCATGTATACCTAGCAATACCACTGCTAAATCTATATCCCAAAAGAGATAAAAAAAAAAAAAAAGAAAAAGAAAAAGAAAAAGGTTCTATATGTACAAAATTATTTATAGTAGCTTCGTGGAAGCAAAAAATTGGAAATTGAGGGGCTGACCACCAACTGGGAAACAGCTGAACAAAGAGATTATAATGGAATGCTATTGTGCTATAAGAAATGATGAGCAGTTTTTTGGGAGGCAAGGAATTGGAAATTGATTAGATGCCCATCAGTTGGGGAATGGTTCAATAAGTTATTGTTCTATAAGAAATGATGAGTATGCTGATTTCAGAAAAGCCTGGAAAGACTTACATGAACTGATGCTGAATGAAGTGAGCAGAACCAGGAGAACATTGTAAATAGTAACAGCAAGATTATGTGATAATCAACTATGAATGATTAGTTCTTCTCAACAATACATTGATCTAAGACAATTACAATAGATTTGGGATGGAAAATGCCATCCTCATTTTCCCAAAGAGGGAACTATGGGAATGGTGATTGAAGCATACTATTTTTCACCTTTCTTAAAATTCATCTGCTTTTTCTTTCTCATGTTTTTCCCCTTTTGTCCTGAGTTTTATTTCACAACATGACTAATATGGAAATATGTTTAAAATGATTGTACATGTATAACCTATGTCAGATTGCTTGCTGTCTTTGAGAGAAAGAAAAGAAAATTTGGAACTCAAAATCTTATAAAAATGAATGTTGAAAGCTATCTTTACATGTAAGTGGAGAAATAAAATACTTTTGAAAAAGAAAAAAAATGATGAGTAAGATGCTCTCAGAAAACCTGGAAAGGCTTCCATGAGCTGATGCAAAGTGAAATGTACTATGTACAAAATGACAGTAGTAATAAGATGATTAGTTGTGAATGACATAACTATTCTCAGAAATACAATGAATTATTCAAGACAACTATAAAACTGTATAATGAAACATGCTGTTCACTCTCAGTGAATGAAATGATGATGTCTGAATGCAGATTGAAACATACTTTTTTAAACTTTATTTTTCTTGAGCTTATTATTTTTGGAAGGGGTCTATGTTTTCTTTTACAACATGACTACACATATTATACATACATCTATATTGAAACACTTGTCTTCTCATTGAGGGTGTGTAAAAAAGGAGGAACCAAGAAAAACTGCAATTCAAAGTTTTATAAAGAAACGTTAAAATTTGTTTTTCTATGTAACTGGGGGAAGTAAAATATTAAACAATTTTTTTAAAAAAGTAAGTCAGGATCTATTCCAAAACAAAAACAAAACCTCAAAACATGTCAAGAATCCCAAACTAAAGAAAGTCTGGAGTTCTATACTCTGAACCAGCAAAACTTGTCAACTGGCTAAACCTGCCTGAATTTAATAGCAGTTTACTGAAATTCCCACAAAGGGCAAGCATACAATTATATTGTTCAGAATCAAACCTACATAGAAACTTGAAGATGATCAAACTTTGCACTCAATCAGATCACTTTGAAAGTACTTGCAGTTTTGTAGACCTCAGTTGTCCTCGAGATCCAAGAATAACATAATATTCAATATCCCAAGAAAGCAGAAGTAAGAAAGCCTACACCTTTCCTCCAGGAGTACAAAGAATAGGCTCCTGATATAAACCTTGAAGTCAGGAATTAGACTTGAAAAAATGAACAAACAAAAAAAGAATCCCACCAAAAGAGCTATTATGATGACAGTGACACTCAAAATTTCAAAAGAAAAGAATGAATTCAATCCTCAAAGAAAAACAAAACTTGGGTTTAAGTCAACTAGAATTCCTGGAAAAAATAAAATAAAAAGATTTCATTTGTTCCCCTCCCCACCCATTACATGTAAAAACATTTTAAAACTTTTTTTTAATGTTTAATTCCAAATTCTCCCCCTCATTGAGAAGGCAAACAATTTTATTCATGTGCAAGTCATGCAAAACATATTTTCATATCTGCATTCTAGATGTGGATAGTCTTTTTAATCATAAGTCCTTTGAAATTGTCTGGGACTACTGTATTGCTAAGTATAGCTAAGTCATCCACAGATGATCATCAAAACAATATTGGTGTTAATTGTGTCCAATGTTCTCTTGTTTCTCTTTCCTTCACTTTGCATCAGTTCACATAGATATTTCCAGATCTTTCTAAAATCATTCCATCACAATCATATACCACAATTTGTTTAGCCATTCACCAATAGATAGCCATTCCCCCAATTTGCAATTCTTTAATACCACACAAAAAAATAAGAACTACTTGTTGTACATATAGCTCTTTTTCCTTTTTTTTAAAAAAACCTCTTTGGTTTACAGACTCTAGAATAAATTAAAATGGAAATTGACTCCAAAAAGAAAAAATAATCTGGAAAAAAATTAATAAAAGAAAGGTACCTATTAGATTCCTTTTAAGATATAGTCTTGAAACTTTTACTGGGGAGAGTGAAAATAGAGAAAGAAGATTAATATCAATAATGAATAATGATTTTAAAATTTTGAATAAAATTTAGCAAAGGAAATACAACTTTTCACAAAGAATATACACTATGACTAGCTTAAGTTTATATCAGAAGTGCATAGCTGATTCAATATCAGAAAAATTATAATTGACCATATTAATGAAAACAAAAATCATATGATTATCTCAATAGATATTTATGATAATATATAATAGCCATTCCTGTTTTTTTAAAAAAAAACACAGTAGAAAGCATACAGTATAAATAAAAAGATCTTTCCTTAATATGATAAATACTATGTATCTAAAAAACATTTATTTAAAATCTATTGTATCCCAAAGAGATCATTAAAAAGGGAAAAGGACTGGCATATGCAAAAACGTTTGTAATTGTCCTTTTAGTAGCAAGAAAGTGGAAACCAAATGAATGCCTATCAGTTGGGGAATGGTTGAACAAGTTATGGTATATGAATGCAATGGAATATTCTTGTTCTATAAGAAACAACCATCAGGCTGATTTCAGAAAGACCTTAAATAAACAGCTGCTAAATGAAGCAAGTAGAACCAAGTGAACATAATACACAGCAACAAGATGATCAATTGTGATGGACAGCAATGCGGAGAGAGCCATCTGCATTCAGAGAAAGAACTATGGGGACTGAATCTCATAGTATTTTCACGATTTTTATTGTTGTTTTCCCCCTTTAATCTGACTTTGTGCAGCATGATAAATATGGAAATATGTTGAATTTAGTCCCTATTGGATTACTTGCTGTCTAAGGTAGGGGGAAGAAGAAAAGGAAGGAGAAAATTATTGAACACAAAGCTTTTCAAGGACTGAATGTTGAAAACTATCTTTGCAAGTATTTTGAAAAATAAAAACCTATTATTATTTAAAAAAAATAAAAACATAAGTTAGTCTGTAATAGGGATTAAATGAGAGGCCTTTACTCTAGACAGATATTAGAAGATCATCATTACTTTCAGTATAGCACCAGAAATGCTACTTATAGTAGTAATAAGAAAAAGAAAGTGAAAGTATAAGTATAGGCAAAGAGGAAAGCAATATTCCTTTTTGTAGATGCTATTATGACTCACTTAAAGACCCCTAATGAATCAATTAAAAATGAATTGAAACAATTAATAACTTCAGCCAAGTTGCAGGATATAAATAAATCTGTCTAAATCATCAGCATTTCTATATATTACCATCAAAATCTATCAGGATGAAATACAAAGATTTCATTTAAAACCATTTAGCAACCAAAACACACAGGAATTACATGAATACAATTACAAAACTCTCTTTACACAAAGGATTGAAGAAATGTTAATTGCTTATGGTTAGGCTGAGCAAATATAATGAAAATTTTAATGCCATGTAAATACCTAATGCCATATTAATCAAATTACCAAAAAAGGACTTTATAGAATGAGATAAAAATAACAAAACTCATCTGGAGGAATCTAGAATTTCAAAGGAAATATTTTTTTTTTAATGAGAAAGATGGAGGTTTGAGTATCAAATCTTACACTAAACAAAACAGTAATCTACAAAAGAATATTATATTGGTTAAAAAATAAAAGAGATTGGTCAGGGAAACAAATTAGGTACACAAAATACAGAAGCAATTAAATCTTTAAAAAAAATTGTTGTTCAATCATGCCAATGATGTCCAACTCTCTGTGATACCATTTGGGGTTTTCTTGACAAAGATCCTAGAGTGACTTGACATTTCCTTCTCCAGTGGATTAAGACAAAGAGAGATTAAGTGATTTATCCAGGGTAATTAACACAGGTAGTCTGAGGTCAAATTTGAATTCAGGTCTTTCTGTCTCCAGAACCAGTATTCCATCCACTGTGCCAGTTAGCTACCTTAATTTTCATGGTCTAAAAACAGTCAATTGTTTGATAAACCCTGAAATTCCAGTTAATGGGGCAAGAACTCATCATTTGATTTAAAAAAAAAAAAAAAAAAACTTTGAAAAAGGACTTCTGGATCACATGATTAACAAAACATTTTCTAACCCTCATGACCTCTCAAACTTCTACAAAACAGAAATGTGTCAAAGATAAAGCAATTTTAATTGTCTTCATGGCATAAAACACCAAGTACCCTAAAGAAGATAACTAATGATCTAATAACTAACTCTTTCTAATTTAGCACTACCTTCCTCATGAATCAGGAACTGAAGGGCTCCACCACCCCACCTGACCCTCAGTTTTGCAACAAAAGGCAAGACTACACTTGATTCACTCCCTGCTTCTTTTCAGGAAGATCCAGCCCCAAATTGCAGAAATTTCTCTGATAAAATTCTCATTTTTAAGCTATATTGAGAATTGATTTCCATATACAAGAATAAGAGACATTTAAAAAATTAGAAGAATAAAAAAAAATATGAACAAGTACTTTTCAGAGGAAGAAATCTCATCAATGGACATACCAAAAAGTGCTCCAAATGATGAAAAAAAAAATTCAAAAATTTAATTAAAACAACTCTAATCTTCAACTTCATATTGATCAGATGGACAATACTGAAAAAAATGAGCAAGACTGGAGGTCTGTGAGAAAACATATGTTCTTGCTCAAGTCTCTTTGAAAAGCACTTTGGAACTATTACCCCCAAAATTATTAAATTATGCAAACTTTCAATATAGTGATACCAATATTAATTCTATATCCTAAAAAGAGCAAAAAAGGCAAAAAGGAACCCAAATGCAAAAACTTTTTGTTCTAGTAGAAAAGTAATTACCAAACAGAATGTAATGGCTGAATTAGTTACGGTATATGAATATGATAGGATATTTTTGTGCTATAAGATATGACAATGAGAATGGTTTCAGAGAAACCTAAGAACACTTACATGATCTGATATATAATGAAGTTAGCTGAACAGCTTATAAAATGACAGTACTCCTGTAAAGAAAAACAACTCTAACTATACGTAGAATCAACCACAATTCCAGAATACTCATGAAGAAACATGCTACTCACCTTCTGACAGACATGATATATTCAAGGTGTAAAGTGAAAAACTTTTTTTTCAATCATGGTTAATGGGGGAATTTATTTTACTTGACTATCCATGTCTGTAATAAGATTTATGTTTTTCTTTCTTTTAGTGGATCAGAAGAGGAAGTAGGAGAAAGAAGTTGAAAAAAACAAAGACTTAAATATAAAAGAAATTAACATGCAGGCAGTAACTCCTTTGATTTCTATAACTTTTTTTTAAAATTAGGAAGTTGAGAAATTTTAACAAATATGAAAACTGCAATATACTAAAAAGGAAAGATTTTATGCAAAGTTGTGAATTTCTATTAAACTTTTATTTTTATTTTCAAATTTCATATTAGTCTTAACACTACAGTAACGAAATCATACTTTCTTTTCTGTGTCCCTTTATGAATTTCTTATTTTATGCCTTTTTAGTGTTCCATAGTTGCTTCTTTCTTTCCTTTCTTTGTTTTTTTTTCATCCCTTTCACTATCTAGCAAGTCACCCCACCAGAAGTATACTTACATTAAAAAAAAAAAAAGGTATAGTGAAACAAAAGAAATAAATTCACATCTTGGCTGTACCTCAAAATATGTTTTATGATGAACCTCTTCCCTTTATTAATTAGAGCAACAACACAAATAATGTTCACAAATAAAAGCAGGTCTAAACAGAAAAATATTGCTCAAGGAAAAGTTGAGCCAATATAATCAAAATGACAACTCTACCTAAGCCAATTCTCTTATTTGATGCCATACCAATTAAACTATCAAAGGCTTATTTTGTAGAGCTAGAAAAAATAATGACAACAATTTTCATGTGGGAAGAACAAAAGGTCAAAAATATTAAGGGAATCAATGACAAAAATGTGAAAGAAAGTGGCTAATGGCAGCAGATTTCAAACTATATTATAAAGCAATAATCATTCAAACAATATGGTACTGGTTAAGAAATAGAGGGACAGATCAATGGTATGGATTTTGTAGACAAAAATTAGACAGTAATTTAGTTTTTCATAAATACAAAGATCCAAACTTTTAGGGTAAGCACTCACCATTTGAGTAAAATTATAAGAAAACTAGAAAGCAATTTGGAAACAATGCACAAACATCTTATACTATATACCAAAATACAGTCAAAATGGATAAATAATTTAGACATAAAAGATGACATTATAAGTAATTTATATATTCAATGTCATCCCAATTAAATTACCAATAACTTAGTTCACTTATTTAGAAAACTGTCACAAAATTCATAACATTTGAGAACATCAAAGGAACTAATGAGGAAAAAATTGTAAAGGAAAGATGTTTAGCAGTAACAAATCTTAAACTATATTATGAATCTATAATGATCAAAACTGAATAGTACTGGCTAAGAAATAGAAAGAAAATTAATAAAAAAGAGTAGACATACAATTTATAGCAGCAAACATAGTAATCATATTTTACAAGGATAAAGATTTAAGTTTTTGAAATAAGAATTCATTATTTGGTAAAGATTGTTAAGAAAACTGGAAGGCAGTCTGGCAGAAATTGGGCACAGACCAGTATCTTAAACCATTTACAGAGATAAGATCAAAATATATACATAGCCTAGAAAATAAGAGATATCATGAGAAAAATTGAAGAACATGGACTATCTTGCTTATCACTCTTATGGATAGGTGAAAAATTTATGAATAAATAAAGGATAGAGGACAATGTGAGATATAAAATAAATTAATTCTGATTATATTAAAAAGTTTTTGTACATATATCCAATTTGACCCAAAGTTCTACCTGGTCAGGATCTTTACCGCATACTCATTATGTCTGCTAAAACCAGAATCATTTGTTAGGTATGGTATAGACTCTATTTCAGTTATGGGTTAAACTAAATATCCACTAATCCTTTTAACCCAGAAATTCAGTGCTTAGATGAAACTGATACAAAGAGCTATATCAAGTTAACACTCATTAGATTAATGTATCTTGTAAATGTTTACTTCTAAGGGATGAAACCAAATGGAAAACATTCTTTTCTGAGGAAATCATCGTAATGTAGATTAGAGAATATTTTAGATGTTAATTGCATAAGTCATCTAGTAAAAAGAGCCAGTGTTCAATAGAAAGAAGTGGATATATTCAAATAAGCTCCCAAAGATCACATAATTAAAAATTGGATGAGGAGGAAAACAGATAGCTTTCAAAACTTAGACTAAGGGGAAAATTCTTAACTAAACAAAGAATAAACATGACTATAGAACATAAACAATTCTGATTACAAAAATTTTTAAATGAGAATCATTGCTGTTAGAATGACATCCCAGATATATTAGTAACTAATACATATACATTTGTCTTTTAGAAGTAGACAGATAAGCAGATGAGTTATGGGTAAAAAGTCAAATGATATGAAAAAAAAGTTTCAAATTCTTAACAATTAGAGAATGCAAATTAAAACTGAATTCCCATGTCATACCTATGGGATGACAAAAAGAGAAAATAACATTGTTGGAGATAATGTTAGGACCATAACTATGATAATTAAGTGAATCTGTGAATTTTTCCCTTTCTTTGTAACCCTGGACATAATAGTACTTAATGTTTCTACTTGACTTAATTGATCTAAGCATTCTGGAAACCAATTTGGAACTATTTTATCACTGAACTGTATACACACTTTGACCCACACAATATCACAACTAAACATATCTCAAAGAGGTCAAAGATAGAAGGAAACAATCTATAAGTACAACATTATTTATAGCAGTATTTTTTACTGTGGCAAAGAATTTATTTTTTAAAATTTTTTTTTTAATTTAATAGCCTTTTATTTACAGGATATATGCATGGGTAACTTTACAGTATTAACAATTGTGGCAAAGAATTTAAAGCAAAGTGGGTATCTATCAATTAGAGAATACATGTAACATTAGTGACAAATAATGACATTGGGGAGAGTTGAGATCATTTGTGTGAACTGATGCACAGTGAAATGAGTAGATACAGAACAATTTGTACAATGACTACAATATTGTTTAAAAAAAAACAACACTGAAAAATTTCAGTACTGAGCAATATAGTGATTAAGTATGACATCAGGAAAGGGGCAGCGAGGTGGTGGATAGAGCACCAGCCATGAATTCAGGAGGACGCGAGTTCAAATCTGGTCTCAGACACTAAACTTTTCCTAGCTGTGTGACCCTGCACAAGTCACTTAACCCCAATTGCCTCAGCAAAAAAAAAAAAAAAAAAATTGACCTCAGGAGACTGTGGTGAATTATGATTCTTACTTTTTTGTTAAAAAGATACTACAGATGCAAAATGATACACAGTTTTAAAATATAGCATATGTATTGATTTGTTTTTCATAACTATACTTATTTGCTGCAAAGGAGGATTTCTCTTGGGGAAGGAGTTGGAAGCTAGTGACAGCATGTGCAAAAATTTTTGTAGCAGCAAGGAACTAGAAACTGAGTAAGAACATTATACACAACAACAAGATTATGTGATCATCAACTGTGATGGACTTGGCTCTTTTCATCAATGAGGTGATTCAAGGCAATTCCAATAGACTCCTGATGGAAAGAGCCATATTGCACCCAGAAAGAGAACTAGGGAGACCGAATACAGATCAAAAAGCATAGTATTTTCGTCTTTTTTGCTATTGTTATTGTTTGCTTTTCTTTCATGTGTTTTTTTTCCCCTTTTGATCTGATTTTTCTCGTTAAGAAAGACAAATGTAAAAATATGTATTAAAAGAACTGCACACATTTAACTTATATTGGATTACTTGCTATCTAGGGGAGGGAGTAGCAGGGAAGGAGGAGAAAATTTTGGTTTTGCAAGGATTAATGTTGAGAACTATCTTTCCATGTATTTTGAAAAATAAAAAGGTATTATTTTAAAAAATAAAACAAAGTAAAAGCAATGCAAAAAAGTTTACAAAATAAATAAAAATGCAAGAAAAACATAATGTTAATTTTTTTTGTTTGTTTCAGTCAATATGACGTAGGGATGTGTTTCTATTTGAGTATGACATTACTAGACTAGTGCACTGAAAAGGAAGGGGAAAGTAAGAAACAAACAATTTGTAATTTGTTTTGTTAGGGAAAATACAATCAGATCCCAGAGAATTCTCCATCCTACCTCATCTTCTCCTCCAAAAAGAAAGGAAGGAAAGAAAAAGAATAAAGTAAATAGTTTTATCCCATGTGAAACTATTTCCTGTAATATATCTGAGACTCATCTGATAGTGATCTTGCATAAACAAAATTTATAGTTAGGGGACTTTGGAATTTCGGCAAACTTATATTACTTCTGAATGATCTCTTCCTACAATAAAAGGAAATTCTGGTCAATTCTATAGTGTAATGTTTGTCATTTTAATTACCAGTTGATTAACATTTTATCTTCTTTTTCCATTTAGAATGAGTTAGTTCATTATAGTAAAAAGATTTGTAGGCAAACAATTGCATTCCCCCCCCTCCCCCCCCCCACTTCTTAGAGTTAAATTTCTCAGACTACAAATCAATGGGTTTGTGACCCATTTTAGACAACAAAGTAGGACATTTAACTCTCCTGGCATTCTAAGTTCCCTGTAGACTCCTTGTTTGTGCGTAGGGCAATATAGTTATTGTACACTGACTCCCCCAGCCCTCTCCTGCCCTCGGGTCTTTTTTGCCAGGATAGGATTATATCTAGCAGCCTTCTTTTCCCACATGATGTTCTATTTTCACCCCTGTTAGTCACCCTTAGTACTGCAAACTGCTTTACACAAAGAATTAACAATAAAAATCTTACAATCTATATAATATCTACTAATTGTCTTTACATATGAAAGGCTAGGTTTTTACATCAAGACAACCCCTGAATCAAGACAAAACTTGAATTAATATCTCCTAGATATTGTTACTGTGTTTTATAAGTAACGAAAAAAAATTAATGTACTAAAAACAGCCTGCAAGAAAAGGGAGGTGTACTAAGCAGAAGAGGGGTATTTTCTACAAAGACAGCAAAATGATTTCTTCTACACTCTAAAATTGATTTTTTTTTTCAAATAATAACTCCCTGGGGAGTTTTTATTAACATTCTAACAACTGGAACTATTCATAAGTAGAATGGACTGTCTTGGTAGAGAGTGAGTTTTTCGCTAATAATTAACAGGTCTTATAGCAGAGATTAGACTACGTTTGTCAGCTTACATTTTTGGTATGGACCAAATGAAGTCCCTTCCAACTTTAAAAATTGGTAGTACTGTGATTCTATGAAGTGAGATGTTGCCTGAATTTCTACCTAGACCTATTAACCTCAAAGAAGTACACATTCAAAAAAGTCAGTTCTTGAGTTATTTTCTATTAAATTCACCTATCTAATGCTCTTTTCAAACCCATATATAGTTAGCTAAGAAAAACATTGGAAAAAGCTTTAAAACTTGTATAACTACTAACAGATCACCTACATTTATCTTAACTTCTGTTTTCAGTAGATTATCTGTTGCTTACAAGTCACTGGTATGCCAGGAATGCAAGACTGCCCAAACATTTTAAACCCTTTCAAATAAAATTTCCAGAGCACTTAAACAGGAATCCTGCTGAGCTTTTCTTCTTAGAATTACAGACTGATAAGGCTTTCTTCCCAAACCAACACTCTTTCTTTGGAGAAAAGATAATAACTATAACTACCATTAGCATAGTGTTTTAAAGCACTTTTCCCTTCCACAATAACTTTATGAGACAGGCAGTGCAACTATCATTATATTCATTTTATAGATCAGGGAACTGTGTTTCAGAAAAGTGAAGTGTCAAACTCAGATTTCCTGATACAATAATAATTTTACATAATTATTTACAATAATCACAATAATATAATAATAAATTACAGTACATAATAAATAAAAATTCTCAGTAGTGACTTAATGCTGCTTTATTTTTGAAGGATTTTTAGTTAACTGGCTAACCTAGATTCTGAGGGGGGGCATATCAATAGATCTAGCTCAGACAATTTTAAGTTCCCCTGAAGTTAATTTCCCTTTTGAAAAGCAGAAAACTGGAACTTTATTGTTAGTAGTTATTGTGCATTTGTTCTTGATCAACCTGATTTGTAGTTCTGGGTATGCTAGGGAAAGGATTTCAATGTGCTGTGCACTGGGTTTGCAATATTTAAACACCTTACTTTTCAAAAAGATCTTTATAATAACCTAAATGATTAGGATAGAAACATTTTATTCCAGATAATTCTTTCCTCAATAAGCCGATTTTATGAAGATCCCTTGAGGTAAAATTTGAAAATTGCCATTCTATTTGCAATTTTCCATCCTTTTCATGCTGGTTACTTGAGGCTTTGCGCTTTCACTGTAACCTATGGGACTTAATAGGTTAAAATTCCATTTTAATATAGAGGTGTTTCTTTTATATGGGACAATATAGAAGAAACACCTCTATATTAAAATGGAATTTCCTGGCAGTGACATTTCTATAAAACAATATTTAAAAGTAAGAGGCAGCATGACATTGGAAGGAAAGAATTTCAGAGTCAGGAGGACCTGAGTTCAAGTCCCACCTCTGACATATATAAGGCATGATGTTAACCTAGTGTTAACCTAGGTATGATGTCATTTAACTGTTCAGTTTAGAGAAACCTCTAAAACTATAAACCGCTGGTGAGGTGCTGACCTACAATATTTCTGAGTAGTCTCTCCCCACAATAAATGAAGAATCCTGGTTAATCCCGGGGTGTAAAGTTTATCATTTTCACTACCAATTGACTCACTCACATTCTATCTTCCTTTCCCAAATAGAACAAATAAGCTCATTTTAGTGAAAAGATTTGCAGGTAATTTTTTTTTCTTTTTTCCTTACTTTAGTAAGGAATTTCATAGACTAAAAATCAATTAGTTTGTGACCCATTTTATGAAGAAAACACCAAAAAAAATCCCCCCAAATCTAGCATGTTTCTCAAGTAACTCACAGTCTAATGGAGGAGATAAAAGGCAGAAAAATGACCAGTTAGGAACAGCTTTTGTATGGGTTCAGCAAATGGAAACACAAACCCCACATAAAGACAATAGATAAAGTAAGGCAGCTTCATTAAGATGACATGCTAAAAAGAAGGGCAGTCAGAGAGATGGAAACAGGTCAGGTCTGCTGAGAACTGGAACACAATAATTGGTGGAACTGGACACAAAAACCCGTAAAATCTGCTGGGTTTTTATATGATTCTTATCTGAATTGAACAGATCTTGGGGGAAGGGACCAGAGGAGAAGGACTGATTCATACTGGGGGAAGTGAGGAAAGACTCCTAGGGAAATGGCAGTTGATAATCCAACTCCTCATAGATGGGAAAGAAATAGTTTTTTGGCCATTATTGTTGTTTTTATTTTGATAGGGAGACTCAGAGAATCTGAGTTTCCCTAAAACATCTTCATTTAGCAAGGTGAGGAGGTTACTGAGATCCTCACACTTTCACAGCTTGTTGGCAAGTTTTTTATTTCATGTTTATTAATTCCTTATCATTTTCCTTATTATTCTAAATTTTTCCTTCTTTCCTATCCTGTCTTAAAGAAGGTAACCTGTGTTATATTTTTTCACTGAAAAGACAAATACTCCTTCACTTCTTAAAATTTCTGTCCTTTAATCTTGTCTGGGAAGAAGAGGTATTTTTAGCCTTTTCTAGGATTAATCCTTCCATCTACACCTTGATTTTATTCAGTTCAACTGGATTCAACAAAGATTTATTAAACATTTACTAGCTAAACATATATCACAGGCAGGATAAATAAAGACAAAAATATGGCCCCTGTCCTCAAGAAACTTTCACTTCCTCCTCATTTCCAGTATCTAGAGTAGTTATCCCTCTTTCTATCATGCATCTTCAATTTCTCTTTACAGCTTTCTTCTTACCTGTTTATCAAACATTCATCTTCAAATAGTAGACATGATCTTTGGAATCCCAGTCCAGGAAAAAGACTCAATTAGAAGTCATGTGACATCTAAACATGAATTTGGTGGGAAAATGCTGTATAGGAAATGAGCTAAATTGTGCTGACTTTCCTTTATAGACTAAGAAGGTGTAGAAGAAAGTATATCCTGGTGGTATTGAGAAAAATGCTTTTGTTTGTTCTTGTTGTATTTTAAAAGCATATATCCTCTTGTAAAGTTAATCAGTGGTGAAGGATTGCTAGCAAATAAGACCTAATAATGGGTAGGGTGGGGTCAAGTCAATAGTAGTATAGAGAAATACCTCTAACCTTCAGGTTCAATTCCTGGGTCTCAGTATGGTCCTGAGAGAGTAAAACCAGAGCAAACATGCTATATCGTTTCCCCATTATAATACTTTTTTATGCTGAGGTAATTGGGGTTAAGTGACTTGCCTCGGGTCACACAGCTAGGAAGTATTAAGTGTCTGAGGCCACATTTAAACTCAGGTTCTCCTGATTTCAGGGCTGGTACTCCATCTACTGCACCATGTAGCTGACCCATGTTTCCCCATTATTAAAAATATGTAAATAAATTCTTGTCTTGGTTTTTCTATTTGTGGTCTCATCTTTTTCCTTCCCTTCACTAATAGACTTATTGGGGGGGAAAGTGTTCCTAAAGAAAGATTCCTCTGACATACTTTCATCACTTCTTCGCAATGTGCCTTTTATTTCCAGAATTTTACTGAAACTGATCTTTCAAAGGTTGCTAATGGCCCCCTAAAAGACCTTAAAAATCATCCAGTCCATACAGATGACAAAATTGAGAACCTAAATTTAAAGACACTTAATCAAGACTCCAAATCCAGTGCTTTTTTTCATTACACATAATACCTCTTAGTAAAGTTCAGAGAGATAAAGTAACTTGCTCTGAGTTGGGAAGACTCTGAGCCATTGTTAGTTGGCTGCCTGACTTCTAGTTCCTACTCTAATTCTAATCACAGAGATCTCTACTGAGGTCCAGTTTTACATTTATGACTGCTTTCAGCGCAACTTCATCTGGATAACCACCAGTACTTCAAATAACCCATCAGAGAACAAACCTTATTTCACTATTTCTGTCAAAGGGGCACTTGCCCAATTTCCTATGTTAAAACCTTTGACCCTTCTCTCTTCCTATATTCAATCAGTTGCCACATAAAATAGATTCCACCTTCACAGCACCTCACACTTCTACCCCCTCTTCCCTATTACTACAATCACTATAATATAGGCCCTTGTCACCACCACAGACTTCAAGAATTGTCTCCTAATCTGTTTTTCCTCTGCTACTTGCTCCTGTTTTAATCTAACTTTCAAAATACTAACAGATTGGGCTCCATGATACTTATCTGCATGTGTCTTCAAGCAGAGGGATGTTAGTGTTTATTTGACTAATTTGTTAGTGTTATGAAGAATAATTTATACTAACTGCCTCTTAAATAAAATTCAAATTTTTTATCTTTAAAGCCCTTTACAATCTGGCAACAACCTTCTTTTCAATGTACTCTGAATGTACTTATCTACCCTTTGCTTTTTTACTTTTGTGTTTTTTGATCATCTTCTCCCTATGCTTGGAATGACCCTTTACTCTTCCATCTCTATTGCTGAATTCCAGTGCTTTCGTTAAAGCTTTGTTCAAATTTTGTCTCCTAATTGTACATTTTCTTCCCTTAAAACTCACAAAACACTTTGGTTTACTTTCTTATGTATTTATCCTGTATTATAATTATTTTTGTCTTTTTTCCCCCCTAGTAGATAATAAGATATATGCAAGCAGGACTTAATTTTATCTGTAATTTTTCTTTCCTGCAGAGGACATTAGGCATTTTCAAATTATTGAATTGAAGCACAATATATCAGAAAAAGCACTGGTTTGGGAATCAGAAAACTTTGTTGCATCCCAATTACCAAGCAAAGAAGACATTTGACAAATCACATCATCTCTGTGGACATCTCCCAAGTATCATAAAAAACCTCTGTAAAATGGGTCAACTGAACTAGATTGATGTTTCTTAATGAAAACAAGAATTTGCATACTGGCAGAATATGAAAATTCTCTATTAAATACGATTCAATCTTAATACTTTAGACTCCAAGAAGAAGATCTAGGATGAAGAAGAAAAGATCTATGAGAGAGAAGGAATTAAAATTTAGAATGGTATAGAAAAATGAGCATTGAATGTACAGTCAAAGGACCTAAGATTATATTCTAATTTTGACATTTAATAGCTAGGCCATATTGGGCAAATCATTTATCTTCACTGGTCCTTAGTTTCCTGATCTATAAAAATGACAGGACTGGAATAGATGTCCTCTAAAATTCTGTCTAGCTCCATAATTTTGAACGATGACTCTAAATTCTCACCACATTGAAGTTTCACACTTTTCCCCTTCTTCAAGCAACCCCAACATTTTACTTCTACCTTCTCATCTGAGAAACTTATTTCAAGTGAAAAATCTGAAGCCATTTTCCAAGACTTCCCTGTGACCTCTCCTCTTTAACTCATTCAGATATCTTATACTACTATCTATTACTTTATCCCTCTCACATGAAAAGTTAACACTTCTCCTTTGTCAAGGCAAAACTCTACATGTAGAAATGATCCCATTCCATCCCATCTTTTCCAGCAGATTGCCCCTTCCAACATCTTCATTTCTCACTAACATTCAATTTATCCTTGCTCATTAGGTGCTTCCCTAATACAATCATGTTCATGTCTCCCCCATCCTCAAAAAAGCTTAATTGAACTGTCCTTGAGAGCTATCATTCTGAATCTCTCAATCATATCATTTCTAAACTCCTTAGCAAGTCCATCAATAATCAATATTTTCACTTCCTTTCCTCTTACTTTCTTCTTAACTCTGAAATGTAGCTTCCTACATCATCATTCAAATAGAAATGCTATTTCTCTAATTGCACATGTTTAACATATGTTGAATTACTTGCTATCTAGGAGAAAGGGAAGGAAAACATCTGGAACACAAAGTTATGCAAGAGTAAATGCTGAAAATTATCTATGCATGTATTTTGAAAATAAAAAGTCTTTAAAAATGCTATTTCTCTCTCTCTCTCTCTCTCTCTCTCTCTCTCTCTTTTTTGGGGGGTGGTGAGGCAATTGGGGTTAAGTGACTTGCCCAAGGTCATACAGCTAGAAAGTGGTAAGTTTCTGAGGCCAGAGTTGAACTCAGGTCCTCCTGACTTCAGGGCTGGTGCTCTATCCTCTGACATCTAGGTGTTCCTAGAAATGTTATTTCTCAATCTGCATTGTTCTTGACCTCTCTACAGCCTTTTATGTTGTCAATGCCCTCTCCTTGATAAGCTTTTCAAGACACTAATCTCTTCTGGTTCTTCTCCTGTTTGTAAGATACCTCCTTTTCAGTTTCCTTTGCCAGATATTCACGGAAGCCATGCCACTAACTCTGGGTGTCTCCCCTGCAAACAGTCTCTATCTTTGACTCTCTTTTCATCTTACTTGTTGGCTTCTTTGCTTTCAATTATCAACTCTTGTTGCCTTCTTTGGTTTCAATTAGCATCTCTATGTAGATGATTCTTAGATATAAATTTCCAACTAATCTCGCTATTGATCTTTAATCTCCAGCTCCCCATTGAACATCTAAAACTAAATTCCCCATAGGTATTTTAACCTTAACATGTCCAAAACTGAAAAACTAATTGCAACATTACATAATGTTTGCAAAAACACGAAAAGGCACCTTACAAAATACCTTGTATGATACAAATATTATCTTGATACTTAAACTGGGAAGAATCAAAATAGTGACTATTATAGAATATTCTTAATGAGTAAAAAAAAATTAAGTAAAGTGCTATCAAAGAAGTCACAGAAAAATGTCAATGACATTAGAGTGTATGACCAAGTTGAATTTATATCAAGAATGAAAGCTTTTGTATTTTTATCTGTAAACAATTTCATCAATGAAAAAGAGAAAAAACAGATCAATCAATTGGGTATGCAACTAAGAAACTAAAAAATCAACTAAAAACTCAAATACTAAAAAAAAAAAATTTCTAAAAATCTAAAAATATAACAAAATTGAAAGCAAAAAACCCTAGTGAATTAATAAATTACTCTAAGAATTGTGCTCATACTATTTTATTATACCATTATTGTTTATCTTATGTATTCATTTATCAAGGTCAAACTAGGTTAGAGATATCTATCTTTTGGTTGCAATTGGGCAAATGTAAATATTTTATTTTGTATGTAATGTAAATATTCAATTTATATTAGGAATAGAATTTAACTAATTTAAACAGACTAAAGTTCTTACCTTAGATCTTTCTCACAGAAACTGAATAAATGTGGCTAGTTGACCCCGTGGGTTTTTTTTTTAAATCGATAACATTAATTACTGATTAATAATATAATTGAAAACAGTAATAGTTGATAACATCCCCCTCTCTTCCCACATATGATTTGTGTATAAAATCTCTACATTTCCTGAAACAGAATTTTCAGTTTGCAAACTGTATTTCTTACTCTGTAAGTGACTAAAAGTACTCATTTATCTCTTTAAAAATCCATCTGTAGGTCTGCTTTGTGCAGCTCCATCTATACACAGTTTAGAGACCAAAAGAGTAAAGTTCTGCTAACAATAGTTTTCAAGCAGTCTTGTGTTTTTAAGTTTGCACTTTATAAATAATCAGTCACCACACTCAGCCTCAATGGGATCTAATTTCCAGTTAAACACTAGGGCTATTGAATTAAATTCCTAAGATCATTTAGGATGTAGACCTAGCAGGGCCTTAGGAGGGCATAGTCAACTCTTCTAGTTTTATTCATAAGAAAATTGCCATCTCAATTCTCTTTATTGATTTGCTCCAGGTTATACAAAACTACTTAATAAATAGCAAAGACAAAGATTTAGACTTCTAATCCAAATCTAGTTAGGAGGCTGCCTATGAAACACAGGTAAGACCTTATTGATCTGAAAAAAAATTAATTTAACAACCCTCTAATTATCCATATTTGTTTAATGTTATTTTTATCTTGGTTTTCACATCTTGATTTGTCTTTTACCATCTCAACTAGTCACATTTCACTTTTTCCCCCTTTTCTTCGACACTTCATTTTCTAGACTGTTAAGGGAACCCTTGAGTCCCATCAATCTGATCTTTTAAGAAATCTGTTCTGCCCTAAAACTGCCCTAAAACACCCCTTTAGAGAGGAAGGAAGGAAACAACCTGGGGGAGCAGGCTAAAATTTTTTTCCTTTCTATTAAGGTAGTGTGCTTTTATCTTTAATCGTGGACTTCCAATTGAATCTTCCATAATGGATAGATTAATAGAATGACTTGTATTCCCTCATAAAATGCCAGAGCCATAAAGGTGGGAATTTATGATCAGTCAGGAACTCAGATTTTTAAGAAAAAAAGAAAGGTATTATGCTAAAGTGTGGGTTTTGGGGTGAGGGACTGTGGGTTCAGATCGTAATTCAGTCACTATTTGTGATCTTGAACAAGTCAGTATCTAAAGGAACTCAGTTTCTTCAATTGTAAAATAAGGGGTTTGGACTAGATGATCTCTTAGATTAATTTCAGATCTCAATTTATGATCTTATAAGACAAGTAAGTGCGAGCTTAAAAAATTGTAAGACTTGGTCAAGAACGGTAACCGGTACTGGGTATATTGGGCCTCTTAAACTATATATAAAGATTACTATATTATGAAACCCTATAAAATTATATTTATGCTTTTTTCTTTCAAACAGCTACCAGTGATTTGAGGAGCTAAAGAGAGGCCGGTGCAATCAAGTAACACATAAAGAGCTATATGTAATTGGTCTAACCACGAATAAAAGTCTTCCCCAGGTTTTCCTAACCGGGAAGGACATCAGTAATCGGGGTGGGGCAGCCTATGGGAAGCTCTGAAAAAGACTCGGGAAAGAGAGGTCTCGGGATCCGCCCGGGGCTCCCAAGAAGTCGAGGATCACTCACCGTTCGCCACTAAATTCTTGCCTTTCCTGGCTAGCGTCTGCTGGACTTGTTGCTGAATTCTGAGAGTTTTAACAGACTGGTCAGTGTGGCTACTGCTCCCAACCAATTTTAGCCTGGCTTCGGAAGGCAGAGCCAGACTGGAGCTGTCCAGCTGCTCTAAGATTTGCTGGCCCAACACAGTTCTGATGTAGCCACATTCCTCAGGTAAGCTGGGGGCTGCCATGATCATAAGAAAGCAGTGTTGGGGGCGGTGAGTCGAGTGCCTACCGCAAAGGTCTGTTCCCCTTCCTGTAGCGGCGAAACCTGGGAGAAAAGAGGCAGTCTGAAGTAGTCCTGGGCGGTAGCTGACTATAATGCCAGCAGGTCTCCGCCCCTGGGCCACGCCTCCGCGGCTTTGGGCCTCTCTAGCTGCTTTCTCCTCCCATCTGAAAAAGACTCTTCCTGCCTCCCTCTCTCCCTCTCTTTCCCTTTCCCTTCCTCTCTCTCCCTCTTCCTCCTCCCCCCTCAACTACCCCCTCCTCTTTACTTTTCCTCCCTCCTCTCCTCCTCCCTCCTCCCCTCCCGCTTTCTCTTTGATTCTTGAAAACACTGAACAACAAGTAGCCAGATGAACTCTACTAGGACCTGGAGAGCTACTTTGCACCTGCGCTCTGGAAAACCAAACCAAACCAAATCAGTAAGATATTATCAACAGAGTTTAGATAATCCCAGTGAAAGATCAGAAAATTATATGACCTGTATGTTAAAGAGAAATGACAGAATGGAGCTAAATAAGCTAATAAAATGACATTTGTGAGACAAATGGCCAGAATCCAAAATAATTTTTCTTATGCTGAATTAACGAAAGGCTTTGTAATTTTCTCCTTTTTTTTTCACAGATGCTCACACAAACATGTTCTTCCTCATCCAGAGTTTCTATTTGCCTTTCAAATGCACAAACTGTACCCAGAACACTTTTGCTCACCCACTCTCTCCCTTAAAAACAAAAAAGATACTGGCATATGAAAAGAGTTTGAATTAGTGGCAAATTTTATTTCCATTATGTTAACATTTGCTATGTGGGTATCTCTGGAAAAAATACTGTTTGCTTTTCAATATACTATTAGTATATTTATTATAATTTAATTCAATTAAAGGAATATTTTATAAGTGCCTACTTTATGCTTATAGTGACCTACTGAGAACCATACAAAGCATGCTAAACAGATAACTTATCCTTTAGAAATATAAAAAAATTTTTTTGGAGAGAAAAGGTCTCTGACTAAAGGACTACAACTCTGGGCTCATATAGTGAACAATCTGGAGAAAACTGGCCGAAGAAGTAGACCCAAGCCTTTCTTAAAATCTCTGATTCATTACATTTTCACTCCAGAGTAGACCTCAGGAGGAAATTTCTAAAACAAAGCTTAAATTAGTTTTGGCAAGTCTGAAGTGAAAAAAACCAAAATTCCAAGCATGTTTCTTGGGGTATAGGGATGAAATTAAAAGTAGGTATTCTTTCTCCCCCAGCTCACCTTTACCTTTTTGGATTGCGTCAAAAAAAAAGAATAAAGAGATTGCTTCAGTCTGGCAGTTTTAAAAATGCATTCTGAATACAAAACCAATGGAAAAGACTACTTAGCAAAGGAACACAAAATGTCTTTTCCATGAATCAGATTCTCAAAATCTCCCACATAGTTGTCTCCATTTTAGATGATCTGGACATGTTCAAAGTGAAGCCCTGTTACACACAGAAGATCAACGATTATTATTTATTTCTTCAAAGAAAAACTCAAGACATTTATTCATATATAGAAAAATAGCTAAAACATAATCCAGTAATTCATGATCTGTCCAAGTAGATTGATTCTTAAAACATTAAAAGATGAACCGACCAAGTGTTACTGTTGGACAGAAATTTCCCCTTCACCTCAACAAAACACAATCTGAAGTAACTCACTCAAGGTCCATATCTTATTTTTTGAATTGAAATATTTCAGAGGTCATCTCCTGAAGGACAATCCATACTGTGACCCTGAATTCAAACTTAAAAGATTGCCATTGAGGCTAGTATGGAAACAAAACTCTCCTTCCTCCTACCTTCCCTCTTTAAGGTTAGAGCTACTGTGAAATATTAGGACAGTACTTTAGTCTACAATCTTTAGTCTAATCTGAATGAGAAACCTTAATAGTGTTTTTTCAATTTTGAGGAAACAATGCTCTGTGCTGAAATTTTTAAACTTCCTTCTTATTTAAAGCCTTTTTCTAAAGAGAGAGACCTATTCAGTTCACAAAATAATCTTCTCTGAAATTTGATTAGGTTAATGATCAGAATAAGACCAAGAACATCTTTAGATGAATTCAATTAAGAGAAACATCTCTTGAGTTTACCTTTAACAAAGTTGAAAGGGTAATCTGTTTTTAAAACTTTTTTGTTTTTATTAACTTAACAAAAACCAAATAAAGCGAGCATTTCCATATACATTGCAGAATGGGAGTGAATAGTATATGAAACTGCATATATCTTATGCAGAGATAATTTTTCTTTTTAAGTATACAAAGTCAATATGTAACTTTCAAGCTGTCATCTATTACCTCTATAGCTTTTCTTTTCCATTCTCTTCTATTCTGTTTTCCTGCCTTCTATTTTTTTCTCTTTTCTCTCTTCTCTCCTCTCCCTTTCTCTCTTTCTTGAGTGGATGCAAGGCTACATTACATAGATATAGATACATATATGTATATATGTGCATGTATGTATGTATTTATAGACTAACACATAGATAGTCAAGCAAAACAGATTTCCACAATTTTCATGTTCAGAAATTTATGTCTCATTCTGCATCTTGAATAAGATAGGAATTCAGGAGATAGGTTTCATGCTTCATTACTGATAACCAATTACCAGAAGGTAGTTGATTATTCCATTGTGAAAAGGATGTTCTTAGGAGGGTGTTTAAAGAGGCACTGGATTTTTTTTTAAGGAAAATAATTCTTCAAGACTTGTCAACATTAATTTACCATAATTCCATCTTAAGCAAAAAACTCGTGCTTTAAAAAATTTCAACTCTGAAATCTGATCTTTATTTATCAGTTATTTCTGACAGATTTGTGCCAAATAAACAGAATACTGAGAGTTTTTTTTACATTGTAACAAAATATGCATTTCATGATTGCTGTTAGGCGCTCAGGGAAAATCAGAGGCTAACCAAAACAATACATGTTGGAGTTCCCATGTTTAAGAAGCCATAATTACTGTCCGTGGGGGAAAAAAAAATGAGAAATCTCCTGCCCCACCAATAGGAAAGTCTAAGGAGAGTTGTTGGAATCCCAAACCACACACTTAGAAAGAAGTTGCGTGCATAGAGCACGCATAAATTATTTTTCCTTTTAATGTCTGAATGGGAGGCTCTTCAACACTATTTCCCCTCACAGATGAGAGAATAAGGCAATCACATTGGGATGAAGCAGAAACATCTAGTTGGGGATATCCTTCAGGTGATAAGTGAAAGAGGTCTTGGTCCAGGTATACTTTATAGAATGTCCACTCTTAGAGATGCTTACAATTGAAGTATGTACACTCTTACTCACTCTCTAGGGGAAAAAAAAATTACATCCATTGTTTCTTAAAAAGGCCTCATTTCTAAAATATATAGACTAAATGGACTAAAATATATAGACTATAATGGACTAAAATTTGTAAGAATACAAACCATACCCCAATTAATACATGGTTAAAGAATGTGAACAGACAATTTTTAGACAGACATTTTTTAGATGAAAAAATTAAAACCATTTCTAGTAACATGAAAAATGCTCTAAATCACTATTGAGTAGAGAAATACAAATTAAGACAACTCTGAGATACCACTTCACACCTCTTAGATTGGCTAAGATGACAGAAAAAGATAATGATAAATGTTGTTCCAATTTTCCCAATTTTTATCAAATACTGAAATCTTATCCCAAAATCTGGAATCTTTGGGTTTGTCAAATATGAGATTGCTATGGTTATTGACCATTTTATCCTGTGAACCTAACCTATTCCACTGATCAACTAGATTATTTCTTAGCCAGTACCAAATGGTTTTGATGACTGCTGCTTTATAATATAATTTTAGATCTGATACAGTTAGGCAACCTTGATATGCAATTTTTTTCATTAATTTCCTTGAAATTCTTGATCTTTTGTTTTTCCAGATGAATTTTGCTGTCATTTTTTCTAGGTCAGTAAAGTAGTTTCTTGGGATTGGCATAGCACTGAGTAAATAGATTAGTTTAAGTAGTATCTTTATTATATTTGCTCAACCTATCTAAGAGTACTTGATATTTTTCAAGTTGTTTAGATCTGACTTTATTTGTGTGGAAAGTGTTGTGTAGTTTTGCTCATATAGTTCCTGACTTTCTCTTGGCAGATTCCCAAATATTTTATACTACTGACAGTTATTTTAAGTGGAATTTCTCTTTTTTTTTTTTTTTTTTTTTGCTATTAGATTTTGTTAGTGATGTATAAAAATGCTGATAATTTATGTGGATTTATTTTGTATTCTACAACTTTGGTAAAGTTGTAGATTATTTCTAATAGTTTTTTAGTTGATTTTCTAGGGTTCTTTAAGTATGCCATCATATCATCTGCAAAGAGTATAATTTGGTTTCCTCATTACCTACTGTTAATTCCTTTAATCTCTTTTTCTTCTCTTATTGCCAAAGCTAGCGTTTCTAATACAATATTGAATAGTAATGGTGATAGTGGGCCCCTTATTTCACCCCTGATCTTATTGGCAATGGTTCCAGTTTATCCCTATTACATATGATGCTTGCTGATGCTTTTAAATAGATGCTACTGACTATTTTAAGGAAAAAATCCATTTATTTCTATATTCCCTAGTGTTTTTTAATAGGAATGGATGTTGGATTTTATAAAATTATTTTTCTGCATCTATTAATATAATCATATGGTTTTTGTTAGTTTGGTTATTAATATAATCAATTATGCTAGTAGTTTTCCTAATATTGAAACAGCCCTGTATTCCTAGTATAAATTCTACATGGTCATGTGTATTATCCTGGGAATGACTTTCTGTAATCTCTTTGCTAATATTTTATTTAAAAGTTTTGTATCAATATTCATTAGAGAAATTGGTCTATATTATTCTCTCTGTTTTCATCTACCTGGTTTAGATATCAGTATCATGTCAGTACCATCATAAAAGGAGTTTGGTAGGAGTCCTTCTTTCCCTATTTTTTCCCTATATTTTATATAGTTTTGGAGTTGATTGTTCATTAAATGTTTGGTAGAATTCACATGTAAATCTATCTGGACCTGGAGATTTTTTCTTAGGAAGTTGATTTATTAATCAACTGCATGTTCTATTTCTTTTTCTAAAATGGGACTATTTAAATAATTATTTCCTCTTCTGTTAATCTGGGCAGTGTATATTTTGTAGGTATTCCTCAATTTGACTTAGATTACCAAATTTATTGGCATAAAGTTGGACAAAATAACTCCTAACTATTGCTCTAATTTCCTCTTCATTGGCGGAAAGTTCTCCCTTTTCATTTTTGAGACTAACAATTTGATTTTCCTTTTTTCTAATCAAATTAACTAAAAGGTTATCTATGTTGTTGGTTTTTTCATAAAATCAACTCTTAGAACTTGCACACACATATTGTATCTAGGATATACTATAACATATTTAACATGTATAAGACTGCCTGCCATCTAGGGGAGGGAGTGGAGGGAAGAAAGGGAAAAGTCGAAACAGAAGTAAGTGCAAGGGATAATGTTGTAAAAAAATTACCCATGCATATGTTCTGTCAATAAAAAGTTATAATTAAAAAAACCCAACTCAGTTTTATTTATTAATTCAATAGTTTTTTTTTTTTTACTTTCAGTTTTATTAATCTCTCCTTTTATTTGTAGAATTTCAAGTTTGGTATTTGATTGGGGGAGGAGGGGTGTTAATTTCTTCTTTTTCCAGCTTTTTAAGATGCAAGCCCAGTTCACTGATCTTCTCTTTCTCTATTTTATGCAAGTAAGCATCTAGAAATATAAAATTTCCCCCATTACAGTTTTGGCTGCATCCCACAAATTTTGTTATGTTGTCTCATTATTGTCATTCTCTTGGATGAAATTATTAATTGTGCCTATGATTTGCTGTTTCACCCACTGATTCTTTAGGATGAGATTATTTAGTTTCCAATTACTTTTTGGTCTATTTTACCCTGGCCTTCTATTGAATGTAATTTTCAATGCACTGTGATCTGAAAAAAAAATATTTATTATTTCTGCCTTTCTGCATTTGATTTTGAGGTCTTTATGTCTTAATATATGGTCAATTTTTATATAGCTTTTATGAACTCCTGAGAATAAAGTGTACTCCTTTCTGTCTCCATTTAATTGTCTCCAAAGATACCTTACTTTTCTAGTATTATGTTTATTTCTTTAACTTCTTTCCTATTTATTTTGTGGTTCAATTTATCTAGTTCTGAGAGAGCAAGACTGATATCTACCACTGTTATAAATTTGCTGTCTATTTCTTCTTGCAGCTCTCTTAACTCCTCCTTTAGGAATTTAGATGCTATACCACTTGGTGCATATATGTTTAGTATTGATATTGATTCATTATCTATGCTACCCTTTAGCAAGATGTAGTTTCCTTCTTTATCTCTTTTAATTAGATCAATTTTTACTTTTGCTTGATCTGAGATCAGGATGGCTACCCCTGCTTTTTTTTTTTTAACTTCATCAGAAGCATACTCATTTCTTCTCCAGCCTTTTATTTTTACTCTGCATGTATCACTTTGCTTTAAATGTGTTTCTTGTAAACAAAATATTGTAAGTTTCTGGCTTTTAATCCAGTCTGCAATCTGCTTCTGCTTTATGGAAGAGTTCACACTATTCACATTTACAGTTAAAACTACTAATTCTATATTTCCTGCCATCTTATTAACCCCAAATTATACTTTTCTCTTTCCTTTTCCCCTTTCCCTCCTTTCTAGTAATTTACTTATGTGCATCACTTGCCTCAAGTAGCCCTCCACTTTTAGAGCTCCTCTCCATTTCTCATACCTTTCCCCTACTATTTATTTTTTCCCTTCTATTAGCCCACTCCCCTTTCCTTTTCCCCTTTCCCCTCCCACTTTTCTATAAGGCGAGAGAAATTTCTCTGTGAAATATGGATTTTTTTCCCTTTTACAAATTCTGTTTTTTAAGGAGTTATTTTCTTTTTCCATTTCACAATTCTGTTTTTCAAGGAATTGTTTTCTTTTTCCATTTTGTCAACTTTATTTTTAAGGAGTTATATGCTTAGTCTATTTGTAATGAATTTTCTTCAGATAATTTCTGTGTTTCCTTTTTCAAACCCTCTTATAACGTTCTCATTTACTTTCTTCATTTTTCTCCCAGTTCCCTTTTAAGATCTTTTATAATTTCTACTAGGAGAGCTTTGAATGATGGGGACCAATTATATTACCCTTTGGGGCTTCATCTGGAGATGATCTGCTTTTAGTGTCTTCAGGATTTGAAATCTATTCTTCTCTTTCACTATAAAAACTATGTATGGTCAGAGTTCTTTTTGCTTTTTTACTCATTTTTTTTTAAAGGTGAGATCTGCTTTTAGGGCAAGGGAGATTGTCCACGCTTCCTCTACAAGCCACAGGGCAAGTGCTGATTTACTTCATGTGCTGGGTGGGCATGGCCAGGGCTCATGGAATTCTGGCTTTTGGGGGTTACCTTTTGTGTTTGTATTAGATGTTTTATAACTTCTCTAGTGATCTACTGGATTGTATCTAGGGCAGAGCAGTCAACACTGCTGTTGGTTCCTCTCCATAGATTCTCCAGGGCATAGAGCATGCACCACCCTGTTCTGTGCTCTGCCTGCTTGCACTTGGCCTGTCTTCTTATCTGCCTCAATGAAACAGACTTTTCCTGGAGAACTTTGAAATTCTTCTGCTGGTAATTTGGTACACTCGCAATATTTGTGGATTCTGCCAGTCCAGAAGTAATTCAGAGGCTGGATTTGCTGATTAGTCTGAAAGTTATGGGAGAAGGTCAGAAGAAAACATATATCCTCTTCATCATCTTGGCTGTGCCCCTCTTGCCTGTCAACTTTAGGGGGGAAAATGAAAGAAATAAAAGTCAAATGAAGTTTATTAACAAATTTTATTAAAAATATTTGATAAGTATTATATTTCCCTAAGGACAAAAGACACTTACTAAAAACAAACAAAAAACCCATCTCATTTTTATATCCTTTCTAATTTTTTTCAACACTACACTTGAGCCAACAAGAAAAAAGACAAACATGGTAGAAGTGCAAGGAGATTGTGCTTATAGACAGTGTTTTGGCAGAAATGGAAACTTTCCTTGGGAAAGGCTGGCAGTTTTAGGATAAATGGAAAAGATATCTAGGATGATGATTTTTTAAATAATCATGGACCAGGAGAAGGGAAAGGGACCTGTATGTGCACGAATGTTTGTGGCAGCCCTTTTTGTAGTGGCTAGAAACTGGAAACTGAATGGATGTCCATCAGTTGGAGAATGGCTGAATAAATTGTGGTATATGAAAATTATGGAATATTACTGTTCTGTAAGAAATGACCAACAGGATGATTTCAGAAAGGCCTGGAGAGACTTACACGAACTGATGCTAAGTGAAATGAGCAGGACCAGGAGATCATTATATACTTCAACAACAATACTAGATGATGACCAGTCCTGATGGATCAGGCCATCCTCAGCAACGAGATCAACCAAATCATTTCTAATGGAGCAGTAATGAACTGAACTAGCTATACCCAGAAAAAGAACTCTGGGAGATGACTAAAAACCATTACATTGAATTCCCAGTCCCTATATTTATGCACACCTGCATCTTTGATTTCCTTCACAAGCTAATTGTACAATAATTCAGAGTCTGATTCTTTTTGTACAGCAAAATAATGTTTTGGTCATGTATACTTATTGTGTATCTAAGTTATATTTTAATATATTTAACATCTACTGGTCATCCTGCCATTTAGGGGAGGGGGTGGGGGGGGGTAAGAGGTGAAAAATTGGAACAAGAGGTTTGGCAATTGTTAATGCTGTAAAGTTACCCATGTATATATCCTGTAAATTAAAGGCTATTAAATAAAAAAAAAATAATAATAATCATGGACCAGGGACATCTAGGTGGCACAGTGGATAGACCAGTCCTGAAGTCAGGAGGACCTGAGTTCAAATCTAGCCTCAGACACTTAACACTTCTTAGCTGTGTGACCCTGGGCAAGTCACTTAATTAACTGTCTAAGCAATCAATCAGTAAATAACTAAATAGCTTAATAAGTAAATAAATAAATAGATGGATAAATAAATAAATATGGGCCACAGTGTGATGATTAAGGAAAAAGTTCAATATTTTCCATTGTCATCTAGAAATTGTATGTGACCTTTTGGTTAGTAAGTATGCAAAAAAAAAAAATTCAGCTGTGGTATAATACTTTGTCCACATTTTTAAAATGAGGAATAAATAAATACATGACTTCCCAGTTTCATAAGAGAATTTGTGCAAGTCCATTTCCAATGGAAGCCCAGTGATTTCTATTATTGCATAGGATAAAAGTTCATAGGATAAATGTTCATCTTTGTTCCCTTACCTGAGGCTTTTAAAAAGAAACTTAGAAAAAAGGGAGAAGGTGAAGAAAAGAAGTGAAGAAGAGAAGAGACACAGTACACATTTTATATTTTTATGACTTCAAGAAAAATGAATAAATGCAGAGTAATTACTGCAGAGTATTGAGTTAACACTGTTTATGTACCTGTCACATCTGCTTCTCCAGCAATGTAGACCTCGTGTGGTAAAGTGGAGTGAATACAAGTAAACAGATTTGACAATGACAGTTGAAAAGACAAGAGCCCTAACTGGTCAAGTTCTGAAATCCATTAAAAAAAAAATTTACCCATTGACCCCCATACAAGTTAGCTTCAGAAATCAAAGTCACTTACTCTAGAACTCAGAGAATCAATTCTTAAGAGCCATATTCTTTAAAGGCAAAGTTAGATTACATTCTCTAATGTTTCAGTCTTTTACAAGCCAAATACATGTATACAAGTTCTTAGTATTTCAAAGAAGCAATCATGTAAAGTCATTGTTTCATGTGATACTGTATCAATCAAGTAGCTTAAAAATTAAGGCTAGATAAACAGATCAGAGACTTCTATTCTATATAGAATATATACATCTGACCATGCATTTGCATATATATATATATATATACACTGTGTGGATTATATAGGACTGAACTGCAAAGCCCAATTGAGTAGTCACCCTTTTTGTTTTTTTATTAAAGTTGTTTATTTTTGAAACATATGCATACGTAATTTTTAACATTCATATTTGCAAAACCTTGTGTTCCAAATTTTTTCCTTCCCTTTCCCCTCCCTCAGACATTAAATAATTCAATATTTTAAACATGTGCAATGCTTCTGTACATATTTCCACAATTATCAAGGTACACAAGAAAAATCAGATTAAAAAGGAAAAAAATGAGAAAGAAAACAAAATGCAAGCAAACAACAATTAAAAAAGGTGAAAATACTATGTTGTGATCCGCACTTGGTCCCCACAGTCTTTTCTCTGGGTACAGAAGTCTCTCTTCATCACAAGACCATTGGAATTGACCTGAATCAGTAGGTACACATTTTTCTGGTTATTTGATTTATTTGAGAGTATACAATGCCAGAAATTTTAAAATTATTTTAGCTTTAATTATGTTATTCATGAAATGGAGCTGCTTTAGTTTTCTCTCAAAGATGACAAGGGCAAAGATGACAAGATGTGTGTGTGTGTGTAATTTAAAAAAGAATAAAATTATCTTCTATTTGGAATAAATGGTTTTTACCAATTAAAAAAATAAGATGGAGAAAAATTCACAAATATTTATACTCTTCAATGTAGATGAGATGTATTTATCCATAAATCAAAAATGGCTAGCAGAATGGATTAAAAATCATAACCCAACACCATGTTATATACAAGAAACCCATTTAAGAATGAAAGATATACATAGAGTTAAAATGAAAGATTAGTGTAGAATTTGTTATGCTTCAACTGATGCAAAAAAGGCAGGGGTAGCACTCATGACAGACAAAATTAAGCTAAAATAGACTTAATTAAAGGAGATGAACAGGATAACTCTATTTTGATAAAAATGTACCATAGACAAAGAAGTAATATGAATGCCAAGGTAAATACTATAGCATCTAAATTTTTAAAAGTTAAATAAATTATAGGTAGAGAAAGATAATAGTAATACAGTAGTGTCAGACTTCAACCTTTTCCTCTCAGAAGGAAATAAGTCTATCAAAAAAATAAGAAAGAAGTCAAGAAGTGAATAAAATTTTAGATAAATTAAACATTATAGCTATTTTGAGAGAATTGAATGGTAATGGAAAGGAATATGTCATTTTCTCAATAGTTAAAGGTACCTTTACAAAGATTGACCATATATTAGGACAAGAACACTTTATGGTTATAAGCAGAAACATTAAAAGTATCTTTTTAGTCATTATCCAAGAAAAAATTATTTTTAGTAAGGGCCATGAAAACATATTAAAAATAATTAGAGATTAAACATCTTAAAGAATGAGTGGGTTAGCAAAAAAATCCTAGAAACAATAATTTCATTAAAAAGAATGATAATAATGAGAAAACATATCAAAACTTATGATTCAGCAAAAGCAATAATCAGAGGAAAATTTATATCTCTAAATACTGACATCAAAAATATAGAGAAGAGATACCACTACACACCTGTCAGATTGGCTAGAATGACAGGGAAAGATAACACGGAATGTTGGAGGGGATGTGGGAAAACAGGGACACTGATACATTATTGGTGGAATTGTGAACACATCCAGCCATTCTGGAGAGCAATTTGGAACTATACTCAAAAAGTTATCAAACTGTGCATACATACCCTTTGATCCAGCAGTGCTACTAGTAGGCTTATACCCCAAAGATATACTAAAGAAGGGAAAGGGACCTGTATGTGCCAAAATGTTTGTGGCATCCCTGTTTGTAGTGGCTAGAAGCTGGAAAATGAATGGATGCCCATCAATTAGAGAATGGTTGAGTAAATTGTGGTATATGAATGTTATGGAATATTATTGTTCTGTAAGAACGACCAGCAGGATGAATACAGAGAGGCTTGGAGAGACTTACATGAACTGATGCTGAGTGAAATGAGCAGAACCAGGAGATCATTATATACCTCAACAACGATACTGTATGAGGATGTATTCTGATGGAAGTGGATTTCTTCGACAAAGAGAAGATCTAGCTCAGTTTCAATTGATCAAGGATGGACAGAAGCAGCTACACCCAAAGAAAGAACACTAAGAAATGAATGTAAACAGCTTGCATTTTTGTTCTTCTTCCCAGGTTATTTATACCTTCTAAATCCAATTCTCCCTGAGCAACAAGAGAACTGTTCGGTTCTGCACATATATTGTATCTAAGATCCACTGTAACCTATTTAACATGTATAGGACTGCTTGCCATCTGGGGGAGGGAGTGGAGGGAAGGAGGGGAAAAATCAGAACAGAAGTGAGTGCCAGGGATAATGTTGTTAAAAATTACTCTGGCATGGGTTCTGTCAATAAAAAGTTATTTTAAAAAATAGAGAAAAAGTAGACCAATGAATTGGGAATGCAAATAAAAAAATAGAAAAGAACAAATTAAAAAATCCCAAAACACTAAATTGGAAATCCTAAAAATTAAAGGTGAGTTTATTAAAATTGACTACATATTTTTAAAACTTTTGAATTGATAAAAAAACTAAAAGTTAATTTTATGAAAAACCAATAAAATTGATTAACCATTCACTAATTTGATTTTAAAAAGAAAACCAAATCATTATAAATATATCATTAATAAAGATGAAATTAAAGCAATTATGAAGATTTTTTTTTGCCCAATAAGTCTAGGAACTATATGAACAAAAATATTATTCTTTTTTTATTTAAAATTTTTTTTATTATTATAACTTTTTATTGACAGAACATATGCACGAGTAATTTTTTACAACATTATCCCTTGCACTCACTTCTGTTCTGACTTTTCCCTTCTCTCCTTCCACTCCCTCCCCTAGATGGCAGGCAGTCTTATACATGTTAAATATAGTATATCCTAGATACAATTTATGTGTGCAGAACCATACAGTTCTCTTGTCACACAAGAAGAATTGAATTCAGAAGGTAAAAATAATCTGGGAAGAAAAACAAAAATGAAAGTAGTCCACATTCATTTCCCAGTGTTCCTTCTCTGGGTGTAGCTGATTCTGTCCATCATTGATCAATTGGAACTGAATTAGATGTTCCCTTTGTCGAAAATATCCACTTCCATCAGAATACATTCTCATACAGTATTGTTGTTGTAATGATCTCCTGGTTCTGCTCATTTCACTCAGCATCAGTTCATGTAAGTCTTCCAAGCCTCTATGTATTCATCCTGCTGGTCATTTATATGAACAAAATTATAAACAATGTTTTATAAAAATAAAACCAGATTTAAGTAATTGGACAAATATTAATTGTTCATGCATAGGGATGCTAAATATAATAGAATAAATATAATAGAAAACTTTTATCTAAACTAGTTTATATATTTAATGTTCCAGTTAAACTGCTATTTTTTTCACTAAATTAGAAAAAATAGTAACAAATTTCAGTTGGAAGAAAAAATTAAGACTGCCAAAGGAATTAATAAAAGTTATAAAAGTAGGTTTTGCAACAGCAGACTTTAGACTATATTGTAAGACTGTAATGATCAAAACTATCTAGTTCTGACTAAGAAATAGAAAGATAGATTAGTGAAAGAGAATAGATATATAATTTACAGCAACAAATAAATATTGTAATCTTGTATATCAAATACAAGGCGTAAGTTTGTAACTTTTGTAAAGTCTTAAGTTTGGGGAAAAAGGATTCATTATTTGGTAACAATTGCTGAGAAAACAGGAAAGCAGTTTGGCAGAAATTGGATATAGATCAATATCTTATACCATTTACCTAGATAAAATCAAAATAAATACATGACCTAGATATCAAGAGAGACTATAAGAAAATTTGAAGAACAGGGAATATATTACCTATTAAATTTATGAATAGGTAAACAATTTACTAATAAACAAAAGATGGAGAGCAATGTGAAGTATAAAATAGATTAATTTTGATTAAATAAAATTAAAAAGTTTTTGTACAAATAAAACCAATCTAGCCAAAAGCACAAGGAAAATTGTAAAGGGCTGAAACTCTGAATAGGTGCACTGGAATCAGACAACGGATTATTTAAGGCTAATTACCTATTGGATAATACTCGATTAGCATATCCTTGGAAAATGGCCCTTCTCACTATTCCTTGCTGGCTCACTCTTTTGGCATATAGAGATAATCGTAGGAAGGATTAGGGGGTGGAGTAAGACAAGCCAGAGTCACTTTGGAGGATGACGAAGAGAAGGGAGGTTGGTCAGTGGAGAGCATGTGGCAGTTTTGTCGATCCCCTTCACTTCTCCCCCTAAAGACCAAGGACTTTTGCTTATCCTGACTCTGGCTGATTCTAAGGCCTCCAGAGAGCTAACCAGGACTTCACATTTTGGCATCCAACATGTGAATCAAGGACCCTAATTTCACTGAAGAAGTCCCACATGACCAGGAAATAGTGAGTATTTTAATAGACAGACAGGGAACTTACTTTGTTAATGGATAAACTAGTAACCTTTTCTAACTGAAATGAGGCAGATATTAGGAAAAGATTCTCCCCCATCCCCAGCTGCACCCCCACCACCACCCCAAGGGGGTACTATAGAAAGCATAATTAAGTTGATTAAGAGACAAGGTTTACTTGTAACTTGGGAGCAGATTGGTGGACTCTTGGATACATTAAAATGCATGTCCTCTTGCTTCTTAAAGGAAGAAGATATAGAGGCAGATAATTGGAAACTAGTAGGAGATCAACTATGTGAATACTACAATGATAAAGGTCCTGATTCAATTTCTAAAGAAACGTTCTATATATACAACATAATACAATTGGCTTTAAAGAATTCTGCAAGTTATAAAAAAAATATAAAAGTTTTAAGAACACACAGATGAGGAAGTGTGAGGAAAAAGAGGAAGACAAAACACAGATAATGGCAATATCGGAAGAGAGCTTGAGGACTTGTGAACTTGAAGGGAGTGGTGATTCTGGCTCTCACAACCCATCTTCAACTCTTCCTACTGAGCAGGTCCTTGATGCACCCCCATCAACTTCACCTTCTGGGATGGAGGAAGGAGGATTAGTGGGAGAGGCAGTGATACCATCAGCACCTCCCCCAAGCAATCACTCCCTCCTATGACTAGATTGCAAAAGGCACTACTTAAATCCACAGAAGAAGGGCAGAATACAGCTGATTTGAGAATAGAAATGTATCCTGTGATTCAACAGTTTAACTCTTCAGGTCAAGAAAATAGAAGATGCACTCCTTTTGATCTAGAAATCCTCAAAGACCTGAAAAATGCTTGCACTCTTTAGGGGGCTACATCATCTTATGTTAAGATATTATTACAGAATTTGGCTTATGAAGTCTTAATCCCAAGTGACTGGAAATCTATAGCAAGGACATGCTTAGAACCTGAACAAAACTTGTTGTGGCTTTCTGAATATAGTGAGCTCTGTAGGATACAAGCCCAATGAAATAGTCAAAGTGGAGTTAATACTCCAATCACCTATGACCAACTAACAGGTATAGGTTCTATGCAGACATTTCTGTACAGATTAATTAACCCATAGCAGTATATGAACAAATTGATTCTGCTGCTATCAAAGCATGGTGTTTTATTCCAGGTAAAATGGACAAGGGAGAGGCCTTCACAAAAAAAAGCACAAGGGCCAAATGAACCCTTTGCTGATTTTGTGGGACATTTGCAGACAGCTGTTATATGAACTATTGGTGAAAATGCAGCAACAGAAATTATGATAAGGCAACTTGCTAAAGAAACTGCTAATGAGGTTTGTAGAAGAATTATACTAGGACTACACAAGGATGCTCCTTTAGAGGAGATCATAAAACGCTGTGCCACAGTGGGCACAAATACCTTTTATAGCCAGGCTATGATGCAGACTTCCCAAGATCTGAACATGGGAAGACAGGGTCCCTTTTGGCAAGGGAATTTCAGAGAGACTTGTCAGTTCTTTCAGTGTGGTAAAGTAGGGCATCTGAAAGCTCAGTGTTGGCATAGAGAGAGAGTAAAAAAACAAAGTGGGAGAACAAGACCAAAAACCCCATTTCCAAAATGCAACAGAGGCTTTCATTGGGCATCAGAATGTAGACTGATTCAGGGAAATGGGATGAGGGGCCCAAGGGAAAAAAATACTTGGGGTATGATAGCAGCCAATGCTACACTCAGAGAGCCTTCAGAAGTTCAATACGCAGGCATGATCTATCAGCCAGGAAGCAACCTGATGGGAGAAAGGGATTACAATTGGGGAGAATAGAATTGTATGCAGCTGGGACAACTGAGATACCCCCTGGAGAGGTGAAATCTGTTCCTCTCCAGCCTATGGATCGCTTGCCTCCAGGCACAGTAAGCTTGACCATGTCACTTCCTGAGAGTGCTTACAAAACTGCTCATCCATACACTGATGTGGAAAACTGGGGAATGTGTAGATAAAATCCCAACCACTAATACAGGTAGACAATGTATGAGTTATCAACCAGGAGAAGTAGTAGCATCAGGTTTACTCATACAGACTCCTAATAATCAACTGGTGATAGTCAATAAGATTCTGACTCCAAGCAACAAAATCCAGGAATATTCTGAACAGCTGTGACAGCTGACTGATCCCTCCCCCATCCCCTGCTCACTATCTATATAAAGCTGAGCCTTATAAAAGATATGAATGGACAGTTTTGCCACAAGGAATGAAAAACAGCCCTACTATGTGTCAAATGTATGTTGCTGCTGCTCTTACTCCAGTAAGAAAAGCATTCCCAAAAGTTATGCTATTACATTACATGGATGACATATTGGGATGTGCACCTGAGGAACAAATGTTAGAAGCATGTCTACAAAAGACCATAGATACACTAAGGAACTGCAACTTGCACATAACTCCAGAAAAAATTCAAAGATATGCTCCTTTTCAATATTTAGGATATGAAGTATATCCTAAGGTACTTACAATACCAAAATTTTCCTTAAGAACAGAGAAGCTAAACACTTTAAATGACTTTCAGAAATTGATCGAAGATACCCAATGGATGCGTTCAAAGTTAGGCTTGACTACCTATCAATTGCAACCATTATATGACATTTTAAGGGGAGACAGTGCTTTAAAAACTCACCACACCAGCTTACAAAAAAAGCCCAAGAGACTTTAAGAGAAGTTGAACTGATTTTATCCAATGTGGTTGAGTGTAATGGACTGAAGCTCGAGTTGATGCACTGAGGTCCCAAGTATGTGAGGCTAAATAGTAATTGGACCATACTGTATTAATATATATTTTTGGAGAAAGAATGGCCCCCACCCACTCTTTGTACAAGTCCTGATGTGTTGTATAGGAGATGATGATTTTGGTGGGTGGAGGCAGAGGGGCAGGAAGAGAGGCAGGGAAAGACTGCTGGCTGACTTCTGGTCTGGCTGGTTTCTTGACTCAGCTGCACATATTGTGATCGTGAACCCCCCTTCACCTTTGATCCCCCTTCACCTATGATCCTTCTTCACCTCTACTGAGAATAAAGATTGAAGATTTTCCCTTAACCTGAATTCCTGACTCCGGCTGATTTTAAAATATGTGGTCATCACATTTGGCGCCCAACATGGGGCTGTTTTTCTTCCCTGTGGCAAAACTGTCCATTCATATCTTTTATAAGGCTCAGCTAAGTTAACACTGGACACTGAAAAGGCAAATTTTTTCATATCCTCCTTATCCAGAGGGATAGAATAGAAACAATTCTTAATATCTATGACCCAAAGAGGCCATTCTCTAGGCAATTGAGTAGGAGATGGAAGTCCAGGTGAAAAGTTCCCATAGTTTCCATCTGTTCATTTACCTTTCTTAAATCTGTTAACATCCTCCATTTTCCAGATTTCTTTTTTACAACAAACACTGGGGAATTCCAAGGACTTAGAGAAGGTTGTAAGTGTCCTTGGTCAAGCTGCTCCTGTACTATATCTAATAAGGCCTGAATTTTATCACTAGCTAAAGGCCACTGTTCTATCCACACTGGTGTATCAGTTTTCCCTTGGATAGGAACAGGTGAAAGTGTTGGCAGGCCTTCAATAGCAGCCCTGCTTAAAAAACCGAAGTACTCATTTTTAACCCTAATTGTTGTAAAATGTCTCTTCCCCACAGATTGATGAGGATTTTTTCAACTATAAAAGGAGTAAAAACTCCTGTTTTGCTTTCAAAAGTCCATCTCATAGGGGCAGCACTCACTTCAGCTGCTATTGATCCTTTTATGCCAGACATGCAGGTGTCTGCTTTAATCTTTGGCCAGTGACTGGGCCAGTTGGCACCTCTAATGACTGTACCATCTGCACCTGTGTCTACCAATCCTTCTAATGGTATGCCATTTATATAGATCATGAGCATGGTTCGGTCAGTTGTTACAGCTGCTGTAAAGTATATTCCTGGATTTTGTGGTCTATAGTCAGAATCTGAGTGACTATCATCAGGTTGCTTATTAGGATTCTGCATGAGTAAACCTGATGCTACTACCTCTCCAGGGTGATAAGTCACACACTGTCTACTTGTATTAGTGACTGGGATATTATCTACACATTCCCCAGTTTCCCACATCAGTGTGTGGATGGACACTGTTTTGTACATACAAAAAGGAGGTGAAATGGTCAAACCTACTGTGCCTGGAGGCAAGGGATCCATAGGCTGGAGAGGAACAGATTTCACCTCTCCAGGGGATATGTTAGTAGTCCCAGCTGCATACAACTCTATTCTCCCTAATTGTAACCCCTTTCTCCCATCAGGTTGCTTCCTGGCTGATTGATTGTGTAATCCCTTTCTCCCATCATAGGGCTTCCTAGCTGATTGGTCGTGTCTGAGTATTGGACTTCTAGGCACTCTCTGGGTGCACCATTGGCTGCCCTCATGCCCCAAGTGTTTTTTGCCTGGGGCCCTGGGGCTGGCCCTTTATCCCGTTTCCCTGAACCTGTCTCCATTCTGAGGCCCAATGGAAGCTTCTGTTGCATTTGGACATGGGGTATTGGGTCTTGTTCTCCCACCCTGTTTTCTCACTCTGTCTCTACACCAACACTGAGCTTTCAGGGATCTTGGGAAGTCTGCATCATAGCCTGGATATAAAAGACATTTGTGCCCACTATGGCACAGCATCTTATGAACTCCTCTAAAGGTGCTTCCTTGTGCAGTCCTAGTATAATTCTTCTGCAAACCTCATTACAATTTTCCTTAGCAAGTTGCCTTATCAAAATGTCTGTTGCTGCATTTTCTCCATTAGTTCTTGTGATAGCAGTCTGCAAACATCCCACAAAGTCAGCAAAGGGTTCATTTGGCCCTTGTGTTATTTTTGTGAAGGCCTCACTCTTGTCATCTTTATTGTGGAGCAAAGCCCACGCTTTGATAGCATTAGCAGCAATTTGCTCATATGCTGCTATGGAATAATTAATCTGTACTGTGACATCTGCATAGGAACCTACACCTGTTAGTAGTTCATAGGTGATTGCAGCATGAACTGCACTTTGACAATTTTGTTGGGCTTGTATCCTACAGAGCTCACTATATTCAGAAAGCCATAAGTAGTTTTGTCCAGGTTCTAGGCATACCCTTGCTATAGATTTCCAGTCATTAGGAGTCAAGATTTCAAAAGCCAAATTCTGTAATAACATCTTAACATAAGCTGATGTAGCCCCATAAAGAGTGCAAGCCTTTTTCAGGTCTTTGAGGATTTCTATGTCAAAAGGAGTGTATTTTCTACTTTCTTGACCTGAAGAATTAAACCGTTATATTACAGGAAAAATGTGATGTTGGAGTTCTGCTACATCTCTCCCTTCTGCTTTGGCCTTAATTAGTCCCTTTTGCAATCTAGTCATAGGAGTAGTTGGATGCTGGGGGGGTGGTGTGCTGTCACTGCCCCCCCCCCCCACTACCCCTCCTCCCTCCATCCTGGAGGATGGAGTTGATGGAGGAGAGTCAATTACCTGCTCCTTAGGTGGGGCTGAAGGACACTTACAACTGATCACCTACCCTTGGGGGCTCTGACCTCCCTGAGGAGTCAGGGATGGCATGACCACCTGTGTTCTAAAACAAAAGAAAGCGGGAGATGTAATGGACTGAAGCTCGAGTTGATGCACTGAGGTGCCAAGCATGTGAGGCTAAATAGTAATTGGACCATACTCTATTAATATATATGCTTGGAGAAAGAATGGCCCCGCCCACTCTTTGTGCAAGTCCTGATGTGTTGTAGAGGAAATGACGATTTTGGTGGGTGGAGGCGGAGGGGCAGGAAGAGAGGGGGGGAAAGACTGCTAGCTGGCTTCTGGTCTGGCTGGTTTCTTGACTCAGCTCCACACACTGCGATCGTGAACCCTCCTTCATCTTTGATCTCTCTTCACCTACGATCCTTCTTCACCTCTATTGAGAATAAAGATTGAAGATTTTCCCTTAACCTGAATTCCTGACTCCAGCTGATTTTAAAATACATGATCATCACATTTGGCGCCCAAGCATGGGAACCAAGGACCCTACTTTCACTGAAGAAGTCTCCAGTGACCAGGAACTTGGGTGAGTATTATAATAGACAAACTGGGAACTTATTTTCTTAAAGACTAAACTATTGACCTTTTTTGGCTGAAATGGGACAGATAATAGCTAACGATTCTCCATCCCCTCCCACCCCCAACCCCTTCAACCCCACCCAGGAATGGCACTATAGAAAGCATGCTTAAGCTGATAGAAGACCAAGGGCTACTTATAACTTGGGAACAGATAGCTAGACTTCTGGGTACATTAAAACGCACCTCCCCTTGTTTCTTAGAGGAAGAACAAATCTCTCAAGATAATTGAACATTACTTGGGCAACACCTCTCCGCATATTACAACGAAAATGGTCCTCATTCAATTTTCATTGAGGCATTCTATTTATACAATATAATAAAGTTGGCCTTTAAAATGATTCTATGATTCTAGAAGAAAGAAAAAAAGCTCTAGAAATAGCCAAATGGGGAAGCCTGAGATAAAGGAGGAAGACAATGAAGAGATTAATGACCATATCCCCACAGGGTATGGACACTTAAATGAGGCGCAAGGGTGTGATGAATCTGAGGCAGCTTCAGCCCATTACAGTTGAGTCACTCAAAAACCCTTGGAAATATCAGTTTTTGCTACACAAGAGACACCCACAGCAGCCCTTCATCAAGGACACACTGTGATAGAGTGGGTGAATCTCCCAGCACAACCAGACCAAAGCCTTGTGGCTAGAATTTTATTAAAGACCATTAAGTGAGCAGTACAATTATCTGGGATAAGACCTGACAAGATATATACCTTTTATACTAATGCCCAAATTAATGTATGCTGTGAAACCATCCCAGAGTAGCAAATTTTATTGGCCACAGTTCCAAATCTTACACACGGGTCTTCATTAAAGATAACTAGACTATTACATAATTGGCCATGGATTCTTAAAGAAAAGGTTTCTAAAGTTCCTCTTAAAGGACCAACTATCTTTACAGATGCATCCAAACATAATATTTGTACTGTATATTCTGGTAATTTAACTATAGAGTAGTCAGAACTCCTTTTCAGTCCACTCAGCAAAATGAATTGTATGCAGTCATTCTAGCTCTTACTTATTATCCAAGAGATATAAATAATATCTGATTCAGACTATTCAGTAGGTGTGGTACAAAGAATTGCTACAGTCCAAATAAACTTTGTAGCCTCTAATATATATCAGCTCTTTAAGTAACTTCAAGAGCAAGTGAGAAAGCATCCAGGTAAGATTTATATCTTGCATGTCCACTCTCATAATGGACTTCAAGGTCCTATTTTTGATGATAATTCAAAGGCAGATAGCCTTCTAACCATGTAGGCCAACACTCCTTTATTTCAGGAAGCCCAAGAATCCCATTTTAAATATCATTAGGCTGCTCGAGCTTTTCGTTTATAATTTGGAATAACAAGAGAGGAAGCTAGGAGCATAGTAAAAGCCTGTACAGCTTGCCTTCCTTTCCACACTCTTACGCTCCCTCCAGGGAAGAACCCTCATGTGAAATTTGGCAAATGGATGTGACCCATTATAAATCTTTTGGTCATCTGTCTTTTATCTATGTTGTAGTAGACATCTTTTCAGGATTCACTTTTGCAATACCAGCAGCAAAAGAGACAGCCTGAGTGGTCACTGAATTCCTTATCCAAGCCTTTGCAATTATGGGTGTGCCACAAGCAATAAAAACCAGATAATGGATCTGCATATACTTCTAAACATTTTGTACACTTTTGTGCACAGTATAAGATTTTACACACAACTGGCATATCCTTTAATCCTCAAGGACAGGCAATAGTAGAGAGGAGAAACATTAAGACACTCCTCCAAAAACAAAAGAATGGGGGAGCCACAGGTAATCCTAGAGGACTTCTAAATCTAGCCCTTTATACTATTAACTTCTTGATTTTTGAGAAAGATGCACTGGCTCTGAAAGACAGATTTTATAACCCACCAGAATTGCAGTGTTCAGTGTGAGCAGCTCCACTATCTTTAGATAATCGTCAGGTGATGTGGAGAAACCCAGAAAGTGGTGAATGGAAGGGACCAGATAGGTTAACTGCTTGGGGGAGAGGGTTTGCTTGTATCTCTACAGGTGGAGAAGGAATCAGATGAATGCCAATGAGCTGCATTCACCTTGTTCATCACAGAGAGATGGAGCAGACCCTTGAAATGAAGGAAAAGACCCAAGAAACATTGGGTGGTTCTGCTGCTGACTGTGCCCACCACTGAAAGAGCATGACAGTTGTGGTGATTGACTCATTGACATTAAAAATTGTTGGACTTCAAAACCCTCAGGAATCATTGGATTCTCTGAGACATGATAAGACTGTTGTAGAACTTGAAAACCCTCAGGAATCATTGGATTCCCTGACACACGAAACAATGGAAAATAGATTGGTTTTGGACTATCTCTTGACTGCTGAAAGAGACATATGTGTGATTGTTGCTTACATATCTTCCTTCTAGGACTTCTGGAAATCTTTTACAATACCATGTTGATTTATATTGTTTGTTATATCACTACTTGCATATATGATTCATGTTTGTTACACCACATTGAGTTGTGGGGAGAGCCATCACCAATAGCCTTTGCTTTATTGCTATGTGCTTGTATAATACCTCCCATGCTGATGGAATTGTGCATACCTGTTTCTAGTAAGATCCTTCAGCCTAGAAACCTGCTAACAATATCTGGGTTAACTCCCCACTTCCCTTTAGTGTTTTTCATCTCTCTTCCTGAGAAGTCATGGAGGGCATGATCATTTCCTTTTTGGTGCTTTCACCTCCCTTCCTGAGAAGTTGGGGGGGGGGGTATGTGTGGGAGATGATCGCTTCTTTTTCGGTGTTTTCACCTTTCCTGAGAAGTCAGGGAGGGTGTGATCACCTCCTTTTTGGGGTTCTAACCTCCCTGAGAAAGTCAGGGATGGCATGACCACTTGTGTTCTAAAACAAAAGAAAGCGAGAGATGTAAAGGGTTGAAACTCTCAATAGGTGCACTGGAATCAGACAACCGAGCACTTAAGGCTAATTATCTATTGGACAATACTCTATTACCATATGCTTAGAAAATGGCCCTTCTCACTATTCTGTGCTGGCTTGATCTTTTGGTGTATACAGATAATTGTAGGAGGAACAGGGGGTGGAATAAGACAAGCCAGAGTCACTTTGGAGGTGGACGAGGAGAAGGGAGGTTGGTAGGTGGAGAGCATGTGGCACTTTTGTCCATTCCCTTCACTTCCCTCCCTAAAGACCAAGGACTTTTGCTTATCCTGACTCGGGCTGATTCTGAGGCCTCCAGAGAGCCAATCCAGACTTCACAGAAATTTTTTTTTCTTTAAAGATGGGAGAAAGAAGCCATGAAGTTGCCTGATCTCTCCTCAGTTTGCCTTAGAAATAATATTAAATCAAATCTCTAAACAAATTCATAAAGATATCTTAAAGATTCACAAAGGAGTCACAAAAAGACAGAGTGAAACAATTTTCCAGCTTAATATAATTTAGACAGAGATCTCTAATTTAGAACAGATCATCAACCAAAACCCCTCAATTCTGGCTCAACAATCGGGTTTCACTTCAGGCTAGTGGTGGATTCTCCAACCCCATAGCAGAAGGCAAACTGCAAGCCCCAGAAATCTGGCAACAATTGGGACTACCCCAATGCAGTAAGAATACCGTCAGAATCTGAGGTCTCAGCACTTCAGGCCAGGGATTATGGAAAGCTACTGTAGTGACAGGGAACATTAAAATATGGACTCAGGAAAGAACAAAATGCCTATATGTAAAACTTCAAAAGAGGATATGAATTGTGGGAAGCACTAGGCAGAAACAAAACACTAAGGAGGAGGGATAGAGTGAAAAGAGAGGAAATAAAAGTATAAATGGGAAAAAACAGAATGGAAGGAAGTATACAGTTGGTAATAGAAGTAGATAGCAGAGTAGATGAAAAATTAGAATCCTACAATATGTTGTTTATAAGAAACACATTTGAAGCAGAGAGACACAAAAGTAAGCCTTTTACCAGGCTGGAAGAAAATATATTAAGCTTCAGCTGAATTTAAAAAAAGCAGGAGTAGCAATTCTAATCTCAGACAAAGCAAAAGCAAAAATTAGGTCTAATTAAAAGAAATAAGGAAGGAAATTACATTTTGCTAAAAAAGACTAAAGATAAGTTATAATAATACTAAATATATATGTACCAAATGGTTTGAGTTAGGAAAAAAATAAGAGCAAAATTCTACTAGTGGTGGCCTTCAACATCTCTCTTTCAGAACTAAATAAATTTAACAACAAAAAACCTCTCCAAAATAAAAAAGTTAAGAAGGTGAATAGAATTTTAGAAAATTTAAATATGATAGAGCTCTAGAGAAAACTGAATGGGGATAGAAGGAAATATATCTTTTTCAGTGCTAGATGGCAGTTACACAAAAATTGACTATGCATTAGGTCATTAAAAACATCACAATCAAATTAAGAAAGAACTATACATTCATACTTTTCAGATCATGATGCAACAAAAATCAAATATAATAAAAAGCCATGAAAACATAGATTAAAAACCAATTGGAAAGTAAGCAATTTAATCTTAAAGAATAAGTGTTTAAAGAACAAAATTAAAGAAACAACCAATACTTTCCTCAAAGAGAAAAACAATAATGAGATAACATGCCAAAACCCATGGGATGCAGCCAAAATAATTTTTAGGGGAAATTATTTATCTCTAAATACTTAGAATAATATAATAGAAAAAGTTCTGCAAATCAAAGGAGAGATTAACAAAACTGATTGTAAGAAAACTATTAAAATAATACATAAAACTAAGACCTAATTTTTAAGTTCTTTTTCAATAGTATTTTGTTTTTCCAAATATATGTGTGTGGGATGGGTGCTAGACCCCCTTTCCTAAATTAACTAATCAGAGATATCTTCAGGTACAAAGAGAAAGCATTTATTTAATCTCTGCAGGGAGAGGCCCAGACACACCTGGGAACCATCCCAACTCCTGTCATGTGCTCCTGAACCTGATCAGTCAGAAGTAGAACAGCTGGTTAGATAGGAAAAGACCCAAGCCTTTTCATTGGATGGACTAAAAAGAAGTAACCATCCTGGGGGGTCCAGACTGAAGAGAAGAGACAAGTGATTTGTAGGTGGTGGCAGCAGCATCTGGTGCTGAATGGTAGAATCAGGTCTCAGGTGATTTCAGGTTAACCAAGTGGTTGGATTTTCACAACTTGGAGTCTGAAAAAAGCAATTCTCACAAGGATATTAAAAATACAAAAACTATATATGAGCAAAAGAGAAAGAATAAACAAAAGTGGAGTTAATATGGAGGTTACTAGGGATAGTAACAGTAACCAGAAACCTACCCAGAAGAAGGCTGGGGGAAGATGAGGCTATCATAAATGTCTCTCATCCACACAATTTTTCCTAGGATAAATACCAAAGAATGTTTTCCCCAAATTCTTGCTTTTGTTTCCTCAAAGGAGTAGTATTAGAATCCTAGTGTTAACTCAATGGAATTTATACAATGCTTATTGGTTCACACATTAGAGCAAATCCTTACAAGGTGTTAAGTCACTAGTATTGATAGAAACAATGCTTAAATTAACACCTTTAAGAGTTCACACATTAGCTCACACATTAGTTCACATGTTGGGAGATTTCAGGGTTCAGTATGAGATATCCAAATTCACACCTCCCATAATCCCACTCTCAGAGGAGGAGTCAACCTTTGAGAGAGCATGAAAACAGCTGAGCTCAGTCAGGAGAGTTCAGTTGAAAAGATTGAGAGGGGAGTTTCAGTTGGAGATTGAGAAGCCACGAGTCGGAGTTGAGCTAGAGGCAGAAGCTGGAAGAGCTAAGAGACAAGCTGCAAGAGCTCTTGGAACCAAGGAGTAAGATAGGCCTCTAAGAAAACTAACCGGACTATATTGAAAGAGACAATAAAAGATTTGAACTTTTAACACCTGGCTGCATTTGGAGTGATTATTACTCTGAACCGAAACTAAGGCTGCCTCCAGAAAACCTCCCCAAGAAACCTGTCCACAGAGAACCATCATATATTATAGAAAAAGAAGAAGAAGACCACAGAGTAGGTTCAACAGATAGAACATATATTCATATCAGTGAATATGATCTCTCCCAGCAAAAATCCTATAATCTTACAAGGAAAGGCTTTTACCACCCTAATACAGGTGTTAACAAAATGAAAGCAGTTTCAAGCCCCTGCAAGTGCAGGCTCTTTTAACAGTCCTTTCAGAATTTACTTGCCTGGGAGCTATATGAGGGAATGCAGGAGTCAGGAGTTTGGGAATTAAAGTTGCCATGGTCAAGGGCAAACAATCAACAACATGGACATCTGATCTGTCCTTTAGGAAACAACAGAAATTTCCTTAGATCCTTGAACAGCTAGTAGTAATTGTTTTCCCTGCATACTTAATGGGCAATTTTTGGCTGTCAAAAATCCCCCCTTTCTTTCCATATAGCCCCCCATGATCATGCAAAACATGAAAAACGCATTTGAAGTTGGTATAAATCTTTGAAAAGTAAGCTAAGTGTCCTACCCCTGCCTTCTATGAACATATAGTATAAAAGGCTCTAGGCAGATTAGTTAAGCTTTCAGGGTCCTAACAACAACAACAAAAAAAAAAACCCTTAGTTTAATCAGAACATGATAAGATTGTCTGCTTCCTCTCAATGAACAAAAGGTAAAGTGGGAATGACCCCAAATAATTGGGTGAAGTAGGCCTTTAGATAAAGAAACTTTAGCCCCAGAAAGCCAAAGAGTTTAAAGATGTTATAGCAGCAACCAGAGAATCCTCTAGGGCTGGGCTGCAAATCTAAATATCTGTATATTTGTATTATGTTTTATATCTTCCACTGATATAAAACAGTGGAAGGCACTGTTCCACTGTTCCACTGACCACTTGCTCTAATTACAGAAATTTGCTATCTGAGGAAAAATCAGAGACATGATTTAGTATCAAAACTGGTCTTTCAGGTCTTGACCTGAGAGCAAATACAGGATAAAGCATCCTTGAAGCAGTTTTACTTCAGGTAACTGTTCTAATTTTAACAATTCCACCTTAAACCAGACTCAGAAATAATCAGGTGGGTTCTCATTCAAAAGATCACTGGGAAATTGTGTCAGAAGGATCCTACCTTCAGCAGAGGCCAAGATTGTCCTTCTAATTCATTCCCAGATACTAACTTCCACCTGTATCAACTTCTTCTGAGTAGCTTGTGGCATATTCCTTTCAGATGGTGGAGCACTGGTTTGATGATCTATCAGATAGTCATACCTAAATTTAAAATTCCAAATAAATATCAGCTGCAGTCCCACGAGATTTTATCTCCTATAGCAATTCTCATTAGTCAAAGCTTCAGATGAATCTAGCTCTCAAGGATCACAATAAGAGATTCATCCTATAAAGTTCACAGCTTATACACTTATCTTTCATATCTAAGTAGATGGTTTTAATTCAACATTACACAGATCATTTTGCTTTTAAAATACTCAATACCTAGAAAAATTCTAAATTGCATATTGTCCATAACAGAAATATTTTCAAAGGGACAAAAGTAAACATTATTCTCAGAGTCCCTTTAAATAACATGTACAATTTTAAGATGACCCAATACAATCAATTAAAACTCATATAGAATATGCTATTTCCACATAAAAGAACCTTTCAAATTTAACATTAATAATTTTTTCATTCTTAAAAAAATGTTAAGTCAACTTCCTCCAATTGAGGAGTCCCTATAAACTTTTTGGAAATAGCCCTATCAACTTATCAGATCAGATTAAAATTCTGCTCTGTTTTTTTGTTATCATATTCCTTAAATAAGGAGACCATTATGCACTTAAATAACCATTAAATAATTTGCTGGAGACAGATGGGATACCTTAATAGAAATAAATCGCTTTCAGAAAGCTTATGGTTCCAAGAAACCTCTTAAAGCAGCTGTAGACTTGAAAAATAAAAATAAAACATTGAATTATTAACACCATGTAAATATAGGCTATTCCTTAAACAGTATAAGCCAATCAGCAAGGAGCTGCAGTTTGTTAAAAAAGCAGCTGCACCATACCTAATGTAGGGAGAGGGAGTTAGATTGTCACCTGACAATCTAACCTGACAAGGTCCTTCCCACACCAAGTCCCCCAGAATCCAATCTGCTAGCCAAATACAGGCCCCAATCTCATGGAGTATCTCCTTTCCCCTGGCAAATGGCAAGTTCACTAGAAGCTTGTACCTTTCTGTCACCTATTTCCAACAAGCCATTTTCCTCTTCTTCCTTCTATCATGCCATCTTTTCCCCATTCCATCTCTCTCTTTCTCCTTCTGGTGCCTATATACTCATTCCTTCTACAACATACTCTTCTCTCAAACCAATTACCCTTCTAACTAGATGCTCCATTTAAACTATTAGTTGCTTTTGCAAATCAATCTATCTTTCTTGTCCCTTGTCTTTAAATCACTTTTTTAACTTTAAACTTTAAGATTCACAGTTAAAGAACTTTGAACCAAATTTCATTAAAACTTATGTATCCAGCAGAGCTCACAAAATTTTAAGGCATAACTCAGTTTTACAAATTACCCAATACTTCTAGAAAGTGAATGGGATTGATTGGATGAAATATTTCTCAGTATTGAGTCACATGATCTCTGTTTTCAGAACTGGGACCTTGGGGAGGTCATTTGATCTCTGGAGGAATGAATTTTGAACTTGGAGATACAGGAAGTTGCAGTAAATGACGTGACCTGTGGGAGGCAGCCAACATTGGTGACCACTGGTCAAGGATGGTTCTGTCCTTTTAGTCTATCCAATGAGAAGGCTCGAATCTTTTGCTTTTAAACCGTGGACAAGCCGGAAGCTGGCCAGGTTCCAGGAGCACATGGTGGGAGTTGGGATGGCTCCTAGGTATGTCTGGGCCTCTCCCTGCAGGGATTAAATAAATGGTTTCTCTTTATAGCTGATGATGTCTCTGATTAGTTAATTGGGAAGGGGGTCTTGTACCTGACTTGTCCCACACAGTTTATGGGGGCTAAATCCAGGATCTGGCTTCCCAGAGAGATGGCTGGAACCCTGATTCAAGGTAGGCATCAGGTTGGGTTCTCCAACCAACCTTGAGATTAGATTCTCAGCTTCCCTCTCTGTGAAGAATAGGCCTAGGGAAATAAGACACTCAGATACAAACAGAAGGCACACAAATCTTTGAAGATGAAACCTGGGTAAGAGAGAGCCAGGTAACTTATGCATGCGTGATCTTAGAGGCATAATTTGTTAATATGTCCTTGAACTATCTTTGTGGGCCCTGAGATCATCAAGTGTTGGGCAATCCAGATTAAGGGATGAAGGCCAGATTAAGGGATTCTGTTAACAGCACAGGATGGGGGCCTTCTTTGGTTGGATAGGAAGGTAGGCAACTCCTTCTGACCCTGATCTGCCAAGTCACTATGTGGAACAGAGAAATAAGGTGAAGAACTTACAGGAATATGTGAATTCTTTTCTGCATTTTATTTTCAGTATTTCTGTGTTTCCCCTATGACCTGTATAATATGTGCAGGTCCATATTTACTTGAGCCTTGGCCAGCTATAAACATATTTATTTAACCTGAGCTGATGACATTTATCGATATTTAGTCTATTAGCTTGACCACTGCCTGCTTAATTATCTGAAGCCTGAAGGCCTGATTTTCCATTTCCTAGAAATAAGGTGATTTTGGAGAAACATAAACCTTCCCTTCCAATCTCTCCAGATAGCAACAACCAATTAGATGTCTCCCCCCCTTCTCAATGCTCTCTTACTTGTGATGTAATCTCTTATATAAAAACTGTTTATCTTTACTACTGCTTTTGGCCTCCTACCACGAGCTTTCTCTTTCCCTTATCTAATGATGGGATGGCTCACCCTCTGGAGATTTAATAAACAACCTTTCTGCTTTCTATTTTGAGTGATCTCTGAGTAGTCATTTTGGGTAAGAGTGTTCTACATCCCACACAATTAGGAACTCTCTGGGATGGGATCTTTGGGGGAGATGGTTGTGTGTACCCTGGACAGGGACAGGCACCCACGGAGTAGTTTTTTCTATGGTCTCTGGCTCTGGCTGAGCAGCCTCTCTCCTCTAGACAAAGACCCAAGGCAGAGATATTCAGTGGAAAGCAGAATTGAAGATTGAAGGAAGTAGACTCCTGATGGCTGGCATTGCAGTCTGAAAGATATTTACATGTGTAAACTCTTGGGAGTCTGGGGGTCTATTGGCTGGGAGGGAGACCCCGAGGGATTAGTCCTCCTAAATTTGTTTTTGTGTTGGGACTGCTTTAGACCCCAAGGAAAGGACTTTCCTGAGGAAGCTCTCAAGTGGCTGCAGGGCGTGAGGGTAACAAAGAGCCTCCACCAATACCTGGATTGGGTCCAAGGTGGTAAAATGGGATAGAAGCAGTCCAAGAATTTGTATCAAGACGTTAACTAGGGAATTCAATACTGAGATGAACTTCCCAGATATAAAAGGGAAAAAAAAAACTGGAAGGATGTTCCCAGGACTATTTGGGTATATCAGACTTAAATCTGTATGTAAAAGGTGAAAATAGAGTTCTCTGTGTGTCTGTGTGTATGTCTGCTTTGTTCTGTGTTCTGTGTTAAAAGTTAGCAAGCTTGTAGAGACAGGAATTCAGCCTCTGTGTTACAGACTTAGAAAAATATCAGGCTGAATTGTTGGAATTGGAATTCATTCAGAGTAGTCATTCTTTCAGAGTGGCTTAGAATGTATTAGTCTTAGATCATAGTAAAGTAATTTGGGAACTAATTTCGGGCTTCTCAAGATTAGAATAGTGCAAGAAAAGAAGGGGAAAAATAAAAACATAGATTAAAAGTTTGGAAAGTTTTGAGAAAATAGAAGAGCAGTGTGCTCTCACTTCTATAAGCAAGAAACCTGTTATCAGAGCTCAAGCTTGGGGAATCCTGCCAGAGAAAAAAATCTCAAGGTAAAGCAAGGATTGGTGCTTAACTCTTTCCTTGCTTATTTAAGAAAAGAAGTTTGAATGGAATATGTAGGTAGATTTTAGGAAATTTCACAGGCTAAAGTACTGGTTAATTTTAAAATAACTTTAAATTTGTATGTGCATTAATATTGGAAACAAGAAATTGCAGATATTGGAAGGGAGGAATAAAAACAGAATAAGAGAGGTAAATATCTGAACATAGAAGCCCTTTGACCTGTTGGACCTATGGAAAACTAGGCATACTTCTAAAAAAAAAAATTGTCCCAGGAGAAGAAAGAAAAATCATTGTTAGCAAATTTGCTTTCATGGAATTAGAGAACATAAAGTTTAAAAAGGCTAAACGGGGTAATTGTTTGTCTGCAACATTTGATTAAGAGTTTTGGGAACTTACTATATTTTAAAGAGGTACTATAATTTTGAAATCGGGGGAAATAATTTTACTGTTGCCTTGTACATGTTAGATTTATTCTGAGTATAAAATCTTAAGAATTGTTTGAATATTGTGGCCTTTACAACTGAAGAGAAAAACTTCTTTTTTGCTTTATTGTTTGGTTGGACTTCAAATTAATATATAGGTCATTAAACAAAATGCCAGTAGCTTACCTTAGGGGAGGTCATGTTTGTATCTCCCTATTTAAATGGTATGTTGCTTTCTAGAAGTATTGGGTAATTTGTAAACTAAATTTGGTTCAAAATTAATTGTGAATCTTTTAAAAGTTTTTTTAAAAAGGTGATTTACAGAAAAGGGAAAAGAAAGATTGATTTACAAAAGCAATTAATAGTTTAAATGGAACATCTAGTCAGAAGGGTTATTGGTTTGGGAGTGTTTAAAGTATGTTGGAGAAGATTTGAGCAAGTAGGCATTGGGAGGAGAGAGAGAGATGGGACAGGAGAATGAAGGTAATTTAAGAAGGATTGATTAGTAGGAGCAAATGATTTTAAGAAGAAATCCGTGAGAAAAAGAAGGAACTGGTTAGAAAAAGTAGTCACAGAGAGATGGCAGAGAGACAGCTTCGAGACGGGATGTGTTTTTGCAGAGGGGCGGGGAATGGAGTAGCAGTGGAAATCTGCAGCCGCTTTTGGCTGAAGAAAGCAAACTGATTTAAAGGGAAAGGCTGCTCTTACAAGATGTTGATTGAACATTTATTTCTTTAGATACATAATGGTTTTCTTGTTTAAAGAATATGATCAGAAATGTGATATATAGTTTGAAAGAGTTATTTCAAAAAGGTTTAATTGATGTTTTCAAGAACTTTTCAGATTCTTTTATGTGCAAATAGGAAGTTTTAATTAACTGTACTGGTGCCAGTTATCTGAAAGGGACTCCAAGAACAATAGTTTTTGCCTTCGTCCTTTTGAAAATGTTTTTGTTGTGAACAATATGATGTAGTTTGGGATTTTTCTTTGTATTGGGTATTTTAAAAGCAAAATGATTGCTATAATATTCAACTTATTCAAGATTCAATATCTACTTGGATATGAAAGAATTGTGTGATTTTTCTGGGATAAATTTACTGTTATCAATATAAGGTCATGGTAAATAACTATTTGGTATTTATCTGAAACTTTGGAGATAAAATCTCTTGGGCTTATAGTTAGTACTATTTGGGAGTTTTAAAGCTCCACTCTCTGATGTGCTGAAGGTTGAGTTTTAACTGCTTATGTTATGTTATAGCTACGTTCTTGCATTTTTTTCTTCCTGTGACTGATTTCTATAATCAGAGCAATGGTCAATAAAAACTGTTAATACAATTCAATTATGTCATATCTTGTTGTTTTCAATCTGATTATATGTAATTATTATATCCTAAATGCTTAGGCAAATAAGTATTTAGCTTGGTCATCTGTTTGTTACTGGATATTTGTGTTTTATTTTTAAAAGGTTTCTAAATGATAAGAGGACAATTAACAATGGTCTGTGAAATCTAACTGCTGTTTTATTTATTGGGAATATAGCTGACAGCTGTTTGCTTGCCTTGTGAAGCAAACTCAACTGCTGGCTCTTCACATTTGGCAGCAGTCTGGTGAATCAAGTCTTTCTATCTCAGACTGTTCTACTCTTGTTAGATTTGGTTTTTTTGTTGTTCTAGATTTTGGTCAAATTACAGATTATTGAACCTCTTCTGAGACATCTGAAGCTTAGATTGATGCCACACCCACACCCCTGCATGAATTGAGAGCCTTCGCCCATTTCTCAGCTTGAAGCAGCTTAGATTGAGACCATTGCTCCTACTCCTGATGTGATTTGGACTGATATGGGGGAAGTGGGAAAGTGTTAATGAATTATTGTTAAAATTACAACTGTATTACTGTGTGTTTAAGATTTGGGATGGAAATTGTTAAATCATGTAACTATTGCTGTAATGGATATATAGGAACTTTATATGTGGAATGGTTATTTGATGCTTTAGCTTTGAAATCCCTTATTCTGTTGGGATTGCTCTGGCAGACTATTCTCTAATTGCCTGTTTTTAGGAAATCTGCAAGATATAGATACCTTCTCGGGATTGGCAGTCTCCAGCCCTATAACCCCAGTTTCTTAATTGGTATCTGAGCATTCTCAAAAGACTTTTCAGGCCTCTAAGAGTTCAGTTTGCCTGCCTTCATAGTCTAACTATGCATACTCTGATAGCTCTGCTCAGAAATCTGTACTCTAGTAGCAGCCCTGTCTGTTCCTCTGGGTGGGGACAGGTGGAGCTACTCCAAGCCTTACCCTTCTCCCCTGGAGTGGGGTGCTCCTCCTAGCGTGGGCAACATGACTGTCTTGAGCACTGCTACTCTTTATATAAGCAAAAGCTGAGTTAAGTGCACAAATGACTGAAGACCACTTAACAGTGAACTGTCCATCTCAAACTGGATTCTCTGGCTGATATGAGGGCCTTTGTACTGCTGATAATTCTGGGGTTGTCAGGAAGAGACTTGCCCTTGCCATAAGTCCTTGCATTTATAGTTTCATTTTGATTTATTTGGTTCACATTGGGTTGGTCAAAATTATGGTGCTGAGACCTCCCAGGTATCTAGGGGAGGTAATTGAGTAATTCAAATATTCAGAAGGAGCATATGCAATGTTATGCCTCAGTTTCCCTAGATTTTCATCTTTGTTAATTTATCTTTGTATTTTTATGTCTGTCAAATGCCAATCTGTTCTGTGATAACTGTTTCCAAGACAGTTTGGTGGAAGCAATTTTTATTGCTTATTGCAATCAGTGGTATTATCCTTTTGCCACTATGTCTACCCTGTATTAGTAATCAGAATAATTCAACGGTGCCTATCAAAATATGGTATACAGAAGATGCTATTAAAATGACGATTCTTTAGAAAAAAGGCTGGAATGTATTAAAGAGATATGATCTTGATGGTGAACTTGATAAACAATGTATAGATATGTTAACTGATTTTGAACAGCGTGTAAGTTCTTCATAGAAATATGATAAAAATAATTTATATATTACAAGGGGGAAATTTGTAGAATAGAGAGAAGGTGAAGAACTTACAGAAATATGTGAATTTTTTCTGAATTTTATTTTCAGTATTTCTGTGTTTCCCCTATGACCTGTATAATAAGTGCAGGCCCATATTTACTTGAGCCTTGGCCAGCTATAAACATATTTACTTAACCTGAGCTGATGACATTTATCAGTATTTGACATTTGTCAATATTTAGTCTATTAGCTTGACCACTATCTGCTTAATTATCTGAAGTCTGAAGGCCTGATTTTCTGTTTCCTAGAAATCAGGTGATCCATTCCAATCTTTCCAGATAACAACAACCAATTAGATGTCTCCCCTCCCCTTCTTAATGCTCTTACTTGTGATGTAATCTCTTGTATAAAAGCTGTTTATCTTTACTACTTTAGCCCTTCTACTACCTCTTTCTCTTATCTTGTGATGGGACAGTTCATCCTCCAGAAGTTTAATAACCAACCTTTCTGTTTTCTATTTTGAGTGATCTCTGAATAGTCATTTTGGCTAAGAGTGTTCTACATCCCACACACCACCCTGGGGGCTCAGCTGTGCATTTGCTGGAGACCAGTGGTGAGATTGGATGCTCTGAGAGGGGGCAGTACAACTCAAATCTTCAGAGTAAAAAGGGGGAAAAAAGTGCACTTGGGTATTTCTGTTGTATGTGGGAAAGTGAGGAAGGGATAGTCTCTTCCATATGATTTTTGTTTGTATGTGTCTTTGTGAAGAATATTTTTGTCATGTTTGTTCTGTGAACTAGAATTTGTTAGGAAAAAAAAAAAAAGAGAGAAAAAGTTGCATGACTTTTCTGTAGGCTCCAACTCTGGCCAAAGTTGGAGCTTTAGGAAAGTCCATCAGGAATAATGGCTAGGGAATTTGGCAATTGGTCATTTCAAAATTCCAAAACAATTCAATTAAACTGGGAAGGATTGTGCAGAGAATGAAGACAGTTGTTTGTTTCTTTTCCTTCCTCTTTCCCTGACTGCAGCAGGGCCACATGGAGCCAGAGGGAGATAAAGTAACTATGCTATTTAGTGAAATTCATTATTTGAAATATGATAGCAAAAACAGTTTTATATTATTGAGAATTTAAAGCTGTATTTGATTGCATTTTTAAGTTAAAATATAGGCTATTAAAACAAAATGCCAGTAGCTTACCTTAGGGGAAGTTGTGTTTGTATTTCCTTACTTAGATGGTATGTTGCTTTCTAGAAGTGTTGGGTAATTTGCAAATTATGAGTTATGCCTTAAAAATTTGTCAGCTCTAGGAGTATGTGTATAAGTTTTATGAAATTTGGTTCAAAATTATTTGCGAATCTTGAAATTTAAAGTTTAAAAAAAAGCAATTTAAAGACAAGGGACAAAAAAGATTGATTTACAAAAGCAATTAATAGTTCAAGTGGAGCATTTAGTTAGAAGGGTTATTGGTTTGGGAGTGTTTAAAGTATGTTGAGAAGGTTTGAGCAAGTAGGCCGTGGGAAGAGAGAGACAGAGATGGGACAGGAAGAGATGGTGCGAGAGAAGGAAGAAGAGAGAGGAAAATGGCTTGCCAGAAATAGGGGACAAAAAGGCACAAACCCCTAGTGAATTTCCCATTTGCCATGGGAAAGGAGATACTCCATGAGGTTGGGGCCTGTCTTTAGTTGGCAGATTGGATCCTGGGGGAATTGGCACCCTAAAAAGGTTAGCTGTGAGAAGTTGGGGTTGGGAAGCATGATGGATTGGGGGAAGGGAGACCATGTGGAAAGGGGCCTTGTCAGGTGACAATCTAAATACCCTCCCCCCATTAAGTATGGTGGCTTTTTAACAAATTGCAGCTCCTTGCTGGTTCAAACATTAATTGCTTCTACTGTTTAAAGGAACAGCCTACATTTACATGGTGTTAATAACTGAATGTTTTATTTTTATTTTTCAAGTCTATAGCTGCTCTAAGCAGTTTGTTGGAACTGTAAGTTTTCTGAAAGCAGTTTATTTCTAGTAAGATATCCCATCTGTCTTCAGAAAATTATTTAATGTTTAAGTGCATAATAGTCTCCTTGTTTAAGGAATATGATTAAAAAAAAAACCTAGAGCAGAATTTTAATCTGATCTGATAATTTGATAGGGTTCTTTTTTTTTCTTTTTTTTTTTATTGTAATTTTTATTGACAGAATATATGCCTGGGTAATTTTTTTTTACAACATTATCCCTTGCACTCACTTCTGTTCCAACTTTTCCCTTCCCTCCTTCCACCACCTTCCCTAGATAGCAAGCAGTCTTATACATGTTAAATATGTTATCCTATATCCTAGATATAATATGTGTGTGCAGAACCGAACAGTTCTCTTGTTGCACAGGAAGAATTGGATTGAGAAGGTAAAAATAACCTGGGAAGAAAAACAAAAATGCAAACAGTTTACACTCATTTCCCAGTGTTCTTTCTTTGGGTGTAGCTGCTTCTGTCCATCGTTGATCAATTGGAACTGAATTAGATCTTCTCTTTGTCGAAGAAATGCACCATCAGAATATATCCTCATACATTATCATTGTTGAAGTATATAAATCTCCTGGTCTTGCTCATTTCACTCAGCATCAGTTCATGTAAGTCTCTCCAAGCCTCTCTGTATTCATCTTGCTCATCATTTCTTACAGAACAATAATATTCATAACATTCATATACCACAATTTACCCAATCGTTCTCCAATTGATGGGCATTCATTCATTTTCCAGTTTCTAGCCACTACAAACAGGACTGCCACAAACATTTTGTCACATACAGGTCCCTTTCCCTTCTTTAGTACTTTTTGGGATATAAGCCCAGTAGTAGCACTGCTGGATCAAAGGGTATGCATAGTTTGATAACTTTTTGGACATAATTCCAGATTACTCTCCAGAATGGTTGGATTTGTTCACAACTCCACCAACAATGTATCAGTGTCCCAGTTTTCCAGCATCCCCTCCAACATTCATCATTATTTTTTCCTGTCATCTTAGCCAATCTGACAGGTGTGTAGTGGTGTCTCAGAGTTGTTTAATTTGCATTTGATAGGGTTATTTCCAAAAGTTTAATTTTTTTAAGAAGAGAGTTTTAATGTTAAATCTATAAGTTTCTTTTATGTGGAAATAGGATGGACAATATGCAATTTAGAATTTCTATGTATTGGGTATTTTAAAAGCAAAATGATCTGTGTAATGTTGAACTTAGAACCATCTACTTAGATATGAAAGATAAGCTGTATAAGCTATTAACTTTCTAGGATGAATTTCTTATTTTGATCCTTGAGAGCTAGATTCATCTGAAGCTTTGATTAATGTTAATTGCTATAGATGATAAAATCTTTTGTTACTGCAGCTGATATTTATTTGGAGTTTCAAATTCAGGTATGACTGTCTGAATAGATCATCAGAATATGCCACAAGCTACTCAGAAGAAGCTGATATATACCCCACATTCAGGCACCATATGTTGTTTCCTGTTTTCTAGAGCCTCCACACTGGGGTGATTAAAATATACCTTCCTAGTGGAGAAGGTGGGACTCCTGAGGATGGTGGGAAAATAGAGTCTGTGTATTTCCAGGACTTTCCCCTTTTTATAATGTAACAAAAACAACTCTGAGCACATAGGACCACATAAATAACTTGCTATTGTAATTTGCCACCTGGTATCACTCCTCCACCTGCTATCACTCTGCTTCAATCTCAACACAGGTTGTCACTGCCTCCTGACTTCTCAGGAAGGCCAAGAGCCCTTAGGGGAGATGGGGAGCTCCCCACTGACTGTGACTCTTTACATCTTGCCCTTTCTTTTGTTTTAACTGAAGCAGGTATATATCAGTGGTTAAATCCATTACCATGGGAGGAATCACAAGGCAAGTTGTAATATCATACAAGCAAAGAGTAACATAACAAACAATATGAATAAACAAAATACTATAAAGATTTCCATGAGTCCCAGAAGGAAGGTATAAAAAAATAACTGTCAATTCACAACCACACATATGACTCCTTCAGCAGCCAAGAAATAGTCCAAAAGCAATCTATTGTCCATCACTTCATGTGCCAGGGAATCCAATGATTCCTGCAGGTTTTAAAGTCCTGCCATCAGTCTTATGTCTCAGGGAATTCAATGATTCCTGTAGGTTTTGAAGTCCTGCATCAGTCTTATTGATAATTATTTCTGATATTCATGAGTACACAAAGGGTTAATTGTCAAGTTCTTTCAGTGGTGGGCACAGTCAGCAATGGAACCACCCAATGCCTCCTGGCCCTCTATCCTTCGCCCTGAGGCTCCTCTCCCTTTCTCTCTCTCTCTTTGATGGACAAGGCAGATATAGCTCGTTGGCACCCATCGGGTTACTTCTCCATCTGTAGAGATACAGGCAAACCCTCTCCCCCAAGAAGTTAACCTATCTAGTCCCCTCCATTCACCTGTTTCTGGATCTCTCCACATCATCTGGCAATTATCTAACGATAGGGGAGCTGCTCATATCGAACACTGCCCTTCCAGCGGGTTATGAAACCTGTCTGCAAGAGCCAGTGCATCTCCTTCAAAAATCAAAATTTTAATACATAAAGTTAAATTTATAAGTTTAGAGAACTTTTTTCTCTAAATAATTATCTGTGGCTTCCCCTCTCTTTTATTTTTGGAAGAGTGTCTTGATTCTGGATTCTGTTGTTGGCAGGCAAAATCTGGATAGATATCACCAAATTGCATATAAGGGGTGTATCAGTGGGCCTGAATTTTTTTCACTGATTAAACAACACTGTTCCACCCACACCAATGTACCAATTTTCCATTGAATGGGAACAGGAAAGTTCTGGCAGGCCTTCTACAGCTGCCCTGCCTAAAAAGCTGAAGTACTTAATTGTTTCCTAACTGTTGTAAGATGTCTCTTCCCTATAGATTGATGGGAAAACTGGAAGGCAGTTTGGAATAAATTGGGCAAAGACCACATGAAATTATGAAAAATGAAATGAGCAGAACCAAGAGAACACTGGATATGACAATATTTTTCTAAGAATAACTGAATGATTAAGCTAGTCTAAGTATAATCAAAATTCAAACCAAATACAAAGGACCTGGGAAGGATAATACAATTTACCTCCAGAGAAAGAACTCATAAATAGAAGTATACATAGTATGGTTTTACATACACATGTATACACTTATACATGTATGTATATGCATGTGTGTGTATGTGTGAAATGGTGAACTTCTCTAGTGTTGGATAAGGAGAGAGGGAGGTTAAAAGTCTGGAATTTAAAATGTAAGAATAAAATGAATAACATTAAATTTTTAAAAAGTATCTTGAATCTTAAGTTCCTATTGTAGTAATGAATATTTAAGGGGGCAGATAAATATATATAATTTATGCATGTATATATGTATTTAATATGCAATATGCTAAATTTGGTGCTAGTGTTAAATTTAAAGGATATAAAGAAATGCAGAAGTCAGTTATAAAAGAGAGAGAGGGAGACATTGCTAGATTTATTTATGGCAAATAGATATGACAGATATACAAAGAAACATTTATCTATACATGTGCACGCATAGCAAATGTTATATATATTATATGTTATATATGTATATATCATATACAATATATTCACATGCAATATATGTAAAATACAAGTGTGTCTATACACACACATGCACATGTGTGTGTGCGCGCACATAAATAAATATCTATATAATGTATATGTATATAATTCTATTCTGATATTCTCTCTCTGATGACCACAGAGCAAATCCCAATCTTCTATTCCTCTTCAGGCAGAATCAGTATCCCTTGGACTGAGGTAGTGAGATTTCAAGATATTATGTGAATTCATTTAGAAAGTCTCATATATGGAGGGGTGTTCTGATAAATGTTTAACAATTGTTTCCCTGAGAAAGTTAGTGTGCATGACACATTAAAAAAATTTAATCTGGATTCATAATTTCTCTATCATTTTAATTGTCTTCAGACTATACAATCAATTAAAATAATAAGGCCTTATAAATTAATATTTGCCAAATTTTGAAGTCTAAAGTTCACATCGAAAATTTAGTGATTGGCTTTTATGATCTTGTATTAGATCACTCCAATAACATGTTTAAGGCTGAATTTGAATCCAGATCTTTCTCCTCCAAACTCTATGCCCTATCTATTGTTTCACCCCTATATTTATACTATGTCTTTTGTTACTGCTTTTATAAAAATGAATATTTTACTTTGTCATGGACTTTTCCTGCATGTATTGCATGCAATCATGCGGTTGGGGTGTTTTTATTTTTCATGTTGTTCCCACAGAGAGGACAGGATTAGGAGGGCTCTGACACCTGGAGTCACTGCTATCAGACTCTTCTTCCCCTGACAGTATTTCTTGTAATACATAAACTTAATAAATAATTGTTGAATCGACAGTCCTATTGTTATATCAATGATGTCCTATTTGTTTGTATTCCCTCAACCCTGAAACTTTCTCTTTTTTCTCATGTGTGTGTGTTTTTATATTTCAGTCACTGCTATCAGATTCTTCTTCCCCTGACAGTATTTCTTGTAATACATAAACTTAATAAATAATTGTTGAATCGACAGTCCTATTGTTATATCAATGATGTCCTATTTGTTTGTATTCCCTCAACCCTGAAACTTTCTCTTTTCTCTCATGTGTGTGTGTTTTTATATTTCAATACTATCATTACTCCCTACATCATTCTGTCCCCATGATTAAAGAAAAAGTTTCCTTTTTTAAAAGCCCTGTCAAGCAAAACAAATTACATATCAACCATATCTAAAAAGTCATGTCTTTTCACCATGTCTATTCCTCATCAGAAGATACAAAGCATATTAAGTTTTTCGTCCTCTAGAGTCCTGCTTGGTAATTTCAATGAGCAGAGTTCATAAGTATTTCAAAATTGTTTTTCTTTGCAGTCTCTAGTCACTGATTGTTCATCTTATTTCAGTCTTTTTATGTTTCTCTAAATTGATCTCTTTTTCTTTCTTTCTTTCTTTCTTACTTTCTTTCTTTTTTTAAATAGCCTTTTATTTACAGGTTACATGTAACTTTACAGCATTGACAATTGCCAAATCCCTTGTTCCAATTTTTCCCCTTCTTCCCCCCACCCCCTCCCCCAGATGGCAGGATGACCAGTAGATGTTAAATATATTAAAATATAAATTAGATACACAATAAGTATACATGACCAAATCATTATTTTACTGTACAAAAAGAATCGGACTCTGAAATGTACAATTAGCCTGTGAAGGAAGTCAAAAAATGCAGGTGAGCAAAAATATAGGGATTGGGAATTCAATGTAATGGTTCTTAGTCATCTCCCAGAGTTCTTTCGCTGGGCGTAGCTGGTTCAGTTCATTAGTGCTCCATTGGAACTGATTTGGTTCATCTCATTGCTGAGGATGGCCAGGGCCATTAGAATTGGTCATCATATAATATTGTTGTTGAAGTATATAATGATCTCCTGGCCCTGCTTGTTTCACTCAGCATCAGTTCATGTAAGTCTCTCCAGGCCTTTCTGAAATCATCCTGTTGGTCATTTCTTACAGAACAATAATATTCCATAATATTCATATACCACAATTTATTCAGCCATTCTCCAATTGATGGACATCCACTCAGTTTCCAGTTTCTGGCCACTACAAAGAGGGCTGCCACAAACATTCGTGCACATACAGGTCTACAGGTCCCTTTTCCTTCTTTATGATCTCTTTGGGATATAAGCCCAGTAGTAGTAACACTGCTGGATCAAAGGATATGCACAGTTTGATAACTTTTTGAGCATAGTTCCAAATTGCTCTCCAGAATGGTTGGATTCGTTCACAACTCCACCAACAATGCATCAATGTCCCAGTTTTCCCACATCCCCTCCAACAATCATCATTATTTTTTCCTGTCATCTTAGCCAATCTGACAGGTGTGTAGTGGTATCTTAGAGTTGTCTTAATTTGCATTTCTCTGATTAATAATGACTTGGAGCATCTTTTCATATGACTAGAAATAGTTTCAATTTCTTCATTTGAAAATTGTCTGTTCATATTTTTTGTCCATTTATCAATTGGAGAATGGCTTGATTTCTTATAAATTAGAGTCAATTCTCTATATATTTTGGAAATGAAGTCTTTATCAGAACCTTTGACTGTAAAAATATTTTCCCAGTTTATTGTTTCCCTTCTAATCTTCTCTGCATTAGTTTTGTTTGTACAAAACCTTTTCAATTTGGTATAATCAAAATTTTCTATTTTGTGATCAGTAATGATCTCTAGTTCTTCTTTGGTCATAAATTCCTTCCTCTTCCACAGGTCTGGATCTCTTTTTCTTTCTCATGGCATAATTATATTTCATTATATTCTTTTTATCATAAGTTGTTCAGCTATCTCACAATTAATGGGAATCTTTCCTTATTTTCCAATCTTTGCTAATTTAAGGTGCTGCTGTGAATATTTTTGAACATATCGATGTGTTTCCTTTGTATATGACATTTTGAAGGTATAAGTCTAGTAGAGTCATTACTAAGTTAAAGGTTTGTTATAGTTTGGCAAATTTTTGGTTTGATAACATTAAAACATCATAAATGATTATTTATGTGATTGTTTTTGTTATTGTTCTAAATTGCTTTCTAGAAATATTGTATCATTTCATAGTTTCACCTACAATGTATTAGTGGTTGTATCCTTGAAGCTTGTCACTAGATCAGAATGAGAAGAAAAAATTTCTGGATATAGCATTAATCATTTCCTGAAACAATTGTTATGTTTCTTTTTTGTTGACTTTGTCTGTCTGAAGAGTGACCTAAGCATTTTATTAAGTGTCCAAATTGATCTCCTCTCTAATGTTGTAATCCTGGAATTCAAAAGATTCTTCTTCAAATCATTCTTGTTACATGGGAAAGTCATAAGGAGAAAGTGAAAGACTAAACATCTGTAATGTCTAGTACTGTTGTAAATATCTCCCCTTTCCTTAGTTTGATTTGTATAAAAGTTGATGTTTTTAGCCCTTTGGTAAACCTCATATTGCATTTTCCATTGGGCCTGTTAAATTCACAGGGAGCCAAGAGGTGATGGTGGGCTTTCCCTGAAAAGACTTTATGGTAAGAAAGAAGGTAATGGGTGAAATGCTTAAAGTTGAAGTGAGAAACTTCTTTTATTATAAATTTGTACTTGGTTTTTCTAAACATCTTTCTAAAGATTTATCCAGAAAGAATATAAGTACTTGAACTTAAAATCACAACTCTTTTTACCTCAGGCTTTTCATTTGTAAAAGGTGAGATTAGAGTACATAATCTTCAGCTTCAGCCTCAATATTCTGTGATTCTGTAATTTTATGAATAAATGTGCATTTTTCAATTTGCCAAATGGGGAAAGTGGCTACTGTAGTGACATCTAGTGGCTCTTCTGAGGTATCATTTATATTTTTACTGAGTTTGAACTTTGCAGGTTTTATGTACAATCTTTAACCAGGATGTTTTAATGATTAAGATTTGTTATTGAATGGAAAATACACAGTATCATAGAGTTATAGCTAGAAACAATCATGGAGTTCCTTGGTTTACTTTAAAACTTCTTATTTTGTAGATGAAGAAATTTGTTCTATGACCCTCTGATAAAGTAATATTAAATGAGGAAGAAGTATGCTTATAAAAGGTATTTGTCATTGCAATGAAGGATATCAAAATGAAAGATTCTGAAGAAGAATTAAAAGATTCTGAAAAGAATTAAACCTAACTAAACACATAAGAAAAATTAGATGGATAAATACTGCCTTAATGCATAAAGATTCCAAGACTACATTGTTGCATAAACAATCTATGAGCTGATCATGAACATATGTGTCTTGTACAGATTCTGCACATGACACAAGAACTTGTTGAAAAGAGAAAATTAGAAACATTTAGGACATATATATATATATGAATAGATAATCTGGAAGAGAGACTATAAGAGATATCTATAATGACACTTTTTAAATATAAATTACAATTGTAAGGTATCTAAAAGTAACTAATGTAAAATATAATTATTTCTCAGAATTTTTGCCAATATAATTATTTTTTTCAGAAATTATTTCAGTACAACTATTTTCAAAACTTATTTCAATACTTTAAATACAGATATTTTTCAGAAGTGTCAGACTTTTTTGTTTGTTTCTAAGTTTATCATGACCTAGGCACATAACATAGGCATAATACTGGCATAACAAGCTACTTAGGTTAAATTTCCAATTTAAGAAAAAAAAATCACAAAAATAAGATAGAAAAATTTTTTTGAAATGATGTGAAGTTTAAGTAAAAATTAGTTACAATGTTCAAATCCATTCTTTATTGCTAGTAACTTTCCAATGTCATTCTAATTCAAAATTGGCTTTTTAATCACAAAATTAGAATATACTGCAGACTTCTTTTTAATTTTACTTCTATTTAACCATTATGCACATACTAGATGTTTTAGATAACCAGACCGTTTAATGTATAAGCTTCAACAACTTGAGAAAAATCTTTTTTTTTTTTTTTTTTTTTTTAAAGCTAAGTGCTTTAGGATTATGTGACTGCAAAGACCTATTTATTCAGTGAGCATCCATATTCAACCATTTTATATGAAGCATAGCATATGTACTAAGGAAACAAGAGGAAATGGTTTTTGACATTTATTCAGGACAAGTAGCAGTTTCTATTGAGTGAGTTACAAAGAATACTGAATTCTGATTTACTATCAATGTATCTTCTTAAACAAATAAGTTACTGGATTTTTAGTTTTTATTTATAAAACTATATATATATATATATATATATATATAGTCTTTTACTGAGCCATCTTTTGTTTCCAGAGTGTCAAGTTAATGCTTTTTAATCTCACTGAATTCTTCCTGACCTCTTATATGGTTTGACAGAAGACTCCATTTTGGGTCATTTTGAGGGCAAGAAGTATTTCCCTTGTTTCCCAATGCAGGTATTGCCATAATGGTATTTTTAAGTTTTTTTTTTTTGGAAGGAAATGAGTAGCATTTATTTCCTCTTTATTTTTAAATTTAAAAATCATTATTTAAAAGTTTCCTGACATCTAACAAAAAAAAATATGTAAAATTCCCAATTTATTGGGACCTTGTAGACAATCACCAAGCCTGTGTATCTGAGCATTTATATGGATAAGCATCTGTGGATATTCAAATGGTGTTGAAATAGATTCATTAGTTCTCAATTACCAAGAGAATAAAATTAAAAATATGTCATTTAGGAATATCATCTTTACCTTACTTTTCCCATTGCTTTTCATTGGTACAACAGCACAAATTCTAATACTACTGGTACAATTATAACTATTATGAATCTTTTAAGCATATTCTCTTTTTACTGAATGGAAAATATTTGAAAGTCAAACACTTATGTCTTAATTGTCAAATAGTTGTCACTTAGCAAAAGTGAAGCTTTGCATCTTAGTCACATTATATTTTTATCTCAGATCCTCTTTGAGGATCTGTTACTTTCATATCATTCAAGTAAGTTTTAAGTAATATTTTATGAACATAATCTTATATATGAAAATACAACTATTAAATTAATTAAATAATTATTCATAACCAAGTTCAGCATCAACTAGGTAGGAAATATACTTATTTGAAAAGGAAATAGCATAATGAAGAAACAAAAAGAGGCTCTTGCTATTAAACTTTCTTTGCTTATTTATTATTTTTTTGTTTGATTTTATTTTGTTTTAGCAGGTTATTATTATAATCAAGTTCTAGTTTCAACATTTGGGGAAAGATGCCCCAAGTCTGAGGTCCTTCTTACTATTGTTTTCTGAATGTATCTTGGGCCCCTGCCCTGGGCACTCCTCTCTCACTCTGAGCACAGCTAGGGCCTCCAATCATGTTGTCCCATAAATGCTCTTGCTCCCTGTGGTGCCTTCAGTGGCTGCAAACCATAGCTGTGCTTTCTGTCCTAGAAATGAAACTAGGGACTCAACTAGTGAGCTAGTGCTCACAGCCAAAAAAGTCCCTGCTCCTCTGCAACCATACTAACCAGGAACATGCTAACTCCTCCTCAGTCCCATAGCCATAACCCAGCATTGTGTTAGGTCAGTACAGTTGAGCCTGAAAATACTCAGCAATGGAAGGTCTTTCAATATTCTCTTATTTAGACATCAGACTCTCACATTGTCCCTGACGTGAAAGTTCCTAAAGCTGCATAGTTGTTTATTGATTCCAAGGTATAGGACTGGAGATTATTGTGCTTCACTGAGGCCAAACCTCCACCATTGGAGGTTGAACTTTTCCTAAAGTCTTCTCACCTTGTCTTAGGAGGACAACTGCTTTACCCTGACTCCTATTTATTTCTGCTCTCTAGGTTCACTCTGAAGTGCAGTTCTTTTTTTTTTTTTTTTTTTTTTTTTTTTTTTTTGTGGAGGAAATTTGGAGAATAGAAAGCTTTCTGATTTTATTCTGCTACCATCCTAGAATCCTCTTAACATTCATTTTTAAAATTTTTGAGTTCCAAATTCTCTCCCTTTCTCAACTTCCTCTCTCATTGAGAAAGCAATTAATTTGATATGTTATTCATGTATGCACTCATACAAAACATATTTCCATATAGAAAATACAGACTAAAAAATGCCAAGAAAAACAAAGGAAAGAAAAAGTATGCTTTGATCTGCCTTCATTCTCCATCACTTCTTTCTTTGAAGAGAGATTACATTTTTCATCATAAATCCTTCAGAATTATCATTGCATGACAGTTGAGAGGATGGGAGCAAACCTTACTGTCATCAGAATTAGCCCAAAGAGAGACTAACATACATAGAAATCTATTTTATTATATAAGAAAGTAGTAAGTAAAGGCAATAAGAGAAAGGCAAAGGTTGATGTGAGAGAGGACAGATTATAGAAGAGAGATAATCCAGAAGCAGAATACACCAGTCTTTGAACAATTAAAACTATAACCTCAAAGAACACTGATCTAAAAGGAATTTACCATTTTACCTAATACAGTGAATTATCAAATCAATGTGAGATATTATCTTTATTTATATTACAAATTGGTAAGCTAAGGTAATTTGGTTTATGATTGATTATCCACTAAAATTTTCATACTTAGGTATTTTCTTAATTTGTTTTCATGCCCAATAATATAACAAACATTTATCATAAGCATCTTATTAAGAGATATTTATTTCACTTAAAATGAGACCAGAATAAATTCAGTTACACCTAGATCTCTTTTCCAAATGACAACATATAAAATCTCAATTTACAAAAGGATTATTTATTCTAAACATTTCATATTGTAGAGTCCACTATTTCCATCTAATTTACTGCCACAGATTTTTAAAGTATAATAATCTATCCCAACTGTAATTTATTTTATTTTATTTTTCCCTAAGGCAATTGGGGTTAAGTGACTTGCCCAGGATTACACAGCTAGGAAATGTTAAGACTGAGGCCAGATTTGAACTCAGGTCCTCCTGACTTCAGGGCTGGTGCTCTATCCATTGTACCACCTAGCTGCCCCCTGTAATTTATTTTAAATCTGGATTTTTCAATCTCAGAAAGAATCCGTTGCTTATCAATTTACTCATAGTCTATAACTTTCTCCATTGACTTTCAAATCAAGCTGTAATTTTTAATTACTATTATAGTTTCCATAAAAAGACAAAATTTCTTACAACCTTTCTTCTTTTTTTAATTATAGCTTTTTATTGACAAAACACATGCATGAGTAATTTTTCAACATTGACCCTTGCAAATACTTCTGTTCCAACTTTTCCCCTCCTTCCCTCCACTCCCTCTCCTAGATGGCAAGCAGTCCCATACATGTTAAACATACAATCTTTCTTCTTAAAGTCAAACCCTTCTCAACATATTTAAACCTTTTTATTTTTTATATATCTCTCTTGTGGTTTGACAACTCACACATTCCTTATATATTATTAACTTCCAGGTATATGTGTGTGTGTATATATATATATATATATATATATAAAACTTCCACATATATGTGTATATATATATATATATATATATATATATATGCATATAGAATCAAATAGGGCTAAGTGTGCGTAGGGTGTATACACATATCCTTTCAGTGGTTTTGAAAATTGTCTTTTTTATTTCTGTTTTCAAATCTCTAAAACCCTTTACTCATACTATATAACTTGCCTTTGTTTATTCAAATCCTACATTTTAACCCAAGATAATATTCATTCCACAGAATATTTCCTTTATAATTTAGTACATATTATTGTTCAACAAATCAAATGACTTGCTAAAATTTTACTTTTTCAAGCATATAGATAATTTTAAATCAGGTAATTAATTTTTTTTATACTACTTTACCTACAACAATTAAACCCTGTTGAAAGGGACCTGTAAGTGCCAAAATGTTTGTGGCAGCCCTGTTTGTAGTGGCTAGAAACTGGAAAATGAATGGATGCCCATCAATTGGGGAATGGTTGGGTAAATTGTGGTATCTGAATATTATGGAATATTATTGTTATGGAAACGACCAGCAGGATGAATACAGAGAGGCTTGGAGAGAGTTACACGAACTGATGCTAAGTGAAATGATCAGAACCAGGAGATCATTATATACTTCAACAATGATACTATATGAGGATGTATTCTGAAGGAAGTGGATTTCTTCGACAAAGAGATCTAACTCAGTTTCAATTGATCAAGGATGGACAGAAGCAGCTACACCCAAAGAAAGATCACTGGGAAATGAGTGTAAACTGTTTGCATTTTGGTTCTTCTTCCCAGATTATTTTTACCTTCTGAATCCAATTCTTCCTGTGCAACAACAGAACTGTTTGGTTCTGCACACATATATTGTATCCAGGATATACTGTGACATATTTAACATGTATAGGACTGCTTGCCATCTGGGGGAGGGGGTGGAGGGAGGGAGGAGAAAAATCGGACCAGAAGTGAGTGCAAGGGATAATATTGTAAAAAATTACCCAAGCATGGGCTCTGTCAATTAAAATTTATAATTATTAAAACAAATAAACAAACAAAAGAAAAACCCAATTAAACCCTGTTGCCAAGATTAGTTACGATTCAAATGTTCTTTCAGGAAATTAAAACAGTTCAAGTCTCTATCATTTTCCCAAATGGAGACATCATCTTGCACTGCCTGTTGAATACCATTATATGATGAAGTTTGTGGGACACATTCTTTAAAAAAAATCCATTAAAATGTTTTTATTAATTACAAAACCTTTTAGGAGGTGTATGGAAGAGAGAGATAAGGTGAAGAATTTACAGGAATGTGCGAATTATTTTTTTGTATTTTATTTTCATTATTTCTGTGTTTCTCCTATGACCTGCATAAGGTCATATTGTAATATGTGCAGGCCCATATTTACCACTGTGTGCTTGATTATCAAAAGCCTGAAGGCCTGATTTTCTGTTTTCTAGAAATCAGGTGATCTCAGGGAAACAGAAATCTTCCATTCCAATCTCTACGGATAGCAACAACCAATTAGATGACCTCCCCCTCCCCCTTGTATAAAAGATGTGTATCTTTACTACTTCTTTAGCCCTGTAACTAGAAGCTTTCTCTTTCCCTTATTTTGTGATAGAACTGCTCATCCTCCAAAGGTTTAATAAACAACCTTTCTGCTTTCTACTTTGAATGATCTCTGAGTAGTCATTTTGACTAAGAGTCTTCTACAACTCACACAGAAGTCAGCAGTGGTTTATACAGGAGTGCTGAGCCCTCTTACCCTTAGTAAGCATCTTGAAAAAAATCTGAAATACTTCAGATTAAATTATACTTGCTCTTTTCTATTTACTTACTCTTCAGAATCTGGAGAGAGTTAATACTTTGTAATTAAAAGAATAGTATTTTTCAGTTCTTACCAAAAATCATTTTTTTGTTGCATTCCAATTAATAGGAATTGGGATACTAATTTCTCTCATAATGAAGTTGAGAGTAACTTTGGTAAAATAGAAGGCAAAGTAAATGGAAAATTACATACTTTTTCCCCTAGCATTTCCCTTTGCTAATTATCTTCCATAAGATTACCAGCATTGTATCTTAATGCTTCTCCGATTTATCGTCTTTAATGAAAACATACATATAGGTATCCAAGCCTATTTATATGCATATATGTATGTGTGCACATATAAATATTGTTTTTGTTTTAATTATTTCAGTTGTGTCCAACTCTTCATGACCCCATTTGGGATCTTCTTGGCAAAGATACTGGAATAGTTTGTCATTTTCTTTTTCAGCTCATTTTACAAAGCAGGGACCGAGGCAAGGAGAGTGACTTGCCCAGGATCATACAGCTAATAAATGTTTTGAGGCAGGATTGGAACTCAAGTCTTCCTGACTCCAGGTCTATATATGAATATATATATATAGGTATATATATGAAAGGAAATTCATCGGACCACCTAGTTGTCTCTGGCTACATACAAACATACATAGATATTATACAAACGTGTGTTACATATACATATATATGTAAGTGTACATAATATTTGTAAAATTGTACATATACAAGCATCACAAGACAGAGCAGTAATGCAAAAAACGGCATAGTGTGTTTTCTTTCCTAGCAGAGCCTTCTACAACATTAACAATCAGGAGTGGGAACAGAAGGTCACTAAGTTAACATAAGTTAGTATATGGATACAATTTATATAAAATAAATACAAAGATACACATATGTAGGGTGCATAATAAAAAAAATGGAAACCACTAATTTAGATAATTCATTTTCAAGGGTTTCTTCAACAGAGTCCATTTTTTTTCATCAATTGATTTCCAGTTATTATATTTAAGTCCCAAAATGAAAATTTGCAACAGAAAGAATGTGTCATGTACATTCTTAAAATATTTTCAATTAGTTTTCAGTATTTTGTTCTTTAAACTGAATCTATATTGTATTTCTGAAGTTCCCGTGAGAGGCAGAGAAAGAGAAAGAGACAAGAAGACACACAGAGAGGGAAACGGAGAGAGAGAGAGACGGAGAGGGAGAGGGAGGGAGAGATAAAGAGAGGAAGGAGAGGGAGAAGGAAAAGAGGGAAAGGGAGAGGGAGAGCGCGTGTGCGCGCGCGCGCAGGCATTCACATAGCTCAGATGATCTCTGCAGAAGAAATTGAAGATGGTGGTTCTGGCTAGCCCCTCCCTTCTACCTGGGGATTCAAATAACTAGGCTTCAAGGCAAATTTCTTTTTCCTTCTAAGATTTCTGGATTTAGAAACGCCAGTGGCAGCAGTAATGGATTTCTGAGCCAAGACTGCAGTCTTTTGGGCTTTTCTCCTACTTCCCCGCCCATGTAAAAACCCCAGTCAGGCTTTCGAGTGATATCTCCTAAGTCCAATCACAGGCGGCTGCTTCTCCCTGGCCACCGCCCTACTCGCCCTGAGGTCCCCAATAACTGCTCAGAAAGGTCGGGTTTATGCAGTCTAGTAGCTAAGGAAGGATCCCTTGAAGGCGATCTCCTGGAGGGAGGGACGGGTGAGATTTGGTGTGAAGAATGCTCTCTACTAGGTGTCTGCGGCGGAAGTGAAGAACTTGTAGGCTACATCCCAACTGTGCGGCAAAAGGACGCCCAAGGTCTAGGTAAGAATCAAGCCATTTCCCCCGCCCTTTTTCTTCTTTGCTGATATGCTAAATAATGCGTATTTTCCTGCAGTCATTTCCTTTCCAATCCTCTCTCATTACCCCGCCCTAATTGAGTTTGCTTTATTAGCTTTTATTGAAAAAATGCCTAAGTGTGGATTGTTTGAGGAAGCTGAGAGAAGTAAGGGAGATATAGGAACATGTGCGAATAAGGACAGAGAAGGGCATCAAGCATCCTCAGGAAACGGTAATAAACTATAAACCTGAAGCCCTGTACTGAACTCTCAGATTCAGTGGCAAAGGATGCCTGTGATTTGTCTGGCAAATCTATTCTAATTTGGACTGGAAAGGAATGGGGATTAGTAGAAATGTCAGTAACAGGGTACACAGCCTAATTCATCTTCAATCTGATAAATTTTCTCTCCTCTTCTTATTTTCCATGAAAGAAGATTTACCTCAGAGGATGGAGGAGAGACAGAAAGAGTTCCCTCCACTCATTGCTTCAAATTTTCCTAAATTCAGCTATTTATTGGAATAATCGGGTGTGGTATTGGAGTGAAGAGCTTGTTTCTTCCCCAGACTCGCAGTGAAAGTCGGCCTTATTTAATTTTTTTTTTTTAAGTTTGTGCATTAACTAGATATTTCTGATCAATCACACCCTTATTCAGAAGATTCTGGTCCTCAGGTGTTTGCAGCAGACAGCAGGGAGGAGGGAGCAGATGGATCATCTTACTGCTATCCTTTTCCTCCTTGTCTATTGCTGCCCATTAGGAACCCACTTTCCTCAGGGTTCTGAGACAGAAGTGTTTGACCATGGGGATTCCGGAAGAGTAAACCAATCATGGTTTGATGGGAAAAGAGGCCTTTGGCAGACTTTCAGATGACTGCATATGGGTTTTACAGATTGGCCTTGTGGCCATTAATGTTGCTGTTAGATTGCTTCAAGCAGTAGGCACCAGCAATGTTGCAAGGAAAACGTATTGGAGCCCTTCTTAAGAGATTTATGATACCCAGTTCTGAGAGTTCTTGCACACAATGCTTGGAAGGGGTGGGGGTAGGGAGAACAAGCTTAATAATCCTTTTCTCCATTTATTCTACTAAAATCCATTGCATGAATAGATGCAAATGCTTATCAGCACAGAGATATAAGATAACTCACACATGCCCTGACTGGTGCTTGGTAAAAGAGCTGCTTTGGCTTTCTGAAGCAATCTGAAAATAGAAAGAGAAGAGGAAGATCAAATTTTGCAGAAAAAAACTAGAGACGGTTAATAGTATGGCGACGTTGAAATCCCTACCATAGTGAAAATAAGCAATTCAACAATATACAGCAGAACTAGTATTTTTAAATAACATATTTAAGCACATTCAGAAGTTTTCTAGTATTTATTTTTCTGTGTTAATTTCTGTTGTGTCACAACGTGTCTAGATCATTATTTGTAAAATAATTTATTATGTTGAAAAAAATGCAGCTTTAGAGACATAGATGATACCTTTACGATTTTTGGTGTCTCTATTTACTTTTAACAGTCTTATTAACATAATCTTAGAATGGGCTAGGTATCCTCCCTCATCCTGGGTCTATGATAATCAGATAGACTAGAGGGGAAGTCCCTTCTGTAACCTTTGCTTATTTAAAGATTCTACTGGAAGCTTCATATTCTATTTATTCCTAAGAAACTTAATGTACATTTTATTTATTCTCCCAGTATTCTGAAATTTTCTAATTTATCAATCCTCCTCCTTTTTATAGTAGAAGTTTAGAGAAACCAAATAGTTTCTCATGTATTCCACAAAAAATTGGTAGGAATAGACCATATTCCTAATGTGACATTTTGTTTTTTCATTACTTTGTTTGTGGTGATTAGGTTAGGTTCCAAAATTTTGCATGGTTGCTGATATCATTTTGGTGCCAATGTTGTTGTACTGTTAAAACCAATTATTCATACCTACCCTATATCTGTTCTTATTAAATTATGAGTATTTATGAGTAAAAAGCTATTTAAAAAGTTAAATGCTATTATTACTATGTATTCTTCTTACCTAAAACCTTGAATAATTATTAAGGGCAAAGCATCGGGAAAATTTTCCTATTGATTTACTTTAAATCTTTATATCTCTGACTTATTATTTGATATTTCCTAGAAGATTTTTGTCACAACCAGAAAGGCAGGGAAATTGACCTTTGAAGCAGTAACACAAGCTTCTAAAGGCAGAACTTGACCAGGCTTCTATATCAAAGTTCCTAAATGGGACCTCTTATTATAAAATTTAGTAATCTTTTACATACACTATATATTTCTTCCTTGCTCTTTGGCTGGCTGATAGTTTTGATTCTTCAGAGACAGTAATCTGTGATGTGTAATCATATAGCATAAGTATGAACATAGTATTCAGATGGGCCTTTGTTTCAGGGAAAAGCTTGTCATTGCAGTCACTGTATAATTTCCCAATTGCAAAACAGTTTACCCTCTCTTTATCTCAGGAACTCTTATTCCTGAGTACTATTCATCTGTAGCCTGAGTACTATTCATCTGTAGCATCTGTCCAGGTTATATATATTTATGAACCAGATCAAGGAACATTACAATCTGGACAACAGGCCTTCACTTGTTTTTACTGTTTGAATAAGGTTGAAATCTTTGGTTGTAAATCTCTAAAGGCTTAATGGAATTATCATAATGATAGCTGCAAACAAGATAAGCAATAGAAACTCAATATCCATTGGGAATCTCTCTTCTTTTTGGTCTCTACATTAAACATTCTTAGTGTCAGTGGCAGATAATTTCTGGTAATCATCAGTCTCTCTGCTTGATGTCTCATTTAATATTGCTAATCAGAGTATTGAACACAGGTTTTTATGCTATGGTTTTTAAACAAAGAATGTTGTATAATATTAACAGCTGGATGGGAGACTCTTTAAAAGAATCTTTAAAAGTACATTTTGCTCTACAGAATCAAATGTTTTTTATGGTCAACAGACTTATTGTATAGTTGTCCTAGAGGTGGACTCAGGTTTTTGAAATAGTAATAAAACTCAAGACTTAGTGATATCTTTAGTGTATGGATTTTTACTAGATGCCTGCTGAGAGTCTTTCCAGCTCTCAGATCCTATGAAGTGAGTTATAATTTACTGCATTGTTTTCTTGGGGGTGGGGAGGGAGTGATAAGGTAAGAAGAGAACTGGGCCTGTGTAGAAAATTACCAGTGAGGAATAAGATCTAGAAAAGCAAATCGACATCTTTAAAGGTATAGTTTTAGAGAGTTGTCTTAGGCACTGAGAAGTTAAATAATTTGCTAAAGGTCACACATCTATTATGTATCAGAGGTAGGACTTGAAGTTTTTCTGATTTTGAGGCCCATTCACTTTTTAGTATAGCACTCTACTATACTGTACACTTTGAAAACTTATATGTGTTTCTAAATTACTATATATGTTTGAAAATATATGTCACTCACTAAATATGTTTATGAAAAGATGGATTATCAGAAATTTGAGTAATAGGACTTTAGAGTTGAAATGAACCATATAGATTACCTAGTCCAAAACTAGAGATGAGAATACTGAGATCAAGAGAGGATAAAGGACTGCCTTAATATCAAAACAGACATTTTATTATGCCAGTGCTTGATTATATTTTCAGTTTTCATATTTCAGTATTCATTTTTCAAATAATTCATATTTTGCAACTGCTAAATTTCTTTCAGGCTTGATCTGATTTTTTCTGTACTTCTCACTTAGCAACATAGCTAATTTGCTTCCAAAACATTTACTTTACTTTTCAAATCTTTGAAGACTAGCTTATCCAAGTATGGAAAGAATTATCGCCATCATAAAATTAATATACTATAACCTATAAGTTAACATGACATTTTGAAAATTAAGCCTTTTTTCTTCTACTATTATTAGAAAGTCATTGGATTTTGAGAATTCTAGAGATGATAGGAAAGTGATGAAATGTAAGCAATAGAGCCTTGAACAGGAATCACTTTTTCTGAGTCAAGTAGGAAAAGAAAATATTTTCAATTTATGTAGTTAAGATAATATTGAAAGTACTTTGAATTCACATAAAAACATTAACATTAAGCAAGACATTTATTAAGCAAATATATATAAAGGACTATGGAAAATAAAAATGTTATATATGATCTTTTTAATATCTAGTTTGGCAAATATGATGTGTATCTATAGTTAACAATTTAGAAAAATGGTGTAAAAATGTACAATTAGTGATTAAAAAACAACAGTCATTAATTAGTGATGTGGCATCTTCAAGAAGGGAAAATTACTTCCAGCCTCAGGTGAAAAGTTGAAAGGAATATTAAGGTTTCACAGAAGAATTGAATTTTGAGAGGGACCTTAAAAGATAGAATTTGAGTTGGAAAGGAATGAGAAGATAATGCAGAGGGAATAACATGAGCAAAGGACATAGAATCAGACACATGTATTCAGAGCATATTAAGAAGATCAATTTACCTATATAGAAGTGAAATGTGGCTGGCTTGGTCACTTTCCTTTAATTGAAGGTGGTAGAAAGGTACTTCAGGATAATAGTTAACTTCCATGTTAAGAAGACTTCTGTGGTATGGTGGAGAAGGTTTGGAGAATCAGGAGTGGAGTGGTTCTTGCCCATCAGACAATTATAATACAGTTAGACAACTGAAACACAAATTACTCAAGAACACTTAAGGTAATATTCCTTTTTTTCCCCAATCAATTCCTTTTTAACATCTTCAAAGGCTAAATCAAATGCTACACCTCCATGAAATCACTACAGTCCCACATACCAGTCAGTCACTGATATTCTTCCTCTTTAGACATCACATATTACTTTGGTTTCGACCTCTCTAATGAATTTGTGTTATATTGTGTATTGATTTTCTATTAGATTAAAACTTTATGAGGATACAAATCATGCTTTATTTAAACCTTGCAGGGCCTCCAGAGTATAGCACATTATTGTATATAACAGTATGCATTTGTTAAATGTTGATTTCAATATTGATTGCCCCAGTGCTTAATAAAGTAGTAATAAAATCAGGTATATTCCATTGTATAAGGCAAGTTTCATCTCAAGACTGACTGGCTTGAGTGAGAAAGTGAAATGATGACCGCTGAAAAGAGATTAGCTGCTAAGTCAAAGTATAGGACAAAATGAGATCAGGTCTAAAAGAAGTTAGGTAATTGCCAAGAACTGCTTCCCCTTCAAAAAAAAAAAAAAAAAACCAACAACCCCCCAAAATAAGTAAAAAAAAAAAAAAAACCCAATCCTGAAATATATAAGGGGAAAGTTGAGGAACTTATTATTTCTATTTCTTATGGAAACTCATTTAAAGTTTTCTTGAAGAATTTGGATGTTATACCATAGTGTTAATAATATTTCATTGTCTATGATACTTTTTATTTGTTTTAACATTTTATTTTTATTTTTTTCCTCAATAACATGTAAAAAATAATTTAAAATAAAAAAAATTGAGTTTCAAATTCTATCTCCCTTTTTTGTTCTTCCTACTTGAGAAAGCAAGAACATTCATATATATTAATAATTTTCAGTTATGCAAAACATTATCATATTAATTATGTTGCAAAAGAAAACAGACTAGTAATGATAATGATAAAGAAAATAAAAAAAGGTTATTTCACTCTGTATTTAGACTCCATCAGTTCTTTTTCTGCAGGTGGATAGCATTTTTTATAATCCTTCCAAACTTGTTTTAGATCATTGTATTGATGAGAATAGATAAGCCATTCATAATTGATCATACTGTATAACATTGCAATGTATGCTATTTTCTCTTAGTTCTGCCTCATTTCACTTTACATCAGTTTATGTAAATCTCAGGTTTTTCTGAAAGCATCCTGCTCATTATTTCTTATAGTATTCTGTTGCAATCATACAACTTGTTTAGCCATTCCCCAGTTAATGGACATTTCTTCAATTTCTAATTCTTTGCCACCACAAATATTTTGTACGTGAATCCTTTTCCTTTTTTTTTTTTTTTTTTTTAAATATCTTTGGGATATAGATCTTGTAGTGGTATTGTTGGATCAAAAGGTTTGCACAGTTTTTTTGGGTATAGTTCCAAATGCTCTACAGAATGGTTGAATCAGTTCATAACTCCACCAACAATGCAACAATGCAACAATCCAAATTTTCTCACATCTCTAACAAGATATTTTGCTTTCTTTCTGTCTTTTTAGTCAGTCTTATAGGCATGAGATGTTTTTTCTAATGCCTTCAGAGTTGTTTTAATTTTGCATTTTTCTAATCCGGTGATTTAAGGCATTTTTTCATTTGACTTCATTTTCTTCTTTTGAACACTGAGCATTTATCAATTAAGGCATGATATTTGTTTTTATAATTTTTATTCAGTTCTCTATATAGTTGAGAAATAAAGCCTTTATCAGAGAAATTTGCAGTAAAATTTTCCTGTTTCCTTACTCTCTCTTTCTCCTTACTCCTTACTCCTTGGCTCTCTATGGCACCTTTTAGCAAAATGTAGTTTCCTAGCTTTTCACTTTTAATTAGATTTATTTTTGCTTTTGATTTGTTTGAAATCATGATTGCTATCCCCTATTTGTTTGTTTGTTTGTTTTTTTAAACATCAGCTGAAGCATAATAGATTCTGTTTCAGCTCCTTATTTTTACTTTTTGTGTGGCTCTGTTTCTAATGTGTTTTAAACAATATATTGTTGGATTTTGGTTTTTAATCTTCTGCTATTATCTCATTCATGTTTACATGTTATGATTAGTAACTATATTTTCTTCCATTCTATTTCACCATGTTTATTCTTCTCTCAGTTTCTCTCTTTATTTCTGAGTATGTGACTGTTTTTCCTTTTACCTTATTCTTCCTCAAAATTCTGTTTTGCTTCTGACCCATCTTCTTAATCCACCTTCCCTCTTACTCCTCTCTTTTCTTATTCCCTTCCTCTTCTACTTCCCATTAGAGAAAGAGAGATACTCAATTCAATGTGTATATTATTCCCTCTTTGAGCTATTTCTAATGAGAGTAAAGTTCAAATGTTATCTCCCACTCTCACCTTCCCCTCCATTGTAGAAGTTCTTTATTTCCTGCTTCCTTTTTATGACATAATTTACCCCTTTCTGCCTTTTTTTTCTTCCTTCTCCCAGTACATTCATCTTTGTTACTCCATTTTATTTTTTGAAATCATCCGGTCAATAGTCAACTCACCCCTGTTTCTCTATATTCTCTGTCTCTATCCTATTTCTTACTGTCCTAATAATGATAATGTTCTTAAGAGTTACAAATGATGTCATTTTTCTAGGAAGGAATGTGAACATTTTAATCTTATTGAATCCCTTATGATTTCTTTCTGTTGAACTTTTTATGCTTTTCTTACGTCTTGTATTTGAAAGTTAAATTTTCTATTCAGCTCTGGTCTTTTCCTCAGGAATGCTTGAAAGTCTTCTATTCATTGAATATCTATTTTTTTCCCCCTCCTGAAGAGGTATACTCAGTTTTACTGGTCACGTGATGCTTGATTTTAATTTTAGCTCTTTTGCTCTCTGTGGTGTTCTCTTCTTTAAAATATAATAGTTCTCTCTGGGAGCAGGTTTCTCAGGGGAGGTTTTCTGGAGGCAGCCTTAGTTTCGATTAAAAGTAATAATCACCCAAACGCAGCCAAGTGATAAAGTTCAAACGTTTATTTTCTCCTTCCAAAATAGCCCAGTTAGTTTTCTTGGTGGCCTATCTCTCTGCTTGGTTTCAAGAGCTCCAAATGTCTCCAAATCCAAAGGTTTGTCTTTCAGCCTCCAGCCAGCACAAAGGTGAAAGTTGAAATGAATCTGTCTTACCTCTGAGAGAGGGCTTGTGGGCTTCTGTATCTCCCAGAGTGCTCCTGGCTTTCAATCTCCCAGAGTGCTCCTCTCCGACTCCTGACAATGTTCTGAAGTAACGAACCTGAAGCTAAGAGCCTTTTTATGTATGATCTCCCAAAGGTTGACTCCTCCTTCTGGAGGCAGGGATTAAGGGAGGTGTGAATTCACAAAGTTACAAAGTTAATTTTGTGAATCTCCCATACTTATGAACTACAACTAGTAAAGGTGTGAACATAAGCATTGTTTCTCAGTTCCACTTAGTACCTTGTTTCTTCTGGCCCATAACATCTCTTTGTAGGATCAGATCAATCATATTGAACCATGCTAAATTAGATAATTATTGTCTCTATCAACTCTAATGACTTAACAGTTTGTAAAGATTCCAACAGCTCTCCATCCACATTTCAAATCCTCTGATCCTTTAACATTTAGTCTGACTGAAGCTTCATGAGATGTGAATTGCTTCCTTGTGGTTTCTTGCAGTATTTGCTCTTTGATCTTGGAGTTTGGGAATTTAGTTATAATATTCCTGGTAGTTTTCATTTTGGGATCTCTTTCAGGAGGTGATTGGTGGATTTTTTCAATTTTAAATTTATTTGATAGTTAATTTTCTTAGATAATTTCTTGAAATGTGTTATCTAGGCCCTATTTTGGATTATGACCTTTAGAAAGCCCAATGATTCTAAAATTGTCTCCAATCATTTTTAGATCATTTATTTTTCTGATGAGATATTTCATATTTTCTTCTACTTTATGCTGATTTTGTTTTATTGTTTCTTGATTTCTTATTGAGTTGTTAGCTTCTACTTGCCCAATTCTGATTTTTAAGGAATTATTTTCTCAGTGAACTTTGGCACCTTGTTTTTCATTTGGACACTTCTACATTTCAAGTGGTTCTTTTCTTCAATTAATTTTGTTACCTCTTTTTTGATTTGGCCAGTTGTGGTTTTTATTTTTTTTCTTTAGACTTTTTTTTGTACCTCTTTTACCAAGCTGTTAATCTTCTATTTTTAAAGTCAATTTCTTGCATAACTTTCATTTCTTTGACCAATTTTTCCTCTCATTTTATTTAAAAATTTTTTTGAGCTTTTCCAGAAATTCTTGGTGGATTTGTAGTGGATTCCCCCCCCCCTTTTTTTTTTGAGGCTTTGTTTATACACGATTTGACATTGTTGTCTTTCTTCTTGGTTTGTATCTTCATCTTTTCTGTCATCATGATAATTTGTTATGATCAGTTTCTTTTTTTTTTTTGTTTCTTGCTCATTTTTTTTCAAGCTTATTTCTTGACTTTTAACTTTATGTTAAAAGTTGATCTCAATTGGCAATGATAGTGTCCTAAACTTAAGATTTTTCTTACAGCTGTTTTTAGAGCTAGCTCTGTGATGTATAGGTTTTTGGTTCTTCTAAGATAGCATAATGTCAGGAGAGGTATGTTCACTGGTCCTCTGGCTTGTGCTTTGGTCTATGCATGACCACAAGCACTCTTTTCTGCCCTGTTACTGTGATCAGAGTTCCTGCACCGCTGGAACCACAGGCATTAGTGAACTGTGCTCCGCTTAGTTCTGAGACTTCCCTAGAACTGGGGAATGCAAGAGAGTCCTATACTCAGTGCCAGCAATGGATTCTTAGTAATCTTCTCCTTACCAGTTATCTGATCCCCTTACCATTTGTGGGTTGAAAGGTCTCAAAGTTGCATTGCTGCCACTGATCAACTGCATCCAAGACCTGCTGCTGGTACCCTGCATGGGCTGCACTTGGTGGTCTTTGTTAGGTTCTTGATACAATCATCATCCCTCTGAGAAGACCTATTCTGCCAACCTGTTTAATTATCTTGGGCTGGAATTTGAGGCATTATTTTTAAAGTTGTTTGGAGGGTCATTTGAATCCCTTCACCATCTTGTTGCTGTCTCTTTCCGGTATGCATAATCTTATTGAATGTCCTTTCTTTTGCCCCCTTCTCTTATTGCTATCTAATTATGTGTTCTTTTATTAGCTACTGAATAACCACTAAGTATTTTGTTGTAATATTGAACCTATGTTACTGAGAATTTGGTTTAAGTCCCTTTTCTTTCAATTTAAAATTTTTGTGATTCAGGTTTCTTATGATCATTGCTCTTAAATCATTGAAAAATTTATGCATTAAGTAATGTCTTTTGTTAATTGCAATCTTCATTAAATTTGGATAAAATTTGAAATGAGATATTTTAAAGTAAAGTTTACGTTTTTAGTAATCAAGGTTTAGCTATATATAGTATTTAGCTGTAAAGATTTAATTGTGTAACATGAGATTCAAGAAATTTTTTAGTAGCATTCTGAGGATGTCATGTGAACTTATCTTAATATACTTAATACCTTTCTTTTCAAGTTATTTTGTTTAATAATGAAAAAGGATTTAAAAATGAAGCATACATGTTAGGATGCTATCCCTGAAGTGGGTTTTTTTGTTTTAAAGTGACATTTGGTTTATATAGATCTTATTGATGCTTACTACATGGCATGAAGTCTGGAAACAAACTGCTTATCCAAACTACATTAAATTTTTCAGTCTACTTCTTCACCTATCATCTCTATCCAGATGATTCTTATATATCTCTCAGGTGAGTTATCCACATTTATAGCTGCCCATAGAACCCCTTTACTTGCACCTCTCTTTGGTATCTCAAATTCAACATATTATAAATTGCATTTTTTTTCTCCCCCTCTTAACTGCTTCTGATTTATCTATATTTGGGGGAGCTATAGTTTTACTCTATATGCAGTTTTCAAGTATTTGAGATTGCCTTTTACTTTTTCCTTCTCTCTCACTTCTCATTACAACTCCTATGTGTTGTAGGATTTGTCATAAAAAAATGCTGTGACTTGTTATGGGATTTTTCTGACCTTGGTATCATCACGTGGTTTTGAATGCTTTAGTTTTTGATATTTTTAAATTAATAATTTTCCTAATTTTGAACCTCCTTTTACATTGGTGGTACAAATCCAAAATGATCTTATGAATTAAAAAAAATTGTATTCATGCTTCAAACATCAACATCAATCCCACACTATTTGATATTTGTAAATATCTTTAAATAACCAAATATGGTCATAGTTTTCCAACTACAGGATTGTTGTAAAGGTAGAATGTGATAATATTTGTCTATAGGCCTCATTTTCATAGTGAATATCATCTCAGATGTCTCAGAGGAGTGATTTTACACTGTACTGGTTTGGGTTCTGATTTTTTGTCTGGTGTTTTTGATGGCAAGGATGTACAATTTTGCTAGGGAGGAAGTACCCATATAAGTATTCTTTCCACCAACACAGATTACAGTAGATGAATCCTAGGAAGTTAAGTGACTTGCTCAATATTATATACCTAGTGAGTTCTAAGTTTAACACTTTGTCCATGGAACTATGCTGACCATTTATTTATTCATGGTTATTTATGTAGAGAGAAATTTTTATTCAAAGTGTATTTAAAAGTAGAATTTTAATTGCCAGAGCAGAGGACTATTATCCTTTTTCTGTTTCTATTTTTCCCCTAACTTATGAAAACACTTAAAGATAATTTTGATAAAATAGTATTTAATTGTCATGATTACTGACAATATCAGTCTTATTTGTCTACAGCAAGCTGCAGATGGATTTCATTTCAAAAGATTACATAGAATATCTTTAAGGAATTTTAGAAGTATTATACATTTAAATATAACATAGTATAGCTGGAATATTACATATTTCTTACATTTGGTTTAAAAGTATCTTCTCCAGTGCTTCGTAACTCTTTGCAAATTAGAATATTAACTCTGCATAACTTATTGCCATAGAATTTAGGTTTGCTTTGAAAATGTAGATTTTTTTTTTCTTGAACCAAAGGATTAATATTTAGTAAAGTATATTAGAACTTGCATCTATGAACATTTAGCTACACTTTAAAACTGTCATCTTTTTTTCTTATCATTAATGTGATTTTTAATTGTCTAAAATAAGCTTGGTTTTATTTACTGTGAATGTAAGAAATGTTGATAGATTTCTACAATATGTTGCACTTTAAAGGTAGTGCAAGATAACAAGCCCCATAGACCACTCAGCTTTCAGAAGAAGAAACTCCCTGACCACTCAGCTTTCAGAAGAAGAAACTCCCTAACTACAAAGTTTCTAATAAAGGGGAGCCATACTAGAAAATGGTTTAAACTTGTAGTGGCTGGAACTCTGAAAGGGTGTGCTTGAATCTAAGACATCAGGGTGCTTGTAGTTAAGTACCTACTGGGTGGGAGATGGTGGTTCTCTAAGCACATACTGATGTAATGTAATGATGTCGTCAATCTAGTTGGCATTTACTTAGGGTAATGTGGTGATGTGATGTTCTACAGCTGCGTATGCCCAGTGTGTTGTGGTGATGTAGTCGTGCTGGGATGTTTAAGGGAGTCCCAGGAACAGAGGACTCTCTCTCTCTCAGCTGCAGCTCTTAGCCACAGAAGACTTCAGGCTCTACACTCCAGACTCCAGACTCCATCTTGGACCAGCCGCATGTCAAATCTCCTCACTTCTCCACCCTAAGACTGAGGTCCTCTGGAGAGCTAGCCTGGATATTACAAAACTGGCCAGGATGTATGACTGGGAGAAGGCTTTCCTTCACTGTGCTTGCTTAATAGGCTCATTGCATTTTTATCTGACACCCCAAGGATGGTATTAGTTGCCATCTTTGAACATGGGATGTATGACCAGGTAGGGGGAACATGTCTAGGAACATGTGAAGGGAAGATGAGGAATATTGTAAACTGGAAAGACATGGGCCAACCAGAACTCTGAAGGGAGGAATAGGATGAACCTAAGAGTATAAAAACTTGTTCTCCTATGGTTGGGTAAATTGTGGTATATGAATGTTATGGAATATTATTGTTCTGTAAGAAATGACCAGCAAGATGAATACAGAGAAGCTTGGAGAGAATTACATGAACTGATGCTATGTGAAATGAGCACAGAAGTGAATGCAAGGGATAATGTTGCAAAAAAAAAAAATTACCCTGGCATGGATTCTGTCAATAAAAAGTTACTATAATAAAAAAAAAAAGGGGGGGGAAAAAAAAACTTGTTCTCCTTTCTGTATCAATGTGTAAAATCATATGTAATTTCCACCCGTTTTTGCAGGAGTATATTAAAAATTTAAACTACTTCATTCATCCTGAGGTTGTTCATTTTCTGTGCCCTTTTTGGGGTTCAGAATTTTGTTTCCAACAGTGAACAATATAGGGATGCTAAATTTGTTTGTCAGTACCTAACACCTCCATGAAAATTTGATGAACACATGTAGTGTTTTTTTTTTTCCTTTTTTAAAAAATTCTTTTTTTATTAAAGCTTTTTATTTTTCAAAACATATGCGTGGATAATTCTTCAACATTAGCTCTTGCAAAACCTTGTGTTCCAATTCCCCCTCTCCTTCTCCCACTCCCTCCTCTATTTGGCAAGTAGTTCAATACTTGTTAAACACCACATGTAGTGTTTTAAGGGGATTATGTATCTCTTTAAGTCAGGGGTACTCTTAACTTTTTAAATAGGGGGCCAGTTCACTTGTCCCTCATACTGTTGGAGGGCTGGACTATAGTAAAAACAAAACCTTTGTTTTGTGGGCCTTTAAATAAAGAAACTTCATATCTCTAGGTGAGGGGGATAAACGTCCTCAGCTGCCGCATCTGGCCTGCAGGCCTTAATTTGAGGACCCCTGCTTAAGTGATGTTTCTTTTTGAAATAGGGAGAACATGGGTAAATATTAGCAAAGATGGTGGACAATTCTTGTGCTAGGTCTTGTCATTTGTAAGAAATATGGAATTTAAGGAATGTTTCCCTTTGAATTGGAGAGATATAGTGGGTGGGAACTGCATTGATAGCAAAATCATACTTCCTCTTCTTGATACACTTTGTTTTTTTTTGAGGTTTTCTCACTATTGGGTTTGGGTATACACACACACACACACACACATACACACACATTCTCTGGTTACACTCTATTCTTTATAGAAACTACTGCTTGTTCAGAGGTTAGATATTAGTATATTTGCATTGCTTTGGGTACTTCCCCCCTCATCATGCCTTTTATTCTGTTCTCTAGCTCACTATAGAGGTCAAAATTTCTTTCCAAATCTTTATTTATTGCTGTAGACAAGGATTTAGTGACTGCTGGATCTTCTTTTATAGAAAGGGGAAATAAATTCATAAGTAATAACAATAATGCTATGTAGTTGAGATCAAATTATTTGTGAGGGAGAAGATATCATCTAAGACTTGCTTAAGAGGATGTAGGTTTTGAACTAATCTTTTTTTTTTTTTTTTTTTAGTAGATAAATGAAAAGAAAACAAAATGTGTCTTTGGCTACACTATGCCCTTACTGATGAAAAAAGCCCTCTTAGCTTTCTATTTGCATTGTAGACATGAGAAGGTGGTAGGACAGAAGTGACTATTCACTGAATTTTGCCTCCACACTACCTCCACTACTCACTAACTGTTCTCATTTGGATTTTACCTGAAATCCTTCAAAACAGTCCTAAAAAGCAAAATTTAAAAAAAATCATCAAATAGGCAAATTTTGGGGGGATATATTATGCTATGCTTTTAAGTTTTTCTTAAGACATGGGCAGTTATTCTCAATGAAGGTCCATAAGAAACATTTAGATGTTTAAGACTCAAAGGTTTTGGTTGTACTGTTAGTAATTTGCCAGTAGATTTTTTTCTTAAAATTACTATAATATATTTAGTAAACCCAAAAATTCCGGATTCTGGAATTTACTCACTATTTGATAAAAACTGTCAGGTTTTTCTGGTTATCTGCCAGGATAACTGGAAAATAGTATGGCAGAAATTAGGTATAGGCCAATATCTCATACCATGATATGGTATGGTCACGGTAAGGTCAAAATGGCATATGATTTAGACATGAAAGAAGATACCATAAGCAAATTAGGAGAGCAAATAATAATTTGCTTATAAAATCTATGGAGAAGGAAAGAATTAAAAATTTTTTTGCAAATAGTATTTTTTTTCTAACTACATATGAAAATAGTTTTCAACATTCATTTTTCAAATAAAATTTTGAGTTTCAAATTTTTATTTTCCTTTCTCCCTCTCATTCCCTTTACCCCTTCCCAAGACAGCAAACAATATAATATAGGTTAATGTGTACAATCATGTTTAACATATTTCTATATTAATTATATAAATTATAAAATTATATATTATATATAATTGAATAAAAAAGAAATAGAACAAAAAAAGAAAAACATAGGGAAAAAATGAAAATAGCATGCTTCAATATGCATTCAGACTATAGTTTTTCCCTGAATGTTTAGCATTTTTTGTCATGAATCTTTTGGAATTATCTTGGATCATTGTATTGGTGAGAAGAGCTAAGTCAATCATAGTTCATCTTTGCACATGTTGCTATCACTGTGTACAGTATTCTCTTGGGTCTGCTCGCTTCACTCAATGTGAATTTATGTAAGTCTTCCCAGGCTTCTTTGAAATCTGCCTGCTCATCATTTCTTATAGCACAATGGAATATTACATTATATTCATATACCACAACTTGTTCAGCCATTCCCCAATTGATGGACATCTTCTCAATTTCCAATTCTCTGTTACCACAAAAAGAACTGCAACAAATATTTCTGCATGTGTAGATCCTTTACCTTTTTTATGATCTATTTGCAATATAGACCTAATAGTGGTATTGCTGGATGAAAGGGTATGCAAGTATTGATTGCCCTTTGGCTATCATTCCAAATTGCTCTCCAGATGGTTGGATCATTTCACAGAGAAGGGAAGAATTTATGACCAAACTAGAGATAGAGAGAATTTTATGAATGCAAAATGGCTGATTTTGATTATATTAAATTAAACAGTTTTTGCATGAACAAAAGCATGGAACCAAGATTAAGAGGAAAGCAAAAAACTGGGAAACAGTTTTTACAGCAATTGTTGTAGATAAAAGTCTAATTTCTCAATTATGTATAGAGAACTGAGTCAAATTTATAACAATATAAATATTATCCAATTAAAACATGATCAAAGGTTATGAACAGGCAGTTTTTAGATAAAGATATTAAAGCTATTTATAGTCATATGAAAGGATGCTCTAAATCAGTATTGATTAGAGAAATGCAAATTAAAACAACTCTGAGGCATCAACTCCCAAGCATCAGATTTGCCAATATGATAGAAAAGGAGAGTGATAAATGTTGGAGATGTGGTAAAACTGGGATATTAATGCATTGTTGGTAGAATATACTCTCCACAATCATAGAAAGAAGTATGGAGTCTGAGTGCAGAGTGAAGCATACTATTTTCACCGTTTTTTTGTTGTTTACTTTTTCTTTTTCATGATTGTTACCTTTCTTTCACAACATGATTAATATGGAAATATGCATAATATGGGAAAAATTTAATGTTGAAAATTATCTTTATAATTGGAAAAATAAAATATTATTGATTAAAAAATACCACAAAACCCCAGTGATTAAGTGGATTTTAATTATGCAAATAAGGTATGGCAAAACAATTTGATGTTTTCATTGTTGACTAAAGCTATTAATTACGAGTATAAAAATCTTTTGAATCTGCTTCTCAGGATCAGTAAAGGTAAATATAAATTTAGTATTTTTGTTGGTTGTTTTCCCTTAGAGTGAAAACCATATCCCTACAAATATATGTTAACAAATGAATAATAAACAAAATTAACAGAAGAGGATTAATTGAACATGCATTTTTAATTTGAAAGTAAATAAACATACTTGTATTTGCCTTAAATGTTCTGATTTATAGGTTGTCACTCCCATTAGAAATCTTACTCTTAGAAGGCAAGAATTATTTATGCTTTTTATTCCTAGAAACTAAATATAGTAAATATTTAATAAACATTTATTGATCCTGTTGCATTTAAAAAATTTTGGTATGTTTCATCATCGATAGTTTTTTTCACATAATTATTATTCTTTTAGATTATTTTGCATTTCATTGTTGTTTCCATTGGTTTTTGTCTCTTTTTTGTGTTCTCTGAATTGATTATTATTTTTATTATGTTATGGTTGTGATGAATTATTTATTATTTCTGCATTTTTATATTTGTTTGCAATAGCTCTCAGCTCTAATGGTCACTTTTTGAAAAAGTTATGTCACTGAAACATACACACACACACACACACACACACACACACACACACACACAAATACATATCTTTTAGCAGTTACTTTAGATTTCCCTAGAAATTTGTTCAGGTATACTTTTTTGGTTTATATTTCTGTTAAATTTATTCAAATTTTAGACTTGTAGGGTAGGTCAATTTGGATAGCAGCTTGAGCTTTTCAAAAATGTATTGTTTCATTGCCTCTTGTGGTTCCTATGAATGCAGAATAATCTTGTATTATTCAAATTTCCTTTCCTTTATATTAGAAGGTCTTTTCGCTAATCCCTTGAAAAATTTGTTGTTTGTCAGTAGAATTGTTAAGTTTATCATTAGGTGTTTTGGAGATTGATTAGAAGGTTTGTTTGTTTTATTTTCCTGGAGATGACTTGTGGAGTCATTCAACTGGTGTTTTATTTTCTGTATTTTTATTGTATTCTTCTGGCCAGTTTTATTGTATTGTTTCTTGCATTATGATGTTCATATTTTAAAATTTGTTTTACTCTTCTGAGAGACAGATAATCTTTAGTTTTATTGCTTAGTTGAAAGTCATGTTTTCTTTGAATGTTATTATTTTTTGCTTCTCTTTTTTCACATTATTCTTCACTTCTAGGTATTTGTATTCCTAAATCATTGCTATCTTTTTTTTTTCTTTGGTGAGACCTGCCATTATGGAGTCAATATTTTCTTTTCCGCTAATTTTTGTTGTGCAGGCCATTAAGTTCTCTTTTCTCTTTTAAGCCATTTAGGAATATCATACTGGAACTCTGTTGTTTTAGGAATCTGTGAGGTCCTTTAGTCTCCTTAGATATTGATTCATTTTTCCTTTGTATTGCAACATTTACTCATAGATGTTTGGATTCTCTTACCTGACTTGGAGTTCATATTTCCTTCTATTATCAATATCTTTCTTATTGGTTTATCTATTTAGGCTCAAAATCTTTAATTGTGTCCTTTTTGAGATTCTTGGTAATTTCAGTCTTTCCCTTCCATTATATATAATAACTTGCTTTCTGATTCCTTTCTCTCTTTATATGGTTTTCTTTGGGGTTAGACCTCAAAGCCATTTCAGCTTCCTTTTGTAATGCCGGAGAAACTGAGGCAAGATAGAGATTAGAGAGTACTTAATAATTTATTTAAAAGGGAGAGATTTACTGGGACCAAATGGATCCATGGTTTGGTTCCAGGGCTGAATAAAACTATTGTCTCCAAGAATCCAGTAACCAATGTGAGTTCTCAATGACATATATACACATGGCTCAGACTCAGAGGGTAGACTGAGGCAGGGGTGGAGTCAGGGTGCTGAGAGTGGGAATGGGACTCTGACAGGGTGGGGTGAGATGGGATGACAGAGGAGATGGGATGACCTAATAAGGGGAGGAACCCGGGAAATGGGGAGGCATCTTGATAAGACAGTATCTGACATTCTGATAACTTGGGATGGGGAGAGGCATTCTGATATTCTAAACCATAATTTCTTTTATTCTTATCAAATATTCTGATAAAGAGGGAGGGGTAGTTTTGCAGGATTGAGCAGAACAATTATAAACTGAGGCAGAACAATTAGGGAAACTGAGTCAGGATAATTGGGGAACCTGAGTCAGGACAATAAAAGAGAACTGTGGCATAACACTTTTACACTGGACAATTCATAGTTTACCAATCTTGGTCTCTTTCCTGACATGACAATTGATGGTGATGGTGATGGTGGGGAACAAAACTGTGTTTCCAGCTGGTTACTGAGCTCTTTTAGTTAAAGTTTAGTAAGATATCATACGGCCACATGACCTGTCCCAGTTCTCTTTCTGTTCCTTAATTCTCTGAGCATAGTTGTAACACTGAGTGCTATCACATGAGCTCTGTTGTTATATTTGCTGTGCCCTACTGTAACATCCTGAGCAAACTTCCATAGTTTAGATGTCTGTGGCTTTGGGAAGAGTAAGTATGTAGAGTTGGATTCTTTTGAGAAGCTGTACAATCTTAATGCCAGAGAATAGTGTGCTATATGTGTACTGAGTGAGCATTACAAGATAGGGATTATTAATCTTCTTTGTTGCTAGTTTATTGAATTTTTAACATTATTTTAGTTCTTGGTATTCTAAGCCATAGTCCCAGCTGAAATTATTTCATTAATTGCACAGTTTCTGTTTGGGGGAATCATCATAATGATTGGAGAAATGTGTAGTCCTTCCTCTTGACACACTTGATCTATTTAAACATGCAGTAAAGCAAAGGTAAGATTGGAGGATATGGTTATTCTTGATAAAAGAAAAAACTTTTATGAACTGAATCTTAAAGGAAACCAAAGATTCTGAGAGTAAAATACTCAAAGAGAGAACATGGATAGGCATGGATAAATATGTAAAGATGTATAGGTATGGATTCAGGTAAAGGAATATTATGTGACAGCAATTACAATTATGTGGCTATGTTGGTATTTGTCATATGAAGAATTCATGATGGCCATTCTCTTTAGCAAAAGTTAGGTTTATTTAGGAGAAGAGATCACAGACAAAATAAATACCATAGATACCAGGAGTGGTGAATATAAAATAGAGTAGGGAGAATGGAAAAGACAGGTTCCCTAGAGGAACTCACATTTCAATCAGGAGAAAGGGAATACCCCATGAGGTTGGAGTATGCCCTCAATTGGCAGGATAAAGGGGATTTAGTATCCTAAAAGAACTAGTTAGCTATAAGAAAGAGAAAGAGTAGAGTCATGGAGGGGGATGAGAGAAGAGGCATGAGGGAAGGGGGAAGGGAAAAATACTATGAGGCAGAATGTCCTGATGGGCATAACACAAAGGGATTCAGCAAAAATAGTGTGAGCCACTGACAGGACATATGGTAAGGCCTTTAGGAAAATTACCTTTGCTACTGATTGGAGAATGGGTTAGAACGTTGGAACCTAAGGCAGGGAGATCAGTTAGAAAACTATTATACTAATCTAGTAGAAAATGAGGGCCTGAAGTACAATAGTTAAAGTGATAATTATGTGAGTAGATAGTAGAGGCAATTAAGGGTTTGTATGGCTGCAGTCAGAGAAGTCTCTTTGGTGGGGCTACAGACCAAGATATCATCTAACCCATATTGGCCATGATCATCAGTGGGGGTTTTGTTTCCCTGCATTTGCCCCTTCAAGGGCAAAAAGAAATTGTGAGTCTTTATACAATGGTATGCAAAAGAAAGCATCTTTAAGATCATTTTTTACCCGGGGATACTTGTATAGGGCTCATGGTTTCTACTGACCATTTGCTCTGCTTATAAAAATTTGCTGTAAGAGGAAAAAGCAGGGACATGATTATAATAGTATCAAAACAGGTCCTTCAGGCCTCAGCCTGAGAGCACATACATGACAGGATAAAGCATCCTTAGATCAGTTTGACAGCCAATCATGCATTAATAATTAGCTTGATTCAGAGATAATCAGGTGGGAAACAAAGAAACAGAGTTGGGAAACTGAGTCAGAAGGATCCCACTTTAAGCAGAGGCTAAGGTTGTCCATCTACATATTTCAGGAAAGCATTCTCTGAGTAATTTATAGCATTTATTTCTTGAATAGTGGAATATTTACTCAGACAATCAAATTCAGAACTCAAAAAAATATCAGTTACAGGCCCAAGAGATTTTATCTCTAATAGCAAATTCTACTAATCACAGCTTAGGGCTAGAGAACTTTTGTTTAACATGTTTTATTTGTTTAAACTTATTCTATTGCAAGAGATCAATCATTAAACAAGCTTATAGATTCTTAGTAAACATATTCCTTGTTTAGAAATTATAAATCCTAAAGAGGCTCAGTTCTCAGGACTGATAACCTTGCTTACCCTGATGGTTTCAAGAAAACTAGAAAGCTTACAATTTTAGGGGAGTTGACAGACCCCAGAGAAGGGGCTGAGCTTACTGTTGCCCATCCCAACTATTCTTAGTGTTTTTATAGACTGTGTTGTTGAATCCTTCCCTCTTTCCCCCACACTCACCCCCAATGAAAGGGGAAAAGGTGTTGTTGACCCTCATACTTGGAAGTATGATAACTGATAAAGCTTAACATGATGACAGTAACTCCAGGTAACATAATTAACAATTTTAGAATGTTCCTAACTAATAGCCAAATAATCTTAATTGTAGTTTCCATTCCCTTAAATAAATTTTCTTTTTGTTTTATGGAGAAAACTAAACAATTCTTAAAATTGAGATAGAAGAGATTTTAAAATTGACAACTTAATTAGTAAGATTCTCTAGATTCTGATTAAATGACCTAGACAAAGTGAATTGCAATCTGGTTATTTTCCAATTTGCGCAAATAATTTCTCTCTTGTGAGCCAGGAAAGGGGTTAAGGTGCAAATTTTTTACTTGATAGGACCCTCAGAAGTCTGATTAGAGTTTTTAAAGTAGTAGCAAACTGCTTTTCTGTTTTCCTAAAATTCATGAATTCTTCTGTTAACACTATTAATTTAGTGTTTAGTGGGCTTTAATTAGAACTACTTTAAAATTGCTTTTACTATCATTTCTCAGACAAATTTCCAAATTACTTTACACACACATAGAAATCATTTATCTGATGGTCACATCTAAAAAAACCCATAAAGTTATTAAATATGAAGCAAGTATATCCAATAAAGTAGTGAACATTCATATAGCACGTTTCATGCTAAGTACTTTTGCAACCATGGATTCTTCACAACAACTATTATTTCTCTTTACAAATCAGAAAACTGGGTAGAGACAAAATAATTTGCCCTAAATTACATATCTAATACATATGCACAATTGAAACAGAGATTGGTGGTTTTACCAAATGCAGAGGTTGACTGGCTTTCTCATTCTTCCCAGGCTGAAAGCTGGGATGACGGGTAGCAGGATATTCCTTTGTTAGTAGTTTCAGGTGCAAGGGCTAAGGGAATGGTGACCATTGGGCCTCACCTCAACTCTGGGTTGGGGAATTATTTGGGCAATGTTGTGAAGAGTTCCTACAGTTTCTTTTCCTATTTCTACAGGTAAGGCAGAATTTGTGTTTTAATCTGATCTGAGCTGAGAGGAATTAGCAAGCAGAAGGACTTGGACTATACTGATCTTGTTAGTAATCCCCGCAACTGAGATACACTCCTGGGAGTGGATTAGAAAGGGTCCCTTAATACCTTCTGGGGTGCTTTCCCAAAGAAACAGAAGGGGGACTTCAGACAAGATATAGGAGTCAATGTTTCAAGAATTTTTCTTGCAACTTAAAATGACTAATTGCCAAACTAAATCATTGTTCTCAAAACTTTGAGAATTTGTTAAGATGTTTTGCTCTCAAAACTTTTGATGATCTGTAAAGATGTTATTTTAATTTTAATTAGCTAATTCTTTTGTGTAGCTCCCAGCTTGGCCAGAGCTGAAGTCTACAAAAAAAATAAATAAATAAAAATTTGGCTTTTAAAAAAAATTTCCCAGCATTCTAACTACAGAATAGAAAGTTTATGTCTTGTTTTTTTTTGTTTGCTGGTTGTGTTTTAAATATTTCCAGGTAACAAAATCTAGTTATATAAGAAACATGACACAGACGTTCTGCACAGAGACACAGACAAAATGACATGAAAGAAAACTGTTCCATCTTTGCCAAAAGCCATAAAATTTTGCCAAAAACTATTCCATAGCACTTTGTCTTCTCTGCAACCCAGAGAAGGTGAAAGGCTGGCAAAGGTTCCCTAGGAACTTTGTCGAAAATTGCAAGAATTTCCCAGCTGCACGTGCAGCTCATGATGACCCAGATAAGCCTTTTCCCAATGGCTTGGAATGTCCTGCTATAGGATTGTGGGATAAAAAGTGGGGAGCTTACCTTGACATAAATGGAATCAAGCCAGGGGAGATCAGATGCCCCTTGTACCAGGGCACCAAATGTTGAAGTTGGAAGGGGACCCCAAAAGTTTGGGTCACAGATCAGTATCATGCGTTATCTGAAAAGAATTTGCAGTCTTGAATCTAGTCCAAGTCAAGGGGAAAAGTTATTGTAATTGTAACACTATTATAAGCAGGTTAAATTCCAAAAGAACTTAGCAAAGTCCTTAGAGGGAGGAGACCCCTTTATCTAGCTTTCTATCATTCTAATTCTATGGCCCAGAGGAGTCATTGTCTCTGAAATTTGATTATCACTGACCAACAGATTACCTATCTGACAGTTAGCAATAAATTAGTGGTCTTTTCAGAATTAGACAGATTGTTGTTCTTAGATTGGGAGTGGAGAAGTCCTTGAGGATTACTGATTTATTGTTAGAACAAAAGACCCCACTAAAATCAAGGGACTTCAAATGCTATGTTATATCAATAGAATCACTATCAACCAGTGCTTTTCTCTTGCTCATGTAGGTTAGTTAGGTCAAGGCCTTTCCTAAAAGGCAAGGTGGTTGTTCCCAAGATTTGAATGGTCCAAGGGATTAAGGCTCAGATTGTGTCTTAATTTCCTCAGCTTCATGGTTTCTGATTGTATTGATATGGTTTCCGGCTTGCCTAAGGAAATACAAAGATCCATCCATGTGTAGTCAGGGTCTTTCAGGCTTGGTATATAATATCTGCTCTAGTTGAATTCTAGAATATCCCTATTCTATAAACTTTTTATAATATGGTGAAGTAATTTTTCATCAGTTGAGTGTCTCATTTCATAGTTTTAACTGATAACAGTCAAGATTTTTCTTATACCTTTCCCAAAAGAGTGTCACTTGGAATTCAAGGTCCCTTGTTCCCTCAGAAGATTCTGGACTCACTGAGGAAATAGTTCACATTCCCCTCAATTGAAAACATGTGTGCATTGGGCAGCTTCTCACACAGGGCTTTGGGAGACAATGGGATAATATTGTTGGTAGATGCTTTACTTTTATAACAATGGGAGAGATAGTAGATATTTTGGTGGAAAAAAGGAGGAAATGGAATATGTACAGGGAGAGCTTCAGTATAAAATCCAGTCTGAGGACAAGTTGACTTATGACCTATTAGCTACTTTGCTATAGGTAATATTTGACTTATGACTTATAGTCATAATATTCCTGATCCTGCTCTTGTTTATTATCACTCCTTTATATGTGGAGATCCACTGTGAATTGAAAGTATTTGGCATTGATTTCAGGCTTTTGTGACCAACGTGATAGAAGATTAGATATTTTCTTGAATTCTCACAATCTCTCCAAAATAAGAATTATGCACAAGAGATAAAGTAATATTATTCTCTCCACAGGCTAAGACCAAAAAAGCCTAATGACATAACAACCTGATAAATAAATAATAGCAGAGAAAGCTGATCTTTAATCCTTACTGAGCTTACTCTTTGATCCAGTGACACTAGCCTCCTTGCTGTTGAAAAAGGTATTTCATCCCTCAGGTCTGTGATGTTCTGATATCTACAATGTTCTCTCTCATCTCTGTTGTCTTTTCTGACTTCCTTCAAGTCCCCATTAAATCCTGTCTTTTACAGGAAGTTTCTCCAAACTTCTCTTAATTCTAATGCTTTAACTCTTTAAATTATTTCCTTTTTTTCTATGCATTTCTTGTTTGTACATATTTATTTATTTGTTATCTGTGTTATTAGGTTGTGAGCACTTTGAGGGCAGAGCCTATCTTTTGTCCCTTTTTGCATCTCTAGCGCTTACACAGTTCCTGGCACATAGCAGACATGTGATAAATATTGAGTTACTGATTGACTTACTCAATATTTGTCCCCCAACAGTCATCATATCCTATCAAGGTTGTTGCACAATGGAACTTAGAAGCTTGTGCTCTGAAATTGTAATGCCGGAGAAACTGAGCAAGACAGAGATTAGAGACCAATTTAATAGTTTATTAAATGGAGAGAAATACTGGGACCAAATGGATCTTGGTCCCAGGACTGGACGAGACTATCATCTCAAAGAATCCAGCATTGAGCATTAGACAGCAAGACTCTTTTATAGGATGACAAGAAAAATGACATAATGGCAGAGTTACCTGGATGGGGATAACCTAATGGTGGGAGGCACCTAGGATGACACAATGAAGGGAGGTACTGGAGAGGTTACTGATATTCTAATGACATCTAAAATGGATAAATCTTTATCCTGTCAAACATTAAGAAGGAATGATTATAACCTAAAGATATAAAACCTTTATCTCATCAACCATTTAAAAAGGAATGATTATAGCCTGGGGTTTTGGGGCAGAGCAACTGAGGTAGACCTTTATCTCATCAAACATTAAGAGGGAAAGGTTATAACCTGAGGCAGAGTCACTAAATAGGACAATTAGGGAAACTAGGTCAGGACATCAAAAAGGGAACTGTGGCACAACATTCCACACTCTCTCCCTTCTAAGTATTAATATCTTTGAATTACCTTCCTCTAGAAGGTCTTAGCACCATAATTTTGACCAACCCTATGTGAAGTAAATAGACCAAATAAAAATCAAAATAAAACTAGAATAATGCAAGGACTTATGGCAAGGACAAGTCTCTCCCTGATAACCCCAGAGTTAATCAGCAGTACACAAAGTTCCTTATTACAATCATGTCTGGTTCTCTGCAGTTGGGGAGCATATGGACAGTTCACTGTGAGTTAGGTCTGTGGTCATTTGTGCATAACTCGGCCTCTGTTTACAGAGCAGCAGGGCTCAAGACAGTTGTGCTGCCCATTCAGAGGGGCAGCCTGCTCCAGGGGAGAAGGGTGAGGCTTGGAGTAGCTCCACCAGTCCCTGCCCAGAGGAACAGACAGGGCTGCAGAAAGGATCAGATTTCTGAGCAGATTTATACAGTTAGACCAAGGCAGGCAAACCCCAAACTTTTAGAGGCCCAATATCAAACTACAAGGTCCTTTTAAGTACGCTGAAACACTAATTAAGGACCTGGGCTAACAGAAGTGGAGAAACAGATCAGAAAGACTGCCAGTCCTAAGACAGGTATCCAATTTCTGGTCGTTTTAAAAAAAAATAATCCCCAAAACTGAGTCTGCCAGGGCAATTCCAACAGAATAAGGGATTTCAAAGTTAAAGCACAACTAGCAAGAAGTAAAAAATGAAAAGGACTGTTTAAAGGACTTCCAGTTAAATCTGAACTAGTAGGATAGGGAGTAGGGCAGAAGTGCCTAAGAAAATGCACCAGTTTCCCCAATTTCCTATTTCCTCCTCCCCTTTTTTTTTCCTCGGAAAGGAATTATCAAATAACCATCCCACATATAAATCATATACATATGCATATACATAATAGACTAAAAGTCCCTCAAACATAACAGCAATAGTACACAAGTTTAACAATTTCCATCCCAAGTTCTTAAATACAGTAATACAGTTAAAATTCTAACAATTCAACCACTTTCTCACTCCCCCATATCAGTCCAAATTACATCAGAAGGGGTGATGGTTCTCAAAAGTTGCTTCCTGCTGAAAATGAGGGAAGGTGCTCAGTCCAGGAAGGGTGTGGTATAGCTTGCTGACAATCAAAGCTTTATCTAGGTCCCAGAAGCAAGTCATTATATCTGTAATTTGACCAAATCTAGAAGCAAAAACAATCTAACAAAGAAAAGTTAGAACAGTCTAAGATAGAAAGACTGGTCCACAAAAGAGTGCTACAAGATGTGGCCTCTCATTAGTTGTAAACCTTAAAAAAACTTGAATATCCAGACACAATATCTAGTAACCAATAGATGACCAGACTAAATACTATTTGCAAAAGTATTTAGGATATAATGATTACTGATGACCAGATTGGAAACAGCAAGGTATGACATAATTGAATTAACAATTTCTCATTGACCATTGCTCTGATTATAGAAATCAGTCACAGGAGGAAAAAAAATGCAGTGACATATTAACTACAAACTCAAGAAATGTTACCTCCAATAACAAATCCTAAAGAGATATTTACCATAACCTTATGTTTATACAAATCAGTTTGCTGCTTTTAGCCAGGAACCAGGTAGCTACAACTTGATAAAAAATGTCTGGAACAATTTAGAGGAGGGGGGGGGGAGGAGAGGATTCCATGTGACTGCCCTTTCCCCCACTCCACTTCCCAAGAGGGGGGCGAGGGGGAGGGAGGGGGAAGGGAAGTAGAACTAAACTTCACTCCAGGCTAAGTAGATGCTCCAGTAGCTGAAGTAACAGCAGTGGGGGGAGAGTTTAAATCTTTACCTTTGAAGACAAAAGCTCCCTACCCCACCCAACATTTAAAGTAGCAGAAATCAGTGGGTGGTGGGTGGGTGGGTGAATTCCATAAAACCCACATGTCCAGCAGAGTTGGATTTAAAGCATAACTTATAATTTTATAATATAAGTAACAAACAACTTTAAATTCCCAATAATTTAAAACTGCTTTTCCTATCTCATTTCAAATTTCATTATCATTTCAAATAATGAAACAGCATAGTTTCTTTCTCTCCTTCTGGCCCCATGTGGCCATTATTCCCAATAGACTCCTCCTAAGCTCCAACTTGGCCAAAGTTGAAGCTTTCAGAAAAGTCAAATACTTTTTGCTACATACTTTACCTAATTAGAGGCACATGACCCCTTTCAGGCAAATTAACAGAACTTCTTTAACAAGCTGTTGTTCTTTTAAGATCTTATACTTAAAGTAAAGATAACTAATTCTAGCCTGCATAGGAAACAGTAAAATTTATTTCCCACAATTTAAAAACTGCCCTTAGCCAGGAAGGAAGGTAAGAAATAACTTGTAGCCAGATGTCAATATAGGGATACTGATCTGGATGGCCAGGTTCACCAGTAACTATCTAGTGCACTGCTCATGCTATTTCTTTAACATATGTTCCTTCTGGTGGCCATCCTACCCCAAAGGAAGGCCACACTTTTTGGCAAAACAGTTTTAACTTATCCTTTTCCCCATAATATATACCATAATCTCATAATCATGGTGTTTAAATGGTATACCACTAGAACTCTTAATATCCTTTTTAACAGTTTTTTTTTTAAAATCTTAAGCCACAAAGTAGGCAGTAACATACAAGACATGCAGAACACTGATCACACTTAGACTGCACAATTACAACATATAGTAGCACACTGACATCAAAGCCAAGCCAATGGTGTCTTAAAAGGACATCCAAGTAGTGACAATTGCGTCCGGTTTGACACTAATCAAGAACCAAGACAAATGGTGTCTTAAAAAGACACCCAGACTTATGCTCTGGAATGCCCAGAGTTGTATCAACTGCCACACAGAACCAAATGTGTCTCAGGAGATATTCAGGTAGTGCCAACTGTGTCCAGTTCGACACTACTTCTTAGAATTTTAACACCTGTTGGTGTCCTGTTATTCTGAGAACCCAGGTGTTAGCACAAGCAAATATCAGACCAGGTGTCTAGGAGACACAAAATCAGAGGGTATTATCCAGCGTCCCGAATAAGAACCTTCTCAGAATTCAATGCCACTTCTGTCAGCATTCTAATATTCTGAGAATTCAAGTGCTAACACAGACAAACAAAAACAAATCAGATTGGATTTATCTCCTGGCCTCATCGAAAGTATCCATTGTCGGGTGTGTCCCCAAGCTGGTGAACTGCTCTCTTCCTGGAGCCTCTGGAGAAATCCAGAGGGCTAGACTTTTCCAGGAAAAAGAAAACCCAGATCCCCAACTGTCTTCCAGGCCCAAAGTGGAGACTTGAAATGTCTGTAACCCCTAGTTCTGTTCTCAGTTCCCGAAATCTCGCTAGGGAGCTCCAAAATGTAATGCTGGAAAATCTGAGAAAATCAGAGATTAGAGACCAATTTAGTAGTTTATTAAATGGAGAGATATACTGGGACCAATGGATCTTGGTCCCAGGGCTGGACGAGACTATCATCTGAAAAGAATCCAGCATTGAGCATTAGACAGACTCTTTTATAGGATAACAAGAACAAAGACATAATGGGGGAGATACCTGGATGGAGATAACCTAATCTGGGGAGGCACCTAGGATGACACAATGGAGGGAAGTACTGGAGAGGTTACTGATATTCTAATGATGTCTAAAATGGATATTTATGCCACTCTGCAGCAATGCTCATGAAAGGAACTAAAGAAAAGGAGGAATTTAAGGATGGCTGTTCATCTCCATCTATTTTTGCTCTTTGTTTGTGTGTCTATTAAGGAAAACTTCCTGCTGAGGCCAGTTTAGGTCCTCTAGAACTCATTAGGGGAGAAAAACTAAAGCCAGTGAAAATGAATTCCTCAGTGTAGAAGGACACTAAGAGTTTTGAGTCCCTTTCTTTTTATTTTATTTTTATTTTTATTTTATTTTTTTAAAATTTAATAGCCTTTTATTTACAGATTATATGTATAGGTAACTTTACAGCATTGACAATTGCCAAACCTCTTGTTCCATTTTTCCCCTCCATCCTCCCACCCCCTCCCCCAGACGGCAGGATGACCAGTAGATATTAAATATATTAAAATATAAATTAGATACACAATAAGTATACATGACCAAACCATTATTTTGCTGTACAAAAAGAATCAAATTGAGTCCCTTTCTTGGGGGAACATCATAAAATGAGTAACAAAGTAATATAAGAGGGAAAGAATGTAGTTATCAACAACCTCAGGAGAAGGAAAATAGTTAAAAATCCTAATAAACAAAGGAAGTTGAGGAAGATTTTCATTTACTTACTTAACTGACAGAAAAAAATAGAAAGAATTCAATAACTAGATAAAAGGATTAGTAAATAAAACACTAAAACTAGAGGAAGGGTTAACAAATAGGAGTGAGAAACTGGAGGAAGGGTTAACAAATAGTAGTGAGACTTAAGGATGAAGAGAAAAGAGCCTGGGAAAAGAAGGTTGCCTTAATGTAAATTAAGCAAAAATAACTGAAGAGAAAAAGTACTGTTCTTTACAGGGAAAGAGACAACCACAAAAAATATTAGCTCAGAAAAAATATTAGGGATAAATGGAGGAAAATATAAAATCAACTCTAATTACATTAAATGAAAATGAATTAAACAATCCAATAAAATGAGTAATATAATTGGTTAAAAAAAAAAGAAAACCTAATACAGTAATGCGTTATTTACAAGAAACACACCTAAAAAGCAGACATATACAGAATAAAAATGAAAATCTAGAACAAAATTTTTTTTGCATTACATCCAAATCCAAAAAAGCAAGAGGCTGGAATCATGGTATCAGGCAAAGGGAAAATGAAAGTTCATAACATAAAAAGAGATAAGTAGGGAAACATTATGCTGAAACTAATATGTTCAAAATGCATTCACACATATATTCATAGAGAAAAAGTTAACTGAATTATAAAATTATATATATAGTAATACAATAAAAGCAGATGACTTTAATGGCTCTCAGATCTGGACAAATTCAACAGAAAGATAAACAAAAGCAAAAATAGATAATTGAACTAGAAATTAGAGCTAAAATCCTCAAAGAATCTTCTAAATGGGATTGATAAAAATGGACATATTTCTCAGTATCATATAGAACTTTTATAATAATTGAGCATGTATCAGGACATAGATATATTATAAATAAATACAAAAAGGCAGAATGATAAAACATCATTTATATACCTTAATCCAATAAAAATAGCATAAATACATATGATATATATGTATATGGAGCATAAATACAATACCCAGACCCAAATAGAGACTTAACAATGAAAACAATGAAACGATTAAACAACAAATCATAGACAATAATTCTGTGAAAGACAATGATGATTATGAAATAATATACCAAAATTTCTGAGATGCAGTTCAAGCAATCCTCAAGGGAAAAAATCCTCTAAAATCCTCCATTAGCAAAAGAGGATAGGAGAGGATAGATAAACTGAATGTTCACTTAAAATTAGAAACTCAGGATAATAAACCCAAAAGTTGGTTCAAAAATTAGGAGAGAAGAACATGTTTGGAATGGTTTCTGTGGTGAGTGTGAGAGGGAATCAGTTTGGAAGAATAGGATTACCTTGCTGTAATGAAGGCCTGATTGAGATTAAATAGCATAGATTTATAGTGGACCCAGTCAGCATGGTTTCTTTCCAATTTGGATTATCAACATATAAGTTGGAGGGAAGAAAATAGATGCTAGGAATAATTCAGAGTTGGGTTTTGGCCAAGAATAATTCTTATTAGAGAAGAAAACAAAGGAATCAATAGTTAAACTGTTTCATCAAGAGAGAAGGGGGAAATTGGAAAGGGAGAAGAATGTAGCCAAAAAACAGAGTTCTTGAGGAAATGGTGGGATTAGAGGTCACAGTGATTAAAAAAAGTAGATTTAAAGAGAACTGTATAAGTATAGAATAAAGGGTTTTGGTTAGATAAAGGATATTCAGAATACTTGAACATGAAAGCAGAATATTTATGGGTGTTATGAAATCAAAGTATGAGTATACTTGTATGTAGCTGTATTGGAGGGGAGGAGTAGATTGGGAGAGCTGAGTAGATGGAAATTTATAATGTGGCTATTAAAATGCAACCTTTCTTTTTTTTTTTTTTTTTTTTTAATTTAATAGCCTTTTATTTACAGGATATATACATGGGTAACTTTACAGCATTAACAATTGCCAAACCTCTTGTTCCAATTTTCACCTCTTACCCCCTACCCCTCCTAAATGGCAGGATGACAGTAGATGATTAAATATATTAAAATATAACTTAGATACATAATAAGTATACATGACAAAACATTATTTTGCTGTACAAAAGATCAGACTCTGAATTATTTACAATTAGCTTGTGAAGAAATCAAAATGCAGGTGTGCATAAATATAGGGATTAGAATTACAATGTAATGGTTTTATGTCATCCCCAGAGTTCTTTTCTGAGTATAGCTGGTTCAGTTCATTACTGCTCCATTAGAAATGATTTTGAGTTGATCTTTTGTTGAGGATGGCCTGATCCATCAGAACTGGTCATCATCTAGTATTTTGGTTGATAGATATTAATATCTCTGGTCTGCTCATTTCACTCAGCATCAGTTTGTAAGTCTCTCAGGCCTTTCTGAAATCATCCTGTTGGTCATTTCTTACAGAACAGTAATATTCCATAATTTTCATATACCACAATTTATTCAGCTATTCTCCAACTGATGGACATCCATTCAGTTTCAGTTTCTACTCACTACAAAAGGACTTGCCACAAACATTCGTGCACATACAGGTCCTTTCCCTTCTTTATAATCTCTTTTGGGATATAATCCCAGTAGTAACACTGTGGATCAAAGGGTATGCACACAGTTTGATAACTTTTGAGCATAGTTCAAACTACTCTCCAAAATGGTTGGATTAGTTCACACCCACCAACAAATGAATCAATGTCCCAGTTTTCCCACATCCCTCCAACAATCATCATTATTTTTTCCTGTCATTTTAGCCAATCTGACAGGTGTGTAGTAGTATCTTAGAGTTGTCTTAATTTGCATTTCTCTGATTAATAATGACTTGGAGCATCTTTTCATATGACTAGAAATAGTTTCAATTTTTTTTTTTTTTTTTTTTTTTTTATTTAATAGCCTTTAACTTACAGGATATATACATGGGTAACTTTACAGCATTAACAATTGCCAAACCTCTTGTTCCAATTTTTCACCTCTTCCCCCCCTCAAATGGCAGGATGACCAGTAGATGTTAAATATATTAAAATATAACTAGATACACAATAAGTATACATGACCAAACATTATTTTGCTGTAAAAGAATCAGACTCTGAATTATTGTACAATTAGCTTGTGAAGGAAATCAAAGATGCAGGTGTGCATAAATATAGGGACTGGGAATTCAAATGGATGGTTTTAGTCATCTCCCAGAGTTCTTTTTCTGGGTATAGCTAGTCTCAGTTCATTACTGCTCCATTAGAAATGATTTGGTTGATCTAGTTGCTGAGGATGGCCTGATCCATCAGGACTGGTCATCATCTAGTATTGTTGAAGTATATAATGATCTCCTGGTCCTGCTCTATTTCACTTAGCTATCAGTTCTGTAAGTTTCTCAGGCCTTTCTGAAATCATCCTGTTGGTCATTTCTTACAGAACAGTAATATTCCATAATTTTCATATACCACAATTTATTCAGCCATTCTCCAACTGATGGACATCCATTCAGTTTCCAGTTTCTAGCCACTACAAAAAGGGCTGCCACAAACATTCGTGCACATACAGGTCCCTTTCCCTTCTTTATAATCTCTTTGGGATATAATCCCAGTAGTAACACTGCTGGATCAAAGGTATGCACAGTTTGATAACTTTTTGAGCATAGTTCCAAACTACTCTCCAAAATGGTTGGATTCGTTCACAACTCCACCAACAATGAATCAGTGCCTCAGTTTTCCCATCCCCTCAACAATCATCATTATTTTTTTCCTGTCATCTTAGCCAATCTGACAGGTGTGTAGTGGTATCTTAGAGTTGTCTTAATTTGCATTCTCTGATTAATAATGACTTGGAGCATCTTTTCATATGACTAGAAATAGTTTCAATTTCTTCATCTGAGAATGTCTGTTCATATCCTTTGACCATTTTTCAATTGGAGAATGGCTTGATTTTTTATAAATTAGAGTTAATTCTCTATATATTTTGGAAATGAGGCCTTTATCAGAACCTTTGACTGTAAAAATATTTTCCCAGTTTATTGCTTCCCTTCTAATCTTGTCTGCATTAGTTTTGTTTGTACAAAAACTTTTCAGTTTGGTATAATCGAAATTTTCTATTTTGTGATCAGTAATGATCTCTAGTTCTGCTTTGGTCATAAAAACCTTCCCCTTCCACAGGTCTGAGAGGTAAACTATCCTATGTTCCTCTAATTTATTAATAATTTCATTCTTTATGCCTAGGTCATGAACCCATTTTGACCTTATCTTGGTGTCGGCGTTAAGTATGGATCAATGCCTAGTTTCTGCCATATTAGTTTCCAATTTTCCCAGCAATTTTATCAAACAGTAAGTTCTTATCCCAAAGTCTGGGATCTTTGGGTTTGTCAAAGACTAGGTTGCTATATTTGTTGACTGTTTATCCCTTGAACCTACTCTATTCCACTGATCAACTAATCTATTCCTTAGCCAATACCAAATAGTTTTGGTAACTGCTGCTCTATAATATAATTTTAGATCTGGTACAGCTAAGCCACCATCATTTGATTTTTTTTCATTAATTCCCTTGAAATTCTTGACCTTTTGTTTTCCATATGAACTTTGTTGTTATTTTTCTAGGTCATTAAAATAGTTTTTGGGAGTCTGATTGGTATAGCGCTAAATAAATAGATTAGTTTAGTAATATTGTCATCTTTATTATATTTGCTCAGCCCTATCCAAGAGCATTTAATATTTTCAATTGGTTAGATCAGACTTAATTTGTGTGAAAAGTGGTCTGTAATTTTGCTCATAAAGTTTCTGATTTTCCCTTGGCAGATAGATTCCTAAATATTTTATATTATCAGTAGTTACTTTAAATGGAATTTCTCTTTGTAACTCTGACTGTTGGATTTTTAGTGTGATATATAAGAATGCTGATGACTTATGTGGGTTTATTTATAACCAGCAACTTTGCTAAAGTTGTGGATTATTTCTAATAACTTTTAGCAGAATCTCTGGGGTTCTCTAAGTATACCATCATGTCATCGGCAAAGAGTGATAATTTGGCTTCCTCATTTGCCTATTCTTATTCCTTTAATCTCTTTCTCAGCTCTTATTGCTATAGCTAGCGTTTCTAATACAATATTAAATAAGTACTTGTGATAGTGGCAACCTTGTTTCCTCAGATCTTATTAGGAATGGTTGAGTTTGTCTCCATACATATGATGCTTACTGATGGTTTTAAATAGATGCTGCTGATTATTTTAAGGAAAAGTCCATTTATTCCTATACTCTCAAGTGTTTTTAATAGGAATGGATGTTGGATTTTATCAAATGCTTTTCTGCATCTATTGAGATGATCATATGGTTTTGTTAATTTGAGTTATTAACATGGCCAATTATATTGATAGTTTTCCTAATATTGAACCAGCCCTGCATTCCTGGTATAAATCCTACTTGATCATAGTGTATTATCTTGGAGATGATTTTCTGTAGTCTTTTGCTAATATCTTATTTAAGATTTTAGCATCAATATTCATTAGGAGATTGGTCTATAATTTTCTTTCTCTGTTTTCAGCCTACCTGGTTTAGGTATCAGTACCATGTCTGTGTCATAGAAGGAATTTGGTGGACTCCTTCATTTCCCTATTTTATCAAATAATTTATATAGCATTGGGGCCAATTGTTCTTTAAATGTTTGGTAAAATTCACATGTAAATCCATCTGGTCCTGGGATTTTTCTTAGGGAGTTGTTTATTGCCTGTTCTATTTCTTTTTCTGAAATGGGACTATTCAAAATAATTACTTCCTCCTCTATTAGTCTGGAAGTCTATATTTTGAGGTAGTCATTCCATTTACATTAGGTTATCAATTTATTGGCATAAAGTTGAGCAAAATAACTCCTTATTATTTTCTAATTTCTCTCTTCCTTGGTGGAAAGTTCTCCTTTTCATTTTAAGACTACTAATTTCATTTTCCTCCCTCCTTTTTCTTAATCAGATTTACTAAAGGCTTATCTATTTTATTGGTCTTTTTCATAGAACCAACCTCTTAGTTTATTAATTAGTTCAATAGATTTTTTACTTTCAATATTTTTAATTTGTCCTTTTAATTTTAGTATTTCAATTTAGTATTTGATTGGTGTTTTTAATTTGGTCTTTTTTGTTTTTTTAGTTTGCAAGCCAATTCATTAATCTTTTCTTTCTCTGTTTTATTCAAGATAAGCTCTAAGGATATAAAATTCCCTCTTATTACGCTTTGGCTGCATCCCACAAATTTTGATGATGTCTCATCATTGTCATTATCTTGAGTGAAATTATTAATTGTATCTATAATTTGCTGCTTCACCCAATCATTCTTTAGATGAGATTGTTTAGTTTCAATTACTTTTTGGTCTATTTCCCCTTAATTTTTTTGTTGAATGTAGTTTTTATTGCATCTGATTCTGAAAAGAAAGCTATTTACTATTTCTGTCTTTCTTGCATTTAATTTTGATGTCTTTATGTCCTAATATAGTTCAATTTTGAGTAGGTTCCATGAACTGCTGAGAGAAAGTATATTCCCTTCTATCTCATTCAATTTTCTCCAAGATCCAACTATACTCCTAATTTTTCTAATATTCTGTTTACTTCTTTTAATTTCTTTTCTTATTTGTTTTTGTGGTTTGATTTGTCTAATTCTGAGAGTGCAAGGTTGGAGATCTCCCTACTATTACAGTTTTGTTGTCTATTTCTTCTTGCAACTCTCTTAACTTCTCATTTAGGAAGCTGGTGCCATACCCTTGGTGCATATATGTTTAATATTGATATTGTCTTGTTTTGTATCTCCCTTTTAGCAGGATGTAGTTTCCTTCCTTATCTCTTTTAATTAGATCTAATTTTTACTTTTGCATTGATCCTGAGATAAGGATGGCTACCCTGCTTTTTTGACTTCACCTGAAGCATAATAGATTTTGCTCATGTCCTTTTACTTACTCTATATGCTATCCCCCTGCTTTAAATGTGTTTCTTGTAAACAACTTTTATTGTAGGGTTCTGACTTTTGATCCAGTCTAGCTATCTGCCTCCTCTTTATGGGGAGTTCATCCCATTTACATTTCTAGTTAGAATTATAAATCATGTATTCCTGCCATCCTATAACCCTAGATTGTGCTTTACTTATTCTTGCCTCCCCAACCCTCTTTTCCCCCTTTTCAAACTTATGTTACCCTCTCTTGTATCACGATGCTTATCCTCTTATAATCCTCCCTCCCCCTTTGAGTCTTTCCCCTTCCTTCCCTTATTACTCTTTTCTTTTCCTTTTCCTCTCCCCTGTTTTAATAGGCGAGGGAATTTTCTCTAGAAACAAATGTCAATTATTTTTTCCTTTGAGCTAACTCTGATGAGAGTAAGATTCACAATATTCCTTCCCCTCTATAATTCCCTCAGATATGATAAGTTTCCTTTAGCCTCTTTGTGGGATGTGGTTTCTCTTTTATCCCTCCTTCCCACCTTATTCTGTCCATCATCCTCTTTCCATATATACTTCCTTTTTTTATTATATGTTATATCAGTACTATCAAATTTTACATGTATTTTTTTTGTATATCCACAACAGAAGCATACAATTCTCAAGAGTTATTTTTACCTTTTTTCTGCATCTCTTGAGTTCTATTCTTGGAGATCAAATTTTTGTTTTTAATTCTGGTTTTTCTTCAGAACAATATGGAATTCATTTGTTTCATTAAATGTCCATCTTCTTCCTGGAAGAAAATGCTCACTTAGCTGGTGGTTTATTCTTGGCTGCATCCAAGTTCTCTGTGCCTTTCAGAATATCATTTCCAGGCCCTTCTTTCCTTTAATGTAGAGCAGCCAGATCCTGGGTGATCCTTATTGTAGCTTCATCTGGTATTTAGAATGTTTTTTTTGGCTGCTTATAAATTTTTCCTTTATCTGATAGTTCTGAAATTTTGACAATATTCCTTGGTGTTTTTATTTTAGGGTTTCTTTCAGAAGGTGTTGATGAATTCTTTCAATACTATTTTACCTTCTGATTCTATTACATCTAGGCAGTTCTTTCTTTGATGATTTCTTGTAAAATAGTATCTAGGCTCTTTTTCATCATAGTTTTGAGAAAGTCAATAATCCTCAGATTATCTCTCTAGATCTATTTTCAAGTCTGTCATTTTAGCAAGTAGATAATTCATGGTTTTTCAGTTTGTCATTTTTTGGTTTTGCTTGACTGATTCTTGCTGTCTCAATGCATCATTAGTTCAATTTGTTCAGTTCTAATTTTTAAGAATTATTTCTTCATTAGCTTTTTACTTCTTTCTGTATATGTCCAATTGAGTTTTGAATGTATTGTTTGGTCTGTGGAATTTTTTCCATTTCACTAATTTTTTTTAGTGAATTATTTCTTTCAATTCACGATCCTACTTTCTTGCATGTTCTGTTGCTTTTCCAATTCACGGATCCTACTTTCTAGTGAATTCTTTATTTTCAATTCACAATTCTTACTTTCCTGTGATTTTTATTTTTCCAATTCACCAATTTGCACTTCCTAGGAATTTTTAACTTTTCAATTCATTATTTCAGGAAGTTGTTGCTCTCTTGTAGAGGCTTCTCTTTCCTTTCCCATTTATTCTTCTAACTCTCTTTGAGACTTTTAATGGTCTCTTCTATGAGAGCATTATGTAAGAGGACAGTCTGATGCATTTTGCTGTTTGAGGTCTCTTCAGGTTTGCTGACCTGCTCTTTTCTGCATAGAAGCTGTCGATTGTTCTTTCATCTTTTTATTCATGTTTTAAAGCCTTAGGGTGGCTCTCCTAGGCAAGGGTTACCAGCTTCCTCTCAGAGCAGGGAAAGATTTGCTTGATTTCCGGCTCCGAGGTATGGGAGTGCTCTGGGTGAGTTTTCCTTCCCCAACAGGAAGTGGATTCAGCACTGGCCGGCTATCAAAGCGGCTTAAGTAGGGCTGAGGGGTTAGCGATGCCCTCGCTAGAGACAATGAAAGTGTCACTGCCCCAGGCGAGGCCTCTGTGGACTGTGAGTTGCAGCTGGCGCAGACCATGACCGCCCGGAACTCTGCCCAGTGTCTCTGCCCAATGCTCGCCTGGAAAAGCTCTATGGCCCCAAGCGAGCTCCCACTGTGCAGATTGAGGCTAACCGGCTGCGTCCTCCTGCGTGCAGGATCACACTGTCCCAAGGAGAAGCCCCGTACTGCGGGTTGGGGCTGCTTTGCTGAGATCTGTGCTTTCACCTCGTTTGAGACTCTCCTCGGAACCTAATTTCTCTCCCCGTCTGCGCCGATCTCCCCCCTGGCCCCGTAACCAACCTTTTTTGGCGAGACTGCAGATTTTCTTTGGCCAGTGAGTTGTTCTACTTCTTATCTTTCCGAATTGTAGCAGTCAAGACTATTTTTGAGGCTCGATATAATATTGGTAACGAGGGTAAGAGAAGAGCTTAGAAAGACGCGTGTGTCTTCTCCGCCATCTTGGCTCCGCCCCCAAAATGCAACCTTTCCAAAAGCCCAAATTTAAATACCTTGTGGGTTTTCACTTTTTCTTTATGTGATTAATCCAGAACTAGTTTATGTTTATACTTATAGGACTTTTAGAAATTATGCTGTTTGATGATACATTCAGACAATTCTGGCTAAAACCTATGCTTCATTTGAAGTACAAGTGGCATATTATAACTGAAAAATACAGATAAATAATAAAAGTTTATATTTATGTAATGAAACATATCATAGTATAAAGAGTTGGACTTGGAGATCAGAAGGGAAGCAATAAATTGGGAAATCATATTTACATTTAAGGGTTCTGCTAAAGGCCTCATTTCTAAAATATATAGAGAATTGACTCAAATGTATAAGAATCCAAGCAATTCTCTAATTGATAAATGGTCAAAGGATTTGAACAGACAATTTTCAGATGAAGAAATTAAAACTATTTCTAAACATATGAGAAGGTCTCTAAATCACTATTGATCAGAGAAATGCAAATTAAGACAACTCTGAGATACTACTACACACTAATTTCAAATTGGCCTAAGATGACAGAAAAAGACAAGGATGAATGTTGGAGGGGATGTGGGAAAAGTGAGACACTAATACATTGTTGGTGGAGTTGTGAACGGATCCAGCCATTCTGGAGAGCAATCTGGAACTATATTCAAAAAGTTATCACACTGTGCAAACCCTTTGACCCAGCAGTGTTTCTACTGGGCCTATATCCCAAAGAAATCTTAAAGGAAGGAAAGGGACCCACGTGTGCAAAAATGTTTGTGGCAGCCCTTTTTGTAGTTCCAGTTCCACAAGGAACTGGAAACTGAGTGGATGCCCATCATTGGAGAATAGCCAAATAAGTTATGATATATGAATGTTATGGAATATTATTGTTCTGTAAGAAATGACCAGTAGGAGAGAGTAGTCTCTCTTTTCAGAGAGACCTGGAGAGACTTACACGAACTGATGCTAAGTGAAATGAGCAGAACCAGGAGATCATTATACATAACAACATCAATATTATATGACAATCAGTTCTGAGAACGTGACTCTTTCCAACAATGAGATGATTGATGCTAGTTCCAGTTGTTGAGTGATGAAAGGAGCCATTTACAACCAGATTGAGGACTGTAGGGATTGAATGTGGATCACTCTCACTCTCACTCTTTTTGTTGTTGTTTACTTGCATTTTGTTTTCTTACTCATTTCCTTTCTTTTTTGACCTGATTTCTCTTGTGCAGCAGAAGAATTGTATAAATTTGTTTATACGTATTGGATTTAACATATTTTAGCATGTTTAACCTATATTGAATTGCTTGTCATCTAGCGGAGGGGGTGGGGGGAAAGAGGAGAAAATCTGAAATACAAGACTATGCAAAGGTCAATATCAATTATCCATGAATGTTTTGAAAATAAAAAGCTTTTAAAAAAAAGAGTTGGACTTGGAGTCAGGAAGACCTTAGTTCAATTTTGCTTTGATGTTGATATACTTGGTGGAGCAACTTCCTTACTGAAAACTCCTTAAGCCGCCCATATCTCATATCCAGCATAAAAAAAAAAGTGTAGCATAATTTTCATTGCTTTTACACACAGTATAATCAGCCTGTAAGTATGAGAAGGTATTAGCTTAGTTTTACAGATCTAGAAATTGAGTTTCAGAGAGAAAAATAAGTTGCCCAGTGTTTCAAAACTGAGACTAGAATTGACTTCTTCTGAGTTATGGGCCTGTATTTTTGCTGTAACATGTTGATCAAGTTCATAGGTAATTGTTCAGCCTTTCAATTCATTCAATTTCCTTTAGCATATTCTATGAAAATTTTAGTTTGTGTGATTAAGTAAATCAGTAATCAATGAGCCATAAATTTTCATCTTATTTTTAACATTTCATCTCAGGTTCTGATTACAATTAAAAAGATCATGATCAAAGGCATGGAAGTTTACAGTTATTAGCTCCTGCTAATCTCTCAGCCATGTAGATTTTTATGTATATGTGTGGTTTTCTATTTACCCACATTAATATCTATTTGAAGAACATAGTTTACTTTTATTCATAATATGACTAAATCAGGAAAAATTTGAAATATACAAAACTTTATAGAATTAGATTCTTTGAAGCCCCAGAAACTTTAAGTTACTAATGGCTAATACTTTTTAGTGTCTACTGGTGAGTACTTAAATAATGAGAAAATTGTCATGGCTATCATCTCAGTTGATTATGGAATTATGGGTTATGTAGAAGTACACCCCTGAAAAGCATGATTTACCTTGACCAAATTGTTTAAATTTTAATGAAAGACTATATTTTCAAGTATCTTTTCCCTACATTTAAGATGTGATAGAAAAGGGATAATTTGAAATGTGAAGGATATAAGAAGTTTCTATCAAATATGTTGCCATTCATTGTGCAATAAAATATAAACGTTTATTTATAAGTTACAAAAGAATCCTGTTATTCAGTGAAAGAGTCTGACATTTTGAGAATCTTGATACTTTTTTCTCTGTTTAATGCAAAATTTTCCTTCACAAATACAACAAGGCAATGTTTGTTTTTAAATTAAAGTGGAGGAGGTGGCTAGATGGCTCAGTGGATACATGGATACCAGTCGTGAAGTCAGGAGAATCTGAGTTCAAATTCGGCCTCAGAACTTAATGCTTCCTAGCTGAGTGACCCTAGGCAAGCCACTTGACCCCAATTGGCCTCAGTTAAAAAAAGAAAAAGGAAAGAACCTCTTTACTTAAATTAAAGTGGAAAAAAGAAAATTTATTTTAAGAACCCCCTTGAGACAATTGGAGATTGTGATGTAAATAGCCGGTGTTGGAAATTACTGCTTAGAAGCAGGGGTCATCAAACTTTTTAAAGACGGGGCCAGTTCACTATCCCTCAGACTGTTGGAGGGCTGGACTATAGTAAAAACAAAAACTTTGTTTTATGGACCTTTAAATAAAGAAACTTCATAGCCCTGGGTGAGGGGGATAATCTTTCTCAGCTGTGCATCTGGCCTGCGGATTGTAGTTTGAGAACCCCTGGCTTAGAGCAACAAAATTCAGTAAAACAAAGCCTACCTGGAGTCTTTGAATTTAACTGTTTTGGATAGAAAAGTTTCCAGAGATCTAAGGTTTAACTTTGTAAATTAGAGAACTGTTTAATTTTAGTAATTAAAAACAAAACATTTTTATAAAATGTACTATGTACTACCCTGCATTCATAGGCAGAATATATTTAACAAATTTCATCTTCTATTTATTTGTTTATTCCTTTGTTTATTTAAATAAATAAAAACATTCAAAACAAAAAAAAAATTAGGTTCTCTCCTTATCCCCAACCACAGTTAAGAAACCACTTGTGAAGTGAATGCAAAACATTTCCATAAAAGTCAAGTTGTGGAAAAAAAATAGATCTTCCACCCTAATGAAAATTAAAAACCCTCAAGAAAAATTAAATGAGAGACAGAGAGACAAGCAGAGGAGAGAGAGAGAGAGAGAGAGAGAGAGAGAGAGAGAGAGAGAGAGAGAATGAGAATGCTTCAATCTGTATTCAAATACAATCAGTTCCTTCTTTGGGTATCAATAGGATTTTTCATCATAAGTCTTTCAGAGTAGTCATGGATGACTGTACTACTGAGAATAAAAAGTCATTCATAGCTGGTCATCTTGGAACATTGCTATTACTTTGTATACAGTACATTTCACTTTGCTTGAATTCATGGAGGACTTTATAGGGCTTCCTGAGAGCATCCTGCTCATCATTTCCCATAGAATAATAATCTTCCATCATAAACACATAGCATAAAACACACATATTATTGAGCCATTCCCCAATTGATGGGTATCCCCTCAATTTCCAGTTATTTTGCCCTGAGAAAAGAGCTGCTGTGAATATTTTTTTGGTACACATAGGTCATTTTCCATTCTCCCCCCCCCCCATCTCTTTTGGTATTCATGCCAACTAATGGTGTTGTTAGGTCAAAAGAAAAGATTTTCTTAACAATTTAGGATCATTATTGTGAAATCTATTAGTGCAGTGTTCTATATATTAGAAATAAATTACAGATGTAGATACTAGTGGGTGACTTGAGGTCCTCAAATTTGCTTTCTTAAAAAAAAGTTCCTGTGTTGTTTTTTTTTAAATATGAAAATATAAATGTGAGTATAAAGTATAGAATATAAATTCCTTGAGGACTGACATTTAAAAAGGTTCAAGAGGCAGTTTCTGGATAATTTAATCACTTTATTAATAAATCTAGCAGGATATTAATCAAAGGATAGTTATTTGACCATCTCATACTTAACAGTTTATATATCTTTGAAACATCATTCAAATCTAGTTGGTTATAGTATAGTATAGTAGGCTATATTAAAATGAAGTACTGAGTGTCTCTTGGATAGGGAAAGCATCTCTATATCAAACTACCTATAACTTTTAGACTATCATTGAGATTATGATTCTTTTTAATGGGGTGCTGAGAGTAATCCCTAGACAGAGCTAGCTTTTGGCTATCTAGATCAACTGATGCTAAGTGAAATGAGCAGGACCAGGAGATCATTATACACAGCAACAAGAAGATCTATTCAACAAGGATGATCTATTCTAATGAACATAGCTCTCTTCAACAATGAGATAATTCAGACCAGTTTCAATTACTGAGTGATAAAAGGAGCCATCTACACCCAGGGGAGGGACTGAATGGGATGGTGTCAACTGAATGTCGTTCACAACATAGCATTTTCACTCTTTTCATTATTACTTTCTTCTTCTTCTTTTTCTTTTTCTTCTTGTTCTTGTTCTTCTTCTTTTTCTACTTCTTCCTCTTCCTCTTCCTTTTCTTCTTCTTCCTCTTCCTTCTCTTCTCTTCTTCTTCCTCTTCTGTGGTGTTCTTTTTCCAAAACACAGCCAGGTGATAAAAGTTCAGATCTTTTATTGTGTCCTTCAATATAGCCCAGTTAGCTCAGAGCCTATCTCTCTGCTTGGTTCTAAGAGATCTTGCAGCTTTGTCCTTGGCTTCTGCCTCTGCTTTCTTCAGCCTCCAGCCAGCACCAAGTTGGAAGATGCAATGAATCTCTTTTGCCTCGAAGATAGGGCTTGTGGGCTTCCTCCCAGAGTGCTCCCCTCCGACCCCAGTCAATGTTCCCAAGAAACTCTCTCGAGTGGCTCACTGGAGCTGTATTTATGCTACTTCTCCGAGAGTGGGATTGTGGGATATCTCCCAGCATGCTCTCTGGCCCTAAGAGCTTCAATGGGAGGTGTGAATTCAGATATCTCTTTCTAAGCCCTGAAATCACCCAAACATGTGAACTCCAATGAGTACTTAAATACTTCTTGCTTCTATGAGCTCTCTAAAGGTGTAAACACAAGCATTGTTTCCATCAGTTGTACTTAGTACCTTGTTTCAAGTTCTGGCCCAAAATATCTCCTTCTAAGATCAAATCAATCATATTGAACCATGCTAAATTAGATAATTATTGTCTCTATCAACTCTAATGGCTTAACACTTTGTAAAGATTCCAACACTCTTCCTCTTCTTCTTCCATCTAGGGGAGAGCATGGGGAAAAGAAGGGAAAATTGGAACACAAGGTTTTGCAAAGGCTAATGTTAAAGAATTGTCCACACATATGTTTTGAAAAATAACAAGCTTTAATAAAAAAAAAATAACAGAGTAAAAGGAATAGCTAATTGGATCAGTGTGCAGGTGCCCAATTCCCAGGCAAAGCATCTTTGAAAGTGCCGCCCCTGCAACACCACCCAATGTTTACTTGCAGTATGCTCATCCCTGAGAAATTGCCAGAACCCATTCTAGATTCTAGTACATGCCACTACAATCCTTACATGTTGGAATCTTTGGCTAAGATGACAGGGAAAAATAATGATGAATGTTGGAGGAGATGTGGAAAAACTGGGACATTGATGCATTGTTGGTGGAGTTGTGAACGAATCCAACTATTCTGGAGAACAATCTGGAACTATGCCCCCAAAGTTATCAAACTGTGCATACCCTTTGATCCAGCAGTGCTACTACTGGGCTTATACCCCAAAGAGATACTAAAGAAGGGAAAGGGACTTGTATATGCCAAATGTTTGTGGCACCCCTGTTTGTAGTGGCTACAAACTGGAAAAAGAATGGATGCCCATTAATTGGAGAATGGTCAGGTAAATTGTGGTATATGAATGTCATGGAATATTATTGTTCTGTAAGAAATGACCAGCAGGATGAATACAGAGAGGCTTGGAGAGACTTACATGAACTGATGCTAAGTGAAATGAGCAGAACCAGGAGATCATTATATACTTCAACAACGATCCTGTATGAAGATATATTCTGATGGAAGTGGATTTCTTCGACAAAGAGAAGATCTAATTCAGTTCCAATTGATCAATGATGGACAGAAGCAGCTACACCCAAAGAAAGAACACTGTAAACTGTTTGCATTTTTGTTTTTCTTCCTGGGTTATTTTTACCTTCTGAATCCAATTCTCCCTGTGTAACAAGAGAACTGTTCGGTTCTGCACACATATATTGTATCTAGGTTATCTAGGGGAGAGGGTGGAAGGAGGGAAGGGAAAAGTCGGAACAGAAGTGAGTGCAAGGGATAATGTTGTAAAAAATTACCTAGGCATATGTTCTGTCAATAAAAAGTTACAATTAAAAAAAAATAAAAACAAAACAAAACATTTTGGAATCTTTTACCTTGCCATGAGATACAAGCTGATTTCCAGAGCTGGGATGAGGGCGTAATATAGCCTGGTTTATTTCCTCACAGAAGGGAAAAGGTAGAACAACAAATCATTGTAATTCTCCCCAAGGATATTATTTTGGGAATAGGAGAGCCACATATTTGAATTCACTCTCATATTTTTCCATATCCAAAGGGAATCTGGACCACGGGGAGTAGGATTGATGTAGAAATTGGTTTTGTTCAGCCCCTTTACAGAGTACTTTTACATATTCTCCCCAAGTTGTGATGTTTGCCTTAAATCCTCTGTGGTTTAAGAACCATGATTCCAAATCCTCCTAAGAGATCTATACCTATTACATCTGTTCCCAAACCATATATTTTGACTTACTCTTTGATCTACATTTTCTAAATGTCCGGCCCTTGTAGCAAACCAAACATTATTCCAAATTGTATGGGAAGTTCCACAAAATCCTCTTTTTCCATCAAGGCCCAATACTTATTGTAATTACTTCTCTGTGGTTAGTCAAGCCTCAACTAGCATCAAAAAAATTGTTTATGGGGTATCTTTTTTTAGTAATATTTACCCAAATCTTAACCCAAAGTCCTCCATCCTGAGTCCCAAATAGTATTGTATAATTTTGAATTGATAGATTGCTTTGTGATTATAGTATTATAAGGAATGCCTTGGTGAGGGAACTTCTACAAATGTAGATTGTTACCTTCTCTGAAACCTCAAGCATTAGTGAATTGTTTAGAATATTGAGAGCGTAAATGACTTTTGTAGGGTCTAAGTAGTATGTGCCATATTTGAACTTAGCTCTTCCTTGTTTTGAGACCATTTCTTTATCACCTATGCTTATTTTAAACCCCAAGATTTCTCAACCAGATTTGGTATTGGAATGGCAGAACAGGTTTTTTCCCCTTTTTCCCAATGGCATCCATAGTTAAGTTTATTAGTGAGTGATGGAAGGGTATTGTGGAATGAAAGTGTTAGAAATGAAAATTTCAGATCCAAATTCTTAGAGTGGAAAAAGACTTTATTACATTTCTTGAAAGATGTGGGAACTACTTCTTTGAGGGGGCACAAACATGATTTATAGTAACCAGTACCAGAAGTCACATTCCATAATCTTGTACTACCTCCTCATCACTTCCTCAAAATTTCAATTGGAGAAAACCCTTCCAAAATCTAATATTTCACCACACTCCCATTACATGTACTTAATATTTCCATGTTTCCCCTTCCCCTTACTACAACATTATATGTTCAAAAATGGTAGCTGTCTCTTCCTTAAGGGAAAAGATAATAAGCATGAGGCTTATTAAGCATGCTCAATTAAAAATTTAGCTTTCTCAGGACATAAAGCTAGGTCATTTGCACCCAACTAGCACCTGTGATTACTTCTGTTGACTTAAGATATTCTTTAATTCTCTTCAGCCAGGATGAAACTAAAACTTATATTATATTGTTTTCTACTATGGCAAGAGAGGAAGGCTGTGAGATTCTCAAAATTTTCAACTGTGTAAACAAAACCTTACAATTTTACTTCTCACAAAGGGAACTATGGGTATTGGGATGGCAGAGGCAGAATTTTACTTTCAAGTGACAATAGTATTATTTAAGATCCAGCTGCATAAAACTGTGGGTCTTGACTCCATATGGGATCTTATAACTAAATGTGGGTATCACAAAGTGATGATTTATTATCAGCAAATATTTCATTTGCATACCTATTATGTACTTATATACCCAGGTCACATAAAAATCTCTCAGATGAAAAGGGAGTGAGAGTGGAAAAAGTTTAAGAAACCCTGGTTTAAGAATCCTCTTTTAGAAACAAAGAGAAAATGTTAAGTAAATGTAAATCATGGATCTGAATTTTTCAGAGACTGGGCTAAGTTGGATAAGGTCCAGGCCTAGAGGTTAATATTTAAGTATGGCTTTTAAGGTCCTTTTGTTCATTATACTTAATTGGAGTTAGTTATTTTTGTAAGTGTCCAAAATAGAATTTATTCCTATGTTTCCTTAAATGTAGGCAGTAGAGTCTCTAGCTCCTGTATAAGCCCTAAAGATCCTAAATGCATATTGGATATAGGAGAGTTTTTATTTCATCCTTAATGGGAGTGATTGGATGAAGTTAGTTCTCAGTTTGAGACTAAGTCACATGATCCCTATTCCCGAAATCAGAAGATCAGGTCTTGGACCTTGAGTTGCAGAGAGTCACATGGTCTCTGAAGGTCAGACCCTCAGGAAGTTACAGGAAGTGACTGACCCACAGGAAGCAGACAACATTGGTGATCATTGGTCAAGGATGATTATATCCTTTTTTTTTTTAAATTTTATTTTTTTTATTTAATAGCCTTTTATTTACAGGATATATGCATGGGTAACTTTACAGCATTAACAATTGCCAAACTTCTTGTTCCAATTTTTCACCTCTTACCCCCCCCCCCTCCCCTAGATGGCAGGATGACCAGTAGATGTTAAATATATTAAAATATAAATTAGATACACAATAAGTATACATGACCAAAACGTTATTTTGCTGTACAAAAAGAATCAGACTCTGAAATGAAATATTGTACAATTAGCTTGTGAAGGAAATCAAAAATGCAGGTGTGCATAAATATAGGGATTCAATGTAATGGTTTTTAGTCATCTCCCAGAGTTCTTTTTCTGGGCATAGCTGGTTCAGTTCATTACTGCTCCATTGGAAATGATTTGGTTGATCTCATTGCTGAGGATGGCTTGGTCCATCAGAACTGGTCATCATATAGTATTGTTGTTGAAGTATATAATGATCTCCTGGTCCTGCTCATTTCACTCAGCATCAGTTCGTGTAAGTCTCTCCAGGCCTTTCTGAAATCATCCTGTTGGTCATTTCTTACAGAACAGTAATATTCCATAATATTCATATACCACAATTTATTCAGCCATTCTCCAACTGATGGACATCCATTCAGTTTCCAGTTTTTAGCCACTACAAAAAGGGCTGCCACAAACATTCGTGCACATACAGGTCCCTTTCCCTTCTTTATAATCTCTTTGGGATATAATCCCAGTAGTAACACTGCTGGATCAAAGGATATGCACAGTTTGATTTTTGAGCATAGTTCCAAACTACTCTCCAAAATGGTTGGATTCGTTCACAACTCCACCAACAATGCATCAATGTCCCAGTTTTCCCGCATCCCCTCCAACAGGATGATTATATCCTTTTAGTCTATCCAATGGAAAGGGTTGGCTCTTTTGCTATTTAAATCTCGACAAGCCAGAAGTTGGTCAAGTTCTATCAGCACATGGTTGGAGCGGGGATGGTTCCTGAGTATGTGTCTGGGCTCTCCCTGTAGGAATTAAATAAATGCTTTCTCTTTGTACTTGAAGATGTCTCTGATTAGTTAATTTGGGGAAGGGGGTCTAGCCTCTGGCCCACACAATCCCATAGAAAATAAAGAAGATATAAGGAGCTGAGCATATAAAAAGATATTGAAAATATGTAAATCTAAGTCTAAACAAACTCATTGGTGTTCAAAACTAGATACATTAAAAAAATATAAAACAATAAAATGGCCCATAAACTCCCCATTTGTTATGCCACAGTTCTCTTTAACTGTTCTGACTCGGTTTCCCTGAACTAGTTTCCTTTGTCTCAGTTTCCTTAACTGTTCTGTCAAATCCCCTTAGTCGTAAAAACCCACTCTGGTCCATTAAGATTGAGAACCTTTTACTCTAAGGTTATATGTTGCCAGCAAGATAAACAAGAGAGCAGAACTCCTGTCCTCAAGAATTTACAATATCCCTCTAAAATATTCCAAGATACCTCACTGACATCTTTATCTCTGGGTATTCAGACATCCTGGATCTGGGCTTTTAGGATTTATGGCCTCCTCTATTCTGATAGGAACTTTCGCGCCCTTTTTACTTTCTTTGTCTCTAAAGAATATTTAAGGTCCTGAGATACACCCATTCTTTGCTGCATTCTTTGAGATGACAGCCCTGGGACCAACATGGATTCCTTGGTCCCAGTATATCTTTATCTGACTGGATAATTTGAGACGAGAGTCCTGTCCAGTCAATTATACTCTCCAATTAATAAACTATTGAAAACTCTCTAATCTCTCTCCTGCCTCAGTTTCTCCGGCATTACACTCTGTGTGGAAGAACTTATTATTATTATTTTTTTTTATCTCTTAGGAAACTTGTTTCCATTCTCTAGTTTTCCATCTCTAATATCTTTAATGTTTGAAGGCTTCCTTCATTTGATCCTGTTATTCCCATTGCTAACTGCCATCCTTTTTTATTTTTACCACCAAAATGTCAAAACTTTTCAGTTCTGTTTCAGTGGTGAATTACACTGGTGACTTTGATTTACTCAACATCAATTTGTTGTTTTACTTTCAATGGTTACTCCTTAGTTGAGGCTCTGATCACCTAATTCCTGAAATAATACAATATTTTCCTACAATCAATCCCCTTAGAAAGTTATTTAAACTCTCAATATTTTAGGCAATTCTCTAATTGTAGAAGCTTTAGAGAAGATACTGACCTGCATTGGTAGAAGGAATTCCCTCAATAGGTCATTTTTTTTTGTAGTATTATCACAAGTCTAATCCCCAGAGTTCTGACTTTCTCCATTGTTTCTCCTACTTCCAATCCCTCTTGCATATTATCACTAAAATAAATTTTCATAAACATATGCTTTGCATATGCCCCTTTTTCCTCTAAAGACTTTCAGTCCTTTGGTGGTTCCCTTTTATTTTCATTTAAAGTAGACTGATTTTCAATATCCACTTCTATAATCTAACCTCAACCTGTCTTAACCACTCTCATCGACCACTTCTATCTAAGAGGAATACTTTGTTTCAACCAGCCAGATCTCTTCAGTGTCCCTTAAGTCATGCCTTTATACTTTTGGAGTTTACAGCATAACATTCAAGCACATAAGTACTTGACAACTCACACTGTACTAACAACCTGGAGTGTTTTTCCTCCTTTCCCACATCTAATTGAATGTGTGCTATTGTCACCCAACAGAGTGATTTTTCCTTTGAACTGCTGTATCACATATCTCATTTAGACTCCACCCCACTTTTTTTTTTTTTTGCAACTACTCATATCAACAGTAATTCTATTAATAATATTTATTTAACATCAATGATGTTCTTGTTCTAGTCTCTGGAGATATAATTTGTTCTTTTCACCAATATGCTTCTATTTCTAATTGAATAAATCTGTTCTAAATGTTTATCTCTTAATTCATGGTACTTTTACTCATTTATTCATTCTTTAATCCCTCTGTGTTTTTCATGGAATTAAAGATTACAAAATGTCAAAATATTTTTATTTTATTGCCTTGCAGATTTTGTCCTTTCCTTTCCCCCCCACCCCTGTTGTGCCTTCCTTCTAAAAGTATCATTTATTTACTTCTTTTTAAAGGTATTTTTGATTAAGCTACTTGCCCAAGATCACCCAGCTAAAGTATCTGAGGCATGATTTAAATTTGAGATTTTCTTAATTCCAGGGCTGATGCTCTTATCCACTGGACCACCAACCTATCCCAGAAGTATCAATTCTTCTTAAAGGAGAGAGTGGAGATAAAAGTATTGTCTTAAGTTGCGTATTTCCCTGGAACTCTTGTCATATGGTTCATTGCTACTTCTAGTCTTCTCTTTTCAATTGCTACGGAATCATTCCTACTCTTCTCAAAGTCAGTTTCCCCCAATTATTCTGATTTTATATTTATATTGAGGCAGGATGCTGCTATCTGTGGAATTATAAGATGTTCTGAGGACCAAATTATTTTCAGACTATACCTATTTTAAGTACCCATCTTTAGCTGTGTGACCCTGGGTAATTAACCCCAATTGCCTCAGCAAAAAATAAAAAATAAAAAAGTGCCCATCTCCTATTGAAGGCTCTTTCTGTGCCTGTTTGGGAGTGTTCTTCAATGGCTGCCTTAACTGCAGAATTGAGATTTATTCTTTTCCTTCCCCTTTTTCAGTCCAATCCTATGCATTTTCTTGTTAGCTTCCTCCTCCCCCCCACCAAATGATTGCAAGAATTATTTTTCTTTTGTTGTTTATCATTGACTTGATTAGGGTACATCATATATATCCCCTCTGTCTTCTACTTCTCCTTGTGTCTTAATATAATCATATTCATTACCCAATTTAGTCCCATCAAAAAATGTTAATTTACTGGGAAGTTGTGCAGTTAGTTCATAGTGGCATGTTCCTTCACCATCACTTTCAGACTATACCTATTTTAAAGTACCCATCTCCTATTGATTCCACTTTTGTCATTGGATATTTTCATAAAGAAATTTCTAAACAGTTTCTCTTGTTATTTTTGTTATTGCTTCTTAACAAGTGTCTTTCACTTTCTAGATTTTTTTTCTTTGAATAATCTCAAGTAATGGAGTGATTTATTTACTTGCACTTTCCTTGGCCATAACGTTTATTTACCTTATAGTTTTGTTCTCATAGATGTTTGCAAAGCAAATAATCTGTTCTTTTTTTTTTTTTTTTTGGATAATATTGTGTTAAATGCTTCTCTTTTATGGAAAGTTCTTTTTTTTCCATTGATACTTTGGCTCAGGTATGAGCAGGTAGGTGCCCAGACAAGACCAGGTTCTGTTTGCCTCTGTTTCTTTATTTATAAAATAAGCCGAAGATGGAATGGCAAACCACTCCAGCATTTTGCCAAGAAAACCTCAAATGAAAGTCATGAAGATACAATTGAGATCTTTAGAGTTGTACCTTGAGCTCTTTTGCTTTTTTAGAATTTATTATTCTTTTTCTCTTCTATAATTTCTGGTGTATGCAGAATAGTCTTATGTTATTTGAATTTCCTTTCCTTATTAGGCCTTTACCCTGGTTCCTTTCTGAATTTGTTGTTGTTCTTAATTTAATGGCTAGATGTTTCCATTGCTACTTATTTTTTGTATTCAGAAATTCTGGGCAGGCTGCTAAAAATACTTTTGAGAGTCCCTCTGACAGCAAGAAGATCAAATTAGCTAATATTTAAAGAAATTAAGCCAGACTACTCATCAAAGGACAAATACTGATGCTGAAGCTTAAATACTTTGGCCACATAATGAGAAGACATAATTCATTGGAAAATACCTTGATGTTAGGAAAGATTGAAAACAAAAGAAGAGGATAGCAGAGGATGAGATGGATAGTGCCATGGAAACAATGAACATGAGCTTTGGGAATTAGTGGAGCATGGAAGGGCCTGGCATAATATGGCCCATGGAGTCTTGAAGAGTTGGACATATAGAACTACAGCAGTGTTTCCACTTGAAGCCATTTGGAAACACTGCTGTGGTTCTATATTTTCTTAGCAATCCACTTGGTACTTTGTCTAATGAGCTTGGCTCCATTTTCTTTGTTTTGCAATATTTTTTCATGGATGTTTGAAGTTACTTAGATGTCTTGCTAGACATCTTTCCCTCCATTTAAAAATCTTTCCTGCTGTTTTATCTGCTTATGCTCAAGGTTTTTAACTAAATTTTCTTCCTTTTCAGATTTTTGTTGTTTAGTCTTTTTTCCCCCTTAGTTCTCTGCTCTCTCATTTTCTGCTTCTTCTTCAGTGGTGAATCACCTGAGGGCCAAACCTCAAAGATGTCTTCAACTGAGGAATTTATTTTTCATTGTTCTCAATTTCTCTTAAGTCATTTCTGAAAGGATGGAATTGGCCCTAGCTGGATGCCAATCACTTTTGTTTTCAGTCTAGTATGGTTACCATGCTCAGTGCTGGTGCTCTGCCCCTATTTTCTCTATTCTTAACTTTTCTGGCCAAGACCTATTGCATGGTCTCTGCCCCAAAGTCTGTGAATGCTATTGCTTTTTCTTTTCTTGTTTTTAATTTGACAATTAATCTTACTAATATTTTATTTAACATTTACCATTAGTATTAGGGAAATTGGTCTCTAGTTATTTTTCTCTGATTTTCCTTTTCTGGCTTAGCTATCAAAACCATATTTGTATCATAGAAATTTGATAAGACCCCTTTGCTTATTTTTTCAAATAGTTTACACATTACACAATTGATTATTTTTTAAATGTTTATTGGAATTCACCTGTAAATCCTTTTAGTCCAGGGAATCTTTTTGCTTGGGAAACTCATGCATTGTTCAGTGTCTTTTTTCTAAGATAACATTACTTAAGTATTTTATTTCTTGTTTTGCGAATTGTAATGTTCCTGGAAATTTCATTTAGGCATCTTTTTCGGGAGGTGATCAGTAGATTCTTTTTTATTTGTCTTTTATATGCTAGTTCTAAGACGCGAAGGTGAATTGTCTTTTTTATCATTTTTTCAGATATGATATCTAGGTTCTTTTTTTTTTTTTTTGGTCATGGCGTTCAGGTAGATCAGTACTTCTTAAATTATTGCTGTTTGATCTCTTTTCCAAATCATTTGTTTTTTCAGTGAGATACTTTACATTTTTTCTATTTTTATTTTTTTCATTCTTTTGACTTTGTTTTATTGTTTCTTAATATCTCATAGATTCATTAACCTCCACTTATCACATTCTAATTTTTAAAGGAATTATTTTTTTCAATGAGCATTTATACCTCTTTCTCCATTTGGCCAATTCTGTTTTTTAAGATGTTGTTTTCTTTAGTATTTTTGTGTCCCTTTTCCAAACTGTTGATTGTCTTTTCCTAAGTTTTGCTCTTATTTCTTTTCCCTAAGAATAGTAACTCTTATTTTATTATGAAAAATCATTTTTTGTTCTTTTGTCTCTTATTTTTAAGCTATTTTTAAGGAATTCTTGTTGAGCATGTTTCCACACTGCATTTTGTTGTTGTTATAGTTGCTTTTCTTTTTCTTTCGATGAGGCAATTGGGATTAAGTGACTTGCCCAGGGTCACACAGCCAAGAAGTGTTAAGTATTTGAGGCCAGATTTGAACTCAGGTCCTCCTGACTTCAGGGGTGGTGCTCCATCAATTAACTGACCCCTACTGTTACCTTTTTTTTTTTTTTTTTTTTTGCAGCTTTTTTCACAGTATTGTCTTCTTTTGGATTAATCTTCCTTGTCACTATAGTAACTTTTTCTGCTCAGGTTCTTTTTTTGTTGTATGCTTATTTTTCAGCCTTTTTCTTGACTTTAAAATTTAAGAGTTAAATTTAAAGAATTGGGCTCTGCTCACCTATGTGGTAGATAGAGTTATATTAAACTTAAGATTCTTTTGAACTGCTGCTTTCACAGATAATTCTGGTTATTTGTAATTTTTCAGTGCTTCCAAGGTGATATGATCTGGAAAAAGATGTGGTCACTGCTTTCTGGTCTTTACTCTGGTTCTTACACGGGAAAGGCCTTTGATCTCTTATAGCTGCAAGATCTAGTCCTTCTTTCCATTGTGAACTGCAATCAGGACCCTTCTTCTTTGTGACATCAAGTGCTCCTCTTTGCCCTGGAATTGCATACAGGAATTGGTTATAGACAATAGAATTTCCAAACAGTATCAGGTACTTCATCTAGTGTCAGAATAGGAGTCCCTTTTTGACGGTTGTCTAATCCTCTTAAACTATCTTTATAATGAGAGCTTTCAAAGTTGCTGCTGTTGCTGTCTCAGCCATTTCCAAGGCCCACATGAATATTTTAGGCCAGGCCCCACTCCAGTGTCACAAAGCTCTTCTGACCTCCTACACTGATCTGGATTGGGAAAAAACCCCTCTTGACTTTTTGTTGCCTATTTTTTTTTTCCAGATTTCAGTTTAATCTGTTATTTTAAAGTTTTTTTGAAGGGCATTGTTGGGATAATTCAACTGGAATGGTCCTTCCACTCCACCATATTGATTCTACCTATGTGCTGCTGCTTTCAATCAAGAATGTTGCAAAATCCTCCATTTCATTAAGTGTTTTTATTTTCCCCTTGACAGACTATTTTTTGCTGAGTAGGTTATTATCGTTTTAGCTTTTTTGTCATTCAGAACATCATACTCCTGGCCCACTCTTCCACATAACCAAAATGCTGGCAGAGTTGTGGTCTTCTACCTATTGATTTAAAATGGTGGAGCTAAAAGTAGAGGCATGTTTTGCAAATAGAGAATGTAGCAGCAACAAAGAAATTGCTAAGTGAACGCAAAAGCAAAAGAGTATGTGTTGGGTTGTGCCACTCTGACACAGTATAGGGATAAGTGGTTCTAATTTAGGTGACTATTTCATAAGCTTAATTGAAAAGCAAGTTTTAGTTTGGTTATTTTTCTTCATTAAGAGAAGGTAGCCTGATTTATGTTTATTTCCTTATTTTGTTCTTTTGTAATATAGATATGGTTTAGGGATTTTTTTTTTTTTGGTAGTTTACAACAACCCATAGTTTTACAGTATAAAAACAAAATAATTTCTTTTGAAATATATGAAATTTATTTAATTAATTAATGTGGCAGAGTTTATTCTAGCTTGGTAGATAAGAAGTCTTCTTTTTTTAAAAATTTCTTCTATAAAAAAGAATGGATAGGTATTTAACCTTTTTCAGAGACCTATTTTTAATCTGAGAAACTTGACAAAATGAATTCTATTTTCAATAATCTTTTCTCACAGGCAGATAAAAAGATCTTGTAGTAACTTATTCAAAGTTTCTTTGGCCTCAAGATTTTAAATTTTAAATGTTAAATAGTCAGTGTAATAGTCACAACTAGAACAAGCCAATAATTTTCTTCTACTTTTTGGGGCAAAACAGATTTTCAGAGGATTATACGAATTTGCTATTGTGCAAGCAAGATGTCTGCCAAAGAGAGCATCTAAAATACTTTACATAAATTAAAATAAAGTATATTTGGGAGAATTCTATATCATAGGATAGGAAAGGAGTTAGAATATGTAGCTATAGATAAAGTAATATAAAAAACTGTATTATTTTTATTTTGGCAAATTCTGCCCAAGCAAGCTTTGTATTTACTTCATTATTTTATTCATGGAATGAATATTGATTAAAAAAACAATAGTATTAGAGCAGGAATTAGACAAAAAATGTTGTTTATGAAATTTATTATTTTTTTCATCTTTTTTAGTGAACCCCCTTTTCTCCTAGTGTTCCTGTTTTCCCACCATAAGCCTATTTTATACCTAACTTTCTTAGAAGCTTGCTTTCCTTACAAAGCAGCTCTTATATTGTCCATTTAAGCAGTATCTACATTTTAATGAGATTCTTGAAGATTTCAAGATCAGTGAAATTGTTTCTACTCAGTTTCCAGTTCCTTGCCACTACAAAAAGGACTGCTACAAATATTTTTGCACATGTGGTTCCTCTTCCCTTTTTCATGATCTCTTTGGGATACAGTTCCAGTAGAGACATGCTGGATCAAAGGATATGTACAGTTTGATAGCCCTTTGGGCATAGTTCCAAATAACTCTCAAAAACAGTTGGATGGATCCAGAATGGATGGTCTGGAATATTTTGAGTGAATTTTGTTTTTCCAATTGAATGTTATTTTATCTATTAAATAAAATATCCCCTCAATAATTTGATATACAATTAGTCTATAAATTAATTTCAGTAATATTATCATTTTTATAACATTTTGATAGATGAACTATGAATAGGGAATGTTTATCCAATTATTTATGTACTTTTATTTCTCTAAAGCACTTGTATTAATGTATTTATATAAATATTGTCTGTCTTAGAGGTCAGCACCTAAAGATTTTATGATTTTTTAACTCATTTTGAATGAAATTTCTCTTTCCATTTCTTTCTTATTTTTGTTAGTACTATATAATGGAAATGCAGCTTTTTATTTATTTATTTTTTTAAATCATAAGCCAGTAGTGTGCCTCAGGTTTAGAATTCCATGGGTCTTACATAGCTGCTGGAGTCCACTAGGCGGAAGATATGCTTTGCAATCTCCCTTTATTAATCTGAGAGCCAGGGTTTATATTCCTTTTAGACTAGTGTTACATTATTACTAGCTACCCTCAGGTAACATCAAATATCTTCCAGGGTTAATGCACAAACCATACATTGACATTTCAGTATTCACCTTAACTATCAATACCAAGACACTTATCAATACAGAATTATAAATAGCATAGTTGTGATGCTGGTCAATACCAACAGAATTGTAAATAGTTGTGATGTTGTGATAGTTGTGATCAATACCAAAGTATTTGTTGACACCCAATACTAAATAGTAGAAATTATCATACTAATGTATTTATCTCAAGTATGTCCTAAATTTATTGTAAAGGGGTAAATAGTATAGTTGAACTGCCTTGTTTCTTGTGGCATGCTTTCTCCATCAAGATTATCCTAAATTTCCTAAAAATGCAAAATCTCAAGTATGTCTTTGTAATTCATTGTTAGGGAGATGGTGAGCCAATAGTTTGAATTGCTCACCCATACAGAGAGCAGGTCTCAAATAATATCTGGATTAGACTATTGCTGTTTGTGGACTTATTCAATACTGGCCCTTTACACATAGGTTTAGCAGAAGAAGATCATTCAGATAAAGATAGGGACATTCATTGAGGATACATTTGATTGAATTGATCCCAACTCTATTTTTCTACTTATGTAAGTAGGAAATTATTTCAAGGGTTCAGATATTAGTCCCTCAAGCCAATTAAGTTTCAAGGACAGTCTCTCTCTCTCTCTCTCTCTCTTTTTAAATTTAATAGCCTTTTATTTACAGGTTATATGTATGGGTAACTTTACAGCATTAACAATTGCCAAACTTCTTGTTCCAATTTTTCACCTCTTACCCCCCACCTCCTCCCCCAGATGGCAGGATGACCAGTAGATGTTAAATATATTAAAATATAAATTAGATACACAATAAGTATACATGACCAAACCGTTATTTTGCTGTACAAAAAGAATCAGACTCTGAAATATTGTACAATTAGCTTGTGAAGGAAATCAAAAATGCAGGTGTGCATAAATATAGGGATTAGGAATTCAATGTAATGGTTTTTAGTCATCTCCCAGAGTTCTTTCTCTGGGCGTAGCTGGTTCAGTTCATTACTGCTCCATTGGAAATGATTTGGTTGATCTCATTGCTGAGGATGGCCAGGTCCATCAGAACTGGTCATCATGTAGTATTGTTGTTGAAGTATATAATGATCTCCTGGTTCAAGGACAGTCTCAATACCTTTTAAGGAAAAATTAATCTTGTTTTCTTGGGGGCAGATACTTAGGATACTGCTCCCACCATAATTTTATGTTTATGTTAATCATAAGAATTTCTTCACTCATATTTCTCAACTATATCATCATTTCAGCTGCAAAAAAATTTTCCTTTCTTCTTTGCCAATATTATCTTTTTAATTTATAATCTTGAATACATACTACTATAATTAGCATTACTATAACTATGTTAAATAATGGTGGAGGATGGGCCTTCTTGCTTTATCTTTATTACAAAAATGCTACACATACATATACATCAGGAAAAGTAGTGATTTGGTGAAAGTCACTCAGGTAGTAAAGGTCAAAGCTAAGATTGTTTCCATTTTATTGCTATTACAAAGATATTGTGAGGAATATTTTAATATAATGTAATTCTGTAGAAATTGAGTAAGATAGAGATTGGAGAGTTTTAAATATATTTTTTAAATGGAGAGCTTGAGTAGTTGGCTTGATTGAACTATTTTCTCAAAGGAAGAGGATTCTTCCAGAGGATATTCCAGGGATTTTTTTTTTTTTTTTTTTTTAATAGCCTTTTATTTACAGGATATATACATGGGTAACTTTACAGCATTAAAAATTGCCAAACCTCTTGTTCCAATTTTTCACCTCTTACCCCCACCCTCCCTAAATGGCAGGATGACCAGTAGATGTTAAATATATTAAAATATAACTTAGATACACAATAAGTATACATGACCAAAACATTATTTTGCTGTACAAAAAGAATCAGACTCTGAATTATTGTACAATTAGCTTGTGAAGGAAATCAAAAATGCAGGTGTGCATAAATATAGGGATTGGGAATTTAATGTAATGGTTTTTAGTCATCTCCCAGAGTTCTTTTTCTGGGCATAGCTGGTTCAGTTCATTACTGCTCCATTGGAAATGATTTGGTTGATCTCGTTGCTGAGAATGGCCTGATCCATCAGAACTGGTCATCATCTAGTATTGTTGTTGAAGTATATAATGATCTCCTGGTCCTGCTCATTTCACTCAGCATCAGTTCGTGTAAGTCTCTCCAGGCCTTTCTGAAATCATCCTGTTGGTCATTTCTTACAGAACAGTAATATTCCATAATTTTCATATACCACAATTTATTCAGCCATTCTCCAACTGATGGACATCCATTCAGTTTCCAGTTTCTAGCCACTACAAAAAGGGCTGCCACAAACATTCGTGCACATACAGGTCCCTTTCCCTTCTTTATAATCTCTTTGGGATATAATCCCAGTAGTAACACTGCTGGATCAAAGGGTATGCACAGTTTGATAACTTTTTGAGCATAGTTCCAAACTACTCTCCAAAATGGTTGGATTCGTTCACAACTCCACCAACAATGAATCAATGTCCCAGTTTTCCCACTATTCCAGGGATTCTTATAGGGCTTCAGCAATAAGGGACACACAGGCAAGGTGGGGTAGAGCACTAGTGAGCGAGAACTTCCAGGGATGGACCATAAATTCGGTTCTGAGCATAAATAATGATAAGTTGGGAGGACTAGGAGTCAGGATGTTTGAGATATCTTTAGATAAACCATCTGCATTTTATGACTCTTTGGAATGCTAATAGTCAGAGCTCCCAGCCTTAATTACCTCTGTCCTAATGGCCTGGAGGTGGGGTTTGCTACCAGGGGGACCAAAGCAGAATAATTCAGGGAAACCGAGGCAAAAAAATTCAGGAAAACTGAGGCAGAACAATTAAAGGAAACTATGGCATAAGAGTATATGGTATCTCTCTTTCTGATTTTTATCTCCTGGGAAATATATTTAACATTGAATTTTTTTTTTAGCATTATTTAAAATAAGATGATTTGATCAAATCCCCAGTTCTACTGTCTATCTTTCATACCTTTTCCAGTATTGATTGTTGCCATCCTTTATCATCTTTGCTGGGTGTGCCAGATGAGGAGAGAATAGGCTAGAGATGTCTCTTCTTCTTCCCTTCAAGGAACATGACAGTTTACAATTTTGTTACATTATGATTTGTAAAGGATGTGCTTTGTAAAGGATAATATTATTATAGGTTAATGTATATATTTTTGTAAGATAATCTTGTGATGCTGAGAGTTAAATATATTTTTATGCTTTAATTCAGAAAATACTATAAACCTTTCAGTTCTAAATTCTCCAATAGTTGTTTAATTCTATGTTTTCTTTTTTTGCATCTCTTAGTTATAGTTTTCTAGATCTAGGAGAGGACCATTAAAGTTTCCTGAAATTATTATTGCCATTAGTGTTTTTCTCCCATTATTTAACATTCTGAATTTAGGTGCTATGCCATTTGGTGCATACATATTTGATATTGCTATTTATCCATTGTTTATTAATCCATTCAAATATGATATAGTAATTTTTTTGTCTGTATTAATACTGAATTTTAAATTTTTCTTCATTTGATTGCAACTTTTGCTTTCATGGAACCATAATATATATGAAGTGATCCAGTCACATTATTAAATATACAGATAGATTGATAGATGGATAGATAGACAAAGACAAAATTTATAGATGTATATGGAGGGAAAGGTTCCCTGTATGATATGAAGCACACTTGCTAGAATTTCATGTGCCTTGAAGGGAAGAAGAATAGACATCTCTAGTTATTCTCTCCTCATCTTTCCTCAAGGAAGATTTTAAATTCCTGCCAGAAGGGAAAGCAAGTATTTGGGACCATGGTTTACCCTGTTCTTCTTAGAGATGGTATGCCATACTAAAATTATACTTGCCTTCTATTAACTATTGTTAGTCAAGAGGATTTGATTGTTTTCATTCTAATTTCTAATCAATGTTTTTTTGGGGGAAAATGGACTCCAAGATTTAAATCCAAGGTTTGATCCTTTCTCACCAAATAAGAGTTAAACAATGAATAGATGTAGTAAATAGGAAAGAAACTTATTTATTGACATTAGAACAAAATAGAAATCGGAGAAGATAACATATATGGTATATATGTCTGGTATAAATACCAGACAATATAGAGTGAAGAAGCTTTCTCACTGGGAACAAGAAAACTTGGCTCAACCAAATGAGAAAACACTGGATCAACGGGAAATATTCATAGTTTCCAGTGTAGCAAGCTGGGATAGGAACATAATGGAGACTAACAGCTCCTCATGTTTTCCTGGAGTCTTTTCCTCTAACAGCCTGAAGTGGAATTGGCATCTTCCATCTTTCTTTTCAGTTGGAAGCTAGAAGTACCAGATATGACTCAAAAAAGAGTCTTTAGGAAGACAATGTGTGGTATGGCAAATCCAATTTACAAATACTCAGAAATATGTCAAATGAAGAATAGAAATACTTATTCTTAGAATCTTGCAAGAAGCAAAAATCTTCAGACTGGACTCCAACCCAGTCTAGAGAGGTTAATTTCCACAGAAATTGAAATGATAAATAGTTGTGACCACAAGAATAATACTTGGAAGTAACATGAACTTGTCAAATTTTGACCTGAATTTTATGATGGTCAGTTTTGCAACTGCTTATGACTGTTTTCCCTATTTCATTTCCCCAGATAAATTAAATCTCAATCTCCTTTAGTTAATGATTTTATAAGAAACCGTATAAACCCCCCACAAAGAGATTTGTTAAGAGGTAAGTAATCCATTAAACTAGGATAACCAAGGAGGCTTGGTTTACCTCAGGCTTCCTCAACAAATAGAGATAACCCAGTTTACAGATCTCTTAAAATGTCTCCAGTTCATTAACTTCTTAACTTCTTCTAACTTCTTCTAAGAAGTTAAGTAAAGGTCCAGGAGATCAGATATTTCTACTAGAAGAGCAGGTCTTTTGTTCTAATTTTGAGATCCTTAATGATTAACAGACTCTTGAATTGGGTCTGGAATTATTAAGTGAGAGACTTAAGTTTTGGGGTTCTTTTCAAATTACTATTCTTGGGAAGTCCTTAGTTTCCCATTACACTCATGAAGAAGGCTCAAGCTCTTCTGTTCTTACCATCTGATTCCCTCCCCTCACATAGGAAATGGTATTTATCTCCACCAAGAAGGAGAGAAAGTGTGTGAGATGGATGCTAGACCTCCCTTTGCCAAATTAACTAATCAGAGACATCTTCAGGTACAAAGAGAAAGCATTTATTTAGTCCCTGCAGGGAGAGGCCCAAGCACATCTGGGAGACATCCCAGCTCCCAGCATGTGCTCCTCGACCTGATAAGCTGGAAGCAGAAAACCTGGTTAAAAAGGAAAAGACCCAAGCCTTTTCATGGGATAGACTAAAGAGAAGTAACCACCATTGACAAATAGTCACCAATGTTGTCTGCTTCCTGTGGGTCATATCCTGTAATTTCCTGTCACTGACTTGGGGTCTGATCTTTAGAGACTTATAGGACTTGAGATCATGTAACTTCCTGCAACCTGGGGCCCAAGGCCTGATCTTCTGACTCTAAAGACTTCTGGGAATAGGGATCACATGACTTAGGCCTAGTCTCATAGACTTCTTGAGGAAGCTTTACCTGTCTGTCTCATTCAGTCCCATTCAAAAACCATACCAGTAGCTTCGGGATAGAGGCTACAATATATATTTAAAAAACCCTAAATATATATTTAAGTAAATGTATATATGTTTAACTATATCTGTTATTATATATATGTGTACTTATATATTAAATACTTCAAAATACACTTATATGTGTATTTCTTATATATAGTGTATTTGCTAGATTTTATTTTTCAATATTTTCTCTTTTATTCTAGTTGATTTTTCAATCCTTTCACAAAATTGTATTTTTAGTTGTATTATTTATTGATGCTTTCTTTCTTTTGCATGTTTTTCATCTATATGAAATATATCCTACATTAAAAAGAATATAGTAACAACTTACTACTGTATTTCTTTGATTCATTTTGCTTATTCTATTTTGATGCTAATTTATTCCCAAAGTTTTTTCTCTCCTTATCTTCTCCTGCTTGACTTTGTTTTCTTAAGTTCTATGAATACATTTAAATTGTTAATTTATTCCTTTTTATCTATCTCTTAATCTTATATCCCCTTTTGTTTTCCCAACTTTTTGGCTAGTTTACAATCTCTCTTAATTTATTATTCAAAGAGCTTTTCCTCCTTTAATTCTTTTCTTTTCTTTTTTGGGGGCCCTTTTCAAATATATTTTTCTTTTCATTGTCCCTCATTATTTTTCTTCCAGCTTATTCTGAATCTTACGAAAACTGCAGCTCAAAGCTAATATACATAAGATTCTCCTTATTTAGTGTTTAGTTCTCAGTGCCTTCATGAGGGACAGAGTTGGTAGAAGCTTGGGAGAAGAGAAATCTTGGTCTTCTGGTTTCCATTTCTGAGACAGAAAGTATGCAGTTCTAGATTCTGTTCAGGCAGAAATCCTTGGAAAAGGGGCTCTGGGAAGAAGCTGGCACACAGAAGTGACAACACTTATGAATGTAGCTGGAATTACTCTGTATTTAGTGTATAATTCTTCTGTGTATGGCCTGAGCCGAACAGAGCAGGCCAAAAGCAGGAGAGTTAGAAATCAAATAGAAGTTTAATTTCAAAATGAAGAAAAGCTTACAAGCAAGGACATATGTGCCAGGACTCTGCCCCAAGTAGGGGTAAATGCTTCAGTTTGGGGAGATTTCCATACTTATAACAATGTCAACCCAGGGACACTTGATTCATAGCCTGGCTTCACAAAAAAATTATTCTGAAGGTAAGTGTAAAGGATTGTTGTTATTATGCCAATCTCAGGGCACAGTTTGCCTTAGCTCTAGAAAACAGGGTGTCTCTTAATATCTTTTTTTTTTCAACAATAGCTTTGTATTTTTAAAATACATGCAAGGATAGTTTTCAACATTTCCCTTGCAAAATCTTGTGCTCCAAATCCCTCCCCCCCTCCATCCCTCTCTCTTAGATGGCAAGTAATCTCCAATATAGATTAAACATGTGCAATTCTTCTAAGCATATTTCCACATATATCATGCTGTACAAGAAAAATCAGATCATAAAGAAAAAAAAAGTAAGAAAGAAAAAAACAAGAAACAAACAACAACAAAAAAGGTGAAAATACTATGCTGTGATCCACATTTAGTTCCCATAATCCTCTTTCTGGATGCAGATGCCTCTCTTCATCACTAGTCTGAATCACTTCATTGATGAAAAGAGCCAAGTCCATCACAGTTGATCATCACAGTCTTGTTGCTGCTATGTACAATGTTCTCTTGGTTCTACTAACTTTATTTAGCATTAGTTCATGCAAATCTCTCCAGCTTTTCTGAAATTATCTTGCTGATCATTTTTAATAGAACAGTAATATTCATGTATCATTACTTATTCAGCCATTCCCCAACTGATGGACATCCACTTAGTTTCCAGTTCCTTGCCACTACACAAAGGACTACTACAAACATTTTTGCACATGTGGGTGCTTTTTCTTTTTTTATGATCTCTTTGGGACACAGACCTAGTAGAGACACTGCTCGATCAAAGGGATCACAGTTTGATAGCCCTTTGGGCCTAGTTCCAAATTATTCTCCAGAATAGTTGGATCAATTCACAACTCCACCAACAATGTATTAGTGTCCCAATTTTACCACATACCCTCCAACATTATTTATCTTTATCTTTTCCTGTAAAATTAGCCAATCTGAGAGGTGTGTTGATATCTCAGAGTAGTTTTAATTTTCATTTCTCTAATCAATAGTGATTTGGAGCATTTTTTCATATGACTAGCCATTTTTTGTTTTAATTTCTTCATCTGAAAATTGTTCATATCTTTTGACCATTTATCAATTAGAGAATAACTTGTACTCTTATAAATTTGAGTCAGATCTCTATGTATTTAGAAGTGTCTCCTAATATCTTGAGAGAGGTTAGTAGACAACTATTGTATCATAGTGCTGGTCAGTTGAACACTTTTCTTTTTCAAAGTTTATTTTACCATTACTTTCCCAGCATAGACAGCAACAAAGATTAAAATCTATTTTCCTCTCCTATTATTTTATTCGTTTTTATATTTCAGTGATGCTAATTTTAATATTACTTTCTATATTTGAGGGGAAAAGTGTGTTATCCAAGTGTAACCCAAATACATAAAAATGGAAGGGAAAAGGTTGATGATTAAGAAGTTATTATTTTTACCCAGGAAGCTAATGAAAAATTAGCTTATTAACCCAACAAACTATCAAATTAATTGCCTTAATTATGAGCATAACTATAATGATATTGTACTTTGAGTTATAAGAATCTGTAATGTAGTAAGCTGGAGATAGGGACATGATGGAAGTTTCTGGTTCCTCTCACGTAGGCTTCTTCCTAGAAGCTTTCTTTCCCAAGAAGAAAGGTTGGCATGTAGTTTCTCTCTTGAAGCTGGAGCCCTGGAAGTTAAAAGAATCCAGGATCTTTCTTTTCTCCCACTCCCACAATTCTTCCTCACTCCACACATAGGCCCAGGGGAGTCATTCCACCAAAAGAAGAGAGTCCCATAGCAATGAGCTTTAGAATTCAGGTTACATTCTTCTTCTGGGCTGAAACTCTTCATGTTCCCTTGCAGAGATCAGCTGGGGCAACTCTAAAACTTGTAACTATACAGTATAAATCTAAATATCAACTTTTTGAGCAGCAAGAGTGATTTTCCTGGTAGCCCAGGTAACCAACCTTTAGTACCTTTGAAATGGAAATGAAGCAAATACATATGAGCATTACCTGTAATAGACATGGTACTACACAGAGCATTAATTGAGAGGGTATTACAATGACAACATGTCTAACTATATAGAGGACATAACACATGCCATGATTAATTAACAAAGCAAAGCTAGCTAGTAGCAATAATACCACTATCAGTAGGCCTATATATAAAATACAAAAAGCAGTAATGTATACACAAAACAATGAATGAACAAACATTGCTATGACATGAACATAGTACAATACATAATAAAATGAAGATAGTAGCAAATTAAGACATAAGCACACCTAAAAGAATAGTAATTCACAGAAATTATGAATTATTAAACCCAGCTCCAATGATTATTACTTAATTAGTATTAATTGCTACTAATTATTAATTATAATAGTAATATTGCTAATTATCAACTCCTACAATGACATGCACTTGTGATTACTGTTAACTGGAGACTAAGGCCCTTGAGAATGCAATGTCCTGAGCCAATTGATGTCTGCATTCATTATGTATGACCATTAATTCTAATCTCCTGGAACTGATGGCTTACCAGTCTGCCTAAGGAGAGCTAAAATGTGGAAACAGCAGGTTGAACTTCTGAGCAGAACAATTTTGGGATAGGTGACTATATTTTCAACCTATTCTTAAAATAGATAAATACAAAATAATTAAAGCTTAGTCCTATAACACCTTTAGTTCCTCTCCTCAATCCCTTTAATCCTTTTTCATTGTTTACAAAATTCTCTTCCTACATTCTTTTGGATCTCTTCTTCATAATTAAATTCTTCCTCTTTAAATGAACTGAAATTTGGCTTCTTTTTTTTTCTTTTTAAAAATATTTTTATTTTATTTTATTTTTTTTTTAAATTTTAATAGCTTTTTATTTACAAGTTATATGCATGGGTAATTTTACAGCATTGACAATTGCCAAACCTTTAGTTCCAATTTTTCCCCTTCTTCCCCCCACCCCCTCCCCTAGATGGCAGAATGACCAATACATGCTAAATATATTAGAGGATAAATTAAATACAAAATAAGTATACATGTCCAAACCATTATTTTGCTGTACAAAAAGAATCGGACTCCGAAACATTGTACAGTGAGCCTGTGAAGGAAATCAAAAATGCAGGCGGGGCAAAAATATAGGGATTGGGAATTCTATGTAATGGTTCTTAGTCATCTCCCAGAGTTCTTTTGCTGGGTGTAGCTGTTCAGTTCATTACTGCTCCATTGGAACTGATTTGGTTCATCATATAATATTGTTGTTGAAGTATATAATGATCTCTTGGTCCTGCCCATTTCACTCAGCATCTGTTCGTGTAAGTCTCTCCAGGCCTTTCTGAAATCATCCTGTTGGTTGTTTCTTACTGAACAATAATATTCCATATTATTCATATACCATAATTTATTCAGCCATTCTCCAATTGATGGGCATCCACTCAGTTTCCAGTTTCTGGCCACTACAAAGAGGGCTGCCACAAACATTCTTGCACATACAGGTCCCTTTCCTGTCTTTAAGATCTCTTTGGGATATAAGCCCAGTAGTAACACTGCTGGGTCAAAGGGTATGCACAGTTTGATAACTTTTTGAGCATAGTTCCAAATTGCTCTCCAGAATGGTTGGATGTATATACAGTTCCACCAAGAATGTAGTAGTGTCCCTGTTTTCCTACATCCCCTCCAACATTCCGCATTATTTTTCCCTGTCATTCTAGCCAGTCTGAGAGGTGTGTAGTGGTATCTCAGAGTTGTCTTAATTTGCATTTCTCTGATTAATAATGACTTGGAGCATAGTGAAACTTGACTTCTTTTGGGAACATCATTTCTTTAGCTTCTTTCCGTAATGTGATTTATCCTTCATTCCTTCTCTTGTCAAGACTCTTCTCACGACATGTAGGTAATGGAATTATACTCCTAACTCTCTATTCTATTTCTAGACCCCTTATTTTGTTACCATCATCAAATTCTCTCTCCTTTTCTTGTAGCTATTATCTGCTGATCTCCTGGACACTCTTCTACTTTTCTTATGATTTTGGTACTCTCTTAAGATGCTTTCCATTATTTCCCCTTTCATTATTCTTTTTTTTTTTTTTTCTTTTGTGAAAGCTTTTTATAAATTCTTAAGAAGGTGAGAAAACTGGGGAACATGTTGGCAGAAGGAATGTAAGAGGGTTATGTAGATTGGAATTTGGGAAGATGGGGAGAGAATGGGGGATACTCTTGGAAGTTTGTGTAGGTTGGAGAATGGGCGTCTAGGGGAGAAGAAAAGGTAACAGGAATAGATAGTGTACATACAAACACACTTATTTAGACACAAATAGATTTCTAGCCATTTCTAGAGCTGGATGGAGAAGACAGAAGGAAAAAGGAAATAACAAAATAGATTTGCCATTTCATGTGAGATCATCTTTTTTTTTTTTAATTATACTATATTATATAAGTGCTTATTTTGTTCCATAAATTTAAAATAAAATAAATTCAGAAAATAAATTAAATTTAAAAAAGAATCATTAGCTCTACAAATGAACAAAGGGACAGTTTCTTTTTTTTTTTTTTTATCATTATAGCTTTTTATTTACAAGATATATGCATGGATAATTTTTCAGCATTGACAGTTGCAAAACCTTTTGTTCCAATTTTTCCCCTCCTTCCCCCAACTCTCTCCCCAGATGGCAGGTAGACCAATATGCATGTTAAATATGTTAAAGTATATGTTAAATGCAATATATGTATACATGTCCATACAGTTATTTTGCTGCACAAAAAAAATCGGACTTTGAAATAGTGTACAATTAGCCTGTGAAGGAAATCAAAATGCAGGCGGATAAAAATAGAGGGATTAGGAATTCTATGTAGTGATTCCTGAGTTCTTTTGCTGGGTATAGCTAGTTCAATTCATTACTGTTCTATTGGAACTGATTTGTTTCATCTCATTGTTGAAGGTGGCCAGGTCCATCAGAATTGATCATCACATAGTGTTGGTGTTGAAGTATATAATCATCTCCTGGTCCTCTTTTCACTCTTCACTCAGTTCGTGTAAGTCTCTCCAGGCCTTTCTGAAATCATCCTGCTGGTCATTTCTTACAGAACAATAATATTCCATAACATTCATATACCACAATTTATTCAGCCATTCTCCAATTGATGGGCATCCATTCATTTCCAGTCTCTGGCCACTACAAGAGGGCTGCCATGAACATTTTTGCACATATAGGTCCCTGAAAGGGATAGTTTCAAAGAAAGCCTGGAAGAATTGTATGAAACAATACAGAGTGAAATGAGCATAACAGAAATATCTTTTTTTTTTTTTTTTTTATGCTGAAGCAGTTGGGGTTAACTGACTTGTCCAAGGTCACATAGCCAGGAAGTGTTAAGTGTCAGAGGCCTGATTTGAACTTAGGTCTTCCTGACTTCAGGGCTGGTCCTCTGTTCCAGAGTATATATAAGGAATCATACTCACCTCCTGATTGAGAACTGATGGACTCTAGATGAAGAATGAGTTATACATTTTTGAACATGGCCAGTGTGGTCTTTGATATGTATTTTATTTGACTGTATGTTGTTTGTTAAAGGAATTCATTATTTTCTTTTTCTTTTCTTGTGGTGAGGAGGAAGGAGGGAAAGAAAATAAATTTTTGTTAATTAAAAAATGTTTGGAAGTCAATCAGTAAGTATTTATTAAGTACCTATTAAGAGAGAGGTAGAAACAATTAGGATATCAAAGAACTCACATTCTAATGGGGGAAACAAAATGTACAAAATACCATGTGCATAAAATTATATTCAGGGTAAATGGAAGGTAATGCCAGAGGGGAGACACTAACATTTAAGGGGAACAGGAAAGACTTCTCATAAAAAGTGAAGTTTTAGCTTAGAATGAAAGAAGGAAAGAGGGAAGGGATACTAGGGATAGGATTGAGGGTAGCCAATGAATATTCAGAATTTCAGGAGTTAAGAGTATCATGTTCAAGGAAGAGTTAAGAGACCAATATCACTGACAATGTGACAATGATGTCACAGAGAGGGGAGTTAAGTGTGATAAAAACACTCACATTGAAGATTTTTTAACAATTTTTTCTCCTAGTTCTTTGAACTCTTCAGCTCCTATGACCTTCATCTTTACAAAACTTCTCCCAAACTGCTCCATCTCCAGAATCTTAAATTCTGAAATGCTCCTCTTTGGCTACAATTACATGTCTTTCTATTTATCCTTATTCTTTTCTCTTCTCATAAAAATTCGTCCTCTCCATTACTCCCTTTCTTCCCAATTTATCAATCCTGTTCTTGTCTCTTTTCCTTCTCTAAGAAATCTTGGAACCATTAGCTTTTTCAATAATGCCGTCTCTAACATCGTGAATCACTATTTGATCTGTCATTTTTGCAGTGCTATCAATTCACCTCTGTTTTTGAGCTATTTTTGCCATTAAAAAGTTAGAAAAGTTGGTTGGTGAAATAGATAAGGCAAATAAGGCCCAGAAGCAATTGAACATAGTTGTGTTCACCAACAATTAGAATAAGAGTTTGCTATTCAGTATAAATTGCTGAAACAAATGTAAAGCAATCAGATAGAAATTAGATATAGAGCAGCATCTTTTAGCACATTTCGCATTAAATTCTAAATGCAAATGTCACAAAATATAAAAAGCTATCTAATAAATAGAAAAGGGAAGGAAATATTTTCACAACTATGGCTAAGGAAAATTTTAAACCAACCATATATTACTATTAATAGAAGGTAAAATAAACAATCTAAGTTCCCTAAAATTGAAGTTTTTTTTTCCCACAAGCAAAATAAATGTATTTAGAATTATAAGAGAAATAGTTAATTGGGACAGATCTTTGCAGCAAATTTCTCTGACTCATGTGCAAGGTACATCAGAAACTGATACAAATGATAACAGGAGTCATTCTCTAATAGTTAAGTGGTTGAGAAATCCATCAATCCTATATATAAGAAGATCCAAATTAGTACTATTAAGAGATAATGAAATTAAAACATCTCTTCCACCACATATCCATCAAATTGGCAAAGATGACAAAAGAAGTGGCAATTGTTGAAGTGTCAAGGGAGGATAGGTACACTGCTGCTGAACTTGGTTGGCATTGTTTTGAATTGGGCCAGTCATTCTGGAAAGTAGTTTGAAATAATACCCTAATGTCACTAAACTGTTCTTCTTGTTGAGTTATTTCAGAAACTGTATGTTGTTTTCAGAAATCCTTTAACCTAGTGAAACAATCAATAATAATACAGTCAAAAACAAAGGAAAAGGACACATATTGACAGAAATTACAGTACTTATTTATATGTGTATGGCAAAAAACTGAAGACAAAAAGTAAATGTCCATCAATTGGAGAATAACTGAACAAATTGTAGTAAATGAATGTAATGAAATTGTGCCATATGAAATAACAACTAGGTTAAATTCAGGGATACCTGATTAAATGCACTATAAATGAGAAGAACAAGGAGAATAATTCACATAATGGCCACAATAATAATAAGAAGAAAGTAACTTTAAAAGACTAAAATCAATCAATTAGATGATCAATACTGACTTTCACAAGGACTGATTTTGAAGTATGCAACTTAATTCTTCTCAGGTGAAAGATTCTAGGTATAGAATAAGACTACATTTTCCAAGATGGTCAGTGTGTTGATTGTTTTGTTTGAAGAGAAGGACATTTGCTGAGTAGTGAAAAGTTAATTATTGGTTAGTTATACAGATGGAAAAAAAAAACAAAGAGGAAGAAAAAGAAAGGAACAAGTATCAAAAAACCCCATACCAGTACATAAAAGAAAATGAAAGGAATTGTAGAAGGGGACTTAAGTAAATGGCAATTATGTTGTTATTTTATTTAAATCAATATATACCTTGAAATTATCAAGAACAGAAAGAAACTCTTAATTTAATATAGTCTTTTTGTTGTTGTTTACTAAAATGTTCATGTTTGCTTATGTATGTTTATGTTTATGTATATTATTTATAATGATAAATAGCTTTGAATTTTAGGAAAAATACTAAGAAAAAGTAGAGTAAATAGAATGCTGAGCATACCTATCTGTTCTTGTCTAGAAATCTGATGTAATATAAAATTCTTTGCTTCCTTTGTGATAGTTTAAAAAATGGAAATTTATTTTTTCTCAGATTAATTTGAAGAACATCACCATAAACAAATTGTTAATACCAGAGTGATTCTGGGAAATCTGATGTCTTGTATATTTTTTTTTTTTTCTACAAGAAAACCAGAGTTTTCTAGTGGAAACTCTGTAAGTTCTTCTTTAGCTAAAACATTTAAGGCAGATTCTATAAACAACTGAACAAAATGGTTTTCCTATAAATAATTCTCTTTGACAGCTCTACAATAAAGAACAAAGACGATACTATGCTCATCATAATTATTTATTGGTAAGTAATGAGAATCTGAAGCTATTGCTTTGTTTTCATGTTCATTAGTCCATGCCCCAGTATGATTGAGTTTGTCCTATATTTACTGCTTCAGAGTGGTGTCATAGATATAACATTCATTGTGAAAAGTCCTTGTGGATTTACATAACATCAAAAATGATTGCAAACGTTTTTGTTTTTTTTTAAAGGCTTCTCAAAATGGTGACATATTAGTTTTAGCTTCTTGTTAGTTTCGTTATCATTTTTCATTACCACTGTGATTTGGAAACATTGAACACTGAATAATAAATAAAATATGTCATAAATGATGCTCGGCTTCATGTATTCTTTTTAAATGTAATTTTTTCTTGTTTTTGTTTTTAAATTTAATTTTTTTATTCTGAACTTGTTCAGTCATTTTTAGTCATGTCCAATTCTTTGTGACCCTTTTGGGGGTTTTCTTGGTAAAGATAGTGGATAGTTAGCCATTTCTTTTTCCAGATCATTTTACAGATGAGGGAACTAAGGCAAACAGGAATAAGTGACTTGCCCAGGCTCACACAACTAAGTGTCTAAGGTCATATTTGAAATGAAATCATATTTGACTACAGATCCAGTGGTGACAAAGTGGAACAAAAAAGGTCATTGTATATGAAAATGCAAATCCCTATTTATTTTCAGCTTATTTTCCTTTTAAGTTCAGTATGTAACTTTCAGAACTGTTCTGTTTGTTTAGGTTTTCTCCCTCCCTTCTTTCCTTTTTTTAATTCCTTCTTTCCTTTTTTCCTTCCTTCCTTTTTTTCTTTCCTTCTATTATCCTTTCCTTCCCATACACTCATAACAAAAATACATAGGCAAAGGAAATCCCTACATTGATTATTCTATGTAGTTTTGTAAACAATATCTAATTTAATGGTGAGAAGTTGGATGATATATATTTTCTAAATGACATAAATATCAATCAAACAACAAGCATTTATTTTGTGTCTACTATGTTCCAAGTACTGTACTAAGTTCTGGGTCAGTTTCTCCTCTCAAGGAGCTTAAGTCTAATTCTATCACATTGATTGGTGTGACAGAATTTAGTATTATAGCACAAATACTTTCTTCAGTTTTTTGCTGTTTTCATTGGTTTTTAACTTCCACCTTGTTTGTAAAGATTGTAAAGCTTTGATTAAATCGGATTTTCTCATTCTTTTGGTGTTATAGAATATTTCTGATTACTTTTAGTGATATTGTGAAATTCTAAACAGAAAAAATGAATACTATTTTAAAAATTTTAATGGGGAGGAGGTGAATCATCCAAGTTAACCAACCATGGTACTTAAGATTTTGTAAAGGTCAGAAATTATTGTGAAAAGCATATAAAGTTCTGATTTATGGCAATTATTTATGCTGTGCTGTAGATTTTGTGCTATTTTTCCCCTTGTATATGAACTTGTTTTATTCCAACACTTTACTTAAATAAAAATTCACATATACACATGACATTAAAATTTAAAACAGTTTATATACAGCAATACTGTAATACCTGGGCTAGCTCTCTGGAGGATCTTGGGACCAACTCGAGTCCTTGGTCTTAGTGGAGGAGTGATGAAGGCAGAAGAGCCAGCACGAGGCTGGTAAAAAATGGAGTGTCTGTGGCTCAGAGACTCTTCTGTGTTTGTGGCTGAGAGAGTTTTCTGTGTCTGTGTCTGAGAGACTTCTTCTGTGTCTGTGTCTGAGAGAGTTTTCTGTGTCTGTGTCTGAGTGACTCTTCTGTGTCTGTGTCTGAGTGACCCTTCTGTGTCTGTGTCTGAGTGACCCTTCTGTGTCTGTGTCTGAGTGACCCTTCTGTGTCTGTGTCTGAGTGACCCTTCTGTGTCTGTGGCTGAGAGACCCTTCTGTGTCTATGTCTGAGAGACCCTTCTGTGTCTGTGTCTGAGAGACCCTTCTGTGTCTGTGTCTGAGAGACCCTTCTGTGTCTGTGTCTGAGAGACCCTTCTGTGTCTGTGGCTGAGAGACCCTTCTGTGTCTGTGTCTGAGAGACCCTTCTGTGTCTGTGTCTGAGAGACTCTTCTGTGTCTGTGTCTGAGAGATTCTTCTGTGTCTGTGTCTGAGACAGTTTTCTGTGTCTGTGTCTGAGTGACCCTTCTGTGTCTGTGTCTGAGAGACCCTTCTGTGTCTGTGTCTGAGAGACTCTTCTGTGTCTGTGTCTGAGAGATTCTTCTGTGTCTGTGTCTGAGACAGTTTCTGTGTCTGTGTCTGAGTGACCCTTCTGTGTCTGTGTCTGAGAGACCCTTCTGTGTCTGTGTCTGAGAGACTCTTCTGTGTCTGTGTCTGAGAGATTCTTCTGTGTCTGTGTCTGAGACAGTCTTCTGTGTCTGTGTCTGAGACAGTTTTCTGTGTCTGTGTCTGAGAGACCCTTCTGTGTCTGTGTCTGAGTGACCCTTCTGTGTCTGTGTCTGAGTGACCCTTCTGTGTCTGTGTCTGAGTGACCCTTCTGTGTCTGTGGCTGAGAGACCCTTCTGTGTCTGTGTCTGAGAGACCCTTCTGTGTCTGTGTCTGAGAGACCCTTCTGTGTCTGTGTCTGAGAGACCCTTCTGTGTCTGTGTCTGAGAGACCCTTCTGTGTCTGTGTCTGAGTGACCCTTCTGTGTCTGTGTCTGAGAGATTCTTCTGTCTCTGTGTCTGAGAGACCCTTCTGTGTCTGTGTCTGAGTGACCCTTCTGTGTCTGTGTCTGAGAGACCCTTCTGTGTCTGTGTCTGAGACAGTTTTCTGTGTCTGTGTCTGAGAGACCCTTCTGTGTCTGTGTCTGAGAGACCCTTCTGTGTCTGTGTCTGAGAGACTCTTCTGTGTCTGTGTCTGAGAGATTCTTCTGTGTCTGTGTCTGAGACAGTTTTCTGTGTCTGTGTCTGAGAGACTCTTCTGTGTCTGTGTCTGAGTGACCCTTCTGTGTCTGTGTCTGAGTGACCCTTCTGTGTCTGTGTCTGAGTGACCCTTCTGTGTCTGTGGCTGAGAGACCCTTCTGTGTCTGTGTCTGAGAGACCCTTCTGTGTCTGTGGCTGAGAGACCCTTCTGTGTCTGTGTCTGAGACAGTTTTCTGTGTCTGTGTCTGAGAGACCCTTCTGTGTCTGTGTCTGAGAGACCCTCTGTGTCTGTGGCTGAGAGACCCTTCTGTGTCTGTGGCTGAGAGAGTCCTCCGTGTCTGTGGCTGAAAGACTTGTTCCCAGTCCTCCCAGCCCTTAAATATATCATTATGATTACATCACTACAGCAACTGAGCATGTGCAACCATTACTTCACCATATCACATTAAGTATATGTTTAGAGAACCATTATCTCACACTGAGTAGGTGCTTAACTATAAGCTCCCTGATGTCCTTGATTCAAGTATGTCTTTTCAGAGTTTCAGCCCTCTACACAATATCATGAGGTAAATAGTGTTTGATTGAAGAAAAAACTGAGGCTTAGAGACATCAAGTCCTTTGATTGGAGTCATACAACTAATGTCAAATATAAGATTCAAAACTAGGACTCCTGACTACAAATTCTTTGCCACATCCACTGCATCGTGTCATTCCCTGTAATGTTCTCCTGTTGGCTTTTCTTGGGATCTTTGTGAGCAGTCTTCATTTCAGTTCAGTAATCAGTAAAGGTCCCATCCTACCTTTCCAAATTTATTATATATTATTCTGTTCTTCTCACTTTATGATCCAGTCAAAGTGTTATTTTCCATGCAATACTCAGTCTCTCGTTTCCATGACTTTGTGCTAGTAATTCGTTCTTATTTCCAACTTTTAGAATCTTGGACTTTTAAAAAATTGTTCTAGTACCACTTTCTGTATGAGACCCAATTTGGTTGCTCTCCCTTGTTAATGTCCTTTCTTGAAAGATTATCTTTTATCTTTGTTGCATGTGTTTTTTATATGTTTATATGTACTTCCCCTTTCCCCCCCAATATATTGTAAGTCTCTTGAAGTAAGACATTTTAATTTTATCTTTGTATATAAAAATGCCTGGCACTTAATAGGCACTTAATAAATGCTTACTACTTAACTAATATAATATTTATTTATCCCTAATACAATATTTATACAATTATTTTTCCAGTATATGTGGTCAAACTGCTGAGCCATCCAAATTGTTTTACCCAAGTCTTCCATAATACTAACACCAGACATTTATAAGAGATAATTGAATTAGTAGTTTCAAACTCTAGAAAATATGTGAAAGCAGGCCAAAATTAGGATTGAATTTGCAAATAATTTCCTTATAATCATGCTCTAATATAAAGTAAGTGCTTTTTATGTGTAGTTAATAGAAATGAGTACTGCTAAAAAGTAGTTTTCCTACAAAACATGGCTTTATGACAAATCATATTTTGTATTTATATAATCTTGCCATGTGAATAGATCAGGTTAATTAATTTCTTTGCTTTGCTTCTCTTTTTTTAAAAAAATCTCAATGGGATACAGACCTAGCAGTCGTCTTGGTGAAACAAAGGATATGTCTTTGGGCATAGTTCAAAATTGCTCTTCAGAATGTTCAAATCAGGTCACAATTCCACCAACCATGCATTACTATCCCAGTTTCCTCACATCCTCTCCAATGTTTTCATTTTCTGTTTTTGTCATATTAGCTAATATGATAGGTGTGGTGTTCTCCTCTTTTCTATAATATGATGGTTCTCTCTGGGAGCAGGTTTCTTGGGGGGCTTCTGGAGGCAGCCTTAGTTTCAGTTCCATGTAATAATCACCTCAAATGCAGCCAGGGATTAAAGTACAGTTCTTTATTGTCTCTTCCAAAATAGACCAGTTAGCTTTCTTTGGTTCCAAGAATTCTTGTTGCTAGTCTTTTGCCTCTGCTTTTGCCTCTGCCTCTGCCTCTGCCAGCGCCAGCTTCAGCCTCTCCTCTTCCGAATCCCCAGTTCTGCCTGACTGAAGTCTTTAGCTTCTCAATCTCCTCAACTGACTGACTTCTGGCTTTCAATCTCTTCAACTGAACTCCTGACTGAGCTCAGCTCCTTTTATGTTCTTTTAGAGGTGTAAACTCAAAGGTTGACTCCTCCTCCAAGAGTGGGATTGTGGGAATCTCATACTGAATGCTGAAATCTCCCAAACTTGTGAACTAATGTGTGAGCTAATGTGTGAACTCTCAAAGGTGTAAACAGCTTCTATCAATTCTAGTGACTTAATACCTTGTAAGGATTCTAACAGAAAGGTAGTACCTCAGAGCTGTTTTAATTTGTATTTCTCCAATCAGGAGTGATTTAAAGCATTTTTTTATATGACTAATGATAGCTTTGATTTCTTCATCTGAAAATTGCCTGTTCATACATAGCCTTTGACTTTTTATAAATTGGGGAATGATTTTTATATATAATTCTTTATAACAAATTATTAATTCAATAATATGCACTTTCCCTATAACTGTAAACATGAAAAAAACCCATAAAGCTGGACCAGACTGTTGCAGTGATACAGGGCTTCTGCTTCTGGGCCAGGCAGTTCAATTGACTCCTGAGGTTTTATTAGGTTATGGCATTTCTGATGGACAATTAGTCTCTGTAATATCACTCTTTTATGAGAAGGTACAATTTTTCACCACTTTTAGCTCTTGGCTCTGTTGGGTTATACAGTACTCTATTGAAAATATTATGGCATCCTTTTCAATTCCTTATGAACTATGTTTTCAGCTAGATTTACGCAATCTTCTTATTGATTATCATACAGCCTTATCTCTGAGGTTTGTCACTTCCAAGCCTAAGGAGTAGATAGAAATCTAATTTTCTAATTTCAACAATTATTACAGTTTTAGAGAAAGGGGTTTCAGTCAGAAAATCCCAAATACTTCCTACATTTCTTTGGGGTCTTATGCAGATGAATATTTTCGGACAACTTTGTTAGCCTTTTCATGTGTAGTTGAGCCACAGAAGGGAAGTCTTCTTTTTGCACATAAATATCCCTTCCTTTTTACTAGGATAAAGATAACCATGATCTTTATTGAAATCTTACCTACGAAGTCTCATTATAACAAGTAATCAGGTTAAACTGCAGAAAGTGACACTTTCTTCTATCAGCTTTGATTGAGAATATCACTCAGGTTGATCTGCTCCCTGGATTTTTGGGAATAATCTGTCAATAGATTGCCTGGAATTTGGAACCATTTCCTTCTCTACTTTATTTTATAGATGAGGAAACTGAGACAAACAGGGTGAAGCAACTTGACCAGTATCACACAGCTTGTGAATGTCTGAAAAGGAAATAAAGAAACCTTTGAAGTACGGTTCAAAGACTTTTTAACAATATGCTTCAAATTGTAGTTGCTTGCAATATTTGATAATCTTTGGTTATTAGTTATATTATTCCTTTTTTACTTTAATTATATACATCATTCAGTTTTAATTTAAATCCTTTACAATCTTATTGGTGACATCTTATAATCTTTGGTTTAGCTTGGCAAGTAACTCAGAAGGTAGTACTTTCAAGATGTATTGAATTGCCAAAAGTGTCATATTATTAACCAAAATTATGTTTTAGGTATAACTGATAGTAATTTTCAGGTTTTAGAAACTAAAGCTTCTTTAATGCTTGTCCTTCCCTAGTTCCAAATTTTAACAAATGATATGTATTACTATTACTGAGAAACAAAGATTGACATTTCCCCCAAACTTAAGAGCGCAAGCATAGTACTTATCCTGAAATGAAGGAAAGAATTCTAATAAGCATTGAATTGGATTCCTTTTTCCCCCTTTTGCAGCTGCCTTCTAACCTAATTCACATTGTTTATTCATGGGATGAAAGAAATGTTTTTAAGCATTCCCAACAGATTCAAGCAATTTATATAATTTTTTTTAAAAAGCCACAGTAGCTTGAAGCAAGTTGCTAGGAAACTTGCAGTTTGAAGATAACTCCCCTACTGAGCTTGTTTTCAGCTGGGTAATAAAAATGTGTGATGGTAGCATGACCTAATTTTCAAACTAGAAAAGTAATCTGTTACCTTGGCATGTGTGCAATAGGAATTGGTTTATAGGTCTAATTTAATTTCTGAAATTGAAATTATTTTAATGCTCTATTAAAAGTGCCATATATTCTCAAGCTTTTATTATCTGAAAGGAATGACAGACCAAATAACATTACAATGTTTACTAGTTTGATAAAATGGAAACTTTTAAAAAAGAGAAAAAGAAGTACAATCATTAAAAATAAGATTGTCAAATGTTCTCAAACTCAAATGGAGGAATTCATAGATAATTTTTTCTTATAGATAGAATCTTAAAAGTAAAACAAAAATTTTCTTTTTTTTTTAAGTTTTCAATAATATTTTATTTTCCCCCAAAACATATAAAGATAATTTTACCACATTCATTTTTGTAAATCTTTTGTTCCAAAATTTTCTTTCTCTCTCCTCCCCAAGAGAGCAAGTAATCTGATGTAAATTAAATATGTGCAATTCTTTTAAACAAATTTCCATATTTGTCATATGACAGAAGAATCAGAACAAAAGGGAAAAAAAAAACCATGAGGAAAAAACCCTCCCAAAATCAAAAAAGGGTGAAAAAACTATTCTTCAATCCACATTCAGTCTCCATAGTTCTCTCTTTGGATAGAGATGGCATTTCCCATCCCAAGTCTATTGGGATTGCCTTGAATCACCACATTGTTGAAAAGAGCCAAGTCCGTCACAGTTGATCATCATATAATCTTGTTACTGTGTACAATATTCTCCTGATTCTCTTTGTTTCACTCAGCATTAGTTCACTTAAGTATTTCCAGGCTTTTTGGAAATCAGCCCACTGATTTCTAATTTCTTATAGAACAATAATATTTCATTACATTCATATACCATAACTTTTTCAGCCAATTCCCAACTGATGGAGATCCATTCAATTTCCATAAATTTCAGAATTTTCAAAGCATTTAATAACATATAGCAAAACTAAAAATAATATATCTTTACTGATACTAAAATGATTTTTAAAAATTACAATCTTTCAAATGTTAAGAGAAATATTTAAAAGATTTGATTCCATCTTTGTATTTTATTTAACTGTTTTTATTTCTAAGTGAAATTGGTCAGTTGGGATTTTTTTTTCTTCTCAGTTTTTGGTTATTTTCTGGAGAATCTAAAATTCAAAGTTCAATTGGGTAAGTAAAGCATTCTTATTCTTTGGGAGTAGGAATATTGTATTCTCCTTCCCTCATCTGTCTTCCCTCCCCCAAAGCCCTACTTATAACCTAGTCCCCACAAACATTGTTCAGGGGCAGCAATCTTAGTGGGGAAGGTAACCACCATCCTTTAATACCTCTAATACCACTGCTGACCAACTACTACCAAAGAAGAAAGAAACCAACCTAATGGTAGCAGTAAGGTATCCTGAGGTAAACATGCAAGGCTACTACACATGCTAGGTAGGTGAAACCTCTGCTGCTTCCTTGATCACCATCACCTCTCAGACCCAAATGAAGAAAGTCCCAGTACCCTGTTCCCGGATGCTCCAATATTAGCAGCTTCTTCAAGACTATGAACCTTGCTTCTAACCTGACTAGCTACCATCCATAGTTTATGGACTAAGTTTTGTATATAAAGGGACAAGTAATCAACACCAACAGTTGACTGATTACTGATTATGGACAAGTAAACCCAAGAAATGCCATCCCTGTAGAACATTAAGAGTTGCAGTGCTACAGTAGCCCTGCTTCCAATTCAGTCCCCACAGTCATCATCTAGGAAAACAACCTTTATTGAGATGCAACCTGGTAACATCCTGCTGCAATCTATTCTTTCTTAGAGCCACAACTTCTAAAGACCTAAAAAAGAAAATTCTTATCCTAACATCTTTGAAATGTTAAATACTTCATCATTAGAAATAGATGTAGTATTTTTAATGGAAATTATACTGCAAAAAATTCATTACCTTCTGCCTTGCCACTATAAATAAGCCTTATCTATATTGTAGCTGAAATCATGTGTTCGTCAGTCTCTCTTAAAGTAGGAACTTTCTTACTTTTTTTTTTTGTATCCATAGCACTTTCTATATAATTACCATTTAATAATACTTTTTTTTGATTTATTTGTTAATTCAAAAATTCTCATTTTTTTTTCTTTATATGTGTTAATTGCTAAAATAGAAGACTGGAAAAAGAAAAGAGATTTTGTAAAAGTGAATCAACAATTTAATTAAATAGAACTGGAGTATCCATAGGAGGGATTTTGTGGGGTTTGTTAAAAGGATTGTAAAAAAGGATCTATAGACAGATAGAAATTGGAAGACATTTGTTTACCTTATTTGAGCATATCAAGAGGCAAGTGGATAGCCATTTCTCTTCAAATAAAACAATTCTTGGGAATATGGACCAAAGACAAAGGAAATAGTCTTTATTTACTATAGAAAAAAGTGAAAAGATAATAATAATATACAAAAAGAACGTTCTGCAAGGGAAAGGAACAAAAATTTATTATTCCTTAACAACCACTCCTCCAGCTTACAGGTTCATGCGTTAATATGTGAAGGGCCAATGGACTGTGCAGACTTTCATTAAAAACCACTTGAAAGTAATTCCATCTAAGATCATTCTAATGCAAAAATTTTAAAAACACTTAAAATGCTTTTAAAAATTTACAACAGCCTGCTGTGCTAAGAAAATAACTCCTGGGACAGCTAGATGGCGCAGTGAATAGAGTACCAGACCTGAAGTCAGGAGGACCTGTGTTCAAATGTGGCCTCAGACACTTAACATTTCCTAGCTGTGTGTCCCTGGGCAAGTCACTTAACCCCAGCTTGCCTCAAAAACAAAACAAAACAAACAAAAAACCCCCCAAAACTCCTTCACTAAAAACATCTCTTGGTAATAGAAATATTATCTATTCCATTAATAGATTTATCTTCAAGGCAAATAATTGAAAAATATCAGTGAGAAGAGGTCTCTCAACTGTAATTATAATTATTCTTTTTTTTAGTCCTATTATTGCAAAAAAGGAATAGAGCACAAAGACAGTTGATTAAATAGATAATAAAGATCATCTTTATATTATTGTTCTTTTGGATCCTCAGTAAACTATGATGCTATTAATCTTGACTTAATGCCCTTACAGGGGTTGAGTTTGTTCAAAGAAGAATATATAATCTTTTCTTTCCATAGACTATGAGTATAATCCTGCAACATTCACAGACTGGTGGCTTGTGTTACGTGAGTAATATAAAGACAATTGCTTCTTCTAACAATAGCCCTTCTACTTTCTAATCATACATCTAATTCCTCTATTATTCGGTGCAAATATGAGATCACTGGAAATAGTGTTAAGATATCATGAAGTAAAAAATGGTGATTATGTTCAACTTATTTTATTTCCTTCTAAACCTAACAGTATAATTTCTCAATGAAACACTGATATGTGTTTAATTAGGGACTTAAAGACAGCAAATAGGCAAATATATAATAATACATTTGTAATTCTTATATCTGAACATCTTTTCATCAGGTGCTCAAGTACTGATGCTATTTGTTTAGACATGTTGGAGGTTCTCCTAAATCTTTTTTACTATTACAGTTTTAGTTAGGATAATAATAAGCATCTTATGTGACCATGCTAAATATAAAAATGAAATTATTTTTATCTGACCATGAGTTATAACTTTTCATTACAGGAAATAACATGAAAATTTACACATTACATTTCACTATGATATTAGTGGGGCACTGAAAGTGAATGTCATATTATTTCCCTATATAGCATTGGAAAAATGAAATGATAAGTTAAATTAGTCAGCATTTATTTATTTATTTATTTTTTCTATTTTATTTTATTTTATTTTTTTTTAATTTAATAGCCTTTTATTTACAGGATATATGCATGGGTAACTTTACAGCATTAACAATTGCCAAACCTCTTGTTCCAATTTTTCACCTCTTACCCCCCACCCCCTCCCCTAGATGGCAGGATGACCAGTAGATGTTAAATATATTAAAATATAAATTAGATACACAATAAGTATACATGACCAAAACGTTATTTTGCTGTACAAAAAGAATCAGACTCTGAAATATTGTACAATTAGCTTGTGAAGGAAATCAAAAATGCAGGTGTGCATAAATATAGGGATTGGGAATTCAATGTAATGGTTTTTAGTCATCTCCCAGAGTTCTTTTTCTGGGCATAGCTGGTTCAGTTCATTACTGCTCCATTAGAAATGATTTGGTTGATCTCGAGCAAGCATTTATTAAGTGCTTACTTTGACCAGGCATTTTGCTAAGCATGAGAATACAAAGAAAGGCAAAGTCTCTGTCTTCAAGGACATATATTCAGAGGGGAAGACAATATATAAGTAAATGGATAGATGGAAGAGAAGCAGCCACTAGAGTAGAAAAGGAGTAGAGGGGAAAGAATAGGAAAGGTGTTCTGCAAAGACTGGGATTTTAACTGAATCTTGAAGGAAATCAGTGAAGCTATTATAGGTTAAGGTGCAGAACACTCCAAGCATGGAGAATAAAGTTATTCAAATAATTTTCTATCCCCTTTTGGATTATTAGAAATGAAAACTTCATATCCAAATTCTTGAAGTAAGTAATTCTATTACATTTCTTACAAGAAGCAAGAGCCCTTTGAGGGGACATAAACACAATTTGCAGAAGTCAAACCGAAGTTATATTCCATAATCTTGTCCTGCCTTCTCATCCCCTACTCAGAATTTCCATCGGAGGAAAACCCTTCCAAAACCTAATATTTCAGGATACTTTTATTAATACATTCCTATTGATAAGTTTTTGTGGCTCCCCCTTTCTTTTGTTTTTGGAGGAGTGTCTTAATATCTGTTTCTCCTCTCTACTATTGCCTGTCCTTGAGGATTAAAAGATATGCCAGTAGTGTGTAAAATCTTATACTGTGCACAAAAGTGTGCAAAATGTTTAGAAGTATATGCAGGTCCATTATCTCTTTTTATTGCTTGTGGCACACCCATAATTGCAAATGCTTGAATAAAGAACTCAGCGACCATTCAGGCTGTCTCTTTTGCTGAATCCTGAAAAGGTGTTTACCACAACATGGATAAACAACAGGCGATCAAAAGATTTATAATGGGTCACATCCATTTGCCAAATTTCATTGGGTCAAACCATAAGGGTTCTTCCCTGGAGGCAGTGTAGGAGCGTGGAAAGGAAGGCAAGCTGTGCAGGCTTTTACTATGCTCTTAGCTTCCTCTCTTGTTATTCCAAATTGTAAACATAAAGCTTGAGCAGCCTGATGATATTTAGAATGAGATTCCTGGGCTTCTTGAAATAAAGGAGTATTGACCGGCATAGTCCTTTGAATTACCATCAAAAATAGGACCTGGAAGTCCATTATGAGAGTGGACATGCAAAATATAAATCTTACCTGGATACTTTCTCACTTGCTCTTGAAGTTTCTTAAAGAGCTGATATATATTAGAGGCTACAAATTTTATTTGGGCTGTGGCAATTCTTTGTACCATACCTACTGAATAGACTGAATCAGATATTATATTTATATCTCCTGTATAATAAGTAAGAGCTAGAATGATTGCATACAATTCATTCTGCTGAGTGGACTGAAAAGGAGTTCTGACTACTCTCTTTATAGTTAAGTCATGAGAGTATACAGCACAAATATTATGTTTGGATGCATCTGCAAAGATAGTTGGTCCTTTAAGACTTTAGAACTAAGAACTTTAGAAACTTTTTCTTCAAGAATCTATTGCCAATGATGTAATAGTCTGGTTATCTTTAATGGAGACCCGTGTGTAAAATTTGGAGCCATGGCTAATAAAATTTGCCACTCTGGGATGGTCTCACAGCACACATTAATTTGTGTATTAGTATAAAAGGTGTATAACTTGTCAGGTCTTGTCCCAGATAATTGTACTGCTCGCTTAATGGCCTTTAATAAAATTCTAGCCACAAGCACTGGGTAGGGAAGTAAGTCTTTGTTCTGGTTGTGCCGGGAGGTTCACCCACTCTATCACACTGTCTCCTTGATGAAGGACTGCCGTGGGTGCTTCTTGTGTAGCAAAAACTGATATTTCTAAGGGTTTTTGAGTGACTCTTTCAATCACATTGGATAAAGCCAATTCAACTTTTCTCAAAGCCTCTTGAGCTTCTTTTGTAAGTTGGCATGATGAGTTTAAAGCACTGTCTCCCCTTAAAATATCATATAACGGTTGCAATTGATAGGTAGTTAAGTCTAACACTGGTCGCATCCATTGGATATCTCCTATCAATTTCTGAAAATTATTTAAGGTGTTTAGCATTTCTGTTCTTAAGGACAGTTTTTGTATTGTAAGCACCTTAGTGTATACTTCAATGCTAAATATTGAAAAGGAGAATGTCTTTGATTTTTTTTCTGGAGCTATGTACAATTTGTAGTTCCTTAGTGTTTCTATGGTCTTTTGTAGACATGCTTCTAACATTTGTTGCTTAGGTGCACATCCCAATATATCATCCATATAATGTAACAATATTAATTTTGGAAATGCTTTTCTTAGTGGAGTAAGAGCAGCAGCAACATACATTTGACACATAGTAGGGCTGTTTTTCATTCCCTGTGGCAAAACTGTCCATTCATATCTTTTATAAGGGGCACTGAAAAGGCAAATCTTTTTGTATCCTCCTTATCCAGAGGGATGGAGTAGAAACAATCCTTAATGTCTATAACCGAAAGAGGCCATTCTCTAGGCAATTGAGTAGAAGATGGAAGTCCAGGCTGAAGAGTTCCCATAGTTTCCATCTCTTCATTTACCTTTCTTAAATCAGTGAACATCCTCCATTTTCCAGATTTCTTTTTTACAACAAATACTGGGGAATTCCAAGGACAAGAAGGTTGTAAGTGACCTTGGTCAAGTTGTTTCTGTATTATATTTAATAAGGTCTGAATTTTATCACTATCTAAGGGCCACTGTTCTATCCACACTGGTGTATCAGTTTTCCCTTGGATAGGAACAGGTGAAAGTGTTGGCAGGTCTTCAATAGCAGCCCTGCCTAAAAAACTGAAGTACTCATTTTTAACCCTAATTGTTGTAAAACATCTCTTCCCCACAGATTGATGGGGATTTATTCAACTATAAAAGGAGTAAAAACTGTTTTGCCTTCAAAAGTCCATCTCCTAGGAGCAGCACTAACTTCAGCTGCTATTGATCCTCCTACGCCAGACAAGTAGGTGTCTGCTTTAATCTTTGGCCAGTGACTGGGCCAGTTGGCACCTCTAATGACGTACGATCTGCACCTGTGTCTACCAATCCTTCCAATGCTATATGCCATTTATATAGATCGTGAACATAGATTGGTCAGATGTTACAGCTGCTGTCCAGTATATTCCTGGATTTTATTGCTTGGAGTCAAAATCTGGGCGACTATCACCAAATTGCTTATTAGGAGTCTGTATCAGTAAACCTGATGCTACTATTTGTCCTGGGTGATAAGTCACACATTGTCTACCTGTATTAGTGACTGGGATATTATCTACACATTCCCCAGTTTCCCACATCAGTGTGTGGATGGACACTGTTTTGTATGTACTCTCAGGAGGTGAAATGGTCAAGCCTACTGTGCCTGCAGGCAAGGGATCCATAAAGGGAGAATTTAGAAGCAAAGTCAGTTTGTAACACATTCAGTAGAATGTAACAACACAACCCTGAGTCTCAGAGAGCTAGGGTAGCCATTATACTCCTTCCCCAATTATAGGCCCTTTTCAGTTTTGGATGCATATTTGCAGAAACTTTGTTCAATTCTAGGAAAACCAGGCCTTATTGAATGAGAAATGTTTCTTTTTTGTACACTCTGTCTTTTTATACCTCCACTTCAGCGATCCTGGGAAAAAACTTAAAGTTTAGGTTTGGCTTGTTTAGAGCTTCTCTAAAAGGGAGGGGAGAAAAATATTAATATAAAATGTGCATCAAATTTAGTTATTTATATCTACAGCACAAAAGAAATATTAAAGACACACACAATAACAAGTATGCAGTATACAAATAAGCAGTAGTAATAATTTATGATTACTATTTTACTGGTAAGTAAAAAAAAAACTGGGAGATAGATATTTAAAACATCAAAACATGATAGAAGTCAAGACTGCTGACTTAACATTTCATCTTTAACCTAGTTTTACACTGTAGAAACAACACTTATAAGGTCCATGACTTCTGATAAGCCAGGAGCTTGGGTTTCTCCTCCTATCCAAGAACAGCTTCTTTGGGAAGGGTGTAATTGCATGCTGCTTTTGATGCCAGTTTGAGAGTCCAAGGAGCTATTAGCTTCCTAGAATGGACAGACACATCAATCTCAAGATAGCTTTTTGACCTCTGTACTTAGGGAAGGAATATAAAACAGAAGAGGTATCTAGGAGCTTAAGGCCAAGATTCAGACTTTCCTGGTTAGGAAAGTTGCCAAGAGCCCTTCTATCCTTTCTATTCCTATGCAAAAAGTATCAGAGATAGAAAGCTGCTTTCCATGCATTTTCAAGAAGGAAAAGTAAAACGGGGTGGAATCCTTTTAAAGTCCACTAATTGGGAATTTTTTGTTACCATGGCCAGTCCCTTCTATGGAGCTTTGGCACAACTTCTATCCCTCTCTATCTCTTCTATCCACAGAGAAGGTGGTGGTGGGAAAGGAACAAGGGAAAAGCTAGTATTTAAAGCTCAATTTTATCTCAAAGTACCAAATCCTTCAAAGCTAAGCATGGGAAAATTGCATCTTTCTGTAGGATACAGATGCTCTGCCTGTACTTCAATTTTGTCAGGTAGGAGATTTTGTCTGGTAGGAGGTTGTTGGAATGGGCAGATAGATATAAATGTGGTTCAGAAGGGAGTTTTAGGAGATGAGGCTAAAACTCAGTGGATTTAAAAACAGCTGTGGTGGTGCAGCTAGGTGGTGCAGTGGATAGAGCACCACTTTTCAGAAGGACCTGAGTTGAAATGTGACTTTAGACACTTAACATTTCCCAGCTGTGTGTCCCTGGGCAAGTCACTTAATTGCCTCAGGGGAAAAAAAAGCAGCTATGCCTTTATTTACTTGTAGTGCTCTGCAGTGAACTGGTACACAGATTAACTCACTTATTGGTCCAAAAGTCTTTTCTACATTCTCACTACCCCAATCCCAATGTTGCAGGTTACCAGCACTTATAAAAATCTCCTAACCATATGTTTTCATGTTTTTCTTTTTTTCCTGATGCAGGTGTTTAGTATATCCTGACTACATATGACTAACTTAATGAAGCTCTTTTGGAGTTGAACCTAAGCATTGTTGCATGCAAGATGAAGATGTGGTTTTTGATTAGTTACCTAATTACGATGTGCTTCATATCCTGTCTAGCAGGTAAGATAGTCTATTGGCATAATTTGCAAAAATTAAAATATTTTCAATGCTTAGTAACTCATCCCCCTTATTTATTCTCTTCCTAGTTCTCTGTTGTGTAAGCTAGCATACATATATGTATATTATATATATATATATATGTACTTTATACAAATGTATGTATGTATACATAATATATATTTATATGCACACATATAATTTCCCTCTTTGATCTAATTTAGATGAGAGTGAGGTTCAAATGTTATCTTGTCACCTTCTATATCCCTCTCCACTGTAAAAGCTCTTCCTTCTGTGCTTTTGTATATGAAATAATTTCTCTTTTTCTTCCTCTTCCTTCCCCTTTCTTCCAGAATGCATTCATCTTTCTCATCCATACATTTTTTTTACATCATTCCAACATAATTGATTTACTCCCATGCCCACTATCTATGTAAAATTCTTTAATTGCCTTAATAATGATAAAGTTCTTTGGAGGTATGTATATACTCTTCTGTATAGCAGTGTAAATATTTATACCTTATTCATCTCTTTTGCAAATTTACTTTTTTATGCATCTCTTGAATCTTGTATATAAAAGTCAAATTTTCTACTAATTTATGGTATTTTCATTAAGAAGACTTAAAAATGCTAGATTTCATTAAGCATCCTTTTTTTTTCTTGAAGGATTATAATTAATTTTGCCACATAGGTCATTTTTAGTTATAATCCTAGGTTTTTTACCTTTTTGAATATATCATATTCCTAGCTTTTCATTCCTCTAAAGTAATAATCTTATATGATCTTGATGTACTTGAATGGTTTCTTTCTGGCTGGTTGTGGTATTTTCTCTCTCTCTCTCTCTCTCTCTCTCTCTCTTTTTTTTTTTTATACATGACCAAACCGTTATTTTGCTGTACAAAAAGAATCAGACTCTGAAATATTGTACAATTAGCTTGTGAAGGAAATCAAAAATGCAGGTGGGCATAAATATAGGGATTGGGAGTTCAATGTAATGGTTTTAGTCATTACCCAGAGTTCTTTCTCTGGGCTGTGTCAGTTCATTACTGCTCCATTGGAAATGATTTGGTTGATCTCGTTGCTGAGGATGGCCAGGTCCATCAGAACTGGTCATCATATAGTATTGTTGTTGAAGTATATAATGATCTCCTGGTCCTGCTCATTTCACTCGGCATCAGTTCGTGTAAGTCTCCAGGTCTTTCTGAAATTATCCTGTTGATCATTTCTTTTTTTTTTTTTTTTTCCTCGCTTTTTTTTTTTTTATTTAATAGCCTTTTATTTACAGGATATATACATGGGTAACTTTACAGCATTAACAATTGCCAAACCTCTTGTTCCAATTTTTCACCTCTTACTCCCACCCTCCCCTAAATGGCAGGATGACCAGTAGATGTTAAATATATTAAAATATAACTTAGATACACAATAAGTATACATGACCAAAACATTATTTTGCTGTACAAAAAGAATCAGACTCTGAATTATTGTACAATTAGCTTGTGAAGGGAATCAAAGATGCAGGTGTGCATAAATATAGGGATTGGGAATTCAATGTAATGGTTTTTAGTCATCTCCCAGAGTTCTTTTTCTGGGTATAGCTAGTTCAGTTCATTACTGCTCCATTAGAAATGATTTGGTTGATCTCGTTGCTGAGGATGGCCTGATCCATCAGAACTGGTCATCATCTAGTATTGTTGTTGAAGTATATAATGATCTCCTGGTCCTGCTCATTTCACTCAGCATCAGTTCGTAAGTCTCTCCAGGCCTTTCTGAAATCATCCTGTTGGTCATTTCTTACAGAACAGTAATATTCCATAATTTTCATATACCACAATTTATTCAGCATTCTCCAACTGATGGACATCCATTCAGTTTCCAGTTTCTAGCTACTACAAAAAGGACTGCACAAACATTCGTGACATACAGGTCCCTTTCCTTCTTTATAATCTCTTTGGGATATAATCCCAGTAGTAACACTGCTGGATCAAAGGGTATGCACAGTTTGATAACTTTTTGAGCATAGTTCCAAACTACTCTCCAAAATGGTTGGATTGCTTCACAACTCCACCAACAATGAATCAATGTCCCAGTTTTCCCACATCCCTCCAACAATCATCATTATTTTTTCCTGTCATCTTAGCCAATCTGACAGGTGTGTAGTGGTATCTTAGAGTTGTCTTAATTTGCATTTCTCTGATTAATAATGACTTGGAGCATCTTTTCATATGACTAGAAATAGTTTCAATTTCTTCATCTGAGAATTGTCTGTTCATATCCTTTGACCATTTTTCAATTAGAGAATGGCTTTATTTTTTATAAATTAGAGTTAATTCTCTATATATTTTGGAAATGAGGCCTTTATCAGAACCTTTGACTGTAAAAATATTTTCCCAGTTTATTGCTTCCCTTCTAATCTTGTCTGCATTAGTTTTGTTTGTACAAAAACTTTTCAGTTTGGTATAATCGAAATTTTCTATTTTGTGATCAGTAATGATCTCTAGTTCTGCTTTGGTCATAAAAACCTTCCCCTTCCACAGGTCTGAGAGGTAAACTATCCTATGTTCCTCTAATTTATTAATAATTTCATTCTTTATGCCTAGGTCATGAACCCATTTTGACCTTATCTTGGTGTACGGCGTTAAGTATGGATCAATGCCTAGTTTCTGCCCATATTAGTTTCCAATTTTCCCAGCAATTTTTATCAAACAGTAAGTTCTTATCCCAAAAGCTGGGATCTTTGGGTTTGTCAAAGACTAGGTTGCTATATTTGTTGACTGTTTTATCCCTTGAACCTAATCTATTCCACTGATCAACTAATCTGTTCCTTAGCCAATACCAAATAGTTTTGGTAACTGCTGCTCTATGATATAGTTTTAGATCTGGTACAGCTAAGCCACCATCATTTGATTTTTTTTTCATTAATTCCCTTGAAATTCTTGACCTTTTGTTTTTCCATATGAACTTTGTTGTTATTTTTTCTAGGTCTGTTGATCATTTCTTACAGAACAATAATATTCCATAATATTATGAATTGAATTTCATGTGATGATTATAAAAAAATAAAATTAAGGGATAAGAAAGAGGAATACATTGGGAGAAGGGGCAAGGTAGAAGTAGAATGAGATAATTTTTTTTTTCAGATAAGAGACATATGAAATCACTTTTACAGTGGGGGCAATATGGGGAAGCTAGTGGAGAGCAAGGGAACTTTACTCTCATTAGAATTGACTTAGAGAGGGAATAACATACACATTCAGGTAGATATAGAAATCTGTTTTACCCTATAGGAAAGGAAGAGGGGAAGAGAGTAAGAGAAGGCGGAGGTAGTAATGAAAAGGAGAGCAGATTGGGGTTCGGTAAAAACACTTTTCAGGATGGACAGGGTAAAAGGAAAAATAATAGGAGAAATAGGGGAAAAAAAGATGGAGGGAAATATATAATAATCATACTTGAGAAAAAATTTACAAGTTTCTCTGATAAAAACTTCTCAGGTATTTAGAGAACTGAGTCAAATTTATACAAATGAGAGTCGTTTCTCAATTGATATATGATCAAAGAATATAAACAGGCAGTTTTCAGGCAAAGTAATTAAAGTTATCTATAGTCATATGGGAAAATGCTCTATTGATTAAAGAAATGCAAATTAAATAATTCTGAGCTACCATTCCATACCTATTAAATTGGCTAATGTGACAGAAAAGGAAAATGATGAAGTATTGAAGTAGTAGATACTAATGCATTGTTGGGGAAGTTGTTACTGATTTAACCATCCAATAGAACAATTTGGAAGTGTGTCCCAAGGGCTATAAAACTACACATACCATTTGATCCAATAAAATTACTACTAGATTTTTTTAAAAAGGAAAAAAAGACCTGTATGTACAATAATATTTATAGTGCCTCTTTTAATGGTGGCAAAGAATTGGAAATTGATGGGGTGTCCATCAGTAGGAGAATGGTTGAACAAGTGTTGTTTATTATTGTGTTATAAGAAATGATATTGTCAGAAAAACTTGAAAAGACCTACATGAACTGTTGTAAAGTGATATGAACAGAATCTGGATAACATTGCATACAATAATAGTATTGTATGATTTACTTCTTCTTAGCAATAAATGATCTAAGACATTTCTGAAGGACTGATGATGAAAATGTTATCTATCTTCAGAGAAAAAATTTTATGGAGCCTAGATGCAGATTGAATCATAATTTTTTAAAAAACTTCTTTCTTTTTCTTTTGGTTAACATGACTAGTATGGAAAATATATTTTGTAATTTCCGGTCTAACTCTCTGGAGGGCCTCAGGATCAGTTAGAGTCAAGAGCAGTCAAAGTCTTTGGTCTTTAGGAGAAAAAGTGAAGGAAGCAGACAAGCTGCCACATGACTTGTCAAAGATGGATCCTGGACTCTGGAGTCTGGAGCCTGAAGTCTTCCCTGCTGAGCACCCTGTGGCAGAGAGACTCTGACTCTCTCCCTCAGCCCTCCAATCCTTCCCTATGATTACCTCACCATACCACATTCAGCAGGCGCCAATCATGAAGACAGCCATCACATTACCATATCATCTAAGTATATGTTTATAAAACCATTATATCACATTGAGAAGGTACTTAGTCTTAAGTGCTCTGCTGTTCTGGATTCAAGTACACATTTTCAGAAATGGGCTGGAAAGCCCTCAACAATGTTTTGCATAACTGCACATGTATCAAATCACTTATCTCCTCAATGAGGGGATGGGGAAATAAAGAGGGAATTTGGAAGTCAAGATGAAAAAAAAAACCCCCACCAAAAGTTAGATTGTTTTTGCATGTACTTGGGAGGGGAAATAAAATATTAAATCACTTTTTAAAAAGTAACTAAGAATAATAGGTGGGTACAGGAAAGGAAATGGTACATCATCAGCTTCTGTTAGTCACAACTAAGTGGTACCTCTTGACATGATTGCTACTTTCAGGTAGTTGTAGGTATAACGGAGGCAGAATGCGGAACAGGGCACAGGAATGGTATGTGAGAGCTGAGAGGTAGAGGCGAAAGTGAATGTTATGTGGAAGTAGGGCTAGCTCTAAAAGGTGGCACTCGCCACTGCGAGTGCCACGCCTCCCTCCTTAGTGCTCAGGAAGCCTTGCACGCCTTCCTCCTTATCCATGGACCAATCCTTAGATGACCCAACCTCTCTGGTTTCTACTAACAGGGGATATAAGCTAGACTGTGCTAAAAATAAATTCTCTGACCTCACCTCTGCCTCCTGGTCGGTCTGTCTCTGTGTGATCCTTGAAGGCAGGTGAGCTGGCCTAGTCACAGCCACAGATGGTTGGGACATATAGGGTTCTTATATATTACTTTTTATTTTTTTGTCTAAGAAGACAGAACTAAGAAAAGTAGGTAAAAAATTACAGATGTAGATTTCTTCATAACATAAAGTAAACAGTATAACAGTATTGTATAACAGTAGTGTAATCTACTTCCTCAAAAGGCTTCCCTTCTCAATGGAAGTCTTCTAGTAAAGGTTAGATGACTGATGTGCTACACAAGATATTTTGCAGTTATGGAATGAAATAGGTGGCTCTCAAGATCTCTTCTAACTGTAAGATTCCATATGATTATGTTCTCTGCTTTTGTGACTTGAGTCTCTCGAAATTAATTTTAAATATTAGAAAGCTTACTTTTATAGTATAATGTAGATTTCCTTTTATTAAAGTTTTATTTTTATTAATTTTATATTTTCTTTAGTTGCAGAAGATGGCAAAGGATTTGGACCAATTTTTGAAGAGCAACCAATTGATACCATTTATCCAGAAGAATCACCAGATGGAAAAGTATCATTGAACTGCCGGGCACGAGCTAGCCCCTTTCCTGTTTACAAGTAAAATGCAGTCACTTTAACCACCAAACTTAAGTGTCAAATGTTTATTGACTGAACAATATTTTTCAAAATTCATTTGAAAAATATTCAGAGAATTTAGAATTGTAAGGGCTCTTAGATATCATCTAATTTTTTTTTTGGAGGTGAGGCAGTTGGGGTTAAATGACTTGTTTAGAATCACACAGCTAATAAGTATTAGTTGTCTGAGGTCAGATTTGAACTCAGGTCCTCCTGATGTTAGGGCCAGTGCTCTATACACTGGATCATCTAGCTGCCTCCATAATTTTTTATGTAGTGATATGGAGTCCCACATAGAAAGAGAACCTGTGACTTAATAAGGGGAAGCAGAATAGACATATATCTAAGTTTCTTCTCCTTGCCCCCTTCTCCAAGGGAGATTTAATTCCTACCAGGAGAAAAAAACAGATTTTGAGGCCAAATGCTACCACTTGGCTCTCCTTAGTCAAAGTAGTTATTATAGAAGAATAGCTGTTTGATCCCTTAAATATTATTCATCCAGGAGATATGATTAGATTCAGACTAACCTTTTGATCACTTTGTCATTTTGGGGAGGCACGAGAACCCTAAACTCTGTATCTAAGGCTTTGCCCCATTCCATCTAATATTTGGTTCTACAGAGAACATGCATAATGAGTTGCAAAGAAGCTTATTTATCCAAATCATAGAAATGCAGAAATCAGAGATGATATACAATGGGAAATATATGCCAGAGCCGAGAATTGAAGTTCTCATCTTACATGGGGCAAGGCTTTCATCTCTACCAATAAAGAAAATACCATACCAATGGGTTTTGGGATAAGGGTTACATGTCCATGAGAAAATTAATGCCCATAGATATAGAGTTTTATGATTATGTATCAGATGACTTATCTAGAAAGGAGTAAGTGACTGGACAAGATTATGTCTATATTCCCTGCTCTCTTTATGGTTCTATTTTAAATATACAGATTAAAAACTTCCAAATCATACTATTGACCTTTGATCCTAAAAAGGATATTAAATCCCAAGTATCTCTGTAATTTTCAATTTTGACAAAGCTGTGAAATTTTCTAAATAATTTTTTGTCTTTAAAACTTATCAAAAACATGTCAGATAACAGTCTTCTCTGAAATAAAAATGCCTTTCTTCCATATTGCCAAATCCCAGAAGACTCTTTCATTTCTGAGACCATGAGGCCCTTTAAGCATAGCTTGAAGGTGAGCCTTGAAAGAATAACTCAGATCCAAAAGTATTCAAGAGATTCAATTTTGAATATAAAAAATTTCCTCAAAGTTTTTTTTTCTCATTGCAGCAACAGAGAAAATTAAATTGCACCCCTTTTCTAAATTGTTTTAAATTCTTATAATGAAAATTAATACCAGAAAGAGAAGGGGCATCAATTGCTTCAAAATTTGCTTACTTCTCTGAAGTATTCTTAAAATCAGGCTCTTTTTAATATTCTACTTATGTATAATACTTCTCATTCATATATTATTTTGGGAACATAATTATAAGAATTTACTATGTCAGAAATAATTTTTGCTTGGCTAAGGATATTGTTTGTTTTATTGGGATAGAAAAGAAATTATTGTCAGTTGATGGCAAAGTGTATAGAGTGCCAGATTTGGACTCAGAAAGACTCATCTTCTTGAGTTCAAATCTGACTTAGACAATTATCCTTGACCCTAGTCACTTTACTCTGTTTGCCTCAATTTCCCCATCTGTAAAATGAGCTGGAGAAGGAAATGGTAAACCATTCCAGTATCTTTGCCAAGAAAACATAAATAGGGTCATAGAGAGTCAGACATGACTGACATGACTGAACAGCAACAATGAAAGAAATCACTGATTTTAGAGTAGGAGAGGTACAATGAAATTTTTGTTCTGTTACCTATGTGTAGCTTTGAGCAAGTCAGTTTTCTCTGAAGTTCAGTATCCTCATTTGTAAAATGAAAGGATTGAACTAAATAATTTCTATAATCCCTCACAGCTCTAAATCTTATGATCCTATATGTGGTACAAAGGCAAGAACACTTAATTTGGAGTAAAAAAAAAATTAACTCCAGGATTTCAATCCTATTTCTGCCATTCATTTATAAACTGATAAGACCTTGGGTAAATAACTAAACATCTATGGGTCACATTTTCCTCAGTTGTTAAAATCAGAAGATTAGACCAAATTATTCCAATTCTAAATTGATGATAAGCTCTACATCTAGTGGCCAGGTTCTGACATTCGATTTTCTTTCTTTTTTTTTTTTTCTTTGCTGAGGCAATTGCAAGTAAGTGACTTGCCCAAGGTCACGTAGCTAGGAAGTGTTAAGTGTCTGAGGCCAGATTTGAACTGAGATCCTCCTGACTTCAGGGCTGGTGCTCTATCCACTGTATCATCTAGATGCCCCTGACATTCACTTTTCTTTCTTTTTTTTTTTTTTTTTTAATTTAATAGCCTTTATTTACAGGATATATGCATGGGTAACTTTACAGCATTAACAATTGCCAAACCTCTTGTTCAATTTTCCTTCCCCACCCCTCCCAGATGGCAGGATGACCAGTAGATGTTAAATATATTAAAATATAAATTAGATACACAATAAGTATACATGACCAAACATTATTTTGCTGTACAAAAAGAATCAGACTCTGAAATATTGTACAATTAGCTTGTGAAGGAAATCAAAAATACAGGTGTGCATAAATATAGGGATTGAATTCAATGTAATGGTTTTAGTCATCTCCCAGAGTTCTTTTCTAGGCATAGCTAGTTCAGTTCATTACTGCTCCATTGGAAATGATTTGGTTGATCTGTTTGCTGAGATGGCCTGGTCCATCAGAACTGGTCATCATATAGTATTTTGTTGAAGTATATAATGATCTCCTGGTCCTGCTCATTTCCTCAGCATCAGTTGTTAAGTCTCTCCAGGCCTTTCTGAAATTATCCTGTTGGTCATTTCTTACAGAACAGTAATATTCCATAATATTCATATACCACAATTTATTCAGCCATTCTCCAACTGATGGACATCCATTCAGTTTCCAGTTTTTAGCCACTACAAAAAGGGCTGCCACAAACATTCGTGCACATACAGGTCCCTTTCGACATTCACTTTTCAAAGATGATCTTTAAAATTCTATTTGATGGTTCTTTGAGTCAGTTTCACATTAATCACTTCATTTTAAAAGATCAATACTTTTCTTTTTATTTTTTTTTGCAGTTTTAAACTGCATATTTGAACAATCATCCATGAAAAATTACGTTAATGTTTAATGTCCAGCATAGTAATTGTTTCTTATAACACAATAATGCTATATTACATTCATATGCTAAAATTTGTTTAGTCATTCTTCAATCAATAGGAATTTATTTTGTTTCTAAGTTTTTTTTGCTACTTCAAAAAATAATGCTATAAATGTTTTAGTATATATGAGGCCTTTCTTTTCTTTTCATTGGCTATCTTGAGGTATATGCCTACCAATGGTATATTTGGATGAAAAGATAGGAATATTTTTTTGTCATTTTCTTTGAATTAATTCCAAATTCCTTCCCAGAATAAACCAGTTCATGGATACAATAAGAGTGTAACTTTCTTTCCACAATTTTTTCTATCATTGATTATTTTGTCATTGTTATTTGTCATTTTGAGTGTGTAGTGGAGCTTCATAGTTCTTTTGATTTTCACTTTTCTTATTATTACTAATTTAGAACATTTTTTCTTATGGTTAATAATTTTATAGTTCTTCTTTTGAGAACTATTTTATATATCTATTGACAATATCTCTTGGTAAAAGGTTTTTAGATTTCATGTTACTGTTGGATATCAGATCCTTATTCATGATATTTGATGCAGAGATTTATATTTTGCTTTTAACTGCTTTGTTTATAATCCTCATCATATTAATTTTGTTCATGTAAAAAGTTTCTTGATTTCATATAATCAAAAGAATATATTTTGTCTTTTTAATCAACTCTGAGTTTGATGAATAATTTATCTTATAAATATAATTATTAAAAACTCCTAATTATTTTTATGATATGATTTTTAATATTAAGGTCAAATACCTATTTCAAGTTTATTATGGAATATATATGGAGTAACCTGATACTCTAAATGTAATTCTGACAGACAACTTTCTACTTTTCCTAAAAAATTTATCAAATAAAGAGCTCTTTCCCAGGTAACTAATGTTTTGAGGTTTATTAAACACTGGATTTTTCTTCTCAACTCTATCTCATTGATTTATTTTCCTATTTTTTAATCAGTACCAAAACATTTTAATTATTACTGTTATAATAGTTGAGGACTGCATTTCTTCTTCATTCCTATGTTTTCCCCTTTTATTTCCTCCAGATAATTAACATAGGAAGATATTAAACTCTTTCTAAGGTTATTCAAGTTTATCTGTTTACCCTGTATAGATGGAGAATGAATAACTGGGATATTGATCTGACAAATGAGCGCTACAGCATGGTAGGAGGTAACCTGGTAATCAACAACCCTGACAAATTGAGAGATGCTGGAAAGTATTTCTGCTTAGCTTCAAATATCTATGGAATGGTTAGAAGCACTGAAGCAACTTTAAGTTTTGGGTGTAAGTAGCTCTTAATAATAGACAAGCAATGTTCTAATTAAGTAAAAACTTAAGTGAATAGTGTTTACTTATTATTTTCTCATATTTCTTTTACTACACATGATTGTTCTGCCACATGAAAACATTTTCACTAAGATTACTGGTATTGATATTATGGCCTGTTTTAATAGTGTTTCTCTTGCTGACAAGATTAGGTCTTCTATTTCTTGTTTTTGTTGGAAACAAGATTTGCTCTCATACCGAGAGGTGCTAGAACCAGTTTGAATCAGCTCATGAGAATCTGTAGTTAAATTTTCAGTATGAGATTTAAACCAAAGCAATAAGAATATGTTACAAATTACAGTTTAATTTATTATTTTATTGATTGTCTAGACTTGCTAAAATTTTGGAGAAGATGTTAATAAATGCAGATTAAACATAAAAGTGTATCTTGGGTGGATTTTTTATTTTTGGTTTTTGAGAGCCAGCTGTTAAATATTTACCAGTATAATCCTGAAAATTAAGGTCATCTCATAAGTTTTAGGACCTGTAATTTCTGAAACACACACGTGAAAACTTTAAAGAACATCCTTTCTGTATGTTGGTGCTTTATTGAGCTCAGCATCAGAAGATTCCCTTCCTTGAACAGATAGGAACTAGTAAGGCTGCTTCACTCTCGATGATTCTCAATACTCTCCTCAATGTCACAGACCTTTCTAGAAGTCCTTTAATACTTTGTGTATATCTGTTCAGCACTTACTGAACTCTCACTCCTTCTGAATTACTCTCCCTCATTCTCACTACATGATCAATATACTTCCTTTTCTAATTAATTGCATGTTTTTTGAATGATATTCCTAAACATATTGTAAAAGAAAGGTGTCTATTAAGCTTTAAGTGCCAATACTGTGCTAAACACTGGGGACACAAATATAAACATGACACTTCCTGCCCATAATGAGCTCACTTTATAATTAGAGGAAAAAACAAATAAAAGGAGAGTTCATTGGATGGAAAGGCATAAAGTTTGGTGGCAGGGTAGATGGCAAAATTCAGAATTACTTAGGATATAGTGGCAGGTTAGAGAGCAGTGCTGCAGTGTCTGGAGGACATATTATCATTGGGGTAGATTATTATGTTCAATGGTTGATCATTTTTCCTGAAAGATTGTAATCAATGACTTTTTGCTCATCCAAAAATTGTGAGAAGCTTACTTCATATCAACTAGACTGGAAACATATTATCAGACTATTTGAGTTAAAAATGTGTTTCTGTATTTCCTTTTGGGCCTTGAAGAATTACTTTAATTCCTCAAAAATCTTTGGTCCTCTAAGCTGTGCAAGCATATCGCATTAAAAAAAATGTATATCAAAAAAGATACAAAATTTTAAAAAACATTTATATGATATATTTGAGGGAAGTGGAAATGTTAATATTGAAGGGAAATTTAAAGTGAATAATAGCTATCTTTAAGAATTTAATGGACTCTCATATATTAGACACTTTAGAATTGTCCTGTTTGGTTCCAAAAGGCAGATCTAGAAACAATAGGTTGTTTTGTCCTTCTTTCTTGAAGAGGACCAGTGACATAAGGAAGACTTTCAAATAAACTGGACTTAAGTGAGGCAGGGCTGTGCAGAGTTATCAGCCTCACTGTCTTCTCTATGGTCATTTGAATCTAGTATTAGGACAACTGGAGTTGTATTGGTAGAACATGGCCTTTTTAAGCGAGAGTCTTTCTCAGGTCTCAGATTTTCTGAGGCAATAACCATTTTTGATTTAAGGCTAAGTAAGAATTGAGAGAAAAGATGATTTAGTTTGCCTATTCAAAAAAAAAAATCAAACTGAGAGGGGAAAATCTCGGGTTTTTAGCCAAAATGGAACCAAATGTTATTTATGTTCAATCTGAGTCATCAAAACTCAAACAATAACCAAGTGAGTCTTGTCCTGGGAACTATTATTGGCCAGTCAGTGAGAGATAGAGTGATTTTGGGTTTAAGATTTGGTCAAGTTGCTCCATTTGAATTCTAATGGCATATCTGATTTTACAGAGCTTTTTTCAAAAAATCATAAATGAAATTACATCAGACAAAAGAATCCACAAAGATTTAGAAAATGGAACCAGAGCAAGTTCTGATTAGTAAATCTAAGGAAAAATTACGTGAATCATCTTTTCAACCAAGATTAACATAGGGAGTCAGACTCAGTCACTTGCAGATAAGGGGGTTGGGAATCTAGCAAGGAATCACGGTGTTGGAGCATTCCAGCAAAAAGACTGAAGAGGACCAAGACTGTACACCAGAAAGAAGAAGAGGTACCAGATCTACATAAAGGGAACTGATTTTGTGCAAGTAACAGGAACACATGGCAACTGGTAGCTCTGTTACTCATTAACTGAGCTGAGGAAGGGACTGGAGCTTAAAGATGGCAGTCCAGAATTTGGTACAAAAATAAATTTTGTTCAACAGGAAATAAAAAAAGGTTTGAAGGAAAAAGAGGGATTTAGAGGGAGAATAATTTTAAGGGGCTATTAATTCTAACCAAAACAAACTCTAAGTATGGTGGATTTCAAATAAAGAAAGAAAGAAAGGATAAAAACTTGTGATTGGGTTCTGGTTGTGGAAAGAGGAGAGAATCAGGAGAGCAGAAGAAGACTATACCAAATATAGTACTCTAGTGCTGAGCTTACTTCCTTACCACTCTCTTTTTCTTTATAAAGAAGGGATGGAAAACAAAGAGAAGGGTGAGTTTAGGAGAAGAAGATGGAGGGAAATCCATAATGGTAATAATTGTAATATGAATGAGATGAACTCACTTTTAAAATCAAAGAAAAAGATGAGAAGAGAAAAAAGAATTCAACAATATGTTATTTATATAAGAAACAGATTTGAAACATTAAGATACATACAAAGTCATAATAGGGAACTAAAGCAGAATCTATTATGTTTCTTTTTTTAAAGTAAAAGAGGCAGTAGTTGCAATATTTTCAGACAAGACAAAAATAAAAATAGACAGTTTAGGAAACTACATCTTGTTTGCAAGATTATGATAGACTATGAATTATATCAATATTAAACACATATACATATATGCCAAAAGGCATAGCTTCTAAATACTTAAAAGAAAAGTTAAATGGCACTCCAAAGAATATCAGCCTTTACATACTTCGGAAAGTTGAAAGGATTTTAGGTCAGAACAATATACATAAAAATACAGAACTGAGTTAAAATATTGGTTCTGTTTCTTACTTTCTTTGAAATTGTAGTTAAATCCAGTCCTTATGCTAGATAGAGCTCTGTTTCTTCATCTGCAAAATGAGGGAGGTTAAATCTAATCATTTTCCTTTCAGCTCTAAATCTACTAGATGATATTGTTAGATTTTTTTAGGCACAAAACATCCCGATGAGGATGGGTTATAATATAGGTTAATATAGAAAAATCACTAATAAAATAATGTATCTTTCAGAGTATCAAGTAAAAAGTGATTGAGCTAGGATGTTGTTGTTGGACTGGAGAGAAAGGGAATAGACAAAGATATCTTTGGAATCAAGTTGAGGTGATAGTGCCATTGATAAAAATAAGAAAATCAAACAGAATAGTTTCTTTCAAATGATTAATAAACATTTATTAAGCATTTACTAGATGCCAAACATTATTCTAATCTATGAGGATAAAAATTTGAGAAAAGAAAGATAGTCTTTGTCCTCAAGGAGTTTACAATCTAATGAAATAAGACAAAAAGATTCTGAAAAGTTGGATGAGAGAAGGTACTGACTACAGGAGAAATAAGTCATAGAATTACTAGAATAGTGCCTGCAGATGAGAAATGCAAAATCTTAGCCAAGCTCTTTTCTTAAATAGAGGTTTGAAGTTCATGGCCTCACTCTGCAATTAGGGAAGCATAGAGCAGTGATGAGATGGACCACTAAGACATTTAAGATCTTGCGGGTTGGTGAAGTTATGCCAAAAATGAGCTTCCTGGAGAATAAAGGTTTTGAGCTCATCCTTTAAATGGAGGAAGGATTTGGATATATTGAATTCCAAGTTTAAATGTCCAATTAGGAGATATAGTACTAAAATTGGATGAAAGATTGGGATGGGAGATATTCATTCAATAAACATTTTATGTGCAAAATAGAGTCATTTTTAGATGATAGTTGATGACATAACAGGGAAAAAATGCAGGATTTGAGTAGGAGATAAAAATTAAATATTCAAAATAACCAAAGGATGGTGTAGGTGGTAAAGAAATCAAGAAGAAGAGAAAACCAAGTAGTATAAGACATGCCAAGCAAGGGATGAGCAAGTTCAAGGAGGGCATAGTTAACTGTAAAATGCCAAAGAGAGGCCTAGAACTAGAACTAGAATTAGGACTGATAAAAATATGTGGGATTAACAAGACCTTCAATGAAAATTAAAATATTGTATTTCCCCTTTGTTCCTGTCCAAAACCTGGAATTTCACCTTGGGAAATTTAATTCACTGTTTAGTCTATTTTTTTCTGGGTCCCTTCCACTACAGGAGAAATTTTGCTAGTATTTGAACCCAAAGCCTTTATTGAAACCAGGCTGGAGAACTAAACCTTTGGGGCATATTAAAATCTTGGCTGCACCAGAAATATTTCTGAAGTCTGATATTTCTATGACGAGAACCTCATTACATTGTGAGTTTCTCAAGGGCAGGGACTTTCTTTCTTTCATTTTTTTTTCTCTATCCCAACCCCTAGCACAGTGCAGTGAACATAGTAATAGGTGCTTGATAAATGTATATTGACTGACAAGACCTACTTATACTTCATTTCCCTTTTCCTCTTGTCTCTCAGAAAAATAAACTCTTCCATGGTGTCAGCTAATGAATTATTATACATTTTAGTATATCTTTTTTCAAATTTCCTGTGAGGTACTGAGTAAAAACCTAAAATCAAATGTAAGCATTTCATCTTTTCTTTTCTAACTAGATCTTGATCCTTTTCCACCAGAGGAACGAGTAGAGGTAAAAGTGAAGGAAGGGATAGGCCTTGTTCTTCTGTGCGATCCTCCTTACCACTTTCCAGGTATGTCTACTTTATGCTTCTAAGCGGTTATGAAATAATATAGATAGGATAATAACAAATACTCTATATTAATTAGTTTTTAGCACAGTGTTGTCATGATTACATTTAAGTTCAAACCTTCAATTAATTGATTACAGTTTGTTGATAAGGTTTTTAGTAATCATTATTTAGCAATTAAATAATGCTGTGTTTTAAGATATACTCCCAAACTTCATTTCAAACAGTTGGTGTTAAGTAGGACTATTATTTTTTTTTATTTAATAGCCTTTTATTTACAGGTTATATGCATGGGCAACTTTACAGAATTAACAATTGCCAAACCTCTTGTTCCAACTTTTCACCTCTTACACTCCCCCCTTCCCCAGATGGCAGGATGACCAGTAGATGTTAAATATATTAAAATATAAATTAGATACACAATAATTATACATGACCAAACCGTTATTTTGCTGTACAAAAAGAATCAGACTCTGAAATATTGTACAATTAGCTTGTGAAGGAAATCAAAAATGCAGGTGTGCATAAATATAGGGATTGGGAATTCAATGTAATGGTTTTTAGTCATCACCCAGAGTTCTTTCTCTGGGTGTAGCTGGTTCAGTTCATTACTGCTCCATTGGAAATGATTTAGTTGATCTCGTTGCTGAAGATGGCCAGGTCCATCAGAACTGGTCATCATATAGTATTGTTGTTGAAGTATATAATGATCTCCTAGTCTAAGTAAGACTATTATTTAAAACTCATTTAGTTTTTGAATTCAAGTGATTCCAACTAAATCAGTTAATTGACTTTTTATATGAGATATATATGAGGTCCTTAATGTATCCTTTTCAAATGTTATTTGAATTTTATTGTAATCTTATACCTTCCATTGGATGATACATTAAAAAAAAAGTTTAGCATTATATGTAGTGATCCATGTCCATAGTTTTTCATCTCTTCAAAAAAATGGGAGAAATTACTGCTTATCACTTCACTATTATTCAGATTGAATTGGAAATGAGTATCAAAAATACTAAAGTAAAAATATTAAAGTTCTAAAAAGTGGTTCTATTTACCTCTCGGATTTAGCTGGCATATAATTGTTTTATTTATTTATTTATTTTGGTGTATCATTGGAGGAATAATGAGGTCTGGAGAATGTGAGTAAGCCTCCATGCTGGTCACATGACTCAATAAATTTTTTTGTAGTTGTCCCTAGATAAAAATTCAGAATGAGAAGGAATATTAGAGATCATTCAGTCTAAACTCTTCCTTTTATAGATGAGAAAAATCTCTGAGAGATTAGTTTACATGCCAAGGTAACAAAAATAAATATAAGTGTAAAGATTCAAACTCATATATTTGTATTCTAAATTCAATACTATCTTCATTATGAATAAGATCAAGTTGAGAAAGAAACTTGGTCTGACATAAAGAAGCTATCTATAGTGAGCAAAACAAAATCTTAAAATCAAAGTCAAATCAATGTTTAAAAAATTAATTTTTCTATTCTGAATATTACCATCAAAGGTAAGAGAATATTTCCATTCACAAAGCAAAACACAAAAAGAGGATTCCCATACAAAAATGTGAAAATTTCATTTCACAAGACTTATTTTTTTAATAGCTTTTTATTTACAAGTTATATGCATGGGTAATTTTACAGCATTGACAATTGCCAAACCTTTTGTTCCAATTTTTCCCCTCCTTCCCCTCACCCCCTTCTCTAGATGGCAGGATGACCAATACATGTTAAATATGTTAAAGTGTTAATTAAATACAAAATAAGTATACATGTCCAAACCATTATTTTGCTGTACAAAAAGAATCAGACTCTGAAATATTGTACAATTAGCCTGTGAAGGAAATAAAAAATGCAGGCAGGCAAAAATATAGGGATTCGGAATTCTATGTAATGGTTCTTAGTCATCTCCCAGAGTTCTTTCACTGGGTGTAGCTGGTTCAGTTCATTACTGCTCCATTGGAACTGATTTGGTTCATCTCATTGCTGAAGATGGCCAGGTCCATCAGAATTGATCATCATAGTGTGTTGTTGTTGAAGTATATAATGATCTCCTGGTCCTGCTCATTTCACTCAGAATCAGTTCATGTAAGTCTCTCTAGGCCTTTCTGAAATCACCCTGTTGGTCATTTCTTACCGAACAATAATATTTCATAATATTCATATACCACAATTTATTCAGCCATTCTCCAACTGATGGGCATCCACTCAGTTTCCAGTTTCTGGCCACTACAAAGAGGGCTGCCACAAACATTCTTGCACATACAGGTCCCTTTCCCTGCTTTAAAATCTCTTTGGGATATAAGCCCAATAGTAACACTGCTGGATCAAAGGGTATACAGTTTGATAACTTTTTGAGCATAGTTCCAAATTGCTCTCCAGAATGGTTGGATCCTGTGATGACCGCGCTAGCACCCCAAACACCCCAGAATCAGCCGGAGTCAGGATAAACAAAAGTCCTTAGTCTTTATTCTTGGTCTTTAGACGCAGGATTGAACAGGATGGAAGCAGAATCTCCATGACCGCCTTCTTCCTCGTCTGTTGCAAAAAGTGACTCTGGGCTCGTCTTACTCCATCCCCTAGTCCCTCCAACAATCCTCTGTATACACCAATCATTGAGCCAGCACAGGATAGTGGGAAAAACCATTTTCCAAGCATATGCCCATAGAGTATTATCCAATCAGTAATTAGCCCTAAGTGCTTGAACCGACCTCAGTGCAATGACTCAAGTGTTTCAGCCCTCTTCACAGTTCCGCCAACAATATACTAGTGTCCCTGTTTTCCCACATACCCTTCAACATTCCGCATTATCTTTCCCTGCCATTCTAGCCAGTCTGACAGATGTGTAATGGTATCTCAGAGTTGACAAGACTTATTTTTTAAAAAGCATGTAATAGATTCTACATGATACATTAAAACTGCCCTGTACTTTCTTTCAAACTTCCTTTTTTTTCTGTTATGAATTAAGAAAAATGCTATTAATAATGGGCCTTTCTTGATATCATTATGCCTATTTCCCTCTCCCCCATTAGATGAAAATAAAGATTTAAAAATATATATTAAAAGTATATTCTATATTTTTAGCACTCTTAAAATTTTGAGTTCCAAATTCTCTCCCTCCTTCCAGCCCCTCCAACATTTACAGAGAAGACAAGCAATATGATGTTAATTATATCATGCAAAATATATTTCCAAATTAACCATATCACAAAACAGCAAGAAAAATGAAGAAAATGAGAAAACTAATTCAACTTACACTCAAAGTTCATGAGTTCTTTCTTTGGAAATGGGTACCATTTTTCATTACAAAGTCTTTGGAATTGTTTTGGATCAATGTATTGATCATAGTGGTTAGGTCATGACAATTAATTATCATTAAAACATTGCTATTATTGTGCACAATGATCTTCCAGTTCTGCTCACTTTACTTTGCATCAGTTTATATGAGTGTTACATATTTTTCTAAAACCATCCTCTTTATTTTTTCTTATAACACAATAGTTCTTCATCATGATCATGTGCTACTACTTGTTCAGTCATTTCCAAGTTGATGCCCATTCCCTCAATTTACAATTCTTTGTCACCACAGAAAGAGTTGCTATGAATATTTTTATACATATAGATCATTTTCCTACTCAATAGTTTTGGGATACAGACCTAATAGTGGTATTACCTGAATCAAATGGTATGCATAATTTTAGAGCCCTTTGGGCATAGCTCCAAATTGTTCTCCAGATTATTTGAACCAATTCACAGCTTCATCAACAGTTTATTAATATATATCTATTTCCCTTTATACTTTTCAGCATCTGTCATTTCTGAAAGCTGTGAGATGGTATATCAGAGTTCTTTTAATTTGTGTTTCTCAAATCAATAGTGGTTTATGGCATTTTTTCATTTGACTTAAGCTAGTTTTGATTTCATCTTCTGAAAACTGCCTCTTTATATGCCTTGATAATTTATTAATTGGGGAATGATTTATTCTTTATAAATGTGACTCAGTTCCATATATATATATTTAAGAAAAGAGGCCTTTATCTGGGAAGTTTGCTGTAAAAATTTTTGATATTATTTTATTATCTATCATAACTTTTATCAAAATAGTTTCCTTGAAAGCATTGGCATAAGGAGATTTTTCCTTAAAATAGAAGAAATATCTACCAAAACCCATCAGCAAACATTATAATAATTGGGATAAGTTAGAAGCCTTACCAATAAGCTCAGAAGTGAAATAAGGATGCTCATTGTCACCAGTATTATTCAATATTGTATTAGAAATGCTAGGGATAGCAAAAAAGAAGAAAAAGAAATTGAAGAAATAAGAATGAGCAGAGAGGTAATAAAATTATCCCTTTTTGTAGACATATTACGAATCATCATGATATATTTGGGAAAGTCCTAAAGTTAGTGGAAACAATAATTTTAGCAAAGCAGCAGGATATAAAATAAACCTACATAAATCATCCACATTTTTATATGTCACTAATAAAATCTTAACAAAAAGAGAGAGTAAAAGATCCTGCATTCAAAATAACTGTAGACTGTATAAAATACATGGGAGCATACCTGCCAAAACAAACCAGGTAACCATATGAACATAATTATAAGACACTTTTTATACAAATACAGCCAGATTTAAATAATTGGGAAATATTAATTGTTCATGGAAGGAAGAATAACGAAAATGACAGTTTTACCTAAATGAATCTATTTATTCAATCCCATCCCAGTTCAATTACCAAAAAATTATTTTACTGAATGAGAAAAAATGACAACCAAAATTCATTTGGAAGAACAAAGGTCAAGGATATCAAAGGGATTAATGGAATTAAAAGAGTAAAGGAAGGAGGTTTAGCAATACCATATCTTAAATACACAGTAATTATCAAAAATATCTGGTATTAGTTAAGAAATAGAAAAGTAGATCAGTAGAACAGAATAAACATACAATATATAGTAGCAAAAAATTTAATAGCCTTGTGTTTAATAAGCATAAAGATTTAAATTTTTTAGATTCAAAATTCATTAGGTAAAGATTGCTGGGAAATCTGGAAAGCAGTCTGACAGACACGACATAAGATCTTACACTATTTACTATGATAAGGTAAAATGGATACATGAAAAGAACATGAAACATTATTTATCAAACTTATGGATAGGGAACAATTTATATTCATAAAGCAAGAGATAGAGTGGAGTAAAGTGGCCAATTTTGATTATATTAAATTAAAAAAATTTTGTACAAATAAAGCCTCTGTAGGTTAGATTAGAAGGAAACTAGAAAATTAGGGAAAAATTTATAGACAGTTTCTCAGATAAAGGTCTTGTCATAAATATAAAAAGAGCTTTGTCAAATTTATAATAACGTAATTGATAAATGGTCAAAGGATATGAAGTCAGTTTTTTGATAAAGAACTCAAAACTATATATAAAAATGCTCTCAATCACTATTGATTAGAGAAATGCAAATTAAAAGAACTTTGAGATATCATCTTGCACCTATCAGATTGGCTATCAGATGGAAGCCAAAAACAAATGTTGGAAAATTGGAACACTAGTTTACTGTTGATGAAACTGAAGTGATTCAACCATTTTGGACAGCAATCTAGAATTACGCCCAAAGAGTTATAAAACTGTGACCCATCAATACTACTACTAAGTTTCTTTTCCAAAGTGCTTAGGGGAAATGTTTACATGTTCTAAAATATTAAGACTGGCATGAAATAGTGAAATAAGCAGAACCAAGAGAATATTGTACACAGTAATAGCAATATTATTCTATGAAGAAGTTGGAATACTGTCATTTTCAATATTCTAAATATTCAAATCAACTATAGAAGACTTATGAAGGAATTTGCTTTCCAAATTCAGAGAAAGAATTGATAAAAAGGAGTGTGTATATATATATATATATATATATATATATATATATATATATTATGGTTTTGCTTAATGGTAGCTTTCTCTAGGGTGGAGTGGGAAGGGAGAGAAAAAAATAAAATTGTACATTAAAGAACAAAAGAAAACTTTGAAGGAATTACAGAAAAGTAAGGTAGCTTTGAAAATGATGTGTAGTATTTGTTGCATAGTTTCTTTTTTCAAAAAGGTGATCAGTATGAAATGGAAGTTCATGGTTTTATACTGAATCCACTTTTTATGTAGCGCTGTATACATGGAAATGTTCTTTTCTTTGTATTTTTGTATTTAAGTTAAAAATAAATAAATTAAAAGTATAGGATCTTTGATTATTTATTTTAATTAGGTTTATTTGAGCTTTTTCTTTGATGGGATCATGGTTGCTATCCCTGATTTTTTTTTTTTTTACTTCAACTGAAGCAGACTGAAGAATAAAAGATTCTATTTAGACCCTTATTTTAACTTTGTATCTTTCTGTTTCAAGTACAACATAGGTAGATAGATTAATAGATAGACAGAAATATTTTTGGACCCTGGTTTCTAATTCTGCTATCTGCTTCCCATTTTATGTGTGATATCATCATATTCTTATTTACAGTTATGACTATGACTCTTTATTTATCTCTTTTATTTTCTTCTGTTTATCTTTCTCTTTGTCATTTTATTGTGTTCCTCTTCAGAAATCTGTTTTGCTTCTGACCACTGCTTCTCTTAATTTGTCCTTCCTTTTATTATCCTCTTTTCTCCTATCCTCTTCCTCTCCTGTTTTTGTTAGGTAGGATATATTTCTATACCAAACTGAAAGAGAGAAACAGAAACAGACACACACAGAGAACACACATAAGCATATATGTATGTTTTGTACAGATTTGCCTCACTTAAATTCAATTCACTTGCAAGTCAAAATATATCTCTCCTGATGTCATTGGTCCTCTTCAAGAATGAAAGAAGAACAATAATCTGTGAATGGTAGTAGCTGCCTTCAGAAAGACCCAGCAGGGTCTCCAGTTGAGAAATGCTGTTATTTCCTTATTTTTCTTCTTCTCTTCCTTATCTTACTCTTCCTCCTCCATTTCCTTTTCTTCTTCTCTGTCCACCTGGAGAGTCTTACCCTTTTATGTGAGTGCTTTGTCTAAAGGAATATAGATTTTGATAACAAGGTATCATGGGGTTTGGGGGTTAGATTTTTTCTTGCCTACTTATTTATTCTATCTATGTTTTGTTTGTTTTTATTTTTTAAACTGGAGCAATTAACTTTATTGTCTTGTATTTCTTGAAATATTCCTCTGAAAACCCAGATTTTAATAAAACCCATTAGTATTCAAAAAACTTTGATCTACTTCACTATGCCTTTCAATTCAAATCACTCTGGATCTTACTTATTGGCCAATAATAGGTCCTAGCTCAAGCCTTACTGAATTTTTGGATTCATTCATTGGATTTTAATGGCACTGAGTGAGTGTAAATAGCATTTATTTCTATTCAGGTCAGAAACCCTGAGGTTTTTTTTCTCTCCTTTATTGATTCTTTTGTGTAGGCCACCTTTTTTCTTCAGTTCTTTTCTAGCCTTTAATTACTAATGGGTGCTGTTTCTGGCCAGCTGAGAACAGCGAACTGTTTGGGTTCTTGGTCCAAACTCCTGAGTGATGCGGGTCTTATATGACCAGCAATGCCTGATCACCTGAATGGCGAAGACTGTGAGTAATGAGAGGCAAGAATAAGGATGTTGGAAGACTCCATTTATTACAAACCCAGTGAGCTCTTTTATCTCCTCGGTATATGCCGTTAGTCCTTATAGTTTAGCATAAGCACACTCTAGCCTATAGCAGATATATAATTCTCTATGTGGTGATCTACAGGAAGCTAAATGTAAGTACAAAGGGAATATTTCTTACCTAATAAGGTATGTGGGTATTGTTCTCTCATCCCAGATCTGGCATGCCTCTCCTGGAATTGTCACGTTGCTTCCAGGGTGGGACCCCTTCCTCCCTATGCCATCTTGTTCACCCCTACAAGGCTACCTTCGGTTTCCTGAGCTGCGCCTTGTGCGATGTCCTAGGCTGGCGGGGGGTTGGCAAGTTTTCTACAATTCCTCCTTTATGTTTTTATGTGACAGTTCCGCAAGCTTAAATTTTTGTGCATTAATAGCATACCAGATGGAGGTTAGTACAGCTCTTAAAATTGTTGGTAGTAAACATAGGGTTGCTACAATTACTAACATGATTCCAAATTGTTTCAAATGACCCCATGGGTCAGCTTGTTGAAAAAATGAGATCATTTTTCCTGCAACATCACTAGGTCTAATTCTTTGGTCAGAGGCTTGATCAATACTATCTGTAAGTTGATCCAATCTACTTAATTCATAAGTCACATTTTCCAAACTTAATGTAATTGAACCCTGATTATCTCACACTGTATTTGTCTTTCATTATATATTGTATCCATTAAACAATATTGATTGTATTTATAATCACATCGTAATTTTTGCTGTAATTCTAAATATTGCATCTCTTCTCCTAAAAACTGAACTGCTTTTTGTAATCTGTGTATAGTTTTATAAAATTCCTCATCAACTTTTAATTGTCTCCTAAATCTGGCTGATACATTTTTATCAAATCCTGTAAGTCTTGGGCTTCTGTTATTTGATTTTGAGTGTTAGAAAAAGATAAAGCCAATGCTGTGGAGGTTACAATAGCCTTAACAAATAAAGGTTATTCCTAATATAACACATGATATACATCTTTTTGTCCTAGTTTCTGGTTCATTCATTTTTTCTTGTAAGGCTTCAAAAATATTATCACTATGGGTACGGAACCAGGAATTTGCTTTCACAATGGTAAAAGTGTAGTGGAGACAGTGACTACGTACATTCTTCCCTTGAATTTTGGCCGAATGCAGATTTCTACCTGACACCTAATACATGTCAAATTGAAGATTCCTTCTCTATATGTTGTGATACTAGACATGTTGTTTTGATCTACCAGAAACGCATAGCCTTTTCCTAGACAAACTCTAGCAGTCAGTGACATTGCTTGTAACATTATTCCTAGGGTCAATTCCCACTAATTCTGGCGTCCCTTGTATTGTCTACCCTCCCGTAGCAGCGACTGCTTTCTCTATACCTTTTATTTCCAGCCCTGAATTATGAATGTATTTCAGTCTTGGATATTCTACTGCCCTTCAATCTTGTAAGTACATAGTGTTGTTATGACAAAAGACCAAAGACACAGTATAATTCTCCTGTCTTAAAGTGGTTTGTGCGGACTGATGTGTGATGCACTCCTTAAAAGGCATAAAACCTGGATAATGGTACATTATTGATAGGTTGTGGGGAAGAATGCTATTACAGAATTCGCTGTGCCTGTTGCTTAACCAATTATTTGATTTGTTGAGAGGAATATCTTGACCTTCCAGTCTCCATGTATACAAGTGATATCGGCGCTTGCTAATGGATAAGGTCCCTGCCTCTGTTCTTATGGATGTGTCCCCTAGATACATGACCCTGTCCCTTAGTGGAGCGTACCAACCTACCAAGTCTGTATTGATTCCATGGTATTCCCATTTATCCCCTGTCCAAACTTCCCCTATTACTTTTTGGATGCATAATGGTAACCCCTTGGTTTGTCCTATAAAATTAAAATTAAATGTCTTGTTGAACATCATTGATTGTGTGTTGTCCAAGTCCCATTTGAAACTATCCTCTTTATACATATAGACAGGTTATTGTGCAGAATAAATTCTGGCATAGTCTTTGTCCATGTGAGCACTTTTAGCCAAGGGTGAGATGGGATGAAAGCCCATCTGTGTGTCTGCTTGACATTTCTGGATGTTGAGATGGGAGCTGTTCCTATAATTACCAGGATACTGCTGAGTATTCTGAAGAAGCTCTTCATTTTGTATGTTGATAGTTTTGATCAATTCCATTAGATGCTTTTTTCTCTTTTTTGTGCACTGCTTCTTTCCCTGTGATTTCTTCCCCTTCCTGCAGTATGCGGATTCTTCTCACTGGAACCCACTTTTCTCCTTCTGTGGAAATACAAACATACTCTTTTCCCCAGGTAAGTACTGTATGTGGCCCATGCCAATTTTTTTCATGATCTCTCCACATGACCCTTGCTTCTGTTGTGGAGTTCTCTTTTCTTTATTTTTTACTTTCAAATTTTGTAATTGATATTTCATGGCTGGAGATAGACTTTGTCATCAAATTTGAAATAGTTTATCATATAAACTGCTGTTTGGAATTTATTATGAATGGATAGTCTACCCTCTCAGATTATGGGGATCCCTGTTATATGTTTAATTTGGTATTCGATACAGAATTGTTGGAAAGGTTTTGAAATATAGGCGGTACTGTTATTTGTTTTTAATATTAGCAGATTAGCAAAACAACACATTAAGTACCTAGTGATGTGTTTAAATGATTCTCCGATTTGTGCAGAAGCCATCAAGAAACCAGAGAAAGTGTCTACATATAAGTGAATATATTTGTTCTTTCCAAAGGAATTGTAATGAGTAATATCTGTCTGCCAAATATCGGGAGTGTCTCCTTTTGGGTTTCTGACTGGAACTTTTGGTGGTGGGAGAAAAGGGACACAATTTGTGCATTGTTTTACTATCTGTCTGGCCTTTGGAGATTCTGGTTCTTTGGAGATTCCATATAATTGCCTTAATGATTTTGCAGACAGGTGGTATCTATTGTGGGCTTGTGCAGCTGGTGTATTTTCAATACTTAGGGTTGGCATGTCTAGTTGATATGTTTGTAATGTGTGGTCTGTGATACTGTTTCATTCCGCTATTGGACCAGGAAGGTGACAGTGAGACCTGACATGACATATGAAAACAAGATCATCTTTTCCTGATAGCACTTTGTGCCTGTTGTAATAATTGTGTTATATTGTCTTGCTTATCTGCAATATATGCTGCCTCGAGCAGAGGGATGAGACCTGCCACAAAAGATCTGTCTGTAATAATGTTAGAAGGTTCGTCAATTTCTAAGGCCTTGATAACTGCCCACGATTTGTTCTGCTGGGTTGAGGTGAAACAGGTTTGAAATTTGTATAATTATGATCTGCTGGGAATATACATTGTGTCCCTTTTATCTTTAGTGGCATCAGTGAAGATGTTTATCCCTGTGACTAGCATCTCCATATATTTTGTAGTCCAAATGCAGGACCATTCATTCTATTGTTGCTCGAACCTCAAGATGTTTCCCTCTTGTAAATTTAAATTTGCAATAATTTGCCATTCAGTTGATGTTTGTATGCGTTCTTGAATTTGATCCTTGGTATATGGAAGATATATGATCTCAGGATCCTGTCCTGTTAATTGAACTGTCCTTTTCCATAATTTTCTTATGGTTATGGCTATTAGGGTGTGGTAACTAGTGCATGACCTATTTTTAATTTTAGACAAATGGACCCATTCTAAAATCCCTTCCTCTTGGTAAATAATCTCTGTAGGTAAATTCCTTGTGGTCAGAATCAATCGTTGCTAGGACTGTTTTTCTTTCATTATCCTATTAGTGAATTGCTCTGCTAGCTCCTTTTCTATAGTAGTGATATGTTCTACTTCTTCAGGGGCCCACATACTCTTTGCATTCAACTCATTGGGCCCTCTCAATAAGTCATACAAAGGTTGTAATTTATCAGTAGGGATCCCTATTTTATTCCTTACCCCCTGTATGTCACCTATGAATTTTTGGAATTCATTTAATGTGTTGATCTTGCTGATGTCTATTTTAGGAGATTTCAATTGTATGATTTTATATGATATAATGTGGCCTAAATACTGTATAGGTAATTGTCTTTGTATTTTTTCTGTAGCTATTTTTAAACCGTGGTATTCAGGTTTTTTCTTTACCTCACTTAATACTTGTTCTAAGGTATCTGTGATCGTATGCAGCAAGGATATCATCCATATAGTGGATGATTTGTGCCTTGGGGTATCTTTTCCTAATGGGTTTCAATATTTTATCTACATACCACTGACAAATGGTTGGATTGTTTTTCATACTTTGTGACAACACTTTTCATTGGTATCTCTTGGTGGGTTCCTGCAGATTGATGCTGGGAACCAAGAATGCAAACCTATGTCTATCTTTTTTATGAAGAAGGATGCTGAAAAAAACAATATTTGATGTCTATCACCCACAAATGGTAGTTTTGGGGTATCATGTTTGGAGAAGATAAGCCTGGTTGTAATGTTCCCATAGTAACCAGACTTGCATTAACCTTTCTAAGATCCATCAGTATTCTCCATTTTCCTGATTTCTTTCTTATTACAAAAATAGTAGAGTTCCAAGCACTGAATAATTCTTCTGTGTGTCCCTGATCAAATTGTTCTTGCACTAAGATTTTTAAAGCCAACAATTTTTCAGTGTTTAGGGCCCACTGGTCCACCCAAATGGGTTCATATCCATGTTATTTTCGGTGGTGAGGTGTTAGCCCGTCTAGAGAGCCTTATGTAAAATCTGTGGTTAGTGTAAGCCCTATTTGTTGCAATATATCTCTTTCCCATAAATTTATAGGAAGTCCAGGCACTAAATGAGGCCAAATTGTTCCTCCTTTTCCTTCGAATTACCATTTTAGGGGGTACTTTGATTCAAGCGCTTGCTGAACTCCTCCATCTCCAAATATGTCTTTAGATCCCCCTACTGGTCATTGAGGATCCCAGTTCTTTTCAGTAATAGCTATTGTATCTGCACCTGAATCAACTAGTCCCTCTAACCATCTGTTTTCTATCTGTATTTGTATTATTGGTTTTTCTTTTCTTACTGTCCGAGTCCAATATATCATTTCTCTGGGATTTTCCTGATATATATAATAACTTAGCTATTGATTGTCCCTGTCCTATATTACTCTCCTCATTAGTGTTATTGATCATTGGGATATATATATGAGTAATGAGTTGATAAGGGTAATAAAGATGCGTAATCGGGTTCATTCCTGTATATTGATTGTGTGGGGCAGACAAAAGTATACCTATTCTTTCCTCTGGTACTGTGATAGGTTCCAGTATTGGTCCTATGACTGTGGCTATTGGATCAGCATAATAATATCCTCTACATTTCAATAATTGTGTTTGTTGTCTCTCTGATCCACTAGCCTCTGATAATGCTCTCTCATTTTTCGGGTCTCTGCATTGAGATTGTCCTCTCACTCTCTCTGTATTAGTTTTAATCCCCCACTCCTTTTGACTGGGGCTAGAGTGTCACCCGCCATCATGTTTAAATAAATTTCTTTCTTCTGAGTTCTGCATTTAGAAGCCCAGTGTCCCATTCTTTTACACTTTAAGCAGGGGGTATGTGGTCTTGATTCCCCTTTCATGTTTCTGTCTTCTCTACTCTTTCTGACCCTGCACTTCCTTTAGAAATGCCCTGGTTTTCCACAATTATAACAACTTCCTTATTGTTTTTATTCTCTGATCTTGGTTTTTAACCTGAACATAAGCTTCTGCCTTCACATTGGCCATGTACTGCATTTCCTACATCCTCACATCTTTGCATCATCTCTTCTAAGCTTGTGTCTTTTCTAAGCCCTATCATGGCTCTCTTACAATCAACATTACCACTATTTCTAATGGTATAATGGCATAATCTTCTGATCCAAATAATTGTTCATAGTATCGGGTCACATTTTGACCATTATTAGGGTTGTGCTTAATTGCCATTCTTCTACATTCCTCAGATAATAGGCTTAGAAATGTAATGTACTCTCCAGGTTTCAGGATAGTTTGAAAAACTAACTTTGAGTTGTTTGCAGTGAGTACAAAAGTCTCCAGGTCTTTTAGGCATATTTTGACATAAAGTGAGTTTTTTTTTTTTTTTTTTTAATAGCCTTTTATTTACAGGATATATACATGGTAACTTAAGCATTAACAATGTAACCTCTTTGTGTTCGAATTTTATTTCCTCTTACCCCCACTCTCCGTCCTAAATGTCAGGATGACAGTAGATGTTAAAATATATTAAAATATAACTTAGATACACAATAATTATACATGATAAAACATTTTGCTGTACAAAAGAATCAGACTCTGAATTATTGTACAATTACTTTGAACATCAAAAATGCAGGTATGCATAACTATAGGATTAGAATTCAATGTAATGGTTTTAGTCATCATCCCAGAGTTCTTTTTCTGGGTATAGCAAGTTCAGTTCATTACTGCTCCATTAGAAATGATTTGGTTGATCTACGATTGCTGAGGATGGCCTGATCCATCAGGAACTGGTCATCATATAGTATTGTTGTAGAAGTATATAATGATCTCCTGGTCATAGCTCATTTCACTCAGCATCAGTTCGTGTATGAGTCTCTCAGGCCTTTCTGGAAATCATCCTGTTGGTCATTTCTTCGAACAGTAATATTCCATAATTTTCATATACCACAATTTATTCAGCCATTCTCCAACTGATGGACATCCATTCAGTTTCAGTTTCTTACCACTACAAAAGGGCTGCCACAAACATTCAAATTTGCACATACAGGTCCTTTCCTTCTTTATAATCTCTTTGGGGATATAATCCAGTAGTAACACTGCTGGATCAAAGGGTATGCACAGTTTGATAACTTTTTGAGCATAGTTCAAACTACTCTCAAAATGGTTGGATTAGTTCACAACTCCACCAACAATGAATCAATGTCCCAGTTTTCCACATCCCTCAACAATCATCATTATTTTTCCTGTCATCTTAGCCAATCTGACAGGTGTGTAGTAGGTATCTTAGAGTTGTCTTAATTTGCATTTCTCTGATTAATAATGACTTGGAGCATCTTTTCATATGACTAGAAATAGTTTCAATTTCTTCATCTGAGAATTGTCTGTTCATATCCTTTGACCATTTTTCAATTGGAGAATGACTTGATTTTTATAAATTAGAGTTAATTCTCTATATATTTTGGAAATGAGGCCTTTATCAGAACCTTTGACTGTAAAATATTTTCCCAGTTTATTGCTTCCTTCTAATCTTGTCTGCATTAGTTTTGTTTGTCAAAAACTTTTCAGTTTGGTATAATCGAAATTTTCTATTTTGTGATCAGTAATGATCTCTAGTTCTGCTTTGGTCATAAAGACCTTCCCCTTCCACAGGTCTGGAGGTAAACTATCCTATGTTCCTCTAATTTATTAATAATTTCATTCTTTATGCCTAGGTCATGAACCCATTTGACCTTATCTTGGTGTACGATTGTTAAGTATGGATCAATGCCTAGTTTCTGCCATATTAGTTTCCAATTTTCCCAGCAATTTTATCAAACAGTAAGTTCTTATCCCAAAAGCTGGGATCTTTGGGTTTATCAAAGACTAGGTTGCTATATTTGTTGACTGTTTTATCCCTTGAACCTAATCTATTCCACTGATCAACTAATCTATTCCTTAGCCAATACCAAATAGTTTTGGTAACTGCTGCTCTATAATATAATTTTAGATCTGGATTACAGCTAAGCCACCATCATTTGATTTTTTTCATTAATTCCTTGAAATTCTTGACCTTTTGTTTTCCATATGAGACTTTGTTGTTTTTTTCTAGGTCATTAAAATAGTTTTTGGGAGTCTGATTGGTATAGCGCTAAATAAATAGATTAGTTTAGGTAATATTGTCATCTTTATTATATTTGCTCGCCCTATCCAAGAGCATTTAATATTTTCAATTGGTTAGATCAGACTTAATTTGTGTGAAAAGTGGTCTGTAATTTTGCTCATAAAGTTTCTGAATTTCCCTTGGCAGATAGATTCCTAAATATTTTATATTATCAGTAGTTACTTTAAATGGAATTTCTCTTGTAACTCTGACTGTTGGATTTTGTTAGTGATATATAAGAATGCTGATGACTTATGTGGGTTTATTTTATAACCAGCAACTTTGCTAAAGTTGTGGATTATTTCTAATAACTTTTTAGCAGAATCTCTGGGGTTCTCTAAGTATCCATCATGTCATCGGCAAAGAGTGATAATTTGGCTTCCTCATTTCTATTCTTATTCCTTTAATCTCTTTCTCAGCTCTTATTGCTATAGCTAGCGTTTCTAATACAATATTAAATAATAGCGGTGATAGTGGGCAACCTTGTTTCCTCAGATCTTATTGGAATGGTTGCAGTTTGTCTCCATTACATATGATTACTGATGGTTTTAAATAGATGCTGCTGATTATTTTAAGGAAAAGTCCATTTATTCCTATACTCTCAAGTGTTTTTAATAGGAATGGATGTTGGATTTTATCAAATGCTTTTTCTGCATCTATTGAGATGATCATATGGTTTTGTTAATTTGGTTATTAACATGGCCAATTATATTGATAGTTTTCCTAATATTGAGACCAGCCCTGCATTCCTGGTATAAATCCTACTTGATCATAGTGTATTATCTTGGAGATGATTTTCTGTAGTCTTTTGCTAATATCTTATTTAAGATTTTAGCATCAATATTCATTAGGGAGATTGGTCTATAATTTTCTTTCTCTGTTTTCAGCCTACCTGGTTTAGGTATCAAGTTACCATGTCTGTGTCATAGAAGGAATTTGGTAGGACTCCTTCATTCCCTATTTTATCAAATAATTTATATAGCATTGGGGCCAATTGTTCTTTAAATGTTTGGTAAAATTCACATGATAAATCCATCTGGTCCTGGGGATTTTTCTTAGGGAGTTGTTTAATTGCCTGTTCTATTTCTTTTCTGAAATGGGACTATTCAACAATTTACTTCTTCCTCTGTTAGTCTGGGAAGTCTGTATTTTTGAGGTAGTCATCCATTTCACTTAGGTTATCAAATTTATTGGCATAAGTTGAGCAAAATAATTCCTTATTATTTCTCTAATTTCCTCTTCATTGGTGGAAAGTTCTCCTTTTCATTTTTAAGACTACTAATTTCATTTCCTCCCTCCTTTTCTAATCAGATTTACCAAAGGCTTATCTATTTTATTGGCTTTTTCATAGAACCAACTCTTAGTTTTATTAATTAGTTCAATAGTTTTTACTTTCAATATTTTTAATTTCTCCTTTTAATTTTAGAATTTCCAATTTAGTATTTGATTAGGGGTTTTTAATTTGGTCTTTTTAGTTTTTAGTTGCAAGCCAATTCATTAATCTTTTCTTTCTCTGTTTTATTCAAGTAAGCCTCTAAGGATATAAAATTCCCTCTTATTACCGCTTTGGCTGCATCCACAAATTTTGGTATGATGTCTCATCATTGTCATTATCTTGAGTGAAATTATTAATTGTATCTATAATTTGCTGCTTCACCCAATCATTTTTAAGATAGATTGTTTAGTTTCAATTACTTTTTGGTCTATTTCCCCTAACTTTTTGTTGAATGTAGTTTTTATTGCATCATGATCTGAAAAGAAAGCATTTACTATTTCTGCTTTCTTGCATTTTAATTTTGAGGTCTTTATGTCCTAATATATGGTCAATTTTTGAATAGGTTCCATGAACTGCTGAGAAGAAAGTATATTCCCTTCTATCTCCATTCAATTTTCTCCAAAGATCCAATATACCTAAATTTTCTAATATTCTATTTACTTCTTTAATTTCTTTCTTATTTGTTTTCTGGTTTGGATTGTCTAATTCTGAGGTGCAAGGTTGAGATCTCCTACTATTACAGTTTTGTTGTCTATTTCTTCTTGCAACTCTCTTAACTTCTCCTTTAGGAAGTTGGTGCCATACCACTTGGTGCATATATGTTTTAATATTGATATTGCTTCGTTGTTTTATGCTACCCTTTAGCAGGATGTAGTTACCTTCCTTATCTCTTTTAATTAGATCAATTTTTACTTTTGCTTGATCTGAGATAAGGATGGCTACCCCTGCTTTTTTGACTTCACCTGAAGCATAGACATAAAGTGAGTTAAGGCTGTATTCTATAATTGCCTTTTTTAGTTCTTTTATAGCATTAGGTGGTACTGAAGTGTGATTATGTTGAGGGGGTCCTCTGTTTACAGGGGTTTCTAATACTGGGAAACAATTTAATCCCATGTCTGCCCATGTGTTGTGTTGTCCTCAACTTTCTAAGTCTTTTATCATTCTTTGTAAAGGGGACAACATTTCATCACTAGGTGTCGCTCTCTTCCTGTTTTTTGATCCCCCCTCCCCCCTTTCTTTACCATCCTTTGTTCCTCATTTCCCAGGCTTTTCATTTCATTGCTAGGTGTTGCTCTCTTCCTTTTTTTTTGAGTCTCGATCTATTTCCCTCACTATCTTCACCATCCTTTGTTCCTCATTTCCTGGGCTTTTTGAGTCTTGATCTATTTCCTCTTTTCTCATATTATTTATTTCCCCTATTTAATGGCTGAATTTTTTTCTTCCCCTTTTCTTATATTAGCATCTCCCTGTTGTTTCCTCACTTCTTCTCTTTCCTTATGCTCCCCTAATTCTTTTCCAGTAGTTTCTCCAGTCAATTTTGCTAATTTTTTTTAAGCTCATTTATTTCTGATTCTAGCCCCATTTGTTTTTTTCCTTGCTTTCCATTTTTCTAATTCCTTTTCTTAATTAGGATAAAGTATATCTGTTTCTAATTCATCTATATTTTCCTCAAACTCCTCTGTAGTTTGTATATTTTCTGCCTACTTTGTAGGCTGTTTCTCTGCCTTTCCTTCTTCTGCCTGGAATGTACTCTTAATAATGTTATATTAAAAAAAAAAAAATGTTGTCTCCTAGTTCTCCCGATTTAGTTAATTCATATTCAGTTAATTGTTCCCCTACTAGAATCCAGGAGTGTAGCGAGACTTGGGGTCTTTCTACGGTTCATGGGCACACTTCCTGTATTTTTTCAATATTCTCCTTAATATTTTTAATATGCATAATTACTCTTAAATCCTTTGCCTTCTTATAGATTATTCTGGTGTAATCTTTCTGTTCTAACTCTTCTGACAAAATCTTTTGCCCCATGATAGAAATTTTTCTATCCTGCTATTTTGGATTTCGCAGGGTTACTCTCAGTTTGGTAATCTTCTCCCGTCTCCCAAGGGTTGAAACGCACATCTTCTCACCCACTCTGTGAGGCACTCTCTGGGGAATGTGGGTACATCTCTTGTTTCTGCAGCAAGCTTTATGTGGATCTCCCACACTGTCCTTTGCACAGGATGACTGTAGTAGATCTCTGCTATGCATGGGGCTTAGGGGTTCCAGGCATGGGATTAGGCGGACCCCATGTTGAGTGCCAGATTTTGCTGGTTCTTGGCCCTAACTCCCGAGTGACGTAGGTCTTATATGACCAGCAATGCGTGGTCACCTGAATGGCAAAGACTGTGAGTAATGAGAGGTGCGAGTCAGGATATTGGAAAACTCTGTTTATTACAAACCCAGCAAGCCCTTTTATTTCCTCAGTATATGCCTTTAGTCCCTATAGCTCAGCGTAAGCACATTCTACCCTATAGCATATATAATTTCCTATATGATGATCTACAGGAAGCTTCATGTAAGTACAAAGTGAGCATTCCTTTCCTAATAAGGTATGTGAGTATAGTTCTCTCATCCCAGATCTGGCATGCCTCTCCTAGAACTGCCATATTGCTTCTTGGGTGGAACCCATTTCTCCCTACACCATCTTCTTCACCCTTACAAGGCTACCCTCAGTTTCCTGAACCATGCCTTGTGCGATGTCCAAGACTGGTGGGGAAGGGTTGGCAAGTCCTCTACAGAGAACAACTTAGCTCAAAAAGTTCAACCTCTCTCACAGCATCCTGGATTGTAGCTAGTCTTTCTGATACACACACACACACAAATGTATGTATGTATTATGTCACACATAACCAGTTCAGATGGGAATGGGATTCAAACATTGCTTTCCATTTTTTCCTCCTCTGTAAAAGTTCTTCACTGCATGTCTCTATTTGTGAGCTTATTTCCTCAGCAGTTACTAGTGTTAGAGCTCTTTACCTTAGAACTATATGTGACCAGGACTCTTGTTCTATTGTGATTGACCAGTGAGGTTGGGAAGGGACTCCAAAAGGTTGGGGGTCACAGATTGGTGTTGTGAGATATCGCAAAAGAAATTTCTTGAGCCCATATCCAAGTTAAGTGGCAAAGTTTATTGTAATTTTAATTCCTATTGAAGCCTGCAAAATTCCAAATGAATTTAGCAAAGCACCTGGAACCAGGAGACAAATTTATCTAGTTCATGTCATTGATATGCTAATTTTATGGCCTAGAAGTAGAACTGACGGGTGGTTTCAGGAATGTGTAGAATGGGGAACACCCCTATCCAAAATGACTACTCTGAGATCATTCAAAGTAGAAAGCAGAAAGATTGTTTATTTATAGCAACTCATGAGAGGCGGGCCGTCCAGCTGTGAGATAAGGAAAATGAAAGTACTCACAGCAGGAGGGCAGAAGAATCAGTGAATATACACAGCTTTTATAGATTTTGTTACAAGAGATTATATCATAAGTAAGAGAGCATTGAGAGGGGGTGGGGCATTTAATTGGTTGTTGCTATCGAGAGATAGTGGAATGGAAGGTTTCTGGCTTAGGCCTTCAGGCTTTAGATAATTGAGCGGAGAGTGGTCAAGCTAATAGACTAAATATCAATAAATGTCAAACACTGATAAATGTTTGTTTAATTGTGGTTAAGTAAATATGCCTGTAACTAAGGTTTAAGTAAATAAAGACCTGCACGTATTGTACTTGTGTAGGTCATAGGGAGACACAGGAAGAATGAAAATAAAGAAAAAGAATTCACACATTACTGTAAATTCTTCATCTCTCCATTCCATACAGGAATTTGCTTATCACTGATCAGCAGACCTAGGACTATCCTAAAGCCAGAAGACTTTAGAATCATTGACAGACAAGATTGTCAGAACAGTAGTATTTTAAGGTTAGAGCATCCTGAGACTTTTCCCTAATGTCTAATATATCTTCCCTAAAGTCTAAGGGAAGAAATATTATTTATTATATTCCTAGGCCAGAAGATTTTTACAATCATTGACAGACAGGTTGAACAATAGTACTCCAAGGTTGCTGGGGGGTGGGGGAGTAGGACCTTGGGATTACAGATTCCAAAGCCAGAAGACTTTAGAATCACGGGCAGATTGTTTGAACAGAAGAACCCTAAGGTCAGAGGATCTTAAAATTATTGCTGTCTCCCCTAGAAGCTATATTCCATCAGCACTCCTCTTTGCCCTGGAACTATGACCTAGAACTCATGTGGTCAATAGAGTTTCCAATTGACGGGGGTGAGCCCTGAAACTATCCTTGACTTTTGGTGTGAGCTCTGAAACTCTCCTCTGACAGAGACTCACCCTTCAGGGCAGTTAAATAGTTTCATTAAGATTAGCCCAGGCCTACTTCTTTATTAGCTCAGTCTCATTCAGCTGGAGATCTGAACCTGATATAACTTAAGTAGTCTCATTCAACTGGAAACCTGGGCCTGGGGGCAGTGACAACATTGAAGGAAACTCATTCAGCAGAAGCCCTACCCCTAGACTTCTTATATAGTGACTTTTCTGAACTCCAAATCTTTGCAGAAGTCCGAAATAGGGTTATGCTTTGCCAAGGGACCTATTCTCTTGGCACACCTGCCTATCAGGACTCCTGCCCACTGTGAAGAGACCTTTTTTCAGTGATAATCTCTTGTTATTTCTCTGCCAGGACCTCTTGCAACTGAGGAGTCTATCTTCTTAGCAAAGCTGGCTTCTCAGTGCCAATAAACTTCCCTTTTGCCATTCAGACTTTTCAAGTTTGTGAATTCTTTCACTTTGGACCATTGATCAGAGGGGATTCCCTCAACTGTCTGCATTTCCACTAACTGCATCGTTTTGGTTCCCTGAGAATCTGCTGTTTTTTTTAGGGTGCAGAGGTTAAAATCAGTATCTTGAGGAGGAGAAAAAAGTCTGGGAATCCCAGGATTGGCTCTCAGGTGAGAGAGATAGAGTCAAAGAGAAAAGGTCCTGTTCTGGAAGGGATTCAGGGATTCAGAAGCCTCCTGATAGGGACTGCATAGAAATGAAAAGGAGAGCTCCCCTGTCTCTAGGGGGTCTGGAAGGAGGGAGTTTGATTTCCTTCCAATAAATTTAAGTAGCACACTACAATTCTGTTTTAATTTAAGCTTTTTAGGTTTGAGATCTTTCAAGCCAAATTTGTTTCTGCCTAAGGAAGGATCCTTAAAAACAGGTGTTTTATCCCATTTTTCCAAAAGCCTTAGTTTCCCCAATTCTATAGCTTCTTGTCTGTCTTTAGACATCTCTAGAGATAGAGAGATGGCAAAATGCTGCCCCGAGTAAGGGGGTCTTTTTGTCAGAGAATGGAGGTATTCACCTACAGATGTCCCTGAGAGAAATCTGCTCAAGTCTGGGTTTCCGACGACTCAAATCTTCCTGGATATTTGAGTGTCCAGCTACAGAGTAAAAGAACAAGAAAAGGCTTTACCTCATCTAGATTTTTGGGGATTCCTGGTCAGGGAACCAAAATGATGTGGTTAGTGGCAATACAGAGAGTTGTGGGAATCCCCTCTGATCAATGCAGGTCCAATGTGAAAGAATTCATGAACCTGAAAAGTCTGAGTGGCAAAAGGGAAGTTTATTGGCACTGAGAAGCCAGCTTTGCTAAGAAGACAGACTTCTCAGTTTCAGGAGGTCCTGGCAGAGGAATAACAAGAGATTATACTGAGAAGATCTCCACAGTGGGCAGGAGTCCTGGTAGGCAGCTGTGCCAAGAGGAGAGTTCCTTTGGCAAAGCATAACCCTACTTTGGACTTCTGCAAAGATTTGGAGTTCAAAATGATCACTTTATAAGAAGTCTGGGGGTAGGGCTTCCACTGAATGAGATTCCTTCAATGTTGTCACTGCCCCCAGGCCTAGATTTCCGGCTGAATGAGACCACTTACATTGGAGCTAAGTAGGGACTAGTCCTGGGCTAATCTTAATGAATCCACTTAATTGCCCCGAAGGGTGGGTCTCTGTTAGAGGAGAGTTTCAGAGCTCACCCCAAAAGTCAAGGAGGACAGTTTCAGGGTTCACCCCCATCACAATCAGTGTCAGTTGCATCTGATATAAATTGAGATCTTGGGGGGAGGGGGAGGTTGATTCTGGGTTAAAAATCTCAAACTCTTCTGGTAGGGTCCCCACCCTCCTGTTTATAGGAGAAATTTCCAGATAAATAATCTCCTCCTATGATTCAGTTGGAGGTCTTGGCCTGGGCATGGTCACCACCCTCTATTAGAAGTTCCCCAGCTTCGGGCCAAGAAGACCCAATAAAATAGAACATTGTAAGCCCAGACCTTTGCAAAAAGTTCCAACAGGATTTTGCCCACTGAGAAAGATATTTCTCAGTGTAATAAACTCATTCTTGCCACAAATCTGTTGCCTGTATTCCCTGGGGTTTGCGAATTCTTTCACAAAGCCTATGACCAGCCAGAGGATCCCATTGCTATTAAAGGATCTCTCAACCCTCATTTCTCATACCTCAATATATTATGGCTCATAAAGGGATCCCCAAAATTTTGGCTGAGGTAAGCTTTCTCTTTCTGTTGTCTATAGCTGGGACACCCAAATACCTGGGAAGATTTGGGTTGTCTGAGCTTCACACTCAGCAGAATTCCCTGGACTGGGGATGCCTGGACTGGGAATTCCTGCCTTTCTGACAAAAGTCCCCTTAATCAGGAAACTTCTGTCACCTCTCTCTCTCCCTCTCTAGGGATGTTTAGGAGAATGGGGTGCTATAGAATCTGGAAAATCTGGGACTTGTGGCAAAATGGGACAATCTACCTCTGTCTCTATTCCTAAGGATTCTCTCTTAGGCTGTTTCTTAAACAGAGACAAATTCAGCTTAAAAGATCTCAAAACTAAAAAGGTTGAAATTAAATTAAATTAAAGAAGGATGCTGCTTAAGTTTGCTGGAGGGAAATCAAAATTAGATACTAACCTTTTAAATAACCCCCTCCTTCCTGCTGCTCTAGGAACACAGGACCCTTCTGAATTCCTTCCAGACTACCTTACCAAAGACAGGATCTTATGTCCAACGATATTTCTTTAACTCTATCCCCCTCACCTCCTGAACCAGATCCTGAGACTTTCCAGCCCCCATTCCTCAATCCCTCTAATACAAGGAGTGGGACTCCTTTTTCTCCTCGTCAGGATACTGATTTAGCCACCTCTCTGCCCCCTGAGAGAAGCAGCAGACTTTCAAGGAGAGACACTCAGACCAGAGATGCCTCTTTCAATGTCACATCTCTCCCAGACTAAGGAAAAATCTGGCCATTACTTTAAGGCCAATGCCAATGCCAAATGCCAATTTGATCTTTCTTGGGGAAATGTTAATGTTAAACAATCTGCCCCAGATATACAGAAGAAGCTGCAGAAGCCAGCTTTGGGTCCTCAAACTTCTCCCATTCAGCTATTAGAAACAGCTGTTGGAGTCTTTAATAATAGGGAGCAAACTGCAGCAGAGGAAAAAACCTCACAGTTAAAGTGGGAAATGGAGAACAGTCCCATATTTTGGCTGCCATTTCTGGGAAACATAGGGCTTCATGCTTAAGGTGACATGGACAGGGCCATTGGGCCCAAAACTGTCCACCAAAGAAACTCTCCAATTGTTGCCATGAGTGCAGTCAGGAGGGGCACTGAAGGAAAGACTGTCTACAGGGGACAAGCTGCCCCCCCAATGCCTGGCCTCCAGCAGGAGTTTGGATCTTGGTCAAGTTCCCCCTTGATCTACCACAACAGCCCAACACCCGGATATGACTGGTAAGACCACCGAATTTCTTTTTGATAAAGGGGTTTCTCTCTGTTTTGCTCTTACACTCTGATCTCACTTGTCCCTCCCCCCATAGAATGGGGATTGAAGGGAAACTTAAGAATTGTTTGGAGACTTTCCCTCTGCCTTGTCAGTTTGGTGACCTATTTTTAAAAACACTCGTTTCTTATTATTCCCTTCTATCCTGCTCCATTTTTGAGGTGTGATTTAATGGTAAAATTGGGGATCCAATTTTCTCTTCTCAGACCTCCAGATGGTCTTTTTGTGTAGCTCTTAAAGCCTTCCCATATTCTCTCTCAAAACGGGGAGAAAATAGATTCCTCTGAAATTTCTTGAGCACAAATTCTTAGGTAAAGAGTTAAGAATTTGGAGCTGCTTAACTGCAGTTCTTATCTTGATCCACAGTGTTATTCTAGAGCAGTGTTTCCCAAAGTGTGGTATGCCTACCCCGAGGGGTACAGGAAGAGTTTGGCGGGGATATGCATTGCACTGTGCTTAGCTATGCCTAATTCTACTTTCTCATGAGTCAAGTCAAGAAAATCTTGTGAGGCTGAGATAGTCCAGTATGACACGGTGTGAATATACCGTACTTTGTTACAGAGACAGCTTACTTCATTAATAGTGGCTTCTCCAGGCGCCTGGGTATTTTTAGCTTTTGTGCGATTTTTATTATAGGAAAGGTTTGTTATGTGCTTTAGTAAGTCCCACTGATTTTGATTATTTTTATATAGAAGGATGAAATTGTTTGTGCTGAGATAATAGATAGTCATAATTTGGTTCCCTGATTGTTAATTTTAATCTGAGACGCGGCTCCACATCCAATAGTCTGTTCCTTTTTTTTCGACTTAATGTCTACAAATGCTGAAAAAGCAACTTCACATAAATATGAAGTTGGGAAAGGCAAGATTTATTTCAGAACTTTTTCTGTTAAAACAGGATACACATGTTGCATTTGTAAACAGAATGATGTTAAAGTACACTCCTTATGTGTATTGTTCAAGAATCCATCTGAAGACAATTTCAACAATTGCTCTTCTTCTGCATGTGACAGACCTTCTGGCATGGATTTATATTTTATTATGAATAATTTTATTTTTTGTTTATTATTATTTTGTGTATGTACCAAAAAAAGAAACAATAAATATATTTTGATTGTTATTAAAATACATCCTTTTTTTTGACAAGGGGTACTTGGTGTTACGAAAATTATAGAAGGGGTATACATGTCAAAAGTTTGGGAAAGACTGGTCTAGAGGGCATCCTAGATGCAACTGTAGATGAAAGGCAGGGCTAGGTCCTAAGCGTCTTAACTCTGGAACCTGATCCTAGACCCAAAAAGGTCTCTATTTCCCTAGAATAGCTTTCCTGCTTTAGAGCAGTGGCTGCTACAGCCCTTCTAATTGAAGAAGCCTCAAAACTTACTTTGGGGCAGCCATTAGATGTTTTTACATCTCACCTGGTTCAGAGCATTTTAGAAGCCAAAGGGCATTAATGGCTTGCTGGTGGGAGACTTAATAGATATCAGGCTCTCCTGTTAGATACTCCCAACCTGACTCTCTGGGTGTGCCATACTCTCAATCCTGCTACCTTGCTCCTTGACAACACTCAGTCGGGAGACATTATTCATAATTTTGAGGAAGCTTTAGCTTCAGTCTACTTCAGCTGACCTGACTTAAAGGACATTCCCCTTGACAACCCAGATGGTGAATGGTTTACAGATGTGCTGAGCTTTCTTGAAAATGGGGAAAGAAAGGTAGATTTTTCTGTGGTGACTGTCATTAGCACCCTGGAAGCTAAGTCACTGTCCCCTGGGACTTCTGCCTAGAAAGCTGAACTCATTGCTCTAAGCAGAGCTTTGGAACTGGGGAAGGGAATAAGAGTGAACATCTATACTGATTCCATACATGCTTTTCATATTTTGCATGCTCCTGGGGCTATATGGAAAGAAAGTGTACTTTTGATAGCAAAAAACTTTACTATTAAATATGCAGGAGAAATTCTATAGCTACAACAGGCTGTCCAGAGAAGTTTTAGTCATATTTTGTAAAGGACACCAGAAGGGATATTTACTTCAAACCAAGGGGAATAGGTTTGCATATTTAGCTGCTAAAGGTGCTGCCCATTCACCCCTGACTATGGCACCTTTAATCTCCCAGTTCCCTGATTCTTACACCCCTTCTTATAGCCCACAGGAACAAACCCTTTCTCCTCCTGGCTGGTTTCAAACACCCTCAAGCCAACTTTTAATCCCAGAGGCAAGTCAGTGGAAACTTATTTTTGGTCTTCATCAGGCTATATACACTTGGGAAGAAATGCTTTTCAATCTCTTGTGAAATGCATTTTTACTGATCACAAACTGGGAGAAACAATCAGACAGGTCTGCCAGGCCTGCCCAGTTTGTACCCAAATAAATCTTGAAGGAGCTGTTAAACCTCCCCCTCTACTGAAGCCTGTTCAGAGAAGGGACACATACCCACGAGAGATTGGTTTCAAGTTGCTTTTGGTCCTTGTTGACATATTCACTAATTGGGTAGAAGCTTTTCCCTGCAGGATTGAGCAGACTCAGGAGGTATCAAGGTGCTTGCTAAAAGAGATTATACCTTGCCTAAGTGTAATGGGCTGAGGTTTGAATTGATGCACTGAGGTCCCAAGTACATGAGGCAAAATAGTAATTGGACTATACTCTATTAATATACATGATTGGGTAAAGAATGGTCCCTGCCCACTCTCCATGCAAGTCCTGATGTGTTGTATAGGAAATGACAATTTTGGTGGGTGGAGGCAGAGAGAGATAGGAAGAGAAACTGGGAGAGATTGGGCCTGGGTTTGATACTCCTAGCTGCTGGTCGTGTGGCTGCTGGTCTAGCTAGCTTCTTGACTCAGCTGCACACATTGCTATCGCCGATTCTCTTCCACCTCCGATCCTTCTTCACTGAGAATAAAGACTGACGATTTTTCCCTACCCTGAATTCCTGACTCCTGCTGATTTAAAATACGTGATCTTCTCATTTGGCGCCCAATGGTGGGAACCAAGGACTGAAGAAGTCTCTGGTGACCAGGAACTTGGGTGAGTATTGTTAATAGACAAACAGGGAACTTATTTTCTTAAAAACTAAACCAGTAATCTTTTTTTGGCTAAAATGGGAAAAATGCTAGCTAAAGACTCTCTATCCCCTCCCCCAACCCTTCAACCCCTTCAACCCACCCACTAGTGGTCCTATAGAAAGCATGCTTAAGCTGATAGAAGGACAAGGGCTACTTATAACTTGGGAACAGGTAGCTAGACTTCTGGGTACATTAAACCGCATCTCCCCTTGGTTTGTAGAGCAGGAGCAGATCTCTCGAGATAACTGGTCCCTGGTTGGACAACAGATATCTGCATATTATAATGAAAATGGTCCTCATTCAATTTCCATTGAGGCATTTTATTTATACAATATAATTCAGTTAGCACTAAGAAACCCTTTCCCTAGAAGAAAGAAAAAACCCATTGCTCCCGCTCGGAGTAGCCAAAGAGGGAGGCCTGATATTAAGGAGGAAGGCAATGAAGAGATTAAGGACCATATCCCCACAGGGCATGGAGACTTAAGTGAGCAAGGGTGTGGTGACTTTCCACCTCAGGAGGCAGCTTCAGCCCCACCTCAGGAGCAAATGATTGACTGATTCATCTCCATCAACTCCACCCTCCAGGATGGAGGGAGGAGGGGCAGTGGGGGGGGGCAGTGACAGCACCAGCACCTCCCCCCCAGTATCCAATTATGAGTAGATTACAAGAGGGCTTAATGAAGGCCAAAGAAAAGGGCGTGGATGTCAGGGAGCTCCAGCCACATATCTTTCCTGTAATTTCCCAGTTTAATGCCTCAGGTCAAGAAAGTCAAAGATACACCCCTTTTAACATAGAAATCATCAAAGACCTGAAAAAGGCTTGCACTCTTTATGGGGCTACATCAGCTTATGTTAAGATGCTATTAGAGAATTTGGCTTTTGAAATCTTGACTCCTAAGGACTGGAAATCTATAGCAAGAGTATGTCTAGAACCTGGACAAAATTACATGTGGCTTTCTGAATATAGTGAGCTCTATAGGATACAAGCCCAACAAAATAGTCAAAATGCTGTTCATGCTGCTATCACCTATGACCTACAACAGGTATAGGTCCATATGCAGATGTCACAGCACAGATTAATTATTCAGTAGCAGCATATGAGCAAATTGCTGCTAATGGTATCAAAGCGTGGGCTTCAATTCACAATAAAAATGATAAAGGTGAGGCCTTCACAAAAATAACACAAGAGCCACATGAACTCTTTGCTGACTTTGTGGGACGTTTGCAGACTGCTATCACAAGAACTAATGGGAAAAATTCATCAACAGATGTTTTAATAAGGCAACTTACTAAGGAAAATGCTAATGAGGTATGCAGAAGGATTATACTAGGACTGCACAAGGATACTCCTTTAGAGGAGTTCATAAGATGCTGTGCCACAGTGGGCATAAATGCCTTTTATAGCCAGATTATGATGCAGACTTCCCAAGATCCCAACATGGGTAGATAGGGTCCCTTCTGGCAAGGGACTTCTAGAGAGACACATCAATGCTTTCAGTGTGGTAAAGTAGGACATCTGAAAGCTCAATATTGGTACAGAGGCAGAGTGAGAAAGCAGGGTGGGAGAACAAGACCCAGTACCCCATGTCCAAAATGCAACAGAGGCTTCCATTGAGCCTCAGAATGTAGACAGGTTCAGGGAACGGAGAGGGGCCCAGCCCCAGGGCCCAGGCAAAAACACTTGGGGAGATGGAGCCAATGGTGCACCCAGAGAGTGCTTAGACGGCCACCCCAATAGACCAATCAGGCCAGGAAGCCATATGATGGGAGAAAGGATTACACAATCAATCAGCCAGGAAGCAACCTGATGGGAGAAAGGATTACAATTAGAGAATAGAGTTGTATGCAGCTGAGATAACTGAGATACCCCTGGAGAGGTGGAAATCTGTTCCTTCCAGCCCTATGGATCCCTTTGCCTCCAGGCACAGTAGGCTTTGACCATTTACCTCCTGAGAGCATGTACAAAACAGTGTCCATCCACACACGATGTGGGAAACTGGGGAATGTGTAGATAATATCCCAGTCACCAATACAGGGAGACAATATGTGACTTATCACCCAGGGGAAACAGTAGCATCAGGTTTACTCATACAGAATCCTAATAAGCAGCTTGGTGATAGTCACCCAGATTCTGATTTTAGATCACAAAATCCAGCAATATATTGGACAGCAGCTGCAACAACTGACCGACCTATGGTCACGATCTATATAAATGGCCTTCCATTGGAAGGATTGGTAGACGCTGGTGCAGATCGGACGGTCATTAGAGGTGCCAATTGGTCCAGTCACCAAAGATTAAAGCAGAATACTGCTGGTGAGAGGATAAAAGAGCTGAAGTTAGGGCCCCCATGAGATGGAATTTTGGAAAAGGATTTTTACCCTTTAAGTTAAAAATCCCCATCAATTGTGGGGAAGAGACCTTTACAAATTAGGTTAAAATGAGTACTTTGGTTTTGGGTGGCCAAAGCAATAAAAAACAGACAATGGTCCTGCTTATACTTAAAACATTTTGTACACTTTTTTGTGTAATATAAGATTTTACACCACTGGATACCTTTTAACCTCAAGGACAGGAATAGTGGAGAGGAGAAAAGAGATATTAAGACGCCCCCAAAACAAAAGAAAGGGGGGAGCAAAACTTTGAGAACTTCTAAATTAGTTTATACTATTAACTTCTTTGATTTTTGAAAAGATGCACTGGTCTAGACAGGTTTTATAACCCTAACCCACTGGAAGGTCATGCCGGGGAGCAGCCCATATCTTTAGATAATGCCAGGTGATGTGGAGAACCCCAGAAAGTGGTAATGGAAAGGACCAGATAGACTAACTGTTTGGGAAGAGGGTTTGTTGTATTTCTACAGGTGGAGAAGGAATAAGATGGGTGCCAAACCCATATTTGCCTTGTCCATTGAGAGAGATGGAAAGACCCCTTTAAACAAAAGAGAAGACCCAAGAAAAGGGTGGTTCTGTTGCTGATTGTGCCTTACCATTGAAAGAGCGTAAAGATGGCTTTGACCATAGACACAAAGATTGTTGGACTTCAAAACCCCAAGAATCATTGGATTCTGAGACATGATAAGATTGTTGTAGACTTGAAAACCTCAGGAATCATTGAATTTCTGAGTCTTGCCTCAGGAATATTGGATTCCCCCTGAGACAAGGATTTGAAAACCTCGGGAATCATTATTCTTGAGACATAGGACTTGAAAACTCCCAGGAATCATTGGATTTTCTGAGAAATGATAAGACGTTAAGGGATTAAAAATCCGGGAATCGGATTCCCTAAACATAAAAAGGCTTTTGAATTCAAAAACTCAGGGGGATCATTGGACCCCTGACATGTGAAGCAATGGACAATAGATTGGTTTTGACTATCTCTTTTTTAAAGAAGGTGAGGGACTGTTTTCACATACCTCCTTCTAGGACTTCTGGTGATCTTTTCCAACACCAGGATTTATTTGTTTGTATTCCGCTACTTTGTGTAAATCATGTTTGTTACACCACACAGCCTGAATTGACTTGGGGAGAGTCATCCCAATAGCCTCAGTTATTGCTATGTGCTGTGTAATATCTCCATGTTGATGGGTTTGTTAAACCTTCAGCCCAGAAAACCCGTTAGCAACCCCCACTTCCCTTTGGGTATCCCTTCCTGAGATGTCAGGGAGGGCTTGATATCCCTTTTTAGTGCTTTTACCACCTTTTCCCAAAGTAGGGAAGCTGTGACCCTCCTTTTCGGGGTGCTTTCACCTCCTTCCCTGAGAAGTTAGGGAGGGTGATCACCCCCTTGGGGTTGACCTCCTGAGGAGTCAGGGATGGAACCACCTTGTTCTAAAATAAAATAAAGCAGGAGATGAATGGGCTGAGGTTTGAATTGATGATAGGTCCCAAGTAAGGGAGGCTAAATAGTAATTGGGCATACCTATTAATATACATGATTGATAAAGAAAGGTCCCTGCCCACCTCTTGTGCAAGTCCTGATTGGTTTAAGGAAATGACGAGGTGGGTGGAGGCAGAGAGAGACAGGAAGAGAAGCTGGGAGAGTTGGGCCTGGGTTTGATATCCTAGTTGCTGGTCATTGGTGCTGGTCTAGCATTTTGACTAGGCCACAATTCCCAATCTCTTCCACCTCCGATCCTTCTTCACTCAGAATAAAGACTGATGATTTTCTTCTAACCTGAATTCCTGACTCCTGCTGATTTAAAATACGCGATCTTCACACCTAAGCATGAGTAGCTCCTTGCAGAGTGACAAATGGTTCAGCTTTTACTTCTCAGATATTTCAGAGTACTCCTTTGAACACTCTGGAGAAAGAAGGGTGAAACTGCCTGTGTCCTTTCTTTCACTCTCACTCTTATTCCTAACTCTTTCTTACTCCAAGGACTCATCCTTGGATGTTCCTAGCATTTTCTCTCTGGTTTTTCTTGCTGTCATTTCAACTACTCGTTCAGTCTAAAGATCATGGGACAACTGACTTGGACACTCAACATCCCCTAGCTGCCACCTTCAGATCGCACTTTCCCTCCTGGCCTGAACCCCCATTAAATATAGGGACAACTCTATGACCCTTGTCAGCTAGAAGAAGCTATAGAAGATCAGACCTTCATCCCTTTGCCCCAAATGAATTTGGGATGACTTGCTTGAGGGGAGAATGATATAAACTCAGATCTTGGGGGGGAAAGGGTGGTTCTGGGTTAAAAATCTCAAACTCTTCTGGCAGGGGCCCCTCCTGTTTATAGGAGAAACTCCCAGATAAGTAATCTCATTCTACGATTCAATTGGAGATCTTGGCCTGGGGCATGGTCACCACCCTCTATTGGAAGGTCCCTAGCTCCAGGTCAAGAAGACCCAATAAAATTGAATGTTGTGTGCCATAGAATTTTGCAAAAGTCCTAACAAGATTTTGTCTGCTGAGAAAGATATTTCTATGTATAATAAACCCATTCTTGTCACAAACTTGTTGCCTGTATTCATTGGGGTTTGTGAATTCTTTTGCAAAGCCTGTGATTGGCCAAAGGGGACTCCATTGCTGTCAGGGGATCTCTCACCCGTCATTTCTCACACCTCAACACATCTAGTGTCTTTTATAATCCCTTTCTGATCAATTGTCCAACCTTCTTAGTATTTTTGAACTGAGAGTTCTTGAAACTATCACAGTTACTCCCAAGATCTGTCACTGGTCCTGCTGTTGTGTGTCCTCTGGGTTAGTCCCAACTCTCATGTCACAGACCTCTCCTGCTGACTTCCTGAGTTGTCTTAGACTGGATAAAATGTCACTCCAAACTTCTGTTGAGTTTGCTACTCCAAAATCAGACTTGAGGCTTTTTCTTTTTTTTTTTCATGTTATTTGGAGGGGAATGTTGGGAAAATTTGGCTGGCTTGCTGCCTATAATCTGCCATCTTTATTCTGCCTTCAAGAAAGCTTGCTTGCAGCCATTATGGAATTTAGATTTGCAATAAAATTTTTGTATTTTGTGGTATTTTCTTTGATGTAATCATTCTTTCAATTTTAATTCATGAACTGGGGCTTTTTAAGAACTAAGCTTCTTGCCGTGTTTTTATTTTTTGTCCTAGAGCCTCTGGATTCTTGTTCTAACTTCCATTTCCCATAGTAGACATCCTCAGATATTTGGGATTCAGAAGTTCTTGAACATTATTTAGTTTGGGGTAAATTTCAGTGTCTAATTGGAATAAGGATATGGGATCCTGGAGGGCTGTCACTTATTCATACAATCAGTTGTCTTATTCTGAATTCCCCTTGGAGATCAATTTTCAGGATATCTCAAATAGAGGTAAATTCCAAAAGAATGTATGTATTTATCAGAAAAGGAAAGTAGGAGGATACCCATAAGGTTGCTTTCATTCATTTTACGAAATCTTTGTGAAAATTATCTTTATGTTCAAGGCTATCTTTGGTGCAAATGTGAAAAAAACCAAAACTATGCATTCCTTCTTCAGTCTATATCTTTATAAGTCATATAATTGATTCAGAAATATAAAAATATGATCTTGCACTATAAACAAGATGATATGCCAAAAATGTTTGGCAGAACCATAAAATTCTATATGAAAGTCAACCATGTTTATTATTTATAAGTTGATTTTAAAAAAAGAATGTGACTCAGTAGAATAATAGGGTCTACTCAGTTAAAATATCTGCTATATGTACATTGTAGTTATAAAAATTAAGTAGAATCAATTGAAGAAATAACTTTAATAATCCCCTGGATATCATTAAGCAAGAAGTAAAACGGAGTTGTATATTCATGTATAATGTTGACCAGTATCCAATTAAGAGTCCTTGAAAAAGTTCAAAAGAAAATAGATTCTCAGATTGCTCCTATTCACAGATTACATTATATTAAATGAATCAAACATTCATATATTACAAATTCTCCTCAATAAAATGTATAGTAATGAGAAAGACAACAAATTATTATCCTCAGTAGAATGAATAAAATTGTTTATTGCCTTATTACATACACTTGGATAGGCAATCAAGTTAGTTCATCAGTAGCTTTAAACTGGACAGACAATTTAGATGGACAATGAACTTGACCTCTCAGAATGCATTATTAGGAGGACATTGGATTAAGTCATGAAAAACTACACCATATTTTGAATAATCCTGAATTTTTTATTCTTGTAAAACCTCATTTCTACTGTTGCACTGAAGTTGTTTGCGCATGAAGCCACAATCTCCAGAGAAATAACTCAAAAGATTCATGATGGATAAAAGTAGACTACAGCATACCAATAATCATTACTTGTGATATAAGACCACATACATCTATCAAGTAGAGTAGGGGCATCAAGATGTAGGGGGAAAGGCACTAAATTTGCAGTCAGGAAGTTTGGGTATAAGGATACTTATTGTAATGCCAGAGAAACTGAGACAAGACAGAGATTAGAGTTTTTAATATTTTAATAGTGGAGAATTTGGTCTAGCGCAGCCATATAAGCCATAGCCAGCTGGCTAGATTGGACTCTTGTTTCAAAGCATCCCACATCTAGCAATAAATTCCACAGACTTTTATAGCTCTCCAACTATCAGGGAAACAAAGGCAAGGGGGGAGAAACATTGATTCATAATTTCAGGAAGTACCATAAAATCTGATAAGTTGGGAGTGAAGAAGAAGGTTAAGTAGAAGACAACATGTCTGGGCCAGAGGGTGCCATCAAGGTTGAGATAAACCATCTGGAATTTTATGACTCTGGAATGCCAGAGTGGCCAGAGCTCTGCAGCCCTAATTATCTCAGTCCTAATGGCCAGGAGGGGAGGAGGAAGATAGCATACTAACAGGGAAACAGATATTATAATTCAGGGAAACTAATGCAGGGGAACTGAGGTATTACATTATTACTTCCCTAGACATATTTCTTAATCTCTTTTTGTCTCAGTTTCTAAATATGTGGAATAAAAGTCATAGCACCAGCAGAGTTATCATAGACTAGAGTGCTGGCCATGGATTTAAGATCCAGACTGCAGTATTTCAAATGACTTTATAAAACTCTAAGTTATAAATGAGGTAACTTACATCAATGAAATCATAATTCCAAAACAACCCCTATGTCCAAAACAAGTAATAATAAAGAATACTTTTGCTAGCTGCCTAGTATGCTTGTTATGAGGAAAATATCAAACTTCAAAGTGCTAGATACATATAATTTATTATTATTATTACCATTATGTATCAACAATTATAGAGAAGTTAACAGTTGGTGCAATGCATTTGTATCCCTGAGATATTAAAACAAAACATGAGATATCCTTGTACACTAGATGAGTAGATGTTCTGTGAAGGATTTATGGAAAGATGGGCAAGAATTTCTTTAGAAAATGAACTGATGTTAAAGAAGTTTTGATTTGCTCTACTGGAGGCAATAAACATTCTAAAAAAACAAGTTCACTGAAGTATGAATACAATATTCAGAAGCCCAGTAATATTAATTGCTTTTGCTCATGTTTATGAATACATTATAATAACAATTTTGGCAAGTTTATTTCCATTCTTTATAACAAGTATATTTTTAAAAGAGGTACACTTATATGATAATGCATCATTTTGAAATTAGTTCAAATATACTATGTTTATATATATACACACACCTAGACACTCACACAGGATTTCAAGCTTGAATACTAGAAACTTATTGTGTGAATACAAATGTTACTATTGTTTTCCTAATGTTAAATAATAAAATATGTATTTCAGATGATCTTAGCTATCGTTGGCTTCTAAATGAGTTTCCTATATTCATCACAATGGACAAACGACGATATGTGTCTCAGACCAATGGAAATCTCTATATAGCAAATGTAGAAGAATCTGATAGAGGCAATTATTCATGCTTTGTATCAAGTCCTTCAATCACAAAAAGTGTATTTAGCAAATTTATCCCACTCATCCCTCTTTCTGATCGTAAGTATTTATCTAATTAATTAAAAAAATATATATGCACATGCATATGTGGAACAAGTGTCCTAACCATTTGTAATTCTCTTGAGGGGTATATTCATTTACATTTTTATTGATTTATTTTTGGTTTTTAAACAATAATATAAATGATTGTATCTAATTTATTTTAAATTCTTTGAATCTGACAGAACTATGGTTAAAATGTTTTCCTTCTCTTTCTTTTCCTTTTCCTTTTCCTTTTCTGAGGCAATTGGGGTTGACACTCCCAGAGTCACACAGTTAGGAAGTGTTAAGTCTCTGAGACCAAATTTGAACTCAGGTCCTCCTGACTTCAGGGCTGGTGTTTTATCCATTGTACCACCTAGCTGTCCCAAAATGTTTTCTTTTAAATTATTCTATGAAGAGCAAAACTACAAATGGTTGCTCTTTAGGGTAGAGGAACTTGACAGTAATAGTAAACTCACATAATGAAACTGAAGGACATTTGAAAACTAAATAAATTTGAAAACTAACTAAATAATTTATGCAAATATTTTATTAACAGTGCATTAGTATAAAGTGTATTTCTATCAGAACACTTAAATCATGGTTTTTATTTTAAAATGTCCTTGAATTTTTTTAAAAAAAATATTATCTCCCTATCTAACCAGATGAGAAACATCTCATACTCTTGGTATTTTTTAAAAGAAATTTTGCTATTTTAAGTGGGTTTGTACTTCACATGTTTACATAGCAGATTGTCAGATTCAGAAAAAACCACAGAAGCCATTTAGTCTAAGACATACCTGAACAAAGATAGCTGGCATGTAGTCATGTGACCTCTATTAAAAAAACTTTTATTAAGTGGGGATTCATTAAGTCTATTTTACTTTTGGAAAGCTCTAATTTTTGGGAATGATTAATTCTATCTTCCAGATGTAATATTCTATGCTGTGAAATATATGCTTGTACATTTATTGAACTTCAGCTTTATTATTTCTGTCAATCAATCCTATTAATTTAAGTATTTGTCATTTGTGCTAAGTGGAAAAATTTTGAACAATCTAAAACACCAGTGCTACACATTTTTTCAAATTTTAAAGTTTGTCATGGATGAGTTCACCAGTTTATACTTCAGGATGATTGTGATAGAAATGGTGCAGAAGTGCTCCCAAATTAAATACTTTCTCAACATTTTAATACTAGATCTGACTATACTGGGAAAGTTCAGCTAACGAGCAGCACCACAGGAAGTTATAAAGAATTCATTAATATATGTGAATAAATTTATGTCTTGAAAGTTGATAATTCTGTAGTTAGATTCAGTGCTATCTCTGTTTCACCATCAAATAGATCTTTTTGCAGTTAAGAGACTGCAGCTCTTGCATTTATGACCTGTATGATCTCAGAAAATTCACTCAGCCTCGCTCCATCTCAGTTCTTCATCTCTGAAATGAGAGTTGAGCATTGTCAATGTATTGATTGCTGATCTTTCTCTTCTTTCAACCAGCTAGTAGACAAAGGGCGTCCCTTGGTGTATTCTACCACCTCAAGTGACCCTGAGGGACTTACATTAACTTCAAGATGTTGATATAGGTGCAGCAGCTTTGAAGGGAACATAATGCCCTCAGACTGTTGCCTTATTGCTCCCGGAATTGGGAGAACCTGAAGCAAAACAGTAAGGCTTTCTTCTATAAAGTGGCTGCATATTATTTTGATGCCATACTCTAGCATAGAGCAGAAAAAAAAATGGTTCAATTTATATACCTATTTTCAGATTTTTTTCATGTGATGAGTTGTGCTTCAGAAGATTGATTAGAAACCAGAGAGACACTGGCAACTGGGCTAAGTTCACCCAGAGGTTCTACCACTTAACACTTAAAGCTAAGGAAACCTGTGTTTGACTATGCTTATGTGGAAAAAGGCTGGCCAGTTGGTTGTAGTGACTGCTCTTGTTTTTAGAGTGAAGACCCCAATTTGGGGGAAAGTACCAGCCAAATGGCAGTGTTTTTTTTTTTTTTTTTTTTTTTTTTCTCAGCATTAGATCATTAAAGGTATTGCAGTGAAACTTGCTATCAGTATCTTATCTGACAATGTTCTAAAAAGGTTCATGGTCCATTTGGTTTCTGAGGAGCTTCATTCTCAGAATAATTTTTTTTCCTCTTAGGCTCCAGAATGAACTACTCCTTTGTTTCTCCTCTGTACTGAGAGTCCAATCTTTTAGCTATTCTTACAAGTTCAGCACAGGTCCATGCCCAAGGGCCTTTTAGGATTTGTACTAGCTTTTAGTGAGCAGGGCCTTCCTCTGCAAAACTTGGGCCTTTTCTGTTACCTTCAACTACTCATATCAGGTAGTGGCTGCTACAGATACTTTTCCTCTCTGCATTTTCCTTGCTTATCTCTAAAGTGAGGATCTGTATCTGGGCTAGAAGCTAGATACAGCTGCCTGGGAACCTTGTTGATTCCCTTTATTTCAAATCCCTATAAGTTAATCAGTTCACACACAGCTCTCCTTTAGTTACTGTGTATACAGCACAAGATAGTCTCAAGGAATGGCCTAAAGGTCTGAACTTAGTGAGTTTCATATTGTCTGAGACTTGACTCTATTGTGGATTGTTGTTTCTTTTTTTTTTTTTTTTTTTAACTATTAAAGTAGGACTCTGTTTCTAGGGTGGAGGGTGCACTGTCTCATGCTTCAGGGATTTTGTGCAGCTGTTTTCAAAGCTCCTAGGAACTTGAGCACAAGCACTCTTTTCTACCCTGGAACTGTGAGGAGGGTCCCCACTCCACTGTGGCTGTAAGTTCTAGTGTGCAGCACAGTATTAGTAGAGTCTTCATCTGGGCTGAAGCCTCTGGAAGCTGCTGCTGCCACTGCCTACTCCTGGTTTGCTGGTTTCCCAGTTTCCCAAGGCCTTCTCACTCTAGTTGAAACATCTTTCCTGCTGTCCTTCTAATTCACCTTTGGCACTTCTGAGCTGAGAGATCTAGAAATCTTCAATACTGCCACGAATTCAGAGATCCCAAATCCTGCTCCTGCTTTGCTGGCACCTGGGTGGAGCCAGCCAGTGGGAATCAGGACCAGGATCAGGACGATGGCTGCACTGGTGTGCCCTGCACTGGGACTGCATGCTGGACTCTCACTCCAGTGCCACAGATCTTTTCTGCTGACCTTCTAAGTTGTCTTTGGCTGGAAAATTGTTTTACTCTGTCTTTTTGTGTGTTCTGATGCTGTAATTAGTTTAGAGTCATTGTTTAAAGAAATTTTGAAGGTTTTGAGGGAGAGCTGAGTTAAGTTGCACTACTATCTTGGTTTCACCTCCTAATTTTGCAATTTGCTTCTTTGGAAGAAAAACATCAGATGAAAATTTCTCCATTTTGTCTGGAACTGAATAATTTTTTAAAAAAATTACTTTATCAATTCCATGTTTTTCATCTCATGATTCACAAAAGCAATTGCTTTGCCTACAGAGAGACTACCCATTATAGATCTGAACCTGATTTTTTTCTGTAACATAATTAAGATCTTTGTGGTTTGAATGGCCTGTTGTCTGTCAGATTGGTTCAGGAGGTACACCTAAATACATTATCATTTGTTTTAGGTGTAATGAAGAATAAAATCAAAGGATGACATAAAGAAATAAATGAGAAAATTAGACTAGATAACCTCTAAGATATTTTTCCAGTTATAAATTTGTGATGCCATCATACTTTTTTCTCTCTATGTTCCTTTTGGAATTTAATTTGCTTTTTGACCAGACAATATGAATCAGTCATTAAAATGCTTTTTTAAAAATTTAATCAAATATAGGCTTTTAGAAAAAGCAAGGCATTCAATTAATACACATTTCATAGCATTTCTAATCCTTTTAAAGTTTAAAAGTTAAGGGAAAATGGTCTATAAATCAAATAATTCATAGGTTTCCTTTTGTATACTTTTCTTAATGTTAGGCACAACAAAACTCTATCCTGCTGATATCAAAGTCCAGTTCAAGGACACATATGCACTGATGGGCCATAATGTAACATTAGAGTGTTTTGCCCTTGGAAAGTAAGTATATTATTGTGTGTGTGTTTTTTAAATTGACAAGTAAAATAATGGTATGCTTTGAGAGAAAGAGGAAAGCAGTTAAAACTCAAATCTATCATTTCTCATTGTGATAAAAATTATCACATAATAAATTTGACAATCTAGGCTTTGGTATTTTATCTTATTTTCTTTTTTCTTATACTTAAAAAAGTTATCATTATTAACCTGTGATTGATCATTTGGTTGCTGGACTATAGTAATACTTTACTATCATTGGAGAAGCTTTTCTTACCAGACCTCTAAGCAAATATACTTAATATTTTCATTGCTCATTCTATCCTTTTATTTTGCTTCACTAAAAAAATGCAAATTAAAAAAAAATAAGTTAGCTGTCCCACCAACTTCCAGTGGCATGGGGATTCCATTGGTCTAGCCACAAAAGGAAGAGGAAATGTTTTTTTTTTTTTTTTTGCAGGGGACTTAGCCATTAAATTTCTACAACTGTCTTATACATCTTGTGGATCTTTTACTATTTTTCTGCCCCCTTTAAAGCCCTGTTCCTGAGATCCGGTGGAGAAAAGTTCTGGAACCAATGCCAAGTACAGCTGAGATAAGTATGTCTGGGGCAGTTCTTAAAATTTTCAACATTCAGCTTGAAGATGAAGGCACTTATGAATGTGAAGCTGAGAACATCAGAGGAAAAGATAGACATCAGGCAAGAATTTATGTTCAAGGTAGGTAGAAATCTCATTTGATCCACATAAAAACCATTTAATTTTCTTTCTATATTTTTATACTTTTCTTTTTATATTGGCTTTACTTTTTTTATTAAAACTTTTTATTTACAAAACATATGCATAAGTAATTTTCCCAACATTGACCCTTACAAAAGCTTTTGTTCCAAATTTTTCCTTCCTTCCCCTAACCCCTCCCCTAGCTGGCAGGTAGTCTAATACATGTTAAATATGTTAAAATACATGTTAAATCCAGTATATGTATACATATTTATACAGTTATCTTGCTGCACAAGAAAAATCACATCAAGAAGGAAGAAAAAGAAAAACTGAGAAAGAAAACAAAATGCAAGCAAATAACAATAGAGAGAGTGAAAATGCTATGTTGTGTTCCACACTTTGTTCCCACAGTTTTCTCTTTGGGTGTAGATGGTTCTCTTCATCACTGAACAAATGGAACTGGTTTGAATCATTGTTGAAGAGAGCCATGAAGACTACTGTCTTCTTGTTGCTGTGTATAGTGATCTCCTGGTTCTGCTCATTCCACTTAACATCAGTTCATATAGGTCTCTCCAAGCCTCTCTGAAATCATCCTGCTGGTCATTTCTTACAGAACAATAATATTTCATAGCATTTATATACCATAATTTATTCAGCCATTCTCCAGTTGATGGGCATCCACTCAGTTTTCAATTTCTTGCCTTTATAAAGAAGACTGCCACAAACATTTTTGCACATGTGGATCCCTTTTCCTCTTTTAAGATCTCTTTGGGATATAATCCCAGAAGAAAGAAACACTGCTGGACCAAAAAATATGCACAGTTTGATAACTTTTTGAGCATAGTTCCAAACTGCTCTCCAGAATGGCTGGATCCATTCACAACTCCACCAACAGTGTATCAATGTCCCAGTTTTCCCATATCCCCTCCAATATTGGTCATTATTGTTTCCTGTCATCTTAGCCAATATGACAGGTATATAGTGGTATCTCAAAGTTGTTTTAATTTGCATTTCTCTGATCATTAGTCATTTGGAGCATCATCTTTTCATGTGACTACAAATAGTTATATTTGTACAGTTCATATCTGTAGTTTGATCAGCATAGGGAATTTAGACTTTCTCAGTATCTTCTGTATATACATTTAATTCTTGAAGAGCTGATTTGGAACTCTGAGAGATTACACTTTATATGGACACACAGCTATCTGTTAGAGACCAGATTTGAATCTAGATCTTCCTATATTTGTAGCTGTTAGACTTTATATTTAACATGACCAGGTACTAAATTCATCAGATTGATACTATGCACATACATTTTTATATGACCAGTTACTAAATATATCAGATTGATACCATGCATGTACTATTTAAATTCTTAAACTAATCCTATGGAAAATTTGTGTGAGATGAGTTACTGGCTGCACAAGTATGGTAGATCTTATCTTTTGCAGTAGATGCCAGATGTCATATCAGGTTACCAAGATACATTGTAGAATTTAATCAGTTTTGATCATCAGATAATTTTAATGATAGTCAATTCCTTGTCAAAGCTATCTTCACTCATCTATCTTCTCCTTTCACTTTTTTGCCATTCACTGAGAGTTCATCTTCCTTTCCTTTTCTCATCTCCTGTAAGAAATCCCCCACTGTCTCCTTTTTCACCACTATTTTATGGAGAAGTAAATCTTTTCCTTTTGAAGGCCTATGATTCTGATCTTTCCTGGTTTTTCTCTTACTTGTCAGATGTTTCCTTAGTGTCCTTTGCTTATTCTTCATTCAAGTTGTGAGTATAATTCAAGGAAACTGGATCCTTAATATGGAAATGTTTTATATGACTGCACATATATAATCTATGCCATATGGAGGGAAGAAAAGAGAGAGGGATAGAATTTAAAACTCAAAACAAACAGCAGTAAACAACCAAATATTTAAAAAAGTGTTTTAACAACTATTTGGAAAAAAATAAAAATATTATTAAAAAAAAGAAAACTGCATCCTTTTCTCTTTTTCTTCTATACTGTCTCATCTGGTGATCTTCACAATTCTTATGGGTTCAAATATCACCAATAATTGCCAGATCTATAGATCAAACCCTAATCTCTTTCCTGAGCTCTAATCATACCTCTTCAACATTTTGAACTGAATGTCCCATAGGCATTTGAAACTTAACATGTCCAAAACAGAACCCATTATCTTTATCTGGTAATCCACCCTTTTCCCAAATTTCTATATTACTGTGGAGGGCACCATTATCTTTCCAGTTTTGAGATTTACAACATTAGTGTTATTCTTGATTCCATCACCCTTAATTTTTGATTCTCATTCATCCCATATATCCAATCTATTGCCAAATTCAAGATAATTTTTCTGAGTGTAGGTCTGACTTTATCATGTCACCTCTTCATGAGTACCAATGACACATGATTTCCTCTGGGATAAAATATAAAGTTATGTGACATTTAAAGCTCTTTATAAACTGTACCCTTCATATCTTTCCATTCTTTTCATATTTTACTTTTATCCACTCATTCTGTGTTACAGCTACACTGGCTTACTTATAGTTCCTCAGATGCAAAACTCAACTTCCTTTCTCTATACTTTTGCATTGGAGGTACTCCATGTCTGAAATTCTCTTCTCCTTCACTTTTGTCTCTTCATTTCCCTGGTTTCCTTCAAGGCTCAGCTGAAAGTTCACTTTCTATAGGAAGACTTCCCTAACCTTTCTTCCCACAGTTACTATTGCCCTTTCAAATTACCTTCCATCCACTATGTATGTATTTTGTATGCATCCAATTATTTATATATTCTCTCACTCTTATTAGAATGTATGCTCCTTTAAAGGGACTGTTTTTTGCCTTTCTTTAGATCCCCATTATCACAGTGCCTTGCTTATAGCAAGCACTTAATTAATGCTTGTTGACTAAGTAATAAAACAATCTCCCAGATCAGAACTTCTTAAACTTTTCCACTCATGACCCGATTTTGTCTGAGAAATTTTTTTATGAAATCCTGACTATAAAGGGATATAAAATACGTGTACAAATCAAACATTTACTAATAATAAATCATAATTTTATGACCACCACATTCAGTTATGTGACTTCACATGGAGTTAAGATCTATAGTTTAAGAAGCTTTATCCCAGATCACTTGTAGAAAGTTTTTGAATCAGCAAAATGAATTCTGAGTTGCTTCTCAAGTACATACTACTTTTCACTCATGTAGTGAGAACATCTTTGTCCTCTTGTTACTTCTATTTGTAAAGGGGAGGGAGTAATAAATATATAAAGTTAGCATTTCAAACTCAACATTTCTCTCTTCTTTATCACTGTCAATGACAGTGCCATCCTTCCAAGTATCAAGTGTGCACAACTTAAGAGAAATCCTCAGCTTTTTCTTCCATTCTCCCACTCATTTAAGTGCAACAACTTTTTCTTTTAATTATAAACTGACACTTGAAATAAGCCTGTGAACAGTTTATTGGTCTGAATCTCTGTCATTCTGGGAAAGTCCTGTAAAATCTTTGTGATCCTAGGGAGATATAGCAGTCTCCAAAAATCCTTTGGTTTCATCACATGAGGCTACAGTTCTTTGAAGAGGTGGAAAAGTATGATGAAATATTATCCCTTTGTGTAAGAATCCTAACACCTAAGAATCCTTGTAATTCTTACAAGACCTAAAACCCTATGTCCAAAATGCCACAAGGGCTTCCACTGGTCCTCAGAATGTAGATTGACCCAGGGAAATGAGAGGCAGGGCCCAGCTCCAAAATATCATACAAAAGACAGGTGGGGCATGATGGCAGCTGAATTTACACCTAGAGAGTCTTAAGAAGGTCAGGACTCTGATGTGGTCTATCATCCAAAAAGCAATCAGATAGCAGAAAGGGATTATATGATCAGTCAGCCAAAAAGCAATGAGATAGCAGAAAGGGATTACAATTGGGGAGAATACAGGCTTTTTAAACCAACAGGGCAGTGTCCAGTGCAAACAGCTCCAATATAATTGCCAGATGATGAAGAGAGATTTAGAAAGTGGTAAATAGAAGGGACTAAATAGGTTAATTGCCTGGGAGAGAGGGTTTGCTTATATTCCTATAGATGGAGAAGGAAACAGAAGAAAAGAAAACATATGGATGGCAACGTGCACCTGGAGAGAGACAGAAAAAGAGAAAAACCTTGAAACAAAGGAGAAGACCTAAGAACAAAATCTGCAGGAATCATTGGATTCCCTAACACAAGATGAGACTGTTGTAGGACTTGAAAACCAGCAGGAATCATTGGATTCCCTAACATAAGATGAGACTATTTCAGGACTTCAAAGCTTGCAGGAATTGTTGGATTCCTGGCACATGAACTAATGGACAATAGATTCCTTTTGGACTATTTCTAGGACTTATGGACATGTATAATTCCTCATGTTGATTCATGTTATTTGTTACATTACTACTACATTATATTGCTATGTGTTTATATATTTTATGTAATTATGTGTAATACCTCCCATATTGATGGATTTATGTATATCTGTTTTAAGAGTAAGCCCTTTCAGAAACCCGCTAATCTGATTTGATTTCCCATTTCCTTTGGAGTTTTCATCTCCCTTCCTGAGCAGTCAGGGAGGGCATGATCACCTCCTTTTTATGGTGTTTTCACTCCTTTTTTGAGCAGTCAGGGAAGGCATAATCACCTTCTTTTTTTGTGTTCTCACCTCCTTGAGAAGTCAGGGAGGGAGGTCTAAATCAAAAGAAAGCAGGAGATGTTAGGATTCTTACAAGGTGTTAAGTCGCTGGAATTGATAGAGACAATAATTATCTAATTTAGCATGGTACTTAGCAGTTCTCTAGTTCACTAATGTACTAGTACTTATTAGAGTTCCACAAGATTCACACCTTTAAGAGAGCATATATAAGGAGGAGCCAACTAAAGGACAAGCCCACTAAGAGACAAGCCCACTCTCGGAGGCAGAGACAGATTCATTCCATCTTCCATCTTTGTGTTGGCTGGAGGCTGAAGCTGGCAGAGGCAAAGGATTAGCGTCAAGAGCTCTTGGAACCAAGGAGAGAGATAGGCCTCTAAGAAAGCTAACCAGGCCCAAGGAAGGAGACAAAGGATTTGGACTTTAACTCCTGGCTGTATTTGGGGTATTTATTGAACTGAAAGGAAGGCTGCCTCCAGAAGTCCCCCAAGAAACCTGTTTCCAGAGAAGATAGTATTTTAGAGAAGAACATTACACCTTTATATTGTAATATGTATAACTCAGGACAGTGAAATTCTAATCAGCTATGATTTTTGTTTTATTCTAATGAAAATAATATTTGTCATTCTTTTTCCACAAAGTAAGAAAAAGTTGTCTAAAATGGCAAAAAAGGTTGCTTAATAGTAGTGGTAACATTTCATATTTATGATATTGTCTTTCTTTATTCTTAGCATTTCCTGAATGGGTAGAACATATCAATGACACTGAAGCGGATATAGGCAGTGATCTCTACTGGCCTTGTGTGGCTACAGGCAAACCTATCCCTACAATCAGATGGTTGAGAAATGGATATGCGGTAGGTCACACAGATTTTTTGTTACTTTAAAAATTTTTTTTATATAGTTTCATATTAGTTCTATGGTGACATATGCCTGAGTTCTAAATTGTGTAAATAAATTTGAAAACAAGAAACGAGAGGTAGAGTATAAAATGTCTGCTTTGTGACTTTAACTTAAAGTAGTTTTAGTCTTCTTACTCTACCTTTTCTTCCTTTCTCTTCTTCTTTCCTCTATTCCACTTTCCCCCTTTTCCTATTCATTCATTTCTGTCATCTCATATTTTTTGTCAGTTTTCCTAACCTCACAGAAATGATAATAATAGAGAAACTTATACTTAGATGTGGAGAGAGGTATCAACTGCTATCCTCTACTATCTTCAAATTGTAATCTTTCAGTTAAGCTACAGAGGGGGAAATGTTATACTAAAAAGTTCATTAGGAAGAACAGGGCAAGTGTAAGGTTATGTGCCTTGCTATCCCATGACATAAATTTCTTGATGCTCTTTGTGTCCTTGGTCTTTTGTCTTTCCAAGGATAATGATTTTGTCCTTAATTTCATTTTCTGATAGGTTCTCTATAGGCACCTTTATTTAAATCTACATGGTAAGTGGAGGCCCCTAATAGTAGGGACACTAAATAATAATAATTGTTGTTATAAATAGTTCAGATATATTGATTCTCTACATTTTACAAAATGTTTCTTTCACAAAAATCTCATGATATGAACAATGTAATTATCATCCCCATTTAAGAGAAAAGTCATATCCTCCCATCATCCAGGTCTTCAGTATGAAATATCAAGTGTATTTCCTATTATTTCATATGCAGGATTTACTGAGTTCAAGCCTGTGTAAAATAGTTTCTTCACAATATTATCAAGAATATCTTTACTTTTCTTTAGTACCATAAAGGTGAGCTGAGACTGTATGGATTGACCTTTGATAATGCTGGAATGTACCAATGTATAGCTGAAAATGCACATGGAGCTATATATGCAAATGCAGAGCTCAAGATTCTGGGTAAATATAATTTCAAGTTTTTATTTTAACTTGTAACCAGAAGATTCTAGGTTCAAATGATCTGCTCATCACTTTTGTGCATATTTATATAATGATATTGTTTGACAAATCTTATGTTCACTAAGCTTATGCGATTCCACAGTCCTTATTTTACATTTGCAAGTTATAAAATCAAGTCAGTTGCCAAGAGGTTGACCATTAGGTGATGAATGAATTTTAACAATAATAGTTACTCATAAAGAACTCTTTGTTAGATATTTTAGAATTATGATTTCCATCAGTAAAGAGAGAACACAAATAAGTCAACAAGCATTTGTTGATTCTTGGTTGTTATTCAAACTCCTTTGCCTTCCAGAACATATTCCAAGCTCTTCTATTCTTTAGTGTAGAAGCTTCTAAATCCTATATCTTGAGTATGGCTCTTTGATATTTGAATTGTTTCTTTCTGGCTGCTGATAGTATTTTCTCCCTGATCTGAGAGTTCTTTAATTTGTTTGTGTGCTTATGTGTGCTTACTCCAGTATTCCTTAGAATTTTCATTTTGGGATTTCTTTCGGGAAATGATCTGTGTATTCTTTCAAATGCTATTTTATTCTCTAATTCTATGATGTCAGGGCAGTTTTTCTTGACAGTTTCTTGAAGAATGATGTCTAGTATCTTTTTTTGATCTTGAGTTCCCAGGTAGGTGAATAATTCTTAGATTATCTCTCCTTGATCTATTTTCTAGGGCAGTTGTTTTTCCAATGAAAAATTTCTAATTTTTTTCTATTTTTTCATTCTTTTGATTTGTTTGATTGATTCTTGCTGTCTTATGCAGTCATTAGCATCTACTTACCCAATTTTTTTTTAAGAATTATTTTCTACCTCCTTTTTCATTTGGCCAATTCTACTTTTTGAGTTATTTTCTTCAGTGAACTTTTGTACATCTTTTTCCATTTATTGTGCTTCCTTTATCAAGTTATGGACTTTTTTTCTTCTGATTTGCTTGCTTTACTCTTTTCCCATTTCTTTCCACCTCTCTGATTTTTAAAAATTCTTTTTGAGTTTTTCCAAGAGGATTATTTGGGCTTGACACCAGTTCATATTTCTCTCTGAAGCTTCACATGTAGGCAATTTGACATTATTGACCTCTTCTCAGTTGGTGTTTTGATTTTCTGAAAACTTCTATTGTCAAAGTTTTCTTTAAAAATTGATTGCTTATTTTTCAGTCTATTTCCTGACTTTCAAAGTTGAGTTGTGCTTTGGGGTTAAATTCTAAGTTTCTTTTTGGGAGGGGAGCAGGAGCTTAGTCACTGGCTTTCTCTGCCCCCAAGACAGGTGACTTGCTCACTAAGCTGAAATAGCCTGTTCTAGTTGTGCCAGGGGGTCAGGGGCTGGCAGTTTGCCTGCTTTACTGGGCTGATGGCTTTATATCTGGCTTGTTATGCTGCTTAATTACTGTGCCAGGATTTCAAGGCCTCCATTGCTGATTTGTGCTGTGGTTTAAAGCCTCCTGTTTCTTTACTTGGACATTGCTTGTGCTTAGCTGTATTCCCCTTTTACCTCCTTTTCTGTAACCCAGAAGGGTTATCTATGTTATCTTGGGTTGGAAAATTATTTTACTCTTTATTTTGTGAGTTCCGTCACTCCAGAATTCCTTTAGAAGTTTGATTTAAAGTTGCCTAAGTAACAAGCAAAATATCCCAGGCTTAGTTGGAAAGCCTTGGGTAAAGATTATAGTAAAGGAAGTTGGGAGGATTACAATAAAGAGCTGCTGTAATCTAAAAATCTTTACATTGTGCTAAGAAGAGTCATCTTAGAAACAAAGTCTTTTGAGTTAGATATTTCATAGTTCATATTCTAGAATAACTCAATTGATTCAAAATTGCCAGAAGTAAATTATTGCTTTCACCTATTTTTCAAAAAATCAGTTATTTACTAAACTTAATAACTAATATTCATGTTAATATACATCAATTATAGAATTATATTAATCCTATAAGTTCTGTATATTTATATATCATATATTTATATCTACCACATGTGCATATCATATATGTATATGATATATGTGATATAAACATATATTTATATAATATTATGAATGTTGATTGTAATTTATACAAATTCAGTTTTATAGTACTATTAGATATCCTAGTTTTTCTTTAAACATGAAGAGGCTAAAATATTTGGATCTAAAATTTTGAAGGTAATCAAAATTATAACAATTTTTTCAGAGGCTAATAATTTTGTTCTGTGAAAATGTTTAATTCAGTAGTCCTTGTGAAATCTGCTGTCCTTAAAGCTGTCTCAGAAATTTAGGTAGAGGACACCAAATAGGAATGATAAATTTTTAGAATGGACCAGGCACTCAATTTTTCATTCTCTCTGAGAAAGAAACAGATAGAAAAATGCTTCTTAAACATTGATAAAAAGGATATGATTTTTATTCTGCAGGAAAAATGTAAAAGATGAGGTATCACAAGCCACAATGGGATGTGACTCTCTAAATAAGGAATTGGTCTTAAGTAGAACTTAGGCCCAAATAGCTAGCTCCTCTGAAAAGATTCAAAATAATAAAAAGATTCAAATAATAAACAGCATTCTGTAGCAATTTTGGATAGAAAAGTAACATTTCATACTGAGAAAATGTGGGTTTCTTGGGAAATATTTGGAATGCAACTGGTAAAATTTATAACCAGGATGAGAAATATATTCTTTATTTAGGGCAGGAAGGAAGAGAAGGTGACTAAATACCTTTACATTTTTTTTAAGTCCATTTAATTCCAGAAACAATTTTAGAAGTCAGTCTTTATCCACACAGATTCTTGTGTAATTTTTTAATGGTAATTTGTATCCACTCTTAGATATGGTAACCTGGATTGACTAAGACATAATTGCCAGTCAATCAAGACTGCCAGTTTTGACTTATTTCTGGTTCCTAGTTGCCTTTCCAAATGCTTAGGACTCTATAAGAGATAATGGTCAAAAAAACGATTGTCTAACAGTCATAGTTAATTATATTCAGAGTGAATTTAAAGAATATATTGAAATGGAAGGAATCCATAACAACAATTTAATAAAAAAGATGAGCAACATAAGAAAAAATATAATATAAAAGAATATGGCATGTATGCCAATGTCCAGTCAGCTATATACTGTATGAAATGATCTACTTCTGGGAAACATTTTCTATGGCAATTTTAAGTCAAAGGTGTTATTCTAGAATACTAACTACACAGGATCTGATTCAAGAGGCTTTGTTTCTAAGATGATTTTTCTTAGCACAACGTACAGGGAAACCTGATCTCAAATCTGGCCTCAGACATTTACTATCTGAATGATTCTAAGCAAATTATTCTTTCTGCTTGTTTTCTTATCTGAAAAATGGGGATAATGATAGAACCTACCTTCTTGAATTGTTATGAAGAGAAAATGAGATGTTTCAGGTGTTTAACAAAACCTTAAAAACTTCATACAAACATTCATTATAATCATTCTTATTCTTTTGTGCTATTTTACAGAGGAGTTTTGCACTTTTTCCTTGTGTTTTATGAATGTTTTAAATATAATAGAACTTAACAATATATGCTGTTGTTAATAATTATTTTCAGAGACATCTTACTCTTTGTGACCCCGTTCAGAATTTTCTTGGCAAGGGTACTAGAATAGTTAATAATTTCTTTTTCCCTCTCATTTTACAAGGTTAAGTTTCTAGTCCAGGATTATACAACTAGTAAGTATCTAAGGTCAAATATGACTCTGATCTTTTGGATTCCAGGCCAGGTGCTCTGCTCTGCCTCCAAACTTATTTTATTTCTATATTATAACTAAAGCAAGAGTTAGCAGCTTCAACATTTGAAGGATAGGAAAGCTTGAAATAGAATATTCAGGAAGGCAGGAAGAGCTAAGATGTCAATCAAGAATCATCTACACAGCAAAACTGAGTATAATCCCTTGAGGGTGAAGGCATGGATATTCAGTGAAATATAGGATTTTCCTACAGTCCTGATGAAAAGATCAGAGCTGAATAGAAATTTTGACTCTCAAGTACAAGACTCAAGGCAAATATAAAAAGGTAAACAGAAAATAGATATCATTAGGGATTCAATAAGGTTAAATTGTTTGTATTCCTACATGGGAAGATGATACTTGTACTCCTAAGAATTTTCTCATTATTAGAGAAGTTAGAAGGGATATATATAGGCAGAGGGCATAGGTGTGAATTAAATATAATGGAATGATTATCTTAAAAATAAAAGTACAGATTGAAAAAGAGGAAGGGAAAAAGAAGAGGTCAAATGGGCTAAATTCTCTAATTTAAAAGAGGTGAAAAGAGATTTTATAGTGAAAGGGAAGATAAGGGGTAAAGAGGAAATATAAACCTTATTCATCAGAATTGGTTCAAAAGGAAAGTAACACATACACTTAATTGGCTATAGAAATCTATTTTGCTCATGGGGGAAAAAATGGGAGAGAAAAGGAGTAAGAGAAAGGGAAGGGTTGGTATGAGTGAGCAAATAGGGGGAAGTAGTGGCCAGAAATAAAATATTTCTGAGGATGGACAGAATGAAAGGAGAGAGGTGTACTAGACTGTCCATATACACTATTCTAGACTGCCAGAGCCCTACATACCAGTCTTCGGGACATCCCCGGAAACACACAAAGACGAGCTGATCTTAAGGTGCAAAACAGCCTTTATTTATTGGTAATCTCACTAAGGGTTAGTAGGAAAGGAGCAAGAGAGTGCAAGAGCAAGTGTATGTGTGTATCTCTGCGTGTCTCTCTGCCTCTCCCTCCATGTACTCAAAGCTGGTTATATTTACTCTCCTCTGGGATTACCCCATACCTAGCCCACTGCATAGGTGGATCTAGAGAAGGGAGACACCTGGAGTTAGTGCTGCGTCCTAGGTGGAGATAGAGCAAAAGGGCACATCCCCACCATCTCAAGGAACCTATTAGTGGTTCCTTTAACACTTGTAAGACACAACCTCCTGCCTCAGAGGCCAAGCCTCTTTTTACCTCCTGTCCCTGCCCTACCAGCTGACATGGCAATTCTCAGAGAAGGAGCAACGTCCCTAACATATCCCCCTTTCTGTTTAATAAGGCTGAGTGTTCTTATGTTTATGCCTTAAGCACCTTCTGTAGATTTTCTAAAAATACATACATGTATAAAACATAGGCTAAAGTAGAAAAAGTAACAATATAAAGATATAGTAGAGGGGATAAGAAGAAAAGTATGAGGTGGAGCTATGGAAGAATTTCCCCAAGTTTTCTATAAGGGACCATCTCAAGCAGTTCAGACCCAGATTCATCTGTGGCAAAGGGATGAAGGTCTCATCTTCTGAAACTGCTTCAGGCTGACAACGGGTATAATGCTGGCCCTACCCAATGGAGTCTGGACTGAAGAGGGGAGACGAGTAAGTTGTAGGCATCTGCAGCAGCGTTTGGCATAATGTTAGGATCAGGTCTAAGATTCAGGTTGACCAAGTTGGTTGGCATTTCATAATTCAGAGTACGGAAGAATCAACTCTGCTTGTTTTTCTTTCTGGAATTCAGCTGCTTTCCCCATCAGGACCTGCAAGACATAAATATCCTGGTCCTCTCCAAAATACTAAAGATGGACCTTGCCAATGTTCTTTCTCATCCTTCCAAAGGACTTTTTGAATGTTCTTTGGCGCTTGAAGCCCTGTTTTCATAAGACCTAGCTTTCTGTTCTGTTAAGACCTTATCCATGTCCTCCTCTGTGGGCCATCGGGGATTCTGTCTACTTCCTCCCCCTTTGTGTTTAACAAGGATGGCCTTTAGAATCCTTGGCTGTTCCAAGGGCTGTTCCACTAATGCTTTTTCTCTGGGAGGGGCCATTGGGGTACCCAAACCAAACAGTGTATTAGATTTAATGGTGTGGGTGTGATATCAAAGGTGGTACCCAAACATCCAGTGATCCCAATTAAAAATCCTGTGGAGGTGGTATATAAACTGAGCCTCCACAAGCCTTCAATATATCTCTACCATAGATTGTACCTGAGACCTGCAGTCACCAGGGGTCTGAATACCCCCATTTATCTGCAAACTGCCAAGGCTAGTGTTCCAATGCAATCCATGCCTGTTGTGCTCCTCCCACCCTGTTAACCATCGTAGCATCTGCATAAACCTGCCATGAAGGGGGCCAGAAGAGCTGTGAGATAACAGACCTATCAGCTCCAGTGTCAAGTAGCCCTTTAAATGCTTTTCCTTTAACATATATATTGGCCCAAGGCTTGCCTTGCTCTATATGCTATATCCAATTAATATCAAAATCTGGCCCATCTAAGAGAAGGAATGCCTGTGCTATTAGCTCACCCTTCTCTAAAAATGCTGGTGTCTCATGTGGATTAATTACCACAGCCTAAGATTGTTCTGTTGTAATCACTGTGGTGTGGACTCACCACAAGCACCGCTCTTAGAGTTGGGTCTAGCCCGGTTACTGGTATTATGGCTGTGTATCCGGGGTCAATTTGGAAACTCCCCCCACTGTGAAGGGGAAACCCAAACATTTCTGCTGTAGTCCTGATGGAATTGCTGGATTAAATTGCCTTTCCTCCCCACCTGATAGGCTTGTTGCTGGGTCCTCAAAGAATCCCTTATCCCATTTCCTGAATTATTTTTGCGGCACTCCTTTGTATAATCTCCTGGTTATTGCAATTATGGCATATCCCTTTTGGACGAGTTTCCCTACCTGCCTGACTGCACTGGGCTCTGAAGTGACCAGTCTTCCCACATTGATAACATCTTGATTTCACTAACCTTCATTCCCTCCCTGACTCTTTTAAAAATAGCAGCTGCAAGGACATCCATTTGAAAGTCACTGGAGCCAACATTCTCACATCTTTTTATCACCTCTTCAAAGCTTGTGTCGGGCGTTAGCATTCTCTCTATAAACCTGCTGCTTCTCCTTTACCTACTAACCTCTCAACAGCCACCTTTAGGGAGCCACAAAATCAGGGAAATGTTCATCTGGGCCCTGTTTAATTTGAGTCATTGAGGGCCTCTGCTTTCCAAAAGCTTGAATTTTGCTAAATGCTCATTGGGCACATTGGGACACAGCTGCATACACTGCTGCATCATAATGCATTTGGTCCTCATTTCTTTTATACCTTCCAACTCCTACTATTTTATGGAAATCATTGTAAGAGACATGCAGAACCACACTCCTCAAAATTTTTTTTGCCAAGTGTGCAAATAGTCATCCACTGCAGAGACTCCCCAGGTATAAGGCAAACTTTAGCAATGGTCTTCCAATCATTTGGTGTTAGTATACTGGAGGCTCATTAACATATAGAAATTCTCTTTCAGTTCCTTAAGTTTTTTCACTCTAATGGGGCCCACGTTCTTCCCTGGTCCCCTTCATTGGCTGCTTTCTATAATATACATTCTAATTCTGTTAGTAAATCTGTCCACTTCCTCCTTCTTTCCCACTACCTCTTCCTGTGATGTCACATCTACTTTTGGCTTGCTTTACTATTCTATTAATTTCTTTCCCCAGCACCTCTTGATCCGGGATCCTCAGAAAAACCTGTTTCATCTTCCATCCCAGGCCTATATCAGTCTTGGGGTCTCATCTCCCTTCCCATGATTGGACCAGCCAAACTCATGAGGTCCCTGGCCAATCCTGCTCCCTGTTGAGTACTATATGTACTGAATTGTCTGGGTATACTATTCTTAGACTGCCAGGGTCATACATACTAGTCTTTGGGATACCCCTGGATACACATGAAGACAAGTCGATCTTAAGGTGCAAAACAGCCTTTCTTTATTGATAATCTCAGCAGGGGTTAGCAGGAAAGGAACAAGAGAGTGCAAGAACAAGTATATATTTGTATGTGTGCATCTCTCTCTGTTTACCAGCCCATTGTGTAGGTAGATCTATAGAAGGGAGACACCTGGAGTTAGTTTTGTTCTAGGTAGAGATAGAGTAAGAGGGCACACCCCCACCATCTCAAGGAACCTAGTGGTTCCTTTAACACCTGCAAGACACAACCTCCTGCCTCAGAGGCCAAGCTCTTTTTTACCTCCTGGGCCCACCCTACCAGCTGACATGGCATACATGGCAATTCTCAGAGAAGGAGAAATGTCCCTAACAGAGAGGGAAGTATAAACAGGGAGGAAAGGGGGATGGAAGGAAATTAGTAATCATAATTGTGAAAAATATTTATGGCAGGTTTCTCAGATAAAGTCCTCATTTCTCAAATATGTAGAGAACTGAGTCAAACTTATGAAAAGAGCCTTTCCTTAATTGACAAAATGGCCAAAGATTATGAACAGACTGTTTTCTGCCAAAGTAATCAGTGCTATCTATAGGACCTATATGTACAAAAATATTTATAGCAGCTCTTTCTATGGTGGCAAAGAATTAGAAGTGAGGAGATGCTCATCAATTGGGGAACGGCTGAACAAGAATTGTTCTACAAAAAATGATGAGCAGAATGGTTTTAGAAAAACCTGGGAAGACTTAACTTGAAGTGAAGTGGGCAGATATAGGAGAACATTGTACTCAGTAACAGCAATATTGTGTAATGATCAATTATGAATGACTGTTATTCTAATCAATACAGTGATCTAAGACAATTATAAAGGACTTATTAGTGAAAAATGTTATCCAATGTATACATATATTGTATTTAATATATACTTTAACATATTTAACATGTATTGGTCTACCTGCCATCTAGGGGAGGAGAGGAAAAAAGGGGAAAAGTGAGAACAGAAGGTTTTGCAAGAGTCAATGTTGAAAAATTACCCATGCATAGATTTTGTAAATAAAAAGCTATAATTAAAAAAAAAAAAAAAGAAAAATGTTATCCATCTCCAAAAAGAAAACTAATGGAGTGTGAGTGTAAACTGAGGAATTATCATGTTGTTTATTTGTCTTGCCTTTATTTTTGCAACATGCCTAATTTAGAAAAATATTTTGCATGATTTCACATGTATACTAGATATGATATTGTGTGGGTGGAGGAGAAGGAGGGATAAGGGAAAATTCAGAACTCAATTTTTAAAAAGTATATTAAAAAGAAAATTTTTAAAAATAAAACTATTAATTTTTTTATAATCTTACTTTATATATTTTATTTATACTCTTATACCAAATACTGGCTAATATAAATAAAAAGAACAATAAAAATTGTTATGAATCATTTTATGACATGAGCTAGCTTATGCAGAGGTGTTTCTAGTGATAAGCATGTATAATAATTACATCCTCATTCTTTTTTAGTTACATTGTTAGAGTTGGAATAATATTGTCTTGAAAATAAAATATTTTTAAAATCAGTCTTATGTTATCTGGAACTATTAGTAGTAGGCTTTTGAAATAATTTAAAAATATTTTATTATATGGAGTGTAATAACATTTTCTTATTGTGAAGAATTTGCTACAGAACAAAACTGGAGAATCATAGAATTTTAAAACTGGAGTCATGATAAGGCAGTGATGCTTTCAGAGATCCTGCTCTGAGATAAATTTATTGATGCCCTCAATAAAACAGATACCAAAGATCTTCCTCAGCATATTGAATGGTTTCTGTATCACTCATCTTGTTTGCTAGTAGACATTTGAAAATTATTTAAACTGAATTTTTCCCAAGGAATTTTTCCCAAGGAATTTTCCCCAGTTTTAGATTCCCAAGGTAGATGAACCTCAAGCATCCAATTATGACTAAATTTATAACAATTTTATTTGTAATCATCTAGACATAAAATTACAGGGAAGTAATAAAGTGAACTTTTCTATCAATCACAGATTTTTAACATTAGGTATTAAAATAAGTACAATCCACATTTATATAGTGCTGATTAAAAACTTTTCTATATGTTATTTACCTTTAATAGAGAAAATTAAAGAAAGAAGAAAATTTTAAGCAGAAAAAAATGAAAAATAGCTTAATAATTGTTGATTTTCCTTTAGCCATGGCTCCCACCTTTGAAATGAATCCTATGAAGAAGAAGACCCTAGCAGCTAAAGGAGGACGTGTTTTAATTGAATGCAAGCCTAAGGCTGCACCTAAACCAAAATTTTCATGGAGTAAAGGAACGGAATGGCTTGTCAATAGTACTCGGTCAGTTCAGAAAATTTAAATTCCTTCAAATTCAGTGTTGTAAAAAGCATTTCATATGATAGCATGTTTTCACGTGATCAATATGAATGTTTCTTTAAAGCTCTGTCACTAAGGAAGAAGAGAATGAGATAGTTAAGAGTAAATGGAGGGATTATTATATGGAGCTATTATACTCTATCCTGGTCAAATCATTATAGTAGTAGTAGACTCAATATAAAAGTCCATAATTTATAAGTTTGGAAAAATAGTAGGTCCAAAGTATATGATGATGATGATAATGATGGTGCTGCTGCTGCTGGTAATGAACATGATTAAAATAATATTTAAAATTTTTAAGAAGCTTTTTAAAATTTTCAAGGTATTTTCCATTTTTACTCAAAATAATGATACAATGTATTTAGAACAGGTTAAAACTTTAGTTCACACAGTTTTTCAATTATACCAGACTCTTTGTGACCACATTTTTTTGTTATTGCAAAGATACTAGAGTGTTTGCTATTTCCTTCTGCTCATTTTATAGATGAGGAAAATGAGGGCAAAAGGATTTTTGCCTTAGGTCACACAACTAGCATATGTTTGGAGCCAAATTTGAACTTAGATTTTCCTGACTCTCAGGCCAGCTCTCTTTTCATTGTGCCACCTCGCTGCCCCTCTATTAAGAGAGGTATTAGTTGTATTGTACTGTGTCACTACTTGCATTGACAGTTATTAGTTGTCAAAGAGTGGGAAATGAATCCTTTTGGAATTTGAAAGATTAGACTAGATATTTATAATAAAATTTCATAGGACAGAATGATGATTTAATAATCATGGGCCATTTCTGTCTTGGTTGGAAACTCCTAGGAACTGAGAAATTAACTGACTTGTACAGAGTCACATAGCTAAATAAGTGACAGAGGAAGGATATCTTACTCCTTTATTCCTTTATGATTTCAAACCTATTCTATGCACTCCTTCATAGAATGTTAACTTTGGAAAAGATTTTAGTCATACTTCTTCATTTTATAGATGAAGAATGAATAAATGAATGTTTATTTTAAGTATATACTGTGTACTAGGCATGATGTGGAACTTTGGAAATGAATGCAAAAATAAGTACTTTGGAAATAAATGAAAAAAAAATACACACTGTTTTCAAGTAGTTTACATTTTAATATGAGAATACAGTAAAGTTCTATTGAGCTCAGATAGGTCAAATAAACCATGCATTATTATAATGTTAGCACTAAAAAGTACAAATTCAATTTATATATTTTTATTTACCAGGTTTGTATTCCTAAACAAGTCTCTTAACTTCTCAGTCTTAGTTCCTAACCTGTAAAATGAGAGAATTGGATTAGATTGTAATTTTATCTTCAGTAACTTGTCTGAAACATTGGGTTTGTTTTATTTTGTTTTACTTTTTTTTGCAAATAAGGATAAAAATTGGCCAAAGTATTTTGCATGAGGAGCTGACAGTAACAGAATATTTAAAGGAGTGAAGAAAGGCAAACATTGAAATTGTGAGTGGAGTCACAGGGTATTTGATTGCCATATTCTTTCCAGTAGCAATGGTAATATTACTGTTTCCAGAACAAGAAAATCAAAGTGTATATAAGGTGGGGGTAATTGTATATATTAAGCATCAGGTCAAGAAGCTCAGATAAGCCTTGATTTTGGTAGATGACTGGGATGTGAAGCATGGTCTACGGTTACCTAAGTAAATTAGATGAGTTTTCATTCACAAAACAGAAGACTTAAACACTAATATGGAGTCCCAAAGTTAAGTGGATTAATTCCTTCAAGGGTGGCAGTCGGAAATTTAGAATCCATATGCCAGGTGGGAGTAAGGGTACAGTGAAAGGGCAGAAGTTAAGATGCTCTGGTAGGCTCAGTTTTCCTATTAGAGTCCAGATAAGTGAGGTGATTTTTTCAGGGTCACCTAGCTAGAGTCAGAACTAGAAGTCAAAGGCTCTTTCCACTTTATATTATTTCAAATCTTATATAAATTCTCAATAGGAAAACTGATATAGCCAATAGACATCCAGAAATATGGCTTAAATTTTTATCATTATATGTTAAAGTTGATTACGTTAAGTAACTGATTTTCCTAGGATGTAATTTGCATTAAAAATGTCTATATAAAACATGAAACCAATTTAGCCTGATTCTCCCAAGATTCATCTCTCTGTGACTTATTTTTTAATTTAATTTATATTTTAACAGAAATATACAGAATATGGGAGAGATATAACTTTAAAATTAAGAATTGTGTTTCTAGGGGCAGCTAGGTGATGCAGTGGATAGAGCACCAGCCCTGAAGTCAGGAAGACCTGAGTTCAAATCTGACCTTAGACAGTTAACATTTCCTAGCTTTGTAATCCTGGGCAAGTAACTTAAATCCATTTGCCTTAGGGAAAAAAATCAATAATCTTAGCTAGAATTAGTATCATTAAAGAAGTAAAATTCTCATTGAAAACTTATTTTTTCTGTTACTACATTTACTACTGCATATATTTTAGGGCAGTAAGATTGTGCAGTATATAGAGCTCTGGCCCTGAAGTCAGGAAGATAAATTTCCCCCAGATGAAATTTGGCTTCAGACACTTATTCACTATATGAATGAATCTGTGCAAGTCACTTAACTGTCTCCCTCAGTTCTTTCATCTGTAAAATGAACTGGAGAAAAAAAAGGTAAACCACTCCAGTATCTTTGCCAAGAAAAACCCAAATGGGGTAATGAAGTTTGATAGAACTCAAAAAAAATGACTGTCTAACAATAAAAACATTTATATTCTGTATAATATCCCTTTTTCCATGCAGTGAAAAAGTACATTACAGGTCTTGGTTTCAGACCATGACTTTGCTGCTGTTACTCATGTTACCTTAGGTGAATCATTCAGTTTATCTGGGCCTCAGTTTCCTCATCTGTAAAATGCGGGGAGTAGCATCTATGATCTCCAAGGTCCTTTTTATTTCTAAATTCTCTGATCTCATGAACATTTTTCCTGTTTAACAGCTTTGTGAAATAGATCTCTTCTTCAAGTTAGATAAAAAGAAAAAGAGGGGAAAAGTAGAATATGTTACTAATTAGCATCTTTATTATGATGAAGATTGAATATCCATTTGTATCGAAAGGCAAACCAACATTGATTTTTCAAATTAAAAAAAAGTTACCATCATTTTTTATGTAAAATGTAATTTTGTCAAAATATAGTTCTTTTATAATATATAATAGGTTAAAAATCTCCTCAAAAGATCTATGTTAATGTGGAGATGCCCTTGGATTCTAAAAAGTTTTGTCCCTAAAACATCTATAGAACTCTGGCAAATTCATCAGACTAGAATGACTTTTAATGTTAACCCAGCAGCAAAATGGATGTTTTACATAGTCTATCTCAGGTAATTCATAAATCATACCTAGAAAATTGGTACTAGTTGAATCCATTTAGCCACAGCAATTCATTGAGCTATCTATTAAGGCATTGGTGGGATCGTTATCTGCTGAAATGGATGAAATTACAGTTCTTTAAAGTATTGAAGTAAATATAAATATACATTTATTACATTAATCATATTTAGTGAATTCTTTTTTTCTATTAAAATAGAATTCTCATTTGGGATGATGGTAGCCTTGAAATCAGGAACATTACAAGGGCTGATGAAGGCACTTACACATGTTTTGCAGAAAATAACAGAGGAAAAGCTAATAATACTGGAACTCTATTAATTACAGGTGAGATATAATTATTAATAAAATTAGTGAACTTAAGGGTCAAATTACTTTAGTAATTTGTAGTAATAACCTTGCCTTATCCTTTCCTAGAATTCATGGTTGCAAATTTCAATTGTCAAAAATTCTCTGAAAAAGTCCATTCTGACTTTTTTTTAGAAACTCATTGAAATAAAGTTCACTGAAAAAAGCTTATACATTTTCAGGCATGAGCCCAAAACATTTTAGAATTTCTCTATTGTGCATCATTTTCTTAGAATTTTCTTTTCTTTTCTTTTCTTTCTTTCTTTCTTTCTTTCTTTCTTTCTTTCTTTCTTTCTTTCTTTCTTTCTTTCTTTCTTTCTTTCTTTCTTTCTTTCTTTTCTTTCTTTCTTTCTTTCTTTCTTTTCTTTCTTTCTTTCTTTCTTTCTTTCTTTCTTTTCTTTCTTTCTTTCTTTCTTTCTTTTCTTTCTTTCTTTCTTTCTTTCTTTCTTTCTTTCTTTTCTTTCTTTCTTCTCTTTCTTTCTTTCTTTTTTCTTTCTTTCTTTCTTTCTTTCTTTCTTTCTTTCTTTCTTTCTTTCTTTCTTTCTTTCTTTCTTTCTTTCTTTCTTTCTTTCTTTCTTTCTTTCTTTCTTTCTTTCTTTCTTTCTTTCTTTCTTTCTTTCTTTCTTTCTTTCTTTCTTTCTTTCTTTCTTTCTTTCTTTCTTTCTTTCTTTCTTTCTTTCTTTCTTTCTTTCTTTCTTTCTTTCTTTCTTTCTTTCTTTCTTTCTTTCTTTCTTTCTTTCTTTCTTTCTTTCTTTCTCAGATGCCACAAGGATTACTTTGCCCCCAGCTAATGCTGATGTCACTGTGGGTGAGAATGCTACCATGCAGTGTGCTGCATCCCATGATCCTGCATTGGACCTCACATTTATTTGGTCTTTGAATGGATATGTGATTGATTTTAACAAAGAAAATAGTCATTATATGAGGAATTTTATGGTAAGTATGACTATCACTACATATTAAATGTAGTTGTAGATGTCCCTCAGAGTTCTGTCCTCTATCTTCTTCAATTCTTATTCTATGTTACTTCTTTTGAAAGCTCTGATGGATTTGATTACCAATTTAATTACTACCTTTATACTGATGATTCTCAAATCTATCTTTCCTGTCCCAATCTTTTTTTCTGACCTCCAAGCTTGAATCTTCAATTGCCTTACAGAATCCATGAACAGTAGACATTCTAAACTCATTTGGTCCAAAAAAAAATTCACTGTTTTTCCTCTTAAGCCTCCTCTTGCCTTCCTGAATAGCAACTTCATCTTCCCAGTCCTTCAGACCCCCAACATAGGAGCCATCCTAGCTATATTCCTCACTATTTCTCATTCCTCACATTCAAGCTGTTACTAAGGCCTGCTGATTTTATCTTTGCAACATCTCTCAAATATACTCTTTTCTCTTATGTAACACTGCCACCACGCTAGTGTAGGTCCTTATCACCTCACACTTCTATTACTACAATATCCTACTAGTCTCTCTACTTCATTTTAGCCATAAAATGATTTTCCTAAAATACAGGTCTACTCATTTTACAAACTTCCTGTTTCCCCCCAAAAAAAATTCATTGGTTTTCAGTTGCTTCTAGAAGCAAAAATAAATTAGAGTGTTTGGTAGTCAAAACTCTTAATAATATAACCCCCATTTTATATATATATATATATATATATATATATATATATATATATAAAACCCATATAATCTAACCTTTCTTGTCTTCTTACATCTTACTTTCCATCACATAGTTTTTTTAATCCCAAAGTAGTCTTTTGTTTTAATGACTCACAACAGCTTAAAATGTCTTTCCAAAAAATTCCTACTATTTTGACCTACCAGTATTTGATATATTGAGAAGTAATTCATAATCTAATGAGCAAGGAATTGTGAGTAGCACAATACCATGGACATAGCATGTTCCAGATACATATTTATTAAGCATTTATTCGATTTGAAATGACTTACTGACTGCTGTGGGGCCAAATGTCTATCAAAGAAGATTTAGTCAGGAGTATATTGAAGCTAGTTCACACTAGCTCTTGTGATTATTAAATTTTTAGTGGCAATATTAATACCTCAGAAATAAGCAAATGCTGCAGCATCAGTGCTTGGTTTTTGTTGTTGTTAATTTTTAGTCTTCAAAAAGTGATGGGGAAAATATCAATAATGCAAATTAAACTTAAAAGCATGTTGTGAGTATACTAAATACATTTTCTAGAGAACTAGTTTCTAAAAAATTACCAACACTGAACTGGGCCCAGCTGCAACCTAGAACTGGAAATAAAACACATACTTCATCTAAAGAATAGAAGCAGTTTAAAAAGAATTCAATTCAATTCAACATTTATTAATCAAGTGCTTTGACCTAGGTTCTGTACAAAGTATTTCAGCATACACACACAAAAAGGCAAAAGATAGCCCCTGACTTCGAGGAACTTACAGTGTAATAGGGGAGACAACATATAAGCAAATATTACACACACACACACACACACACACACACACACATATATATATATATATATATACAAGATAAATAAGACATAATTAAAAGAGGGAAAGTATTAAAATTAAGAAATAACCCTTCTTAAGGCTTCCTGTAGAGTTAAAATTTTAATTGGGACTTAAAGTATGCTAGGGAAGTCAACAATCAGAGTAGAAGAAGGAAACTGTTCTAGGTATGAGGGAGAACTAGAAAAAAAATGCCCAAAGCCTAGAAATGGAATGAATATCTTGTTCATTTTTTCACATGGTTCAACTGTGGTACATCTAGGTAGATCAAGTTTTACCCAATCATGGTTTATCTGTCTCTATCACATGTATGTAGATTGAAGTAGAAGGCATTGATAATGATATCAAGATCAAATAATCTTCTCTTTTGTTGACTAGGAAGGTGTCAATCAAATTGTGTCCATTCATTTTTCTCTCATTTTAGTAGAAATTGTAGAAAACGTAAAGCTAAATATGAACTTAGAAAACATCTTATGTAATCCCTGAAAATTATATGTAAGGAAACCTAAAGAGATCAAGTAACTTGCTTACTAGCAGTTTATGCTTATGTCCACACACATATGAAAATATATATGTATACACACACGTGTATACATACTACATAACTGATAAAACAATACCAATTATGAATTTTTTAAAAATTTCAGATAGATTCCAATGGGGACTTGCTTATTAAAAATGCCCAGCTGAAACATGCTGGACGTTATACTTGCACTGCTCAGACAATTGTGGATAATTCCTCTGCATCAGCAGACCTTGTTGTTCGAGGTAAGAGTTTAAAGACTTTTCTATTAAAAACACCAAATATATTTGATTTGTATCAATTCATAATATTTTCCAGTGGAAAGTTTTATGTACTTATATTGTAACACTGTTGATTCTTGAAGACAGCATTTTTAAACTCTACTTAATAATCTTTTATGCCTGAACCAGTAATAGACAATACTGATTTTGTTTATTTTACTAAAACTGTACTGTGTAGATATTTATACTACAAATGTCTATGTACTCTTCCACTTAACTAAAAATTCTCATTTACTAATTTTTCAGCAAGTAGAAAATATAAATTTTTAAAGGAATAAATAAATATATTAGCTGTGTTTATTCCTGGTCTGATTATTTTATATTTTAAATTAAAGCTCAATGCTTTTGTATTTTTACATAGATAGGTATGCCTTAAAGAAATCTTATTTCCTTTGGCTTTAGCCACAGTTTCTTTGGGTACTATTTTAAGTACCTTATCCTTAAATATTGCTAATTTGAAAACCAACTAACTGGAAAACTTGCCAAGGTAAGATAGCTATAGATTTTTAAGTAGTTTATTTCTTAGGTGGCTATACAATTCTGAGAAGGAGCAGCATCTAGCTGGCATATAATACATATAATAAATCATTTAGTAGTTAAATTATGGTGGAGTTCTTTTTGAATCAAAGCATCAGGAAAAATCTGCTTTCCTTTCTAAACAGCAACTTCAGTCATGGCATAAATTAGAATAGGTTATATTGAAATAAACTAAATTTAATTAAAATAAGATTCTTGCTCCTTGTTAATAATCTAGTACAGGAGACAGAAGCATAAGCAAAACTACAATAAAAAATAGGTACAAAATATAGTAGTAGACAATAGATTTGCCTTATGTTTCATTGTTCTATGTGGGGAATTCCCAATTTGTAAAATCCTTTCACCAATGCAGAGTGGCAAATAATCTATAACTTCTAGTTTTAAATCTGTTGCCTGTAGCTCTTATAAATTAAAGGACTAGGTAATGGCAATTTTGAGAACGTATTACTAAAGTATACTCAAAGCCTGGATTTCCATGAAAGATTTGGAAGTTTGGAAGTCAATAGTATACACATGTACATGTATTTTCACCTAATCCTGTTGCTTTGTCAAAATTTACTATTTCATCTAATTAGAAGACTTTTACCTTATATCTTTGTCTTGTTACTTTGTCTAGTCATTTCCCTCTTTGGACAATATCATCTGTGTTTGACCAAAAATACAGGTTAAAGTTATAAGATGTTCCTATTTGCAGCCTATATAATAGTAACCCAAAGATGATTCAGTATCAATCTATTATTTCTTTATCATGTACTTATAAAACTTCTTGAATATAAAAATTTGCTATAAAAGAAAAAGAAGAGGCATAGTTATAACAAGGTCATGTATCATAATGTAGGGAAAAACTTCCTTAACTCTGTTTGATTCCAGGCATGAATCATATTTGACAACCAATCATGTAAACACAGAGTATTAAAAGCAAGTCTTGGGTTTAACCTAGTGGAAAAATTTCCTTTTCAAAGAGGAAATAATACAACAGGGCAATAAAGTCAAGAAGATCCTACCTCAGGTCATGTCAGAATCGTTCCCCAAAGCTTTCCCCAGGAACAGTTTTTTTAAAGCAGTTCCCAGATTTCAGCACATGCCATTTTCTACTATTGGCTTTATGGCAATTCAGACAATTATTCCTGTAATCAAAAGTTAAAATAATAGTAAATAATAAATCCCAAGAATATTTATCGTAAGTAGAAAAATTTCACTAAGCGCAACTTACGGTCTGAATAACTTTCTTGATAGTTCCTTAACAGTTAACATTTAATTTTTATGTTGAAATAACATGTTTAATGTTCAAATCATCCTCTGCACTTTTATAATAGTCCAAAATTTTCAAACAAAAATTTAATATTATATAGTAAGTTTGTTGTTATTATCTTTTATAATAAAATATCTCTTATTAAATATTTAACAGTTTTATTTCCTCCATTTAAAAGCTCAATTCATAATCTCACAGAATCCAAATTGAAAAGGGAAGTTATTTTGTTTAACAATATTTTTCTTACAAAAGTTTCTCAAATTTCACAATATAAGAGAATTTAGAAATACAGTAATAACACAAACAATATCATGTATTTAAAACATGAAAAAAAACTTTAGATAACATTAGTTCAGTTAATTACATTTCCAAAGTATCCCATATAAAAATTAATTTTATTACTTTTAGCATTTTAAACCCACTTTAGAGTTATCAGACCTCCAATTAAGGAAATACTATAGTGCTTCGCATCTCTTTCACTACAAGCACTTTACAATCATTATGTTATTTTGATCCTTACAGCAACTCTTAAAGGTAGGTACCATTATTATTTCTCTCTTTACATTTCAGAAAATGGGCAAACAGAAATAAAACAACTTGCTTAAGATTATGCAGCTAATAAATTTTAAAAAATAGAATATAATCAAGTTTCCCTATATTTTTCCAGCATTTTTTTCTATATCTTCCTTTGGGAACTTATTTACAATAAGATAAGTTAGCAGAATCAAAAGGAGAGTGATCTCTGAACTAGTTATGGGAGGGATGACACTCCAGATCTTTGGCTTAAACAATTTTTTCTCCCTTAAAGGTCAAAAAAGTGTTAACAAGAGGTAATTGTAAAGAACACACTATATGCCAATTTTTTTTCCCCTTTATTCTGGGATGAACTAACTTTTTCTTTATTGTCCTAAAACAAGAAGGCTAATTAACCTTCAAGGAAAAATTATTTAAATGCCACTTACTTTTATAGAATTTAATAAAAATTCTTATTTTTCCTTAATACATAGTAGTACCCTAAATTTACTAAAATATTTCAGAAAGGAATGAGTTTCTGGAATTACCCCAAATCCTAGGAGTTCTCTCTTGTTCTCTTGAAACTAATTAATCTCCAAATTCCTTTAATCTATTAAGATTTTTTAAAAAAGCAATTCTGTTTGATTATCCAATTATGTCTTTAATTTCAACATAGCCAAATTTTAAATGATAGGAAAAAAAGTGTCTTATAGGTTTTTTTTTTTTTTTTTTTTTTTTTCCGCTTTCCTTATAATCCAGTCTTCCACAGAAAGCTTAAAGTGGGTATCAATTGTGCTGACTGGGACAATTACTTCAAGTAGAAAAGTTCGTTAATCTTTCTCATTGTTCTAAACTCTTTAGCTATAGCCTTTAGCATTTTTTTTCTGGCTGGCTGTATTTTTTTTTTTTAAGTCTTTCAAGGTAAGGGAATATATAAACAATACAAATACATCACAGGCATTTTCCAAAGACACAAGCACAGACACATAGACAGGATCATTCTATCTAAGCTTTTCGTAAGAGAATCTTATAAAAAGTATCTCGCTTGGTGGTTTCAAGTGCCCATTTATTAAAAGCACGTTTGAGGTATTTAATTTTCTTGCTGCCTTCATGAAAACATTTCTTAAGGTAATTTATTTTATCCCAATCAAAGGTACTCCAAGTTAGCCAACATTATCAAATTATGCCAATTAAGAAACTTGCAAGTATTTGTTTCAAGAACTAAATGCTGCCAAGTTCTTTGGTGGCTCATTCTTGTTACCAAGTTTCCCATATTGCATCCAAAAGGAAATAAACACATAGGTACCTGATCTAGGAAGTCAAGAGACTTCAAAAAGAAGAGATGGATGATCCTTTCTGCAGTAGCAGAATCTTCCAAGAAGCTTAACCAAAGACTTAAATATTGGCATAAGAGAAGGAAAATCCGCATTGCACACTTCAAGTGCAAATTGAGTAGACTTCCTGTAAGTGCATTACTTTGGGTCATCCTCAAGGCAGGGAAGAAAGTACTTTCTGATCCCACTTCTGACACCAGTTGTTAACTCTGAAAACAAAGAACCAAAGAGTCACACAGTTTTGTAATTACTGTTAACTCTAAAAATACCAAAGAACTCAGACAGGTTATCACTTTCACAGTCAACTCTGAAAAATTAAAAAAAAAAAGACAAAGTAAAATCAAAGGCTAACATCAGTCATATGCAAAAAGTTTTCTTTATTCTCTTGGAGAAGGGAAGCTAGATACACTGCCAGATCCTCCTTTTTAGGAGGATACCCAAGGCAGTAAGGCTAAACTTATACCTCTTGAGCTATTGATATATTTCTATTTATATTTATACACACATATATATATGTGTATACATATACATATACATCTATCTATCTCTCCTTCTATAGTATTTGTGGTTAGACAAAGAATCAAAAAGTGTGGTATTGCAACAGTGGTGATGCACAACTATAACAATGAAAGGTTGTCTAGTGGCAAAACATCTCTTTGTTGAGGGCTTCATGTCTTCATGTTCCTTAGCTATTTTAAAGTCCTATATAATCTGGCCTCAACTTCTCTCTTTCTAGGCTCACTGGATATTGCGCTCCCTCCTACACTCTTCTATCTAGCTTCTTTCTGTTTCTCATTCATGACATTCAATCTCTTATCCCCTTTATAATTTCTTAAAATATGATGTCTAGTCTTTCTCTCTCTCTCTCTCTTTTTCTCTTTTGATAATAGCTTTAAGTCAGTTCAATAATTCTTAAATTATCTCTCTTGGATCTATTTTTCAGGTGAGTTGTGTTTCCATTGAGTTATTCTGAATTTTCTTTTTATTGAGATATTCTACATTCTCTACTATTTTTCATTCTTTAGAATTTGCTTTATTTTCTCTTAGTGTCTCATGAGGGAATAACTTGCCTGATCTAATTATTAAAGAATTATTCTTTTCAGTGAGATTTTGTACCTCTTTTTTTTTCTTTTCAGTGAATTTTTGTACCTCTTTTTCTATGGACAGTTCTGCTTTTAGGGAGTTTTTCTCTTCAGTACAATTTTATGCCTCTTTAAGCAAACTGTCACTTATCTTTTCACAATTTTCTTACTTTACTCTCATTTTCTTTCCTGATTCTTTTTGGGCTTTGGTCCAATTAGCATTGAGGCTTTTTGGTAGCTTTTTTCACATTGCTATCTTCTTCTGAATTTATGTCTCAGTGTTTCCTATCACCATAATAGCTTTTTCTGGACAAATTATTCTTGTTTGTTTGTTTATTTTTCCAGCCTATTTTTTGAGCTTTGAACTTTGTGTTGAAGTTAAATTTTGCCTACTATAGGATGGGGAAGCACTGTCCCAATTAAGGCTTTTTCATGCTGTTATTTTCAGAGATAGTTCTGGAGGTCTGCAAGTGTTTGGTGTTTCTAAGGTTGTATAATTCTGGAAAAATTGTGGTCACTGCTTCTTTTGGATCTTTGTCTGGGAATGGCCTCTGCTTCTTTGAAGCTGCGAGCATTAGCACTCTACTTTGGAACTATGACCAGGGCCCCTGCTCCCTTGTGACCAAACACCAGCACTGTTCTCCTTCCTGGAGCTGTGACCCATAATTGTGTACAGGTAATAGAGTTGTGCCAGCTCATTTTCAGTGTCTGCAGTAAGTCCCTTGTAATCTATTTTTGACCAGTTGTCTGACCCCCTTGTCATTTCTGGGCTGAGAGTTCCTGAGGTATTGCTGCTGCTGTGGTGGTTAGCATCTTACTTTTTATTTTTTTTTTTACATTCACCAGTTTATCATTTCTTACACCACACTCATTTTCCAACTTTATACTGCTTAGTTATTTTAAATAGTTCAAAACAATATTAATATTGTTGACATATAGTATAGTTTCTCTGTTTTTTCTTTTTTGATTAAATCTATTTTACTTTTAACTTTGAGATCATGATTACTAATCCTGCTTTTTAAACATAATAAATTCTACTTCTGATCTTTGTGTTTATAGGTATCTCTCATTTTTATAACATTTCCTGAAAATACCATATTGTTGAGTTCAGATTTTTAATCTTTGATCTGTTTCCATTTTGTGGGTGAATTCATCCAATTTATATTCTAAGCTATAATTACTTGTTTATTTTTCTCCCTATTTTCCTCACTATCCTTCTCCTCCTTTAGCTTTCCCTTCTCACTTCTCTGCTTTGCTTACATTCCTTGCTCTATTCCTATCCTTCTTGATTCCTCCAGTTTACTTCTGCTCAGTGCCTTACCCTATTATTATTACTTAACCTTCATCCCCTCCAAAAATTCCTCCCTTATCTTCTTCCTCATCCTTTCCTCTTCCCTTTTTATTTCTATCTGAAGTTAGAAGATTTTTACAGCCTTCCAAATCCTCCTAGAAGCTCTTTGAAATGTTGATTGGTGGATTATAAAATATAAACTACATGAAATACAATGAAATTTATTCAAAAATAATTCCTAGATATATTCTGGGAAATAATATGTCAAAACAATCATTGTCAGAAGAGATCACTAGTACTTCAGAAGTTGTAAGACACATGAAAAGGATAAATGATTTTTATGGTGTTTACCATCACTTACTAGAGTTAAATTGTCAAGATAAACCCCTGCAAATATAGATTAATTTTTCATAGGAAATATGCTTAAAGTTTCAATATCTGTTATCATCATCTAATAAGTGAAACCTATTAGGATAACAGAGGAGCAGTGGTTAGATTTTCCCCCAGGCATGGACAATAGAGAAGAAAATTAATAAATATAATCCAGATGTTTATAATTTTTCCCAAAAACATATTTATTAATATAACAATATAATTATTGGTTAAAATTAATGGCACACATAGTTCCATTGTGAAAATACCAGCAAGACTGGAATACCTTAAAAAAAGCTAGTATCTTATTTTTCCAAAGAACTGTTTGTAATAACAGCATAATTAATTGAATGTTAGCTTCATTTGCCAGGCTAATTAAATTAGTAAATGCTTTCAACTAACATTAAATTATCTCTTCATCAATAGAACATATTTATTGCTTTAATTCTGACACTACTTCAGGCTATAGAAAACCTTGACTTTGCATGAAAATTTGTCATATCACCTGTTCTTCTTTACTCAGTCTATTCTAGAGACATAGAATGCCATAGAATGTTTGTACACATTTACTTACCATTACTAGCTCTAATCACAATTCAGAAAACCTGGCCTGATACACATATGGTTTCCTGCTCCTTGGCTGAGCTTACAAACTGCCCCTTCAGCCACAATCTTTCCTTTTTTCAGGTCAGAGCAGAAAAGATGAAGAGAAAATCATACTGGATCCCTTTTTCCCAGTTTGTGCAAACCTGCCTCCAACCCCGTGATCGTTTCCTACAATCAGGATATGGTTACTTGGATGACTATGTTGTCAGTCATCCACTCACCTTTGAAGTTCACTTTTTATGAAATATTTTCATATGCTAAAGATAAAATTAATTCATATCTACAGTTTCTGGAATCTCTACTCCTTTACTCTCACAAACAAAACAACAAAAGATCCTTGGGTCTTTTAAAAACAAATTAACCCTTTCCTCATCTGAATCTTTTAAGCATAATTTGAAAAGACATAAGATTTACACTACAATTCCATGGATGTTTTCTCTCTGCTCCATTTCTACTTATTTAAATTCTCCTTAAATATATGTAACAAAAATATTAATGAATATAATTCAACCACTTAAGATTTTTTTCTATTATTAGCTTAGCTGATAACTTTCCATAACACAAAGTAACATGAAAGTGGCAAGTGATTATCAGAGAAAGAGGGGAAGAAATGATAAATAATATTTTTATAAAATTATTTGCATTTAGGTTTTCAAAATTTATCTGAAAAACTGTTTATAAAATTAGAAGTACGTATTATTATATATATGCATACACACACACACACACACACACACACACAGAACTCAAAGCCCAAAATAGGCATTGCTGTTTAAAAGACATCAAATGTTAATAAAGAAAAGTGATTTGGCAAAGTAATAAATTGCCAAGAATTTTCCGTAGTTATAAAAGTTCTGGCAAGAGAGATGAAGAAATGATGGTGGGTATTATCATGTGAAGGTGACATATTGCTTTACACAATAGTATTTTGTAGTTGACTATGACATGATTGATATACATATATATATTATCTTCACATTTCATTTTTATTGATTTTAGGAATCTTTATATTTTTTACTTTAAGAGGATAGGACAGTTCCTTTTTCTTTTCCACTTTGATTAAAGTAACCTTAATGAAGGTTATATTTTTTCATAAGACCTATAAAAACCATATGTTTTTTAGACATTGTATGCATTTATGTAAAATATCAGGGCTAGACTTTCTGTATGGAAAACTCTCAGATAAGAAAACTCTTATCAATGAAGATTAGTACTTTTTCTTCAACTTACTATCCTGGAGAGTTGCCTAAATAAATGAGAAGTTAAATAACTGCCAAAGGACCACCCAGCCATTATGTACCAAAGGCAGGACTTCAGCTGAGGATAGCTCTTTATCTATTACGCCAAGTTGCCTCATTAACTATAGAAATTCCTCACTAAGCAGTGGATTGTGGCTCTGAACACTCAGAGAAAAATGAATTTAATTTTTAAATCACTTAGCTTTTTTTTATTTTATTTTTTAGAATTCCCTTAGACAGATAAACAAAGCATGGTTGCTTAAATGTCCAGAAGATATTATTTGATTTGCTCTCAAAAGTTATTTATGAATTTATTTGCAACCAAATAAACTTAGTTTGGAAAACCAAACCAAACCAATTGCTATTTTAACAAACAATTTAAAATTAATTTGAGGATCTGTTAATATCACAATGGAGAGTATAGCATGAATCATCATGAAACCCATAATATATACTATAACCCATAATAGTTATTCTATCTTGAAGGCAAACATAAGTATTGTTTTGGGGAGGAGTGTAAATTATTTGAATGATGAAGAAACTCTGCAATGACTATAAGTGGAGACAACAAAGGAGGAACCATTTCTTTAAAAAGTCTATATTCTCTACAAGTTGTGAAAATTGGAGGGAAGGATGGCTTCCTTGTTTTTAACATCATTCCTCAATAAAAACAAAAAACCAATTAGGTTCATTTTCATTAATTGCACCAAATTGCTAGAGTTTCAGAGAAGAAAATATATGTATATTGCAACTTGAAGGCCAGATGAAAATGGGAAATAGAGTTATACATCATTGTAATTTTTTTCAGGATATATTGGGACATCTATATTATATCCATTCTTACTTTCAAATGACCATAGTAGTCTTGCAAAAGCTAGTAAAATTTCTTCTTCAATCATTATGAGAGTGACATTAAGAAAACTGGTCAGATGCATGCTAATAGCACTTTCTTCCTCCCAAAAGTTTTACCATGATATTTAAAGGTTAATTTTCTTTAAAATTAAAAATCTTAAAAACAAAAAAAATATCTTCTGTAATTTTTTTTCTGAAGATTTTCAAACTTTCAATAAAAGTTTGTTTTCAGTGTTTGGTATTTCTTCCTGGAAACTGAGCAGAAAGACATCATAGGTAAAGTTTGTATACGTATGTATAGGGGAAAAGAAAGGTTCTTTGCTTCTGTAAAATATGTTGAAAGTTTTCTTTGTTATTAGTTGATGTGGGACTAGGAGAAGGATCATTTTTAAAGATTCTTGGGGAGACAGAGAGGAGAAGAGATACAGTACAAATTTGGGAAAACAGTTTAATTGCTGGAATGATTGAATTAGTCTATAGTTCTTTGTAAACCCAACTATGACAAATTCAGTGATATGAAAGAGATTTTTTCTTATTAATCTCTTAATCCACATCTATCCACAATAACCTGGCAGGATTCCAAAATCTCTAGCAGTAAAAGGATTAATACCAAAATATATGTTTCTTGTTATTTTCCTCATTCTTTAGTGAAGACTAAATGCAGGCTTATCTAACTTTTATCAGTTATTCTTTCCCCCTGTCCCATGTAGTTTATATATAAGTTCCAGAGGTTGTAAGATTTTCATAACTTAACACTCTTATTATCTAATAGAAAGGAAATAGGTTAAAAATTTGCTTCTCTGGATAATAAATTTTACATTTTTTTCTCTATTCATACAAGTCCAAATAACTAACAACAATTAAACTGTTCACAATTTGTACTATATTTCTTTTCCTCTGCCTCTTCCTAAGTATCTTTTAAAATGATGATACTTCTCTCAATTCACAAAAGTTAATTTCACTCTTTCAATGTGTACTCACATTGTGAGGTTGAGTCTCTAGAACTTTCTTATGGATTTCTACTTCTAGTACTATAACTCAGTGATTCTTCCACCTATATTCTCATTAATAGCTTTTAGAAAAGCTTTTACTCAAAAGGCCATATCATGAAAAGTAGTTACAAAGCATACCTCCCAAAACAAATTCTGAACACTCCCCACCAAGTCTAGCTTGGGGAGAAGAGACACACATTTAAACAACAATGGTAGTAAGGAAGATGTTTAGAAAACAAAATGACTCACAACTCTGGAATTGTAGCTCTTCCTCTCTCTAGAGAATATTCTCAAAATTCACTACATGGCATCCCTACTGGAGAAGTCACGTTCATTGCTTGGATAAACTAGACAGATTGCGGTTCCTCACAGGGTATGAAAGGTTTTTTACTGAAAGAGTCAATCCACTGGATTCTCTGGACAACTATAGTCTCCACCACCTCTAGCCTCATACTCAACTGAGTACTACTGTTTTTTTTTTTTTTTTTTTTTTTTTTTTTTTTGTGGAATACTGTTGTGCTGTTTCTTAGAAAGGGTAAAATTGCAAGCAAAGGGCAAAACTAAGGAGTGGTTCAGGACCTTCTTTTAGGACCTCCTTCAGGACCTTGGATCTAGATTTCTCCCCTCTCAGAGAAGAAGGAGGAAAGTTATCCCTTTTCAAAAATCCTTTCTGTTAGTGTGAGACTTCCCCTTAACTTATGGTAACAACTAAGTATATTTCCTAAATTCCTGCTTGGTATATGCAAATGAGACACAGAAGTATGGATGTGGGAAGGAATGGAGAAAGTCTGTGCCCAGGAGGGACAAATTAATTATCTCAGATGGCCTTTTCAAATCCAGTGAAGCTTATTTTTGTAAATCTGGAAGAAACTCACTATTACATTTCTTTAATCTTTGCCTTTTAGGGCTTTAAGCTTTGTTGAATACTAAAAAGGTCATATTTCATGTTGGAATTTGATCCTGAAATTCTTAGAAGTTCTTTTAACTCATACATTCCTGAGTTTTTCTTAGTTTTCTTAGGTTCTCTGATTAATGTATCTTTCATATATATTTAATTTCTTTTTAAAAGCAAGTTTATAAGCATATAATATATGAATAATATTAAACCTAGGATACTCTAGTACAGATATCTGGTAAAGTGGATAATGTTTTGGCTCTAGAATCAGGAGGAACTGAGTTCAAGTTTGACTTGAACACTAGTTTGTGAGAGTCTGGGCAAGACACATAACTCTATTTGCTTATCTCCAAATGAACTGGAGAAGGAAATGGCAAAATGCTCCAAAATCTTTGATAAGAAAACTCTATTGGAAATAACTGAAATGACCCACCCAAATAGTATTCTGACAATAGAGAAATTAGATTATTAATCTGGGGACATTTTAAAGCCCATTTGAAAATTTTAAGCCCATATGTGGGTGAAAATATTTTCTTCTGTTTTTAGCCTAGGTTTTGTACCTAAGGCTACTTTTTGCAAATAACATACTTGTTCATACAGTATTTGTGATGCATTAAGAGTTTAGGTACCTAAATGATTGTTTTAGCTTTGTCTTTAACTGGTTGTGAATTTGAGTAAATTAGAACATTCCAAAGTTTTAGGTTTTGTTTTTTTTTTAATGTAAAATAATGGAATTGAAACAGATGATTTCTAAAATCACCTTTCCTGACTTCAAAATCAATTTAGAATTTTTTTCATTTAGGTATAAACAGCACTTTAAAAATGAATGGTTATTCTTGTAAAATTTATAGTGTAATGCCAGAGAAATTGAGGCAAGATAGAAATTAGAGAGTTTTTAATATTTTATTTGGATTTCTGTGGCTCTAAGCTACCAAAGTAGACAGAGGTATGGAAGGAGTCAGAACACTGTGAACAGGAATGGACTATCAATCTGGTTCTGGCAGGGTGGGGAGTGAGGACCATAAATTCAGATAAACCAAGACTTAGGAGCCAGAAAGACTGAAGTCCCCCTTATTTTGAGTTTAGACATTTACAATTTATAACCTTAAAGAGTAGCTAGCCCTAAGTTATATCAGTCCTAATGATCAGGAGGGGGAGGGGTTGCAACCAGGGGGATTGAGGCAGAGCAATTCAAGGAACTGAGGTAGAAAAATTTAGGGAAACTGAGGCAGAACAATTTAGGGAAACTGAGACAAGACAATTAGGGAAACGGAGGCAGGAAAATTTAGGGAAAATGTGGCACAACATTCCACACTCTCTCTTCTGAATATTCATCATTGAATTACCTTCCTCTAGATACCTGGAAGGTTTTAGCACCACAATTTTGACCAACCCTATGTGAACCAAAATAAAACTAGAAAAATGCAAGGACTTATGTTAAGGACAGGTTTCTCCCTGATTACCCCAGAATTAACAGCAGTACAAAGGCTCCCTGTTGCAAACATGTCAGGTCCTCTGCAGTTCTGGAACACTATCTCAGCCAGAGAATCCAGTCTGAGATGGACAGTTCACTCTGAGTTAGGTGGTCTACAATCATTTGTGTGATAATTCAGCCTCTGCTTATAGAGGGAGTAGCAGAGGTCAAGACAATCATGCTGCCCATCCTCAGAGGGGCACCCCATGTCTGTCAGAAGCCCTAAGAGGGGGGAAGAATGAGGTCTGGAGTAGTTCCACCTGTCCCTGCTCAGAAGAACAGATAGGGTTGCTACTCGGATACAGAACAGATACAGATTTCTGAGCAGAGTTATCAGAGAATGCACAATTAGACCATCAAGGCAGGCAAACCCTGAACTTTTAGAGGCCTGATACCAAATTGCAATGTCCTTTGAAAATGCTGAAATGTTAATTAAGGAACTGGGGTTACAGGACTGGAGAAACAGATCAGAGAGATTGCCAGTCACAAGACAGATGTCTGTATCTTGGAGATTTCCTAAAAACAGGTAGGAAAGTAGTCCCAAAAAACTGAGTCTGCCAGGACAATTTCAACAGAATAAGGGGTTTCAAAGGTTAAGCATAGTAAAAACGAGAAAGGACTGCTTAAAGGACTTCCAATTTAATATGAATTGGTTTGATAAGGGATGGGATAGGATTGCTTACGGCAAAGTGAATAGAAATTAGAGGTTCCCACTCAGGTATTTTGAGAAAAATCACCAGTTTCCCTAATTCCCTATCTCTTCCTCCCCTTTTTTTCTCATGGAAAAAAATCATCCAAAAAAAAGTAAATAAATTGTCAAATAACCATCCCACATATAAATCCCAAGAGTGAATTAAAATTCTTATACATAACAGAGTAGTACAGCAGTTTCTGAAAAAATCCCTCAAACAATTACATATTCCGAAGTGAACATAGATATTATAAACATATTATAACATCCTTAACAGCAACAGTTACTCAGTCAGGATTATTAACAGTCATTCATCAATCATTCCCAAGTCCCCCATATCAGTCCAAAGTACACGAGAAGCAGGGACAGTCTCTCATTCAAAAACTGCTTTGTGCAGAAAAGGGGCAGAAGCTTTGAGTCCATGAAGGGGGTGGGTGTGGTGTTCTGACAGTGGTGCACTGATTCAAGTCCCAGAAGCAGTTCAGTATAGCGGTAATTTGTCCAAAATCTAGAACAAAAAACAAATCTAACAAATAAAGGTTAAAACAGACTGCTACAAAATGTGGAGAGTCAGCAGCTTCCTATGTGAAGAGGTGAGTTTGCTTCACAGGACAGGCAAACAGTTGTCAGTCATAGTCCCAATAAAAACAGCAGTTAGGGTTCACAGACAATTGTGCTAATTGCCCTCTCATTATTTAGAAACTTAAAAAAAAACCCTGAATATCCAGACACAAATATCCAGTAACAGATAGATGACCAGGCTAAATACTCATTTGCCTAAACATTTAATATATAATGATTACACATAATCAGAATGGAAACAGCAAGGTATAACATAATTGAATTGCATTAATAGTTCTTATTGATTATTGTTCTGATCAGTCACAGGAGGAAAAAAAAATGCAGGGACATGACTATAACATAATATAAGCAGTCAAAACTGATGCTTCAGCACATACAGAATAAAATAGCCTTAATTCAGTTTTACTCCAGTTAATTGTCCCACTAACTGTCAGAGGGTGGAGCTTTAAAACTCCCAATTAGTATTAGCTACAAGCCCAAGATATTTTACCTCCAGTAATAAATCCTATTAACCAAAGTTTCAGATTAATCCCAAACAGGTATTTACCATGGCCTTATATTGATAACAGTAAGAAATTTGTCCCAGTAAGTTCACACAATTATCTTACATACCCAAGTAGATAGTTGTATAAATTGAACATTATACAAATCATTTTGCTTTAAAATATCCAATACATAGAAAAATTACGAATTGCATATTGTCCATAACAGAAACATTTTCAAAAGGACAAAGGGAAAAAAAAACTATTATTTTCAAAGGCCCTTTAAATAATGGGCATTAATGCAATCAATTAAAACTTATACAGAATATCCTTCCCCACTCCACCTCCAAAGAGGCAGCCTCGGGCATCGAGGGGGGAGAAGGGAAGCTGAACTAAACAGCATTCCTGAAGACAAAAGATTCCCTTCCACTCTCCACTCAATTTTTCTCCATTCTTCTACTAAAAACTTTCCTCTTTCTTTTCCTACTTAACTCTTCCCTTTCCTTTAGCTACATATTTTAAACAAATTCCCAAAACAACAACCCTTCTAATTAGGTGCTCCATTGCTAAAGTAGCAGAAAGCAGTGGGGGAAGGGAAGATGAGTTGAATCTTTACCTTTAAGGACAAAAGATCTCCTGTTTCTCCTTCCCCCACCTAATTTTTCTTTCCTGAAATCATTCAAACCTTTAATTGCTCCTTCTTAAATCACCTTCATTCTCCTTTCTTTTCCCTTCAAAACTTTTAAGATTCATAATACAGTGAATAGTTAAATAACTCCATAAAACTCATACACATGTTCAAAAGAGCTGATAAAATTTTAAAGCATAACTTATAATGTTAACAAATTACCCAATTTGTTTCAGAAGGTAACATAAACTGAACCAAACCGAATATAATTTTAAAGTTTTTTTTCTTTTTTTTTTTTCTGCTTGAGTTTTCTTCTCACAGTAATTAGCATCTGTCTTATCTCTCCAGGCAGAGCTTCAGTCAGATAAAATTTTTTTTTATTGCCCTTTCCTCTGTCTGCTCTAGCAGGATTTTCAGGGGAACACTTTTCTGCCAGAATTTTAAAAGTCCTGTTCTTTTCATTTACAAATTAGTGTAAGAGGATAAGAAGTTAGAACCACAAGCAATTTTTTTTTATACTGAGCACAGTTGCAACATTGAAATCACCAATTTTTAATCATTGTTCTTAAAACTTTAACAAAAAACTTTAACTTTTTAACAAACGAAACAAACGAGTCACACGAACACAGAACATTAATCACATAAACATAGATTGCACAATCACAACATTCAATAAAACATTTAACACATATATACACTAGGGACTTTCCAGAAACCTCAGGAATAGCTGCTGAGGGCCTCCCAGAAATAAACAGAGCCTTTTAAAATAGGCTTCCAAGCTCTGCCTTCACAGAGAATGTCCAAAGATAACCAGAATTGTGCCAGAAGATACTCAGAACCAGAGTTATGTCACTGGCACACAGAACCAGACCCAGATGGTATCAGAATACCCAGATTTACACTCTAGAACACCCAGAATTTTGCCACTGGCACACAGAACCAGATATGTATCTTAGGAGACATTCACATTTGTTGTCCAAAGACATTCAGACCAGATGTGTCTTAAAAGACACCTAAAATAGATAACATCACACAGTGCCTTGCTAATGTTGCCCAGAAATTAAGGCCCACTGGCGTTTTATTCTTTCTGGGGCCCAATTGCTAGCAAACAGACAGACAGACAGACCAAATTGTGTTGAAAGACATTCAGACTTACTCTCCTGTGGCCAAAATGAAGGTGTCCACTGTCAGGCTTTGCTGTGGCTAAAAAACTGCTCTCTTCCTGAGAACTCTGGATCAAACCTAGAGCTAGCCTTTACCTAACAAAGAACCCAGATCTCAGCCACCCTGAGGCCTAAGGTATCTCATTTCTGATATCTTGCTGGGGCCTCCAAATGTAATGCTGGAGAAACTGAGGCAAGATAGAAATTAGAGAGTTTTTAGTATTTTATTTGGATTTCTGAGAGGGACCGATTTTCTGGGATCAAAGGAATCCATTTTTTGGTCTCATGGCTGAATCAGACTTTTGTCTCAAAAGAATCCAGCAGCCAGTGTGAGGTTCCCATGAAATATATATACACGTGATCTAAGCTACCATGGGCGGAGTCAGAGCACTGAGAATGGGAATGGACCATCAATCTGGTTCTGGCAGGGTGGGGAGTGAGGACCATAAATTCAGATAAACCGGGAGGACTTAGAAGCCAGAAAGTCTGAACACTCCCTTATCTTGAGTTTACACATGTACAATTTATAACCTTAGAATAGCCAGCCCTAAGTTATAGCAGTCTTAATAACCAGGATCTGGGGAGGGGTGTGTGTGCAACCAGGAGAATTGAAGCAGAACAATTCTAGGAACTGAGGTGGAACAATTTAGGGAAACTGAGGCAGAACAATTAGAGAAACTGAGGCAGGACAATTTAGGGAAATTGTGGCACAATAGAAAAGAATAAAGATGTACTACATAAGCCAATTTGTGTTAAATTACACAGTGGAGTAACTATGCTGTTAATTGGTGATTTTCAAGATTTGGATGAATATTAGAGTCAACTAGGGTTTTGTTGAAGATGCCTCAAAATGGTCCTATTGGGGAATTCTATATTTCCCACCTTCCATCAATATATCCGTCAATATATTAAGCATGTATTATGTACTTCACAGTGCTAAACATTGTGATTACAAGTGAGACAGCTTTTGCCCTCAAAGGTCTTTTATTCTTTTCAGAGGATGCAACATATTCACAGATCAGTAAATATAGTATATTAATAAATAATTATATATGTAAAATAAATGCTGAGTTTTGTGGAGAGGCAAACAACACAGGAAACAACATGAAGGGAAAAGAATAGTGACTTTGGAAGAAGAAAACATGGTTCAGTTCTACTTCACTTGACATTTGTGGCCTCAGTTTTCTTATCTACAAGAAAGGATTTGACTCTGAGCTGTTTTTCTGTTCTAAAACTATAATTCTAGGGAAATCACAAAAAACTTCTTAAAGGAAATGGCACTTGAGCAGAGCACTGAAGAGAATGAAGAGGGGGAACAGTCCAAGCATAGAAGATTGCCTATGCAGAGACACAAAAGAGAGAAGATTGAACATCAAGTATCAGAAACAGGAAAAAGGCTGATTTGGAGAGAGCAATGGTCTCCAAATTTCCTTAATTCCATTTTCCTATCAGTAACTTTAAAAAATCATTTATACCTTAATATGGTATTTAACAAATACCATATTAAGGTATAAATGATTTTAAAATTTTTACTTTGTAAAAACTGCTGGGGAAACTAGTAAGCTGGATGTAAAAACTAAGTATAAACTGCTCCCTCGTAACATATATAAAGATAAATATGGAATGGATGTATGACTTAGATATAAAAGATAATTTCATAAAAAAGAAGAAGTCTTTCAGATCTAAGACTAGAAGAAGAGTTCACGATTAACTAAGAGAGAGGAAGGATCATAAAAAATAAAATGAACTATTTTGATTATAAAAATTCAAGTTTTTGAATGAACAATTCTTGTGTATGAAAAAAGTCACAAATACAAAACATATACAGAAATCTATGCAAATTAAAAAAACAAAGAATTTATTGGTAAAATGTACACAATTGTGAACAATTATTAACTGATCAAATCCCTCTTATATACACCACCTCCCTTTAAACATTGGAAAATAAATATTATATGTCCTCTAAGTCTTCTCTTCTCTAGAATAATGTTTTCTAGTTCTTCCAGTTGAATTTTCTTTTTTAGGTTTATAGGTAGGAAAAAAGATAATAGATATAAAATGACAAATAGATAGATATCCCATTATCCATTCCTGCTTATCTGATAATATTCACTGTCTCACCCCATACTTTTACTCTTATAGTGTTCTTATAGAGGAAAAAGTGCCCTCTTACTATGCCATAGCAAAGAAGTAACTGAGAGGTGGTGGAGGAGGGAGAAGGATTTTGGCTGTCAATGCCTGAATATTAATGTCCTGAGGGGTTCGCTCTTAGTTCAAAAAGGAGGGGGTTGGGAATTTACATAGCTGACATAGGAGGCAAAGTAGAAAAGTGTTAAGAAGTAAAAAAGCATGGTTGAATTACAGATTAGCCTCACAATTGCTATCATAGGAGGAGGTTGGGATGAAACCCATTCTCCCATCAGTTGATCACATATCTGTTGAGGGCCCCATAGGAGCCCATGCCTTCTTATTGGACATCATTGTTACATTATAGTCTGGAAGGAGGATGGACTGGAACAATATTGGCATAGGGTTTTTATAATGGCAAATAAGAGTTTTTGCCATATATGAAGAGCCAAGGAGAAGGCAATGAAGCTTCTTGGAGAGGAGAGGAAGTGACATGGTCAATTCTTACTTTAGAAATATCAGTTTGAACAGCTTAAAACAGAAAAATTGGAAAGGAGAGAAGTTGAACTTAGGGAGGTTATTACAAAATATTCTAAATGGAAGGTGATGAAAGTCTGCTTTATGATAATTGTGGTGTGAATTAACAAGGGAAACATATGAGAAAGATATTGAGATGGAAGAATTCACTGACTTAATTACTGACACAATGCACATTGTGAAGTGAATGAAAATGAAGCAAATCTAGTTGATTAAAACAATGGTATCCTCAAGGAAATTGGAAAAGAACTGGCATTAGGCAGAGAAAAGATGAGTTAAGTTTGAGATACTAAGGAGATAAACAACTGAAAATAGCAGCAGATATTTAGATTCAGTGTCATCTGCATACAGAAGTTGATGAGATCACCATCTCAAGAAAGAATTTAAAGAAAAGGAAATGTCTCCAACCAATTCCTAAGGTACATTCATATACACAAGGCAAATTAGGTTAGATAAGCATTAGTAAGTTCTTATTATATACTAGGCAAGACCTGGATGAGGATCTTGTAAAGAAATCCAAGATAGGTAGGAAGGAAACCATAATAATATCAGGAAAATTTTGGAAAGGAAAAAATGCCTTTAAGTCTGTGGAACCACTTAATTGTGTCAAATGCTGTAGAAAGGTTCACAAAGATGAAAACTAAGAATATGTTCTTTGGCAAAACAAATAACTAATTTTGTCTCTTTTCTAACAGATGGTTGATAAAAAATATTTAGTAATCTCCTACTGCTTAGAGGATATTAGTTTCTGTTTATTTCTTTGCTTAAAGTATAGTTTAATCAAGTCAAAGACCACTAAAGAAAACAGCTTTTAAAATTACATTTAGCAAATCACAACATAGAGACTTGCTTTTTCCTATTTATAAGGTAAAAGGAGAATTGTAACAATATATTTAAAGCATTAGGAAAAAATAATTGTTTAGTGTGTTATCTATCATATTTGTTTATATTTTTTATAATTATAGAAATTAAGATGTTTCCTCAAATGTGCTACATCTCAAGATAACTGTCTTTATTTTCTTTCTCCCATATATCAATATCAAAATGTTTATTTAATTTTTTATTTAATAGAATTTTATTTAATAGAATCAATGAATGCGAAAGATACTGGAAAGATCTAATTTGTTATTACATTAAACAAAACTAATGTACTATAAATTCAACAAATAAAAAAAAGATTACTGGATTTACCAATTAAAAGATAATTTGGGAGAGCAGATAGATTAATTAAAGAAAAATTGACACTTGGGGCCAAACTTTCAGGGCTGTTCATCTGAAATACTTGAGGAAATTGACCATTAAGTTACACTATATGGAATTTTGAGACATTGTTGGGCCTTGATTAAATTGTTGGAAAAAGCATCTGGTTCATAAGGACTTTTTATAGGTGAAGCATAGCAATGTGGCTGTCCTTTAAAATTTCATCAGATTGAACAAACTCCTTAATTTGCTTAGAAAACAAATAAGTTTATACTTTATAATTTCAATTGATTGGGAAACTCCTTAATTTGATTAGATTTCTTTGGTCAAATATAAGTTGATTATTATGATCCTCCCCACCTTCCCACCCCCCAAAATAGTCTTCTAGCTGTTGCCTGAAAAGTTTCAGGTAGCGGTAAGACATTACCTCTTGGGGTATTCTATTCTATTTTTATTTTTTGAAACTTTTTTATTTTCAAAACATATACATAGATAGAAGACCTGAAAGTTAGAAAGAGAACAATTATGAAGGGCTTTAAAAGTCAGAGAATTTTATACTTAATCCTGGAGATAACAATGAGCCTCTGGAATTGACTGAATGATATCAGACCTATGTTTTGATTTGAAAGGTAGATTGGATTAAAGAGAGATTGGGGAAGGGGAAAAAAAACAGATTATTGCAATATTCTTGGTATGAAATAATCATAGATGTAGAATAAACAAGACTTGACTGGCTACTCCATTGCTCTTGGTTTTGCCTTCTAAGGCAATTAAATCCTCTTAAATATAACTACCCTGTCCTCTTTTTCTTCCCTGCTCCTACTCCTCCAAGTCTTTTTTAGACTAGACATATGCAGCTCCTTCATTCTGTCCTCATATCACATGGACATCTCTAAATTGTCAACTGCAAATGAACTAAGGGACTAGAATGCTTTGCAGTCATTGCTCTGCCTTAAAGCAGTACATTCATTTTAATACTTCAATAAACAGGTCCCTATCCAGTCCTCAGAAGAGCCTGTATCTCTCCCCTATTTTATGTGAAAGGCATTGTCTACATAGTTTTGATGCGATTATTGGTGTGGAGAGGTGTGAGAATTGAGGTGGGGAATCCCCTTTGGTCACACAGGTCCAGTATGAAAGAATTTGAGAACCGGAAAAGTCTGAATGGCAAAAGGGATTTTTATTAGCACTGATAATCCAGTTTTGCTAGGAAGACAGACTCCTCAGTGGCAAGGATCCTGTCAGAGAAATAATAAAGGTTATCACTGAGAAGAGGATATCTTCAGAGCAGGCAAGAGTCCTGGCAGGCAGCTGTGCCAAGAAGAGAGTTTCCTTGGCAAGACATAATCCTGCTTTGGACGTCTGCAAAGATTTGGGGTTCAGAGTTGTCTTTTATTGGCAGTCTGGGGCTAGGGCATACATTGAATGAGATTCCTTCAATGTTGTCAGTGCTCCCAGCCTAGATTTCCAGTTGAAAAGAGAGTACTTATCTTGGAGTTCCAAGACACTCAATAGAAATATCAGGCCCAGATCTCCAACTGAATAATATCATTTTGAAGGCTTTTCTCCAGAGTCTTGGGAATTTCCTGAAGGGGATTGGGATCACCCTCAAAAGATCAATGGAGGGTGATTTGACCAAGATCTCTAATTGAATGAAGCCACTTAACTTGTCTGGGAAGATATGCTTTCACAGAGGAGGGCCTGAGACTCCAAATCTCCATTCTTTTACAGATTAAAGGGGACCCAGTTTCAGAGTTCACTCCCCATCAGTTTCTACACAGAAATGTTCTATTTGCTGCTCCAATCAAACTGTTCATATATGAAAAGGGTAATACCTTACAGAAGAATATTGGAAGTAAACAAGTTGTCAAAATTTGAAGAGCAGAGAGCCCCAAAATTGGACATTCACATTAGCCTCCAAAACTGGGGAAACCAAGTAAAATAGATATTGCAGCATTAGAAGCAAGAGCATCCAGAGCTCTTCTGCAGAATTTATAATGTCTTGAGATTGATTTGGTAGTGGGAATTTGCTGGCTTAGATTCGTTGAAAGCTTTAACCTCTATCAAGTCTACAAATAAAATAAAATGAGCACCAAAATTAAAAGGAAAAGAAATTTATTAGTGCAGCAAGGAAGAATGCTTCCAGTGGTAGCAGTTTCAGCTCCTTAAGGGATAGATCACGAATCAGTAGCATTACAAAACAGAAAAATGGAAGAAATGTGAAAAGAGAGAAACTCAAAGGAGATAATAAAGATCAGGTTTGCTCTTGTGGGAAAATATGTTTCCTAGTGGTTAGTCTTACCAGAATATCCTTTGTTGACAATAAATGCTTAAGATGGTGATCCTCCTTCAATATAGAATCAGTTAGACTCTTTCTGTTGCTAGTAAGGAGAAGAACAAAATATAGCCTGAGGGTTTTCTATTTATATAATTGCATAGCTTGGACCTAGATAAGGATTACTGGGGAGAATATGTTTTTGCCAAATTCACAGTTTGCCTATTCCACAGTTTCCATATATGAATTGTGGAATCAGTCTTGGACACTAATTAATATTTTATTTATTTTTGCTGAGGTATTTAGGGTTAAATGACTTGCCCAGGGTCACACAACTAGGAGGTGTTAAGTGTCTGAGATCAGATTTGAACTCAGATCCTCCTGACTTCAGGGCTGGTGCTCTATCCACTGCACCACCTAGCTGCCACACTAATTAATATTTTAAATGAGTCTTTTGGTTTCAACAGCTCCTGTAAAACTTATTTTGAGTTGCTTTTGACCCTGTAGGTTAGACTTGTTATCTGAGATAATCCAACTGAAATGATGTAATTGGAAAAATAGAGAGTTAGGAAGCATCTTAGGTAGTCTGCCATTACCAATAGAAGCAAAGTTGAGTTATAAGACAATAGGACACATCATTTTCAAAGTTATTAATGGCTCCAACTAGAGATGGCTTCTTCTGGACTGTCAGGATCTTTCCAGAAGAAAGTCTTAAAAGAATAAAACCAGAAACCAGACTCCCTTTTAAAGACCACAAAAAGGGTGACTCCTACAACCAATGAAATCAATCTTCCAAAAAACTTCGAAGGAGTTTCTCAAAATTAAGCAGTTAATGTTGGAATCAGTTGTGGTAAGTAGTCATTGATACTTATCAGATGTCATTAGTCCTTTCAGGGCATCAACCATAAAAAAATACTTTTCAACCAAGCTTATCAAGCTGATAAGGTAACTCTACTACTTAATTCTCTCTATATATCAGGATTTCTAGGCATAAGAAAACAGTAATTCAAATTGTATGCATTCAATGTGAGAAAAAAATAGTCATAATTCCATCCAGTTTGCATTTCAGCACTGTGTATTCATGAAAGTAATGGTAACTGAAAGAATTGGTAACATCTTCTATTGTCTGATCCAGATTAATGTACTGTCAAGATCTCTTTTCAATATTACCCATTTATACTGCACAGTCTCTCAAAATGTTTCTTTTGCTTATTTTATCTTCATAACCACCCTGAAAGATCTGGTATTGTCCTCATTTTACAAATGGTTAAATTGAGGCAAAGTCAACCTGTTTGCCTTACCCTGGATCACATAGTTGATAAGTACCTGATGTCAGATTTAGACTCACTTCTTTCTGAATCTATGTCCATTATTCTATTCAGAGCAACACCCAGCTGTCTAACCATATAGTTTCCCTTAATAGAATGTAAGTTCCTTGAGGACAAAGACAGTTTCATTTTTGTACTTATGTCCTCCAGTATTCAGTACAGTATCTTGCACATAGTAATAGATGCTTATTGACTTATTGATGAAAAGACTATTCCATATTAAAATACTGCATTATAAATATATTGTAGCCTGAGAGACAGTATGTCATAGTAAAGAGCTGTCCTTAAAGCTGTGTGACCCTGAGCAAGTGGCTTCATCTTTCGATAATCTGGGCAACTCTTTTAAGATGCCAAGTTGAATAAAAGTTGCCAACCTGTATTGGTAGATGGAATTACCTCATTTTAGAATTTTCTTTATCAATGAAATTATAGTCTTTAAAAGCGCATTATTATATATAAAAGAAAAAAATTTTTTAACAAAAAGCCACTGTTTTTTGTTTGATTATGAAAAGTGTTTCACTGAGTTGAATATTATCCAGTCTTATCATTTTTCCTCAAAGGTTCTCTGACACATATGTCAAGATCCTGTTAAATTCTAGGACACACATAACTACAAACAAATGTAGTTAAACTAATTTGCTGGCTATCAACTAATAATTTATTTTTTTTCTAATTAGTTTGTATATGGGAATAACATGTGTTTCTAACTGATTTCTTAATTGATTTTTTTTTTTCAGGCCCGCCAGGTCCACCAGGGGGTGTGAGAATAGAAGACATTAGAGATACTTCTGTTGCACTCACATGGAGCCGTGGCTCAGATAATCATAGTCCAATATCTAAATATTCTATTCAGACCAAAACTATTCTTTCTGATGACTGGAAAGATTCTAAAACAGGTGAGGTTGATATTAGAAATTAATTTCTTAAAGTCACAAAATTTATGTTTTTATTCTTAGTGAAATCACACAGTATTGTATTGGCTTCCATCAACTACATTATGATGCTTAATTTCCTTAGAACCCAGGATCTTCATACTCTGGCAATATTTCAAAATAGTATTTACCATGCTGTCATAACAGAGGGGCTTGTGTAGCTCAATGAAACTCTGAGCTATGCTTAGTTACCCAAGATAAATCTATTTTGGGTATAATGCAGAATTTTTATCTACTGAGAGAAGGAAATGGCAAACCATTCCAATAACTTTGCTAAGAAAATTCCCTAGAGAACACTAAAATGATGAAAATAATGACATTGGAAGATGTCATCCTTCTCACTGGGAAGGAATGAAATACAATTACAGGTTATGCTAGTATTAATGAAGTGGCTGGGACAAAGCAGAAAGAAAGCAATTTCAAATGTATGTGATGATCAAAGAAAAGTCTGATATTGCTGAAAAGATAATATTTGCCTAGAAACCTGGAATATAAAAGTTATCCAAGATAACCTGGATATCAAATAGGAGATGGAAAGATTAAACCTCAATATATTGGATGTCTATACAAGAGCTATACAAGAAAACTTTTAACATCACTAATGATAATCACAGTGGTGTGATTATTGATGTACAACCTGGAGAATAAAGTCAAAGCTTAGGGAGATCTCTCATAAAGTACTGCACTCAATATGCCAGCAAATTTAGAAAACACAAAAGTGGCCACGGTATGGAGAAGATTAGTTTAGGTCCCAATTCTAAAGAAGGATAATGTCAAGTAATGTTCACATTTCCAAATAATTGCATTCATCACATGTCAGCAAGGTCATGCTTATGGTTTTGCTTCTTTAGATTCTGAAGTAAAATTACCAAAAGAGCAGACTTGTAAATGAGCAAAGAAACGAGAGCTCAAATTGCCAACATTCGTTGGACTATAGAGAAAGCAAGGGAATTCCAGAAATAAAAATTTACTTCTGCTTCATTTATTATACGAAGACTTTATGTGAATAATGACAAAATGTGGCAAGTCCTCAAAGAGATGGAAGTATCAAATCACCATATTTGTCTCCTAAGAAATCTGTATGTAGGCCAAAAAGTAGCAGTTAGAACTGAACATGGAATAACTGATGGGTTTACAATTCAAAAAGGAGTTCAATAGGGCTGCATAGTGTCATCTTATTTATTTGACTTATATGCAGAGTACATCAGGTAAAATATCAGGCTGGATGAAACAAAAGCAAGAATTAAGGTTGCCAGGAGAAATATCAGCACTTTTAGCTATGCAGATGATACCATTCTGATGATGAAGAGGAAATAAGATGAGGGTGAAAGAAGACAGTAAAAGCTGGCTTGAGGTTTAATGTCAAAACAAAACGAATACCCTAACTACTAGTCTCAATACTTCCTATGAAATAGAGAAGAAATGGAAACAGTGTAAGATTTTATATTCTTAGGCTCAAAGATCATTGCAGATAATTTTTAAAAATTAAAAACTTGCTTATTGGAAGGAAAGTTATGGTAGATCTGTGTTGGTGGTTTTCTTGGGGGCCAACCTTAGTCTTAGTTGAAATAAATAATTACTTCGAAATCCAGCTGGTAAAAATTGCAAACGTTTATTTCTCCTTACAAAATTAGCCCGCTTAGTTGAGGCCTATCTCACTGCCTGGCTCCAAGAGATCTTGTAGTTTTGTCCTTGGCTCTTGCCTCTGCTTTCTTCAGTCTCCAGTCAGCTCCGACTCATGGCTTCTCAATCTCCAGTCTGTGGCGAGTAGTCTTTTCTTCCAGAGTGTTCTTTCTCAGAGCCCTGCTGATGTTCCGGAGAAATTCCCCTAGCTCCAAGAGCTTCCTTCATTTATGTGATCTCCCAAAGGTTAACTCCTCCTTCTGGAGGGAGAGGGATTCTGGGTTATCTCCCAGAGTACTCTCTGGTCCTGAGAGAGGTGTGAATTCGGACTAAGCCAGCCCTGAATTCTCGTGTGAACTCCATTGAGTACTTAGATATTTGAACTCTCTAAGGGTGTGAACACAAGCATTGTTCAATCAGTTCCACTTAGTATCTTGTTTCAAGTTCTAGCCCAAAGTAACTCTAATATTAAATTAACTCCAATGTCTTTAACACTTTGTAAAGAAATGTCTTAACACTTTAGTAAAGATTCCAACAGATCTGGACACCATACTAAAAAGAACTTGCCAACAAACCATAGTCAAAGTTATCATTTTTCCAGTAGTGATGTAGGCTGTAAGAGTTGAACTATAAGGAAAACTGAATGTCACAGAATTTATGCTTTTGAATTGTGCTGCAGAAGACTTTTGAGAGTCCCTTGAACAGCAAGAAGATCAAATCAGCCAATGGTTAATTCAGATAATTCAATGGAAGGTCAACAGAAGCTGAAGTTTGGCCACATAATGAGAAGATAGGATTCACTAGAAAAGACTATATGATGTTGGGAAAGACTGAAAGCAAAAGGAAAAGGGGGGTGGCAGCAGATGATAACTGGATATAAAGTATTGTGGAAACAATGAACAGAAGCTTGGATAAACTTTAAGAGGTAGTAGAAAATAAGCTTAGTGCTTTAGTCTATAAGGTCAAGAACAGACATGGTCATGATTGAATCACTGAATCACAATTTCCTTGAAACATCTAATCTTTATCTTTTTATCCAAATCAACAGTTTGGAAAGGGTTTAAAAATGCCATTTTACTTTGCTTAGACTTATCTGGTAGAGAGAGGGAATTGTTATGTTTTGCTACTTTAAAAATGATAACAAGCTACATGTTAATTCTGATTTTGACTTCAAAGAAATATTTCAATGATTAGATTTTTCTAACTATATTAATATGAGATGTAGTGAGAAAAACATGACAATGTATGATAAAAAAGAGAATGAATGCATGGATTTCTTATTTTAGATAAAATATTTAGTCAATTCTTTTTCACACTGCAATAGGTTTTTTGACTTGATAAATTCTTTTTAAGTTGACATTTCTATAAATACTTTATAAAGTTTCCAAAGTACATACATTTCTTCTTTTTAGCTTCACAACAATATTGTTTGATAAGTAATAGAATTATTAATTTCTCTTTTTCACAGAGAAGAAAATTGAGACAGCAAATGGCTTATTCATGTTTCTGTATCAAATAAGTTTCAGAGATAACATTTGAATTCAAAGCTTCCTAATTCTGAACAAAGTATTCTGTCTCCTATACCATTCTGCCTTAGGTACCAAATTGTCACATATTAATCCTTATTACAAACAAATGCACACAAAGTAGCTCACTTTAGTGAAGAAAATTAGTGATAATATCAGTTTTTAATCAGTGCATGTTTAAAAAATTTAGGAAAGGAAATTCACTGGATTCATTATAAATGTATGTTATCTAATTTCAAATTGATCTTCACTATAGCAAGGCAAAAATTATATTCCTTCCTCATAAATTTGCTCTTCCATGTAGTATTCTTCTTTTCTCAAATATGATGGTTCTCTGGGAGCAGATTTCTTGGGGAGTTTCTGGAGGCAGTCTTAGTTTCAGTTCAAAGTAACAATCACTTCAAATGCATCCAGCTGTTAAAGTACAGTCCTTTATTGTCTCTTCCAAAATAGCCTGGTTAGTTTTCTTAGAGGCCTATCTCCCTCCTTGGTTCCAAGAGCTCTTGCAGCTTGTCCTTTGTCTCTTCCAGCTTCAGCCTCCAGCTCCCTCTGAATCTTCAGTTCTCCTCCTGACTGAGACTTATCCTTTTATGCTCTTTTAGAGGTGTGAACTCAAAGGTTGACTCCTCCAAGAGTGGGATTGTGGGAGGTGTAACTTGTGAATCTCCCAAACTTGTGAACTCTAACGTGTGAGCTAATGTGTGAACTCTTAAAGGTGTAAACTTAAGTACATAAGCATTGTTTCTATCAATTCCAGGGAGTTAACACCTTGTTTCAAGTTTTGGCCCATAACATCTCCTGCTTTTTTTTGATTTAGAACATAAGGTGGTCATGACCTCCCTGACTTCTCAAGGAGGTTAGAACCCCCAAAAAAGTGATCACACCTTCCCTGACTGCTCAAAAAAGAAGTGAAAACACCATAAAAAGAAGGTGGTCACACCCTCCCTGACATCTCAGGAAGGGATTTGAAAACACCAAAGGAAATGGGAAATCAAATCAGATTAGTGAGTTTCTGAAGGGGCTCACTTGAAACAGGTATACATAAATCCATCAATATGGAAGATATTTCACATAATTACATAAATTACATAAGCACATAGCAATATAACACAAGCTAGTAGTGATGTAACAAATATCAAATGAATCATGATGATTCATCATGAGAATTTATACATGTCCATAAGTCCTAGAAATAGTCAAAAAAAAAATCTATTGTCCATTAGTTCATGTGCCAGGAATCCAATAATTTCTGCAAGCTTTGAAGTACTGCAATAGTCTCATCAACAATTTTTCATCTCAAGGAATCCAATGATTCCTGCTGGTTTTCAAGTCCTTGAAACAGTCTCATCTTGTGTTAGGGAATCCAATGATTCGTGAAGATTTTAAAGTTCTTTTAACAGTCTCATTGTCAGCCATGCCCCTTCAATGTCAGATGTTTCTTAAATCTTCTCCTTTGTTTGAGGTTTTTCTCTTTTTTGGCTTCTCTCTGATGGACAAAGCCTTTGTTTCTAGGTTTTTCTTCTTTTCTGTCTCTCTCCAGGTACTTGTTGCCACCCAGCTGTTACCTTCTCCATCTGTTTCCTTCTCTGTCTGTAGGAACACAAGCAAACCCTCTCTCCCAGGCAGTTAACTTATCTAATTCCCTTCTATTTACCACTTTTAGGATTTCTCTTCATCATTTGGCAATTGCATTGGGGCTGTTTGCACTGGACACTGCCCTGTTGGATTAAAAAGCCTGTATTCTCCCCAATTGTAATCTCTTTCTGCTTTCTGAATTCTTTTTGGTTGATTAATCATATCAGAGTCCTGACCTTTTAAAGACTGTCTGGGTGTAACCTCAGCTGCCATCATGCCCCATCTGTCTTTTATATGATATCTTGGAGCTGGGCTCTGCCTCTCGTTTCTCTGGGTCAATCTACATTCTGGGGCCCAATGGAAGCCTCGGTTGCATTTTGGACATGAGGTTTTGGGTTTTATCTCACTCTGTCTTCTCACTTTATCTCCATATCTACAATGAGCTCTCAAATGTCCAACTTTTCCACACTGAAAACATCGATGATTTTCTTTAGAAGTCCCTTGCCAATGGGGACCCTGTCTTCTCATGTTCATCATAATTTGGGTATAATAAGCATTTGTACCCACTGTGGCAGAGTGTCTGATGATCTCCTCTAAAGGAATATCTTTGTGTAGTCCCCATATAATTCTTTTGCAAACCTCATTAGCATTTTCCTTAGCCAGATGTCTGGTCATTATTTCTGTAGCTGCATTTTCTCCAATGGTTCTTGTTAAAGCTGTTTGCAAACATCCCACAAAATTTGCAAAGGGTTCATTGGGACCTTGCTCTATTTTTGTGAAGGCTTTACTTCCATCTTTCTGTCTGGGGAGGGAACCCCAAGCTTTTATTGCAGCCTTAGAAATTTGTTCATACACTGTTATGGGATAATAAATCTGTTCTGAATTCTCTCCATACTGACCTTCACCTGCTAGTTGGTCAAAAGGGATTTGTACTTTAACTCCTGTTTGCCTATTTCGTTGAGCTTGAATCCTACATAATTCATGATACTCTGAAAGCCGCAACAAGTTTTGTTCATGTTCTAAACATGTCCTAGCTATGGATTTTCAATCACTTGGGGTTAATATTTCATAAGACAAACTATCTAGTAACATCTTAACATAAAATGATGTAGCCCCATAAAGAGTGCAACCCTTTTTCAAATTCTTAATTTTTCCCAAATCAAAAGGAGTGTATCTTCTCCTTTTTTGACCTGAAGAGTCACTCTCTTCAATCACAGGGTATGCATTTATAAAATCAGATACATCCTGTCCTTCATTTTTTGCCTTAACCAGTGCTTTTTCTAACCTTGTCATAGGCTGCTTAATAGGTGGTTCTGATTGCATTACTGCCTCTCCTCCTCCTCCTTCTTCCTCCACCCATGAAGGATTAATTGAGGGGGGAGGGTCATGAGATGGGGAATGATCTGATTTTCCCTATTGTGAATTCTTATCTGAGTCTTCCTCCTTTTCACCTAGTTTAGTTGGCACCTCCCCTTCCTGCTCTTTCTTCTTTTTCCTTATTCTAACACTTATATAATTTCCTAAAGCCAGTTGCATTAAATTATGTGTATAAAGTCTATTTTTGGAAATTGAGTTTGAATTAGAATTGTAGTATTCACCTAGTTGCTCTCCTACTAATTTCGACTTGTCTATATCCAATTCTTTTCCCACAGAAAACCAAGGAGATGTGTACTTTACAGTTTCTAAAAGTTCAGTGATCAGCTCCAAAATTATAGTCAAATTATGAAATATGAAAATATGAAAAAGGCTTTTCATAATCTTGACAATGTTCTCTAAACATTTTCCTTGAAGAGAAACAGAAGGCTGTTTTCTAAACATCTGTCCCTTTTCAACTGAAATTCTACTTTAGCTCTTTAACAGAGAGAGCCAAACCCACGTTGGGCACCAAAATGTAGTGTTCTTCTTTTCTCCAATATGATGGTTCTCTGGGAGCAGATTTCTTTGGGGGCTTCTGGAGGCAGCCTTAATTTCAGTCCAAAGTAATAATCACCTCAAATGCAGCCAGCTGTTAAAGCACAGTCCTTTATTGTCTCTTCCAAAATAGCCTGGTTAGTTTTCTTAGAGGCCTATCTCCCTCCTTGGTTCCAAGAACTCTTGCAGCTTATCCTTTGTCTCTTCCAGCTTCAGCCTCCAGCTCCCTCTGAATCTTCAGTTCTCCTCCTGACTGAGACTTATCCTTTTATGTTCTTTTAGAGGTGTGAACTCAAAGGTTGACTCCTCCTCCAAGAGTGGGATTGTGGGAGGTGTAACTTGTGAATCTCCCAAACTTGTGAACTCTAACGTGTAAACTAATGTGTGAACTTTCAAAGGTGTAAACTTAAGTACATAAGCATTGTTTCTATCAATTCCAGTGAGTTAACACCTTGTTTCAAGTTCTGGCCCATAACACTTCCACTCTTCACAGAGTCTATATTTTTAAATAGCCACCTACTAGCTCCTTCCCTGCTGCCTACCAACATTCCTGAATTTCCCCCATCTTTCCAAAAATCATAACATTCAATTTAGATGTTAGTTATCTAACATACCATCATTTAAAAATATATTTATTAAGTGTATTATATGAAGATTATCATTAATAACATCTAGTTTTTAGACTTAAAAGTGATAATCTTCATATATTTGAGCTACTTTGTGTGTACTTGTTTATAACAAGGATTATTGTTATATTAAGGTGGAAGAAAAAACTATACAATTAATTGAATTAACTTTGAAATGGATGACATGAATTTTTACAAAATATATATACAGATATGTACATGATATATATTTATAATATAAATTCTAAATTCCTACTTTAATATTTGTCCAAAGAATATTTATCTAATGATTTAATAAGTATAATTCTTATATCCACTGAAAGGGAAGAATGTTTATATGATATTTTTCTCTTGTGCAATCATGAACTCATAATTAATGGCTGAAGCTAAATATAACCTTGTATTATTCCATTTCCTATATCTTATATCTTCTAACCTTGTCCTTCCTCCTATCCATTCCCTCTACCCTTCAGTTCTTTTTTTTTTTTTTTTTTTTTACTTCACCTGAAGCATAATAGATTCTGCTCCAACCTTTTACCTTTACTCTGTACGTATTGCTCTGCTTTAAATGTGTTTCTTGTAAACAACATATTGTAGGATTCTGGCTTTTAATCTAGTCTTCTATCTTCTTATGCTTTATGGGAGAGTTCACCCCATTCACATTTACAGTTAAAACCACTAATTCTGTATTTCCTTCCATTTTATTAACCCCAAATTATACTTTTCCCTTTCCTTTTCCCCTTTCCCTCCTCCCCAGTATTTTATTTATGAATACTACTTGCCTCAAGCAGTCCTCCCCCTTTCGAGACCCTCCCCTTTTCTTATACCTTCCTCCTACTATTTCTATTTTTCCTTCTATTTAGCCTACTCCTTTTTTTTTTTCCTTTCCCCTCCCACTTTTCTATAGAGAGAGAGAAGTTTTTTTGGTGAAACCAAATATACCTAATATTCTTTTTTTGAGCCAAATCTGATGAGAGTAAGATTCACACAATATTCATCACCCTCCCTTCTTTCCCTCAATTATAATAGATATTCTTTGCCTCTTCCTGAGATGTAGTTTCCCTCATTTTACCTCCACTTTCCCTTTTTTCTATTAACATCCCCTTTCCACAACTAGTTTCTTTTTTATATTATATATTATATTATAAGATAATCATTATATATATATACATATATATATATATATATGTATATATATATATATACTCTCTCTGTATACCCATAACAAAAAGATAATTCTAAAGAGTATTTTCTTTTTACCTTTTTTTTCCTTCTTTTGAATTCTATATTTGGAGTCAAATTTTTTTTTGTTTAGATATGGTCTTTTCATAAAAAATAAATGGAATTCACCAGTTTTATTGAATGTCATCTTCTTCCCTGAAAGAAAATACTCAGTAATTTATTCTTGGTCATATTCCAAGTTCCATCGCCTTTCAGAATATCAGATTCGAGACCCTTTGATCCTTTAAAGTGGAAGATGCTAGTTCTTGAGTAATCCTTATTGTGGCTCCTTGATATTTGAATTGTTTCTTTTGGCTGCTTGTAATACTTTTTCTTTAGTCCTATAGTTCTAAAATTTAGCCACAGTATTCCTTGGGGTTTTAATTTTGGGGTCTCTTTCAGGGGGTGTTCAGTAAATTCTTTTTAAAAAAAATCTAAGAATTGATTAATTTATTTATTTGCAAAGCATATGCATGGGTAATTTTTCCAACATTGACCCTTGCAAAGCCTTTTGTTCCAAATTTTCCCCACCTTCCTCCCATCCTCTCCCTTAGCTGGCAGGTAGTCCAATATGTTACATATGTTGAAATACATGTTAAATCCAATTAATTTACATATTTATACAGTTATCTTGCTGTACAAGAAAAATCAGATCAAAAAGGAAGGAAAAGAAAAACAGAGAAAGAAAACAAAATGCAAGCAAATAACAACAGAGAGAACGAGAATGCTATGTTGGGTTCCACACTCTGTTCCCATGGTTCTCTCTCTGGGTGTACATGGCTCTCTTCATCACTGAACAAGTGGAACAGGTTTGAATCCTCTCATTGTTGAAGAGAACCACGTCCATCAGAATAGATTGTTTTATAGTGTTATTGTTGTTGTGTATAATGATCTCCTGGTTCTGCTCATTTCACTTAACATCAGTTCATGTAGCCTCTCCAAGCCTTTCTGAAATCATCCTGCTGGTCGTTCCCTACAGAACAATAGTATTCCATAGCATTCATATACCATAATTTATTAAGTCATTCACCAATTAATGGCATCCACTCAGTTTCCAGTTTCTTGCCACTACAAAAAGGGCTGCTACAAACATTTTTGCATATGTGGATCCCTTTTCCTTCTTTAAGATCTTTTTGTGATATAATCCCAGTAGAAACACTACTGTATCAAAGGGTATGCACAGTTTGATAACTTTTTGAGCATAGTTCCAAACTGCTCTCCAGAATGGTTGGATCCATTCACAGTTCCAACAATGCATCAATGTCCCAGTTTTCCCACATCCCCTCCAACATTTATTATCTTTTCCTGTCATCTTAGCCAATCTGACAGGTATATACCGGTATCTCAGAGTTGTCTTAATTTGCACTTCTCTGATCAATAGTAATTTGCAGCACCTTTTCATGTGACTACATATAGTTTTAATTTCTTCATTTGAAAATTGTCTGTTCATATCCTTTGACCATTTCTTAATTGGAGAATGGCTTGAATTCTTATAAATTTGAGTCAATTCTCTATATATTCTAGAAATGAGGCCTTTATCCTATCTTTTGGATGTAAAAGTATTTTCCCAGTATATTGCTTCCTTTCTAATCTTGTTTGCCTTAGTTTTGTTTGTACAATTTTTTTTAACTTAATATAATCAAAATTATCTATTTTGTAATCAATAGCGGTCTCCACAAATCTGAGAGGTAAACTATCCTATGTTCTTCTAATTTGTTTATAATATCATTCTTTATGTCTAGATCATGAACTCATTTTAATCTTATCTTGGTATATGATGTTAGGTGTGGGTCTGTGTCTAGTTTCTGCCATACTAGTTTCTAATTTTCCCAGCAGTTTTTATTTAATAGTGAATTCTTATTTTAAAATCTGGGGCCTTTAGATTTGTCAAATACTAGATAGATATACTCATTGACTTTTTTTTTTCTGTGAACCTAACCTGTTCCACTCATTGACTTCTGTATTTCTTAGCCAGTACCAAGTGGTTTTGATGACTTCAGCTTTATAATATAGTTTTAGATCTGGTACAGCTAGGCCACCTTCATTTGCTTTTCCCTTTATTAATTCCCTTGAAATTCTTGACCTTTTGTTCTTCCAGATGAATTTTGTTGTTATTTTTTCTAGGTCAGTAAAATGGTTTCTTGGGAGTTTGATTGGTATAGCACTAAATAAGTAGATTAGTTTAGGGAGTATTGTTTATATTTATTATATTTGCTTGACCTATCCAATAGCACTTGATATTTTTCCAATTGCTTAGATCTGACTTTATTTGTGTGGAAAGTGTTTTGTAGTTTTACTCATATAATTCCTGACTTTCCCTTGGCAGATGGATTCCCAAATATTTTATACGATTGACAGTTATTTTAAATGGAATTTCTCTTTGTATCTCTTGCTGTTGGATTTTGTTAGTGATATATATATATAAAAATGCTGATGATTTATGTGGATTTATTTTGTATCCTGAAACTTTGCTAAAGTTGTTGATTATTATTAATAGTTTTTAAGTTGATTCTCCAGGGTTCTCTATGTATACCATCATATCATCTGCAAAGAGTGATAGTTTGGTTTCCTTATTACCTCCTTTAATCCCTTTAATCTCTTTTTCTTCTCTTATTGCCAAAGCTAGCATTTCTAATGCAATATCGAATAGTAATAGTCATAGTGGGCAACTTTGTTTAACCCCTGATCTTATTGGGAATGGTTCCAGTTTATCTCCATTACATATGATGCTTGCTGATGGTTTTTAAATACATGCTACTGACTTTTAAGGAAAAGTCCATTTATTGCTATACTCTCTTGTGTTTTTATTAGGAATGGATGTTGGATTTTATCAAATGCTTTTTCTGCATCTATTGAGATAATCATAAGGTTTTTGTTAATTTGGTTGTTGATATAGTCAATTATGCTAATAGTTTTCCTAATATTGAACCAACCCCTGCATTCCTAATATAAATCCTACTTGGTTGTGGTGTATTATCTTGGGGATGATTTTCTGTAGTCTTTTTATTAATATTTATTTAAGATTTTTGCCTCAGTATTCATTAGAGAGATTGTTTATAATTTTCTTTCTCTGTTTTTGTCCTGCCTGGTTTAGGTATCAGTACCATGTCTGTGTCATAAAAGAAATTTGGTAGGAGTCCTTCATTCTCTATTTTTTCAAATAATTTTTATAGTATTGGAGTTAATTGTTCTTTAAATGTTTGGTAGAATTCACATGTAAATCCATCTGTTCCTGAGTTTTTTTTTAAGGGAGTTGATTAATAGCTTGTTCTATTTCTTTTTCTATTTCCCACTATTATATTATTTCAGTAATTTATTTCCTCTTCTGTTAATCTGGGCAATCCATATTTTTATAGGTATTTCTCCATTTCACTTAGGTTGTCAAATTTATTGGCATAAAGTTGCACAAAGTAAGTCCTGATAATTGCTCTAATTTCCTCTTCATTCTCCCTTTCATTTTTGAGACTGACAATTTGATTTTCTTTTTTCTAATCAAATTAACTAAAGGTTTATCTATTTTGTTGTTTTTCATAAAACCAACTCTTAGTTTTATTTACTAATTCAATAGTTTTTTTAGTTTCAATTTTATTGATCTCTTCTTTTATTTTTAGAATTTCAAGTTTGGTATTTCATTGGGAGTTTTTAATTTGTTCTTTTTCTAGATTTTTTAGTTGCAAGCCCAATTCATTGATCTTCTCTTTCTCTATTTTATGCAAGTAAGCATCTAGAGATATAAAATTCCCCCATATTATCACTTTGGCTGTGTCTCACAAATTTTGGTATGTTGTCTCATTATTGTCATTCTCCTGGATGAAATTATTATGTTTATGATTTGCTGTTTCACCCATTCATTCTTTAGGATGAGATGATTTAGTTTCCAATTACTTTTTGGTCTATTTTCCCCTGGCTTTTTATTGAATGCCATTTTTATTGCATTGAGATCTGGGGGGAAAAGCATTTATTATTTCTGTCTTTTTGCATTTGATTTTGAGCTCTTTATGTCCTAATATATGGCCATTTTTTGTATAGGTTCCATGAATAGCTGAGAGGAAAGTGTACTCCTTTCTGTCTCCATTCAATTTTCTCCAAAGATCTATCATATCTAGCTTTTCTAGTATTTTATTTATCTCATTAACTTCTTTCTTATTTATTTTGTGATTTGATTTATCTAGTTCTGAGAAAAGAAGGTTGAGATCTCCCATATTACAGTTTTGCTATCTATTTCTTCTTGCAACTCTCTTAACTTCTCTATGAATTTAGATGCTACACCACTTGGTACATATATGTTTAATATTGATATTTCTTCATTATCTGTGGTACCCTTTAGTAAGATATAGTTTCTTTTCTTGTCCCTTTTAATTAGATCACTTTTTACTTTTGTTTGATCTGATATCAGGATGCCTACTCCTGCTTTTTTTTTCTTCACCAGTCTTTTACCTTTACTTTATATGTATTGCTCTGTTTTAAATGTGTTTTTTGTAAACAATATATTGTAGGATTCTGGCTTTTAATCCAGTCTGCTATCCGCTTATGTTTTTTGGGAGAGTTCACCCTATTCACATTTACAGTTAAAACTACTAATTCTGTATTTCCTCCCATTTTATTAATCCCAAATTATATTTTCTCTTTCCTTTCCCCCTTTCCCTCCTCCTCAGTATTTTACTTATGAGCACTACTTGCCTCAAGCTGTCCTCCCATATTAGAGATCCCTCCCTCTTTCTTATAACTCTCCCCTACTATTTCTGTTTTCCCTTATATTTAGCCTACCCCTTCCCTTTTTGTTTTTCCCCTCCCAATTTTTTATAAGGTGAGAGAAGTTTCTCAGTGAAATAAAATATATCTAATATTATTTTTTGAGCCAAATCTGATGGAAGTAAGATTCATACAATATTCACCATCCTCTCTTTTTTCCCTCAGTTATGATAGGTTTTCTTTGCTTCCTCCTGATATGTAATTTCCCTCATTTTACCTCCACTTCCCCCCCCTTTTTTTATTCTCTTACAATCCCCTTTCCACATCTGTTTTTTATATTTTAATAGTAAAACCAGATTATACATGTATTCTTTATGTACACCCATAACAGAAATAGTTCTCTAGACTTTTTTTTTCTTTTTACCTTTTTATGATTCTTTTGAATTCTATATTTGGAGGTCAAATTTTTTGTTTAGCTCTGCTCTTTTCATCAAAAATAAATGGAATTCACCAGTTTCATTGAATGCCCATCTTCTACCTTGAAAGAAAATGCTCAGTTTATCAGGGTAATTTATTCTTGGCTGCATTCCCCTTTTGGAATATCAGATTCAAGGCCCTTTGATCCTTTAAAGTGGAAGTTGCTAGGTCCTGAGTAATCCTTATTGTGGCTCCTTGGTATTTGAATTGTTTTTTTCTGGCTGCTTGTCATAATTTTTCCTTGGTCCAATAGTTCTGAAATAGCCATGATATTCCTTGGAGTTTAAATTTTGGGGCCTCTTTCAGGGGGTGTATGGTGAATTCTTTCAGTGGTCATTTTACCTTCTGATTCTATGACATTCGTGTGTTCTCTTTGATGATTTCCTGAAAAATAGTGTCTAGGCTTTTTTTTTTCATCTTGAATTTCAGGGAGTCCAATAATCCTTAGATTGTCTCTCCTGGATCTATTTTCCAGGTCAGTTGTTTTCCCAGTTAGATATTTTACATTTTTTCTATTTTTCATTTTTTTTTTTTTTTGGTTTTGCTTGACTGATTCTTGTTGTCTCATTGAGTCATTTATTTCCATTTGTTTAGTTCTGAATTTTAGTGAGTTATTTTCTTCATTTACTTTTTAAAACTTTTTTGTAATTGTCCAAAATTTTTAATGAGTTGTTTTGTTTTTTTCCACTTCACAAATTCTGTTTTTTAAGGAATTTTCTTTTTCTGTTTCACAAATCCTTTTTTTTAAGGAACTATTTTCTTTTTCTGTTTCACAAATTATGTTTTTCTGATAGTTGTTTACTTTTTCCATTTTATCAAATCTATCTTTTAATAAGTTATATGCCCTTTTCTAACGCTCTTGCAAGGTTTTCATTTCCTTTCCCCATTTTTCTTCTAGCTTTCTTTTATGAGCCTTTTTAATTTCTTCTAGGAGAGCCTTGTGCTATGGGGATCAGATTATATCACCTTTGGGGGCTTCATGTGGAGACAATCTGCCTTTAGTCTCCTCAGCGTTTGAAATCTGTTCTTCTCTTTCACCATAGAAGGTGTCGATCATCAAAGTCTTTACTCATTAAAAAAAAAAAAAAAGTTAAGGTCTGCTTTTAGGGTGGGGGAGGTTTTCCACGGTGGTAGCTTCCTGTATAAGTGGTTCGGCTGTGTCAGGACAATACTGACTTACTCCCCTGCTGGGTGGGTGTGGCCAGATCCCATGAGATTCTGGCATTTCAGGGTTCGCTATTTACCTTTTGTGTTTGTGTTGGATGTTTTATAACTTTTTGTCTGATCTACTGGTTTGCAACCAGGGTCTGCACCACCCCGTCGAGTCCTCACTGTCCTGGGACTCTTTGCTGGTGTTTGTATGCAGCCTGCTTGTGCTTGGCTGTCTCCCTCCCAGTTTTGATTGAAACAGATCTTTTCTGGTTATCTTCAAAATTACCTTCTAAGGGTAATTTATTGCATTCCCAATATCCGTGGATCCTACCAGTTCAGAGCTAATTTTAGAGGCTGGATTTGCCAATTAGTCTGTGTATTGTTGGAGAAGGTCAGAAAGAAATGTGTGTCCTCTTTGCCATCTTGGCTCTGCCCTGGAATTCCCAATTCTTTTTTTAAAACCATAATTCCTGCATTAGGTATAATGTCTTCCCTTGCCTTTTTTGACCTCTTGGTGAGTCATTTCAATTATGCCCTAAGCTCCCATTCTCTTGTCTTATTGCTGCTTATGCTTTGCCCAACTGTAACCCGAATCATTTTCACCATCTGCTTCCTTTGCTCCTATTCATATGATACTGAATGGAATTGGAGAAAATAATGAAGCTTTGTGGACTGGGTCCATTATAGTATTTCATCTATTGATGATTTGAGATTTAACTTGTCCCACACAGAAAGAAAGTAAACATTGTATCCCTTCCTTCAATAATCACTTGTCTGGTCTGCTATTACTAACTCCCCTTTGGACAACTTCTGGATATACAACAGATAATATCAAAATCGAACATGTGCAGAATAGAAATTATCTTCCCTTCCCTCTCCAAAAATCTCCCCATTTTAAACTTAACTATTACTGTCAAAGATGCCAGCATCCTACTGATTATTCAGACCCATTAACTCAATGTTATCTACCTTTATTGTATGTCCTTTACTGTGTATCATTTCCAATGTTTTTTGTTTTCAAAGAGGACCAATGATGTCATGGAGTGATGTCTTGATTTGTGGGTTTAAGTAAGACAGAGTTGCACAAAGTCATCAGCCTTACTTTCTCTTTCTGTTATCAAAATCCAACGACAGGACAAAAGTCAAGATAAGTGGTATTACTAGGAATGCAGTGGGTGTCTTTGGTGTCTTCCATGGGTGACCAGTTTCTATGAGTTCCACAATGCCTGCTTCTGCCACCTTCATTTTCATCTTTCTGTTCTTCTAGGGAACATCGTCTCATGCTTGGGGTTGATATCTTCTTAACTCACTGACAGCTTTGAGGCCTCAATCAAATTTAGCCCATATGCCAAGGTGGTTTACCAGGATGTAGCTCCTGTGCATACTATAAAGGCTCGATAAACCCTTACACCAGAGATGCTAGTCCTCCTGAATACTCTGAATACCACTGCTTCAAACTTATTCTGCTATTTACTGATTAAATCACCTAAAGCAAAGTCACTTCTTTCTGGGCCAGTTTTCCCCCTTATTTGTAAAATGAATTTATTGTACTAAATGAATTCTAAAGGAATCTTGACATTCTAATATTTTCTGCTAATTCTGTTTCAAACTGCATGTATCTCAGAAGATAGCTGTTGGTTGTCACCTTTCTATCTAATTCCAAGTTTCTCTCACCATTATATGTACCAAGAAAGATCTGTCAGCTACAGGATTTCTTATTCTTATAGGTTCAGTCATATAAAACTTTATAACTCTTACATTCCAACATGAAAATAATTTTCTGGTTTTTTTGAAGCAATATATTTCATCATCTCCCACTTTACATGTTTTATTTCTTGGTTATTTCATGTTTTCCCCAAAATGAGCAAGTAAATTTGGGTATATGAATAAAGCAAAAGTTATCTAGCTAATTTTAAAAAAGTTTTTACTAAAAGTATTCTTTATTTTCATTTAGATCCACCAAATATTGAAGGGAATATGGAATCAGCAAGGGCAGTAGACCTAATCCCATGGATGGAGTATGAATTCCGGGTAGTCGCAACCAATATTTTGGGAACAGGAGAGCCCAGTTTACCATCAAACAGAATCAAAACAGAGGGTGCTGGTATGTAGAGAAAAACATTGTTATCTTTACACCCACCCCACCCCCACCCCCACCCCCCCACACACTGTCTTGATTCCCCTTCTGTAAACTTTTGTTTTAAAAAATTATCTTACAAAATGGAAACAGACATGAAGAGTAAACAAGCATATAGTTTATGGGATCTCAGTACTTATTACATGTCCTGTATTTATGAATGATTGAGCTAATCAGACGATTTGTTCTTTTTAGGGTGTTTTCATTAATGAATAAATGAATAAATGATTTTGTTGTATTCCCAAGTTTGAAAGCAATTGCTTCATATCCATAAATAAACATTAAAATTTTTTTTCTTGTTTAAAAATATATTTTCTTTACCAATAATTATATAATTTATTGATTTATTATAAACTTTGGAAATCTGGGTTTTGGCAATTTGAAAAATAAGTAGGAAATTAAATTCATATATATGCTTTCATTCATTATAACTATCTCATCAGTTTACCAACTTTCTAACTTTTGGTACAAAAAAAAAATAAAAAATATTAAGAAAAAAAGACATTCAGAATATCTTCCAGCTAATGAAGCAGATCATCCTCTGAAGTGAAGAATATACCCAAATTACCTATAAAACACAGGCATTTGATGTCTTCTTCTGAAAAAAACCTGTTTATATTCTTTGACCATTTGCCAATTAGGGAATGAATCATATTTTTAAGAATTTGACTCAATTCTCCATATATTTGAGAAATGAGGCTTAATCAGAAAAACTTGCTATAATTCTCCCCTCCCCAGTTTTATGTTTTCATTCTAATCTTGGCTGCATTGATTTTGTTTGTGCAAGGACTTTTTAATATAATATAATCCAAATGACTTCTCTGCCAGTGAATTCTTTGCTTAAATATATCTGACAGGTAAGCTATTTCATGCTCCCCTAGTTACTTAAGGTATCATCCTTTATGTCCAAATTCTATAATCACAAGATGTTGGTCTATACCTAGTTCCTGCCTAATTGTTTCCAGTTTTCCAGAAGTTTTTATCAAATAGTCTGTGCTTGTCCCAAAAGCTTGAATCTTTGTGTTTACCAATTTAGATTACCATGGTCTGTTACTATTGTGTATTATGTACCTGATGTGTATTCCACGGAATACATTTAAATAAATATTGAATTTTGAAAATAAAACATTGAATAAACTGAAATGAGTTTCTTTCCCCCAATATTCCCTCTATTGTTCTTATTTAATTTTTTTTTTCTGAGGCAATTGGCATTAAGTGACTTGCCCAGGTTCACACAGCTAGGAAGTATTAAGTCTTAGTTGATATTTAAAATCTTTTTTGAGCTTTTCCAGGACTTGGAAAATGTGGACCACCCATTCAATGGGGGTGTCTATGACCAATCCACAGTTTTCTTTAAAGCTTTGCATGTAGCTCTTTTGATGTCATTGTCTTCTTCTGAGTTTCTTTTTTGTTCTTTTTGTTGTTGTTTGCTCATTTTCCAAGCCCATTTCTTGACTTTTAACTTCATGTTAAAATTGTGCTCTGATCCTGAATTATAGAGGGTACTATCCCAAATTTCAGGCCTTTGTTGCTATTGTTTTCAGAGTTAGTTGGGGAATAGTCTGAAGGTTTTTGGTTCTTTCAAGGTGATATATCTAAGAAGAGATACCCTCACTACTTTCCTGACTCCAAGCATGCTTTTCTGCCCTGGAACCATGAACTGTGCTCCTGCATCCCTGCTCCTCTTAGCTGTAGACTGTGACTTAGAAGACCTATGGACAGTGTGACGAATCCTCCCCCCAGTGCCAGTGAATGGTATTCTGTAGCCTCTTACTGACCAGTTAATCAACCCTTTTATTCACTGTGGGTTGAGAGCTCCCTAAACTGCTGTTGCTGCTGCTAAAATGCCTCCAATGCCTGCCATTGGGACACCAGTATGATTTGCTTTGCTGGAATTATGCTGGTCTCCAGGTCCTAGCACTATACTGCTGAGACAGGCTTTTTCCTACTAACTTTATAAGTTTTTCTGGACTAGAAAATTGTTTCATCCAAACCTTTTGTTGGTTTTACCACTCCAGAATTTGATTGAAGGCATTTTTAAAAAGTTGTTTGAGGGAAATTTTGGGGGGAGAACTCAGGTGAGTTTTTGCTTTACTATACCATCTTGATTCTCCCTCCAGGAAGTGATATTTCTAGGAATGAAGCACAACACACACACATAAAAAAAGTGATAGAGGATATCTTCAAGGAAATAACACAGAAATCCTTCAAAGAAGAAGCTTAAAATAGGTGCCTTAGAAACACGAATTCCATAAAGAATATAGAAGCCAAAGAAGGGCTAAATTAATACAAGCAATAGGTCTGGAATAGATAGAAAAAAAGGTATTCATTAACTGAATGAATAAAAGAAATATTTTTTAGAAAAAATGCAGAAAATGAAAAAAATACCAACAAAAAATGTTAAAGGGGAGAAGGAAGGAAGGAGATTTTACAGAGATTTTAAAATGAAGAGAAGAATTAGACAGATAGAAAGAAGAAAAACAAATTAATAAGTAAAATTCTAAAACTAGAAAACTAGAAAAAGTGGTGATAAATAGTAGGAGAAAAGGTTTGAGGGTGAGAGGAAGAGAACCTGAGGGAACAGAATTGCCTTAAAGAAAATTAAACAAAAATAACTGAAAATGCAAATAAAATAATTTTTTGAGTGTAGAGGAAATTATGAGAAATGAATGGTAGAAATTATAAATCTACTTTTCATTCTTTTATATGTAAATAGTTCAATCAAATAAATTGAAAAAAGTATGACAAATTGGTGAGAAAACAAAATCTTACAATCTTTCAAGAAACACTCCCCCCCCCCAAAAAAAAAACAAATAAAGACTTAAACAGAATAAAGATAAGGATCTGGAACAAAATTTGCTATAAAATCTGATTCTCTGAAAAATTAATACAATTGGTAAGTTTTTAGCCAATTTCATTAAAAAGATGAGAGCAGAAAATAATACACAATTTATTTTGAGTTGAATTTAAAAGGATGATATCTAAAACAAAAAATAAGGGGTAAGATGTTGGAATCTTTACAAACTGTTAAGCCATTGGAGTTGATAGAGACAATAATTATCTAATTTGTCATGGTTCAATATGATTGATTTAATCTTAGAAGGAGATATTTTGGGCCAGAACTTGAAACAAGGTACTAAGTACAACTGATAGAAACGATGCTTGTGTTCACACCTTTAGAGAGCTCATAAGTATCTAAGTACTTAATAGAGTTCACATGTTTGGGAGATTTCAGGGCTTTGAAAGAGATATCTGAATTCACACCTCCCATTGAAGCTCTTAGGGTCAGAGAGCATGCTGGGAGATATCCCACAATCCCACTCTCGGAGAAGTAGCATAAATACAGCTCCAGTGAGCCACTCGAGGGAGTTACTTGGGAACATTCCCAGGGGTCGGAGAGGAGCACTCTGGGAGGAAGCCCACAAGCCCTATCTTCAAGGCAAGAGAGATTGCATTGCATCTTCTACCTTGGTGCTGGTTGGAATCAGAAGGACAAACCTTTGGATTTGGAGACATTTGGGCGGAGCTCTTAGAACCAAGCGGAGAGATAGGCCTCTGAGCTAACTGGGATATATTGACACAATATATAGGACACAATAAAAGATCTGAACTTTTATCACCTGGCTGTGTTTTGGAAAAAGAATACCACAGTAAGAGAAATATATTAGAAAAAAAGAAAAAGGGAGAGGTTGAATGGGGATAAAGAGACAAGAAAAAGCTTTTACAATGAAATAAAAGAGGATGAAGATAAGGGAGAGTGAATAAATCTTACTCATCAGAATTGTCTCAGAGAGTAGTATACACAATCAATTGAGTAATAGAAAAATATGCTACCATACAAGAAAGAGGGGAAGGGTCAGTGACAGAAGGGAGAGCAGATTGGCAGAGGGAGCAGTCATAAGAAAAACACTTTTGAGAAAGGACCAGTTAAAAGTAGAGACAGAATAGCATAAATAGAGACTGGGAGAATAGGATAGAGATCTCTAGTCTCATTTCTTCAATTGTCTATTAAATCTCTCAAAATATATGTCTCAAAAATGACTTAAAACTCAACATGTACAAAACTAAAATCATTGTCTTTTCCTTCCTTGAGCTTCTCCTCTTCCCATGTTCTTTTGAAGGGCACCACTATATTCCTGTCACACATGCTCACAACCCATGTGTCATCCTTTTCTCTCTCTATCTCTCTATTCTTGTCTGCCTATCTGCCTTTCTCTGTCTTTCCAATCAGTTGTCAATTTGTTGTTTCTGCCTCAAGTTTTACCTTATTCCATTTTATCCTCTACTGTCATCAAAATGATTGTTTTTTATTTTCTTTTTTTGCTGAAGCAATTGGGGTTAAGTGACTTGCCCAGGGTCACACAGCTAGGAAGTTTTAAGTAGGTCAGATTTGAACTCAGGTCCTCCTGACTTCAGGGCTGGTGCTTTATCCACTGCGTCATCTAGCAGCCCCAAAGTGATTGTCCTAAAGTGAAGCCAATGTCTCCCTATTATTTCTAAGCTCAAATATTAAATTTTCTGACTTTTATGTCCTTTGTAATATCTTTTCCTTCCTTTCCAGTCTTATTATATTTTACTCTCAAACACTTCTGGTTGTTTAATTTTATGGTTGACACTACTCAGAGTGTCATTTTTGAAAATGACACTAGGTTCCCACATGATACTACTATCTTTCAAGACTAGATATTTTCACTGGTTATAGCCCATACCTGGACTACTCTTCTCTACTTCTTAAATGTTATATATATATATATATATATATATATATATATATATATATATTTAGTCTCAGCTATAAAATCTTCCAACAAGTCTTTTCCATTCACCTGTTATGCCAGTACCTTCCCTCTGAGATCTCCAATTCATTCTGTGTCAATGTTTTTTATACAGTAGGGCCTCCATTTTCCTGCCATTCTATTATAATTTGGTTTCCTACTCAACACTTCCCTGAAATTGTTTTAATCAAAGTTATTAATGGTCTCTTAATTGATAAATCCAGTAGCCTTTCATCAATCATCATTTTCTGCCGACTTTGACACTGATGATTATTCTCTCTTCCTTGATATTCTCTTCTTCTAGGTTTTTGGGATACCACTTTCTCCTCACCTTACCTCACTTCCTCACCACTCTCTCCTACCTATCTGACCACTTATTCTTTGTCTCCTTTACTAGAACCTTTACTTGGTGATCTCATTAGCTTGAATGATTCAGTTGCCATCTTTATGCGGATGATTCTCAATCTCTGTATTCTGACCCAGTCTCTTTGTTGATATCCAGTCTTGCTTCTCCAACTCTCAGAAACATCTCCAGTTGGATGTCTAGTAGACATTTGAAACTTATTATGTCCAAAACAAAACTTTCCTCCAAACTCTGTCCTTCCCTACGTTGCCCTATTGTGAAGGACAACACTATTCTCCTATTTACTCAGGTTTACAGTTTAGGAATCATCATGGATTCCTTACTATCACTTCAAGATATTGCCAAGACCTCCTGATTTCACCTCTACAACATCTCTCAAATATTCCCCTTTTTTTTTCTCTTACCACTCTAATGCAGTTATCACTTCACGTCTTTCTAAATCATCTAAAATGCTCATTCTATTATATCATCATCCCAACTCAATAAACTTCATTGGCCTCCTTTTGCCTTCAGGAACAAATACAAAGTGCAGTTTGGCATTGAGAGCCAATCTAATCTCCATCTTCCTTCTCAGTCTACTTACATCATATTCTTCAATCAACCTACCCTGGCTTCCTGGCTGCTCCACTCTATTTTTTGGCCCTGGGCATTTTCTTTGGCTGTTCCTCCTTCCTGAAAAGTTTTTCCTCTTCTCTGACTACTGACCTTCCTGGCATACATTAAGTCTTAATTAAATTTCACCTCTGAAGGTAGCCTTTCCTGATTTCTTTTAATTCCAATGCTTTCTCTATTAACTATTTCTTAATTATTTTATATATAATAGCTAGTTTTGTATATATTTGTTGGCATTGATCTTAGGAAAGTAATAAAGAAGTGGATCTTAGGAAAGTAATAAAGAAATGGGACTCATGAGGGTGGTCAAACATGAAGTCTCACCTTTTCACTCCTCTCCTAAGATCCAGGACTCAGGATGGTACCGAGAGTCTCCAGAGAACTAGTCCGGATATTACATTTGGTGTTCATACTTGACCATCCACATGAATCCTGCCTCTTTATTCCTCTTCTAAGATTAATCCTCCAGAGAGCTAGTCTGAACATTACACTTCAGTACTTAACACAGAGCCTGGCTGTAGTAGATAGTAGATGCTTATTAAATGTTTATTGATTGTATTTAACATTTTGCATGCTCTCCTATTATACTGTGATTTCACCAAAATAAGGGATTATTTTTTCACATCGTTGTATCGTAGCACATAGCACTGTGCTTTGTGAAGAGGAAATTCACTCTTTTAGGAGGAGACTATTGCTTTTCTTCTAGAGAGACTTAATTTCATGGTGCATGATACATGTTTAATGAATGTTCTTAGATTTGACACATTTACATTTAATGTATTTGCTTTATAAAAAAATTGGACAAATATTTGGGAAAATAATTTGAAGGAAACTTCTTTTCTAGCTTCAACAATTAGTTATTTGGTGGGTATTAAAGTACTTGAAATGTGATTCATACTGGAATCACAGATGGAACTTTATAATGTTTTTTAATATTTCATGTGAAAGCCCAATATGATGAAAATAGAATGTTTTCCACTAATTATTTTTTGCTATCCTTTGTTGGGGGAAATCACTTTATTTCATCTAACCATTGGACCAGTCATGAGGTTAGGGTAAATCACGACTTCTATTGCAGGTTATTATTATTCTAATAGGGTGAGCCATAAGTTTGCCTTGCCTAGGTTAGATAAGCAATATGATTTCTTTATTGACTGTTGTATCTGAAATATCTTTTGTTATTTTAGCACCTAATGTGGCTCCTTCAGATGTAGGAGGAGGAGGGGGAAGCAACCGTGAATTGACAATAACGTGGGTGGTAAGTATTTGTGAAAAATGCAATGATTTGAAAATCACCAACCCACATACCCACATGTAAATTTCAATATTGCTTTAATTATTGAAATATCAAGGAGAAATATAATGTATTCTATGGATTATATTAACAGTACCTTAAATTGTTGTGTAGTTTTAAATAAACATAGGTGAATTTAAAAATTATGGATATTTAAAATAAATTTTATTATTCTCTATTCCTCTCTGCCTTAAAATGTCAAATTGATAAATCAATCACATCAAGTTGTTTTAGACATGAGTTATAAAATAAGAATAATAATTACTTTTCCTATTGGTGCTTTGGAAATTGTAAGGCATCACATGAATGAGAGCTCTTTTGAAGGGTTTTTAATTCCCAAAACTGAATATCTGAACTGCTTTTTCATAAAAAATAATCAGGAGGAAAAATAATCTGAAAGGACACATAAATCTCTTTCTTTGTCACAATATCAGAGAGTGGAAAAATATAGAGGAGAAAGAGAGTAGAGACAATTGAATACTTGATCCATTATAAAATGGATCTGAATTTTTTTTTATGAAGAAGAAAGAATGAACTCTCTCATGAAGAGACAGATGCTTTTCTTCTAGGGAATCTTAATGTAAATACTCATATATCATTACATATGAAAAATCATTTAATAAATATCTTGGGAAGAAATGGTGAGGAATAATACTTCTATTGAGGAGTATGAAAGTATTCAATTTTTGACCTAAGATTAATAATAGAGAGAAGTTACTCTCTTCCTAGGAGATATATCTAGTACAAGTTATATAAGCAAATAATATTTTTGCAAGCCTGATTATGTTACACAAACTGGCAAATCACATCTTAATATTTTCAAGAGTAATCCAGAAAATGATGGTAAGACATCTTGCACAATAAAGTGAAGAATTTGGGTTCCTATGTACCTTTTTCATGACTACTACTTCTAAAACTTAAGGGCTTTAAAAAAGAAAGACATCGTTAAAAGAAAGTTTTATACTCTGAAAAATGATTTAGAATGGAGAAGTATTTGGTGACTTACATCTAGGTGATGCAGAAGCTAGTGTGCTTTGTCTCAGGAAGGTACAGGAAGAGTCAGGAAGATCTGAATTCAAATTGAGCCTCAGACAGTTACTAGCTATATTGCCCTGAGCAAATCATTTAACTTCTGTCTGACTCAATTAGCTCCACTGTAAAATGGGGACAATAATAGTATCTATTTCTCAGAATTGTTGAGAAGATAATATTTGTAAAGCCCTTAACAGTGTCTGCCATATAGGCTTGTTTCCTTCCCTGCTTCTTACAATATAATGGAGAACTTTAATTTGAGAAAGTGAAAGAAAAGGAGCGAATGGTAGTGTAACAAGCCAGAGACTTTAGAGAGCTTCTTCAGTGTCAGTAGAGACTCTTGAGAAATTTATAGGAGAAAAATTCAAAATTTAAAACCTTTTTTTCAAACGTCTCTTGTAGGATGATTGGAAAATAACGATAACTTTAAGATATGTGGTAACGCATTGTAGCTTATGTCCTCAAATTTCCCCATTAACTCTATAGATCCCCACAAACTCTTAAGTCCAGGTGAAATACCTATACAAAATTTATGATGAAGTCATTGTACCTATTCTCAAGGTCCAGGATGACATCCATCTCTGGCCCTGCATCTTTATTGAATCTGGAGCTTCTATATTACCAGATATTCCTTGTCTTCTGGAATATTTCTTGCTCCCCATTTCCATTCCTAGGTTTGCCTATCATCATTTAGTTACCTCTTCTCCTTTGAGGTTCACTCAGTCTGCATCAAGTACTCAATTAGAATTGTGGTGGCTGTTGTCTGCCTGTCTCAAGGACGCTTTTTTTTTTCTAAATGAGTTCATTACCCGTCTTTCTCCCCTTCTCTATACCTGCCTTCATGTTGATATGACAATGACATATTTAATACATATATTAATACTCCCTAAAAACCCTAACTCATCTTACTAAACACCTATTTCTTCATCCTACGTCAATCATACACAGTGGTTATACCTTTTATTTTGCCATTACCTCTGGGTAATGCACCACTTCCATATTTAAGAACTTAGAAATTCCTTTATCTAATCATAATTTATTATCATTCCCTCTTTCCTTATAGATTTTTTTTTGGTGAAGCAATTGGAGTTAAGTGACTTACCCAGGGTCATACAGCTAGTGAGTGTTAAGTGTTTCTTTATGCCTTATAATCCCAAATCCTATTCTTCATTCATACCATAACTTCCATTCCTTTGACCCTATCAGTACTTTTCTGCACTAACTAGATGATACTCCTTTCTCTGTATTAATAAATCAGTTCAGCTGAATACTATTCTCTTTTCTTAAGTCCCTTTTCTCCTATTTACATCTATAATATTACTCTGTCTACTCTTAGCCTCAGATCAGTTTTTCCCTTCCATTCATGTGCTAGAGTGAAACTAAAGAAGGTTACAAAAGTGTACTGACTAGTCCACTATGAATTTATGTTTCCTAAACTTATCCCTTGATGACTGAAAGACAATCATTTTACATTTCCCTAACTCATTATAATACTTAATATAGTGTCTTTTCAAACCTTCTTTAGAATTCCTATGATTCTCCCTCCTCCATCTTCTCCGCTGAGAAATTTAAAAATATATATTTTACTGGGGAAAAAATGGCTCTTTTCTTAGAGTTCCCTCTTCTCTCATCTGCCTCATCTTATGGCACCCATCATATGGCTTTACCATTACCTCTGTCTCTCACTAGCAGGCCTTTTCTGCAAAGGCAAACTTCTTTTTTTTTTTTAAAGCTCTTTATTTTCAAAATATATGTATAGATAGTTTTCAACATTCACCTTTGAAAAACTTTGTGTTCCAATTTTTTTTCTCCCTCCCTTCTCCCCACCCCCTCCCTTCGATGGCAAGTAATCCACTATATGTTAAATATGCACAATTCTTCTACACATATTTCCACAATTATCATGCTAGCCAAGAAAAATCAGATCAAAAAGCAAGCAAACCACAACAAAAGTGAAAATGCTATGTTGTGATCCACATTCAGTCCCCACTGGATGCAGATGATTCTTTTCATCACAAATCCATTGGAACTGTTCTGAATCACTTCACTATTGAAAACAGCCATGTCTATTAGTATTGATCATCATATAATCTTGTTGCTGTGTACAATGTTCAGTTGGTTCTTCTCTTGGTTCACTTAGATCTGTTTATGGAAGTCTCTCCAGGTCATTCTGAAATCATCCTGCCGATCATTTCTTACAGAACAATAATATTCTATAAGGTTCATATACCAAAACTTCTTCAACCATTCTCCAACTGATGGGCATCCACTCAGTTTCCAGTTCTTTGCCACTACAAAAAGGGAAAGGCAAACTTTTCTGCACACATAAGTGATCTCTTTCAATTCTATCTTCTCCAGCTAATTGTTCTATACTCTCACTTATCTCCATTTTTGTCTTACCCATTTTGACTTGTTATTCAATCAAAACGTCACTCTGCAAAATTACCAATGAGCTCGTACTTTCTAACTCTGCTGACATTTTCTTAATCCCCATCCTTTTTTGTCTCTCTATAGGCTTTGACGTTGTTCAGTGCTCTCTTTCCCTCAATTTTCACTTCTTTCTACATTATTCTGTTCTAGTTCTCCTAGACTTTGTAGTTGTCTCCTGATTGATCCTAGAAAAAGCCTCTTACTATTCAGTTCATCTTCCATTCATCTGCAATAGTGATCTTCTAAAAGGTCAGTTCTAACCAGGTTACTCCTTTCCCCCTCAAAATTGCATGACTCCTTGTAGCTTCCAGAGAAACCTCTAATCATTAGAGTAAAGTAGATGGTTATAATTGGATTATTGGCCTACTTCATTATTTGATTTCCTTTTTCTCTAGGTCTTTTTATTTTTGGCAATATGTGGAGCAGGTATAACAATATCTGGGGAGATAAGTGCCAGATCTAGAGTAAGGAAATATCATCTTCTTGAGTTCAAATTTGATTTCAGATACTTTCTAGTTATGTGAACAAGTCATTTAACTCCCTCTGTTCAGTTTCTTTATCTATAAAATGATTGGAAAAGGAAAAGGTAAACCACTTTAATATCTTTGCCAGGAAAACCCTAAATGGGGTCACAAAAAGTTGAACATGATTGAAAAATAAATGAATGATAAAATAGTAGGGTCTCTTCTTTTAAAAATGTACAATTCATATCAATATTGTTATTCCTTTAATGACTTTAAATTTTCTGGTAAATTCATTTAGATAACTCAATTGGATTTCATCTTTTCTTCCTATTTAGCCTTTGTCACGGGAATATCACTATGGCAACAATTTTGGGTACATAGTGGCCTTCAAGCCATTTGGTGGAAAAGAGTGGAAAAAAGTAACAGTTACTAATCCAGACATTGGTCGGTATGTTCATAAAGATGAAACAATGTCTCCTTCCACTGAGTTTCAAGTAAAAGTGAAAGCCTTTAACAACAAAGGAGATGGACCATTCAGTCTTACAGCAGTCATTTATTCTGCACAAGATGGTAAGTAAAAAAAAAAGACATTCCAAATTAATTATACTTTATTTCTGATGCTAGTAGATAAATTCTATAGACAGACTTGTATGCTACTTCCTAATTGCTAGTAAGAACAACAATAATTTCGTGTATTATTAAAATTTTGGACGTTAATTTATTCTAATTCTTTTCCTCTTTTGAGACAGCATTGAAGAACATCTGATTTGCAATCAGAAAACCAGAATTCATATCCTGTATATCAAGTCCTTTCACTTTTTTGGGTTCAGTTTCCTTATTTACCAAATGAGTATTAGAATAATATACCTTACAGTTTTATCCATTTATCCATATTGACTATTGTGATATTATTAATTTTCTTGAGAAGCTAGGTTATAATATTTTAATGGAATTAAGAGTATATTCCCTCTACTAGTACAGTTTACGCTTCTTCATGACATTTTATTCATGTTCTTCCCATAATCCCCTATAGAGAAACTTCCTAATAGGCTAACCAACTATTTGGTTTCATTATAAAGCCAATACAATAAAAACGAAAGTTTTTCTTAAAGGGGGAGAGAGAGGGAAAGAATTTGGAACTCAAAAAAAAAAGTTAAAGTAATGTTAAAATAAAATAAAACCAAGTGTATATTAAAATGTAAGTGTTCATATTAGATTTGTAAATGTAGCACTGAAAATTAAGAAATATATTTTATCAATTCTTCAGCACCTAGTGAAGCTCCTACAGATATAAGCATAAAAGTCCTATCTTCTTCTGAAATCTCTGTTTCTTGGAAACATGTTTTAGAAAAAACAGTGGAAGGCTATCAGGTGAGTTCAAATTTTATTAAAGTTAATTACATTCTTCTAAAATAAATTTTGTTATAGTCATTCAAATAGTGTATTATTCTATTTCCTTTAACTTATCCAAACAATTGAATTTAGATAACAGTGTAGATTTGTGTGTGTATATGGCAGATATGTGTGCATATTCTTTACTTTGCTATGCTAATTGACATTTTCTTATTGTTAATGATTAATTTAATGAATAAATAAAAAGCGACTGTAGAAAAGGCAAAAACATACTGTATCTCATACAGAACCTTAGAAATCTGACACCTGGGGTAATGTAGCCTCCAAATCAACTTTTTAGGACAAATTCAGTTTGGGCATATGTCAAAGACTCTGCTAGCAAAACTGCAGGGTGAATATGAAGTAGAGATTACAGTAAAGAATATGATCCTTCCAATAAACTAGGATGGATGATTTAAATCAGAAACAGATTTATTAGATAACTGGAGGTATTTAAAGAAAAGAGACCTGAATAAAACCCATGTTCTATAATGAACAAAACTGTTCTCTGACATAAATTTCTCTAATATAAGGGTTATTAACATGGAATCGATGAGCTTGTTTTTTTCAAAAACATTTTAAATACCTTTACATTTGCAATTCCATCTACTTTATCACATGCATTTTAAAACATTATTTTGAGGAACCTATAGACTAAATCAGACTGCCCTAAAAAGGTTATGTGCAATGAAAAAATTAAGAACACCTTTTCTAATATATGTATTTTTATTGCCTTCTTATATGCAATCATTGTCCACAAAATAAATTAGTTTTTGTTTTATTGAAGAGCATATTTCTGAAAGGATGATTTTGATGGCTTACTTTGAAGAAATCTATGGGGGAAAAATAAAAACACAATTGGAGCAGCTAAGTGGTCAAATGGATAGAGTGCCAAACCTGGAAACCTGATTCAGGATTCCTGAACTCTTATCTTCCCGAGTTCAAATTTGTTCTCAGAGATATAAGATTCAGGACAAGACACTCAATCCTGTTTACTTCAGTTTTCTCACCTACAAAATGAATTGGAAATGGAAATTGCCAAGCACTTCAATATCTTTGCCCAGGAAACTTTAGGTGGAATTAAGAAGATATGACTTGAAAAAATGACTGAAATTCACAAAGAGTGGTTGTAGTGGAAAAACAAGTGAGGGGCCTGCTCTTCTATCCTTACTTATAATTCCACTCAACATTTGTTAGATACTGATTACTTTTAAGGTCTTGTGCTTAGCACTGTTTCTGGAATATGTAATAAAAATGAAAAACAATCTGAGCTCTTAAAAAAACCAAACTGAAATTTTATTATCTCAAAGTCAGAGATGCCCTAGAAGTTTCTGTAATGGAGAACAGAAAATGAGAACTGAAAATGACAAGGTTGATATTATTTTTTATTGGGAGTGTAATTTAAGTACTAACAGTGGAATAAATGACAAAGATGACTGTGGGAACTCAAAAAATGAAAATGGAATAACAAACTAAAAACATTTGGTGAATATATCTAGGATATGAAGTATTTTCAAAACTTTAACTAATAGATTATTTTCCTCTTTTTTTTGTCTGTTTCCAAGCAACAAAAAAGGATAATATTTTATCTCTCTGGAATTCATCTTTAAAATGGGTCTAAGTTTTGAAATTGTTTCCTATTTCATAGATATTATATGTGTTCTTTAAAAACAAATATCTATAAAAAGATGGAGTTGATCTCTTAGATTTCTTCCAGCTTTCGTGCTCTAAAATTCTAAAAATAAGGGAAAATATAACTTCAAAAAATTTCAGTTAGAAAATAAAATGTGTGTATATGTATGCATATATCCTTTTAAAAAGTATGATCACAACATTATCTCTCCTCATGGAAAGTCAAGCTCCTAGAAAAAAACATTTATGCTTATGGACATTACTTCTACTATCACTTATTTTTCAGCCCTTACCCTCTGGCTTCTGATTTCACCACAGACTGAAACACTAATTTCTGGGTTTTCTTGGCACTGTTCATTGTTTGTTTGCCATTACTTCTCAAGAATCATTTCCTGAGTCACTATATATATCCTAAAATCTAATTGGGAGCATTCTCCAAGTCTCAGTTCTTATCTCTTGCCCTATACCATCTCTTTGGCTTGTGTAGTCTTTAATTTTCTAGGCATAGGATTTCCAGAACTATACATACTACCTTAATTTCTCTACTGAGTTCCAGTCTCATTTCATCATTCACCTATTTGAACATTTCCACTTGCATGTTTCATTTGTATTTCAGACTTAACATGCCAAAAAAAATCCTTTCCATCAAATCTTCCTAATATCTCTGTTTCTGACTTCAACATGTTATTGACATTATGATTGTAATAATATGTACACTGTAGTACAGCTCAGGATCAAGGCACATATTTTTATCATGTGTCCTTTGCCTTCTTATCTCCAATAAATTCTCCATGGGAGGAAGGAGGTCCCTTCAGTTTCTCTAACATATCCAACATTTCTTGCTGTCATTAAATAATCAATATACTTTTTTTTCAGTCATTTATCTTTCTAATGAAAGCCTTAATACTGTTTCTTTTGCATAATTCTTTAATTGTGACATGTTGGAGCAGCTAGCAGTGGTTAGAGCACCAGCCCTAAAGTCAGAAAGACCTGAGTTCAAATGTGACCTCAGACACTTAACAATTCCTAGCTATGTGACTCTAGGCAAGTCACTTAGCCCCAATTATCTCAGCAAAAAAAAAATTGTAATATATTGTAGCCTCTTCATTATGACCATTTGTTCATCATGGTCTTTTTGAATTATGCAGGATAACATGGTGTTCCATAATTCATACATTACTAGAAGTGGATTGCTCTTTTAACAAAGAAGGAACATTTTAAATGCAAAAATCTTTATTTATTTAATATTTTCTCCCAATTACAATTTTTTTGTAATTGTAAAATTAAAATTTTTTTACATTTGTTGTTAAAACTTTTGAGTTCTAGATTTTCTTCCTCTCTCTTTTCTCCTTCCCAGCTCCCATTAAGAAACCACATTGCATAAAAATTATGTTGTCAAAGAAAACATAGATTATCCAAACTTAACCTCCCCAAAAAAGCAAAAAATAAAGTGAGAGAGAAAGAGAGAGAGACAGAGAGAAACAGACAGAGACAGAGAGACACAGAGATAGAGAGAGAGAATCAATTTATGTTCAGATATAATCAGTTCCTCCTCTGGGTATGAATGGAATTTTTCATCATAAGTCCTTCAGAGTAGTTGTGGATCATTGTACTGCTGAGAATAGCAAAGCCATTTACAGCTGATCATTCCAGAACATTGCTGTTACTTTGTACACAGTACATTTCACTTTGCTTGAGTTTAAGGAGGACTTTTCAGATTTTCCTGAAAGCATCCTGTTCATTATTTCCTCTAGAACAATAATATTCCACAGTTTATCCAGCTACTCCTCATTTGATGGACAGCCCCCTCAATTTCCTTTTTTCTGTCATGAGAAGAGAGCTGTTATAAATATTTTTGTTCATAAAATGCTTTCCAAGGGACCATTTTTTAAAAAGAAGAATAGAGCCACTTAAAGAACTATATAATTCTCCCAAATCAAACCAGATTATTCTATTTTTCAAACAATTATAATAAAGGTAATTCATATTCAGTGTTTGAGAGTTATATATTTATTTGGAACACAAGGTTTTGCAATATTGAAGACTATGCAGAAAGATTTTTGCTTTATTATCTACCCAGGAGGAAAAAAAAATAAGGGAAAAAATACATCTGTTGTTGAGAGTATGGGTAGATAATAAAGCAGAAATCTTTTCAGTGTGGGTTTTATTTGGAAATATCCTGGAGGTTGATGCTATCAGTATAATGTGATCTATAAAAAAGGAATAGCTAATCTGTCTATAGAGAATTCCTCTTCTTAGACTCTATACTGAACATCTTTTAAAAGAGAAGCAATTTTAAACTATAAAAGTATTTTTTAGATGAAGTTATATTATACTTCTCTGCTTTATATGGCTTCAAAAATGTAAAAGTGTCTGTGTTTTTAGTGAATATACTTTAAATAATAATTTAGTTACTATTTCATTCACACTTCATACAAATTGTGGGCTTACTTTTTAAAAAAATGTAGTTCATATTCTTTAAAAATACTTTAAGAAGACTATAACCAAAAAGAATATTATTAAATATTCTTCACAACATATTATTTTAATCACTAATTTAAAATTTAGAGACCATAGTTCCTAACAGTAATCTCAAAAGGTCATAACATGGTTTTAACAATCCTTCCCATTTAGACAAATAATCAATTGTTTATCATCATTATTATTAACTTTAATAAAAGAACAGCTAGCTTTTTTTTTTTTTTTTTTTTTTTGCTTTTAGGTTTGCAAGGAACTTCACATATGATATTTCACTTGATCTGTACAACAGTCTTAAAAGATATGTTGTTATTATGCCCATTTTATAAATGAGCAAACTGATACTAAAGGTAGTTAAGTGACTTCATACACAAAGCCACTGTAATGGGCCAGAACTCTGTACTTGAAACAAAGATTCTCCTAAGGGGCTAACTCAGTGGAATTGATAAGACAATGGTTATCTAGTTTAGCATGGTGATTAATAGTTCTCTAGTTCAGTATGATTGTTAATCTTACAATAAATAATGGTTCCCTAGTGATATAATGATTGGCTTATATACAGTATACTGCATATAAACTGGGACAAACTCAGAGAAGGACTCGGAGACAGAGACAGAGAAGACAGGGATTGGAGGCAGGAGCTCAAACTCTTGGAGCCAAGGAGAGACATTCATTCCAGCTCCCACCTTTGTAGTGGCTAGATGCTGGAGTACAAGCTCTTGGACTGAGACAGACTTCAAGACAGAGCTGTCATAGTGGTCCTCCTGCCTCCCCCACAGAAAGCAAGACATATTCCGGAGGACCTCCAGAAAGCTGGCCTGGGCACCAGGCAAGAAGACAAGACTTTGAAGGAGTTAATAAAAAATTTGGACTTTATCTCTGGCTATTCTTGTGGTGATTACTCAGCTGAAAGGAAGGCTAGTCCAAAGACCTCCAGAAAACTAACCAGAAAACCACTACAAGCCACAAAGATAGTAAATAAGACAGAATTCAAACTCCTCTAACTGACTCTAAGACCAATATTTTATAAATTATCAATCTAACTGCCCTATATTTTGATGTCTAGCTTCAAAGCAATTTTAAAGGATATTTCATTAAGTAAATTGTTTGAAGAGATATTAAGAGGAAATGATATGAGAATAGGCTATTGTTACAGATTACTATTGCTTTTCAAGGCTTTTACTTCTCCATCAGACTATTCTACAAGTCAGATCCCCAGAGTGAGGTCTCTATGTTCTTGTATGTTGGGGGTCTCTCTCATTTCTTTTCTTTTCTTTTTCTGTTCATACTATATGTTAAATGTTAAAATGGATTATTGCTATTATTTGGGGCCAACTTTGTCAACCCTAGATTACAATGTTTTTAGAAAATACAAAAGAGGATGTTTTAAAATTGCTTTAAACATTTAAAGTATGAATTTTAACAAAAAGCTGCAACTAAATGCTTACAGATTCGTTACTGGGCTGCACAGGATAAGGAAGCGGCTGCACAGAGAGTTCAAGTCAGCAGTCAGGATTATTCTGCCAAACTGGAAAACTTGCTGCCTGATATGCAGTATTCTGTGGAGGTTAGGGCCTATAACAGTGCAGGATATGGGCCCCCCAGTGATGTGGTTGATGTCTATACAAAGAAAGCACGTAAGTATGAGTGTTTTGATTTTAGAATACCTGAATATAAATGTTCATTAATTTTTCAACAATGACTCTTGCAAAACTTTCTGTTCCAATTTTTTCCCTTCTCCCCACTTCATCCCCTAGATGGCAAGTAGTTATACACACACACACACACACGTATATGTGTATATATATGTGTGTGTGTTAAATCCAATATATGTATACATATTTATACAGTTATCTTGCTGCACAAGAAAAATTGAATCTAGAAAGAAAAGAAACCTGAGAAGGAAAACAAAATGTAAGCAAGCATCAACAAAAAGTGTGAAAATGGTATGTTGTTGTATACTTATTTTGTATTTAATTTATACTTTAATATATTTAACATCTACTGGTCATCCTGCCTGAGGGGAGGTGGGGGGCAGGAGGGGAAAAATTGGAACAAAAGGTTTGGCAGTTGTCGATGCTGTAAAATTATCCATGCATATAACTTGTAAATAAAAATAAATGAAATAACCTATAAATAAAAACCTATTTAAAACAATAAATAAAAAGAAAATGCTATGTTGCAGTCCACACTCAGTTCCCATAGGCCCTTCTCTGGATGTATATGGCTTTCTTTATCACTGAACAATTGGAATTGGTTTTAATCATCTCATTGAAGAGAGCCAGATCCATCAGAATTAATCATTGTATCATCTTGTTGCCAAGTATAATGATTTCCTGGTTCTGCTCATTTCACTTAGCATCACTTCATGTATCTCCAGGCCCTTCTGAAATCATCCTGTTGGTCATTTCTTACAGAACAATCCATTGTCTCATCAATTCCTCTGAGTTAACATCTTGTTTCAAGTATACGTCTCCAGAGTTCTGGCTCTCTACATACTCCAAAGAGTAACAATAAATGGTTACTTGCCCCAAAAGAGTTTATAACTTAAAAAGATTTTAAAAATCAAGTAATAGAGACGAGGAAACTTTTTTTAAAGAACAAGAAAAACAAGAAAATTATGAAAAAAGTAAACGTTTGGAAAAGGAAATTCAAAATCTTAAAGGAGAAAATAATTCCTCAAAAATTAGAATGGGGCAAAAGGAAGCCAGTGAAGTTCCAAATGATCAATAAATAATAAAACAAAATAAAAAGAATGAAAACACAGAAGAGAATGTGAAACATTTCATAAGAAAAACAACTGATCTGCATAACAGAGGAAGAAGAGAAAGCATAATACTAATTGAAACAGACTTCCGGCCAAGATGGCGGCGAGGAGGCACACAGCTGTGTAAGCCCGATTTTCTCCCTTTGGAATCCATCTCATTCCCCTGAATTAATGCCTGACTGAAAACCCACAAGCAGTTACCAAGAGAAGACATCCTGAGATTCGCCAGGAAAGGTCGATTTTGCCTGAGGGTGGGATTTTGGATCGGGTACAGGCTGAGGGCAGGGCAGCGAGCTTGGCAGGGTTAAAGCCGGGCAGACTGGAGGGGGTGTGACCAGCGCCTCGGGAGAGCTTTGCCACATGATTGGGTCTTTTGTTGGCAAAGTCAGTAGCCCAGCAGAGAAGCTAAAACACTGGGGGTGAAAACATAACCCCAAACAGCTGGAGTTCCTTGGGACCGGCCACCCCTCCCCCACAGCGTCTCAGCACGCTCTGAGAGCGCAGGCACAGCACAGTCCTGCTAGTGCCTCGCTGCTGCCCTTTCATTCTGTAGAGGAAGCTCGGTAACGCCACTCAGCCCCTCCCCCAAAAAGGCAGATTCCATTTGGGTTTTTTTTTTTCCTTTTTTTTCTTTGCTAGTTTGTCTCTGATTCTTCTCTGACAAAATGAGCAAAAGTTGAAAAGGACCAAAGCTTGAAGCTTTTTACGGAAGAGCAGACTCTAAACCTGAGGAGACTAAAAACAGACTGTCCCCAGGTGAATCCCACAGGAGGAGATCATCCAAGAAGAAATTAAAAGGCTCTCACAAGAGAGTTAGAAGAAAAATGGGAAAAGGGAGAGGGAGGTTGGCAAGAGAGTCAAGAAGCAATCACACTCACTTAAAGACAGAATGGATAAAGAAAAAAACCTTGAAAAATAGGATTAGTGAACTGGAAACAGAAAATAGCTCCTAAAGAATAAAATTGGGAAATGGAAAACATTATAGAAAAATTGACAATTAGAAAAGATATAAAAAGGAGTGAAGAAAACACTTACTGAAAATAGAAAGAACAAATGGAATTAATGACTCAAGGAGACAAGAAGAATCAGTCAAGCAAAACCAAAACCAAAACAATGGAGAAAAATGTGAAATAATTTGGGTAAAAGACCTGGAAAACCGGTCTAGAGAGACAATCTGAGAATTATTGGATTCGAAAATATGATGAAAAAAGACCCTGACACTATTTTCCCCAGGAAATTATCAAAAGAACGCCCAGAAGTCAGAAACAGAGGGTAAAATAGAAGGGGATTCATCGATCACCCACGAAAGGGATCCTTAAACAAAACACCAAGAAAATAGTGGCCAAATGCCAGCATCCTCAAACAAAGGAAAAATACTCCAAGCGGCTAGAAAACCCAATTCAAAATAGAGGAGCCCAATAAGGATCACCCAAGATCTAGCAGCATCCACATTAAAAGATCTAAGGGCCTGGAATATGATATTCGGAAGGCTAAGGAACCTCGGTATGCAACCAAAAATAACTTATTTGGCCAGAATGAGCATCTTTTCCAGGGAAGAAGATGGTCATTCAATGAAATAAGTGAATTTCACCTTATTTTTGGTGAAAACCAGAACTTAATAAGAAGTTTGATCTGCAAATATAGAATTCAAGAAAAACCTAAAAAGGTAAAAAGAAATCTTGGGAACTATATTTCTGCTGTGAAGATGTATAAAAAATACATGTATACCTTGTTCTAGAAATTAGAGGTGGAAAGGACATTGTATCAGAAAAAGGCAAAAAAGGCAAAAAAGAGGCAAAGGAAACCTATTATATCTGAGAGAAAGAATGGGGTGGGGGATGAATATAGTGGGTATTTTACTGCCATAAGAATTGACTTTAAGAGAAAAATTTTTAGACATATTCAATATACGGTGAAACTTCTCCCATCTCATTGAAAAGTGAGAAGGGAAAAGTGAAAAGGGAAGGAATAAGATAAGCAGAAGGGAATACGGAAACTGTGAGGGAAAGGAGTAAGGTAGGGGGAGGAACTCTAAGGTGGGGAGGGAGGGATACTAAAAAGGGAGGGCTGTGAGAAGCAAGTGGCTCAAAGTACTGGAAGGGGGAAGGGGAAGAAGGAGAAAAGCATAAATAGTAACAAGATGGCAAGTAATACAGAATGGGTAATTTTAACCATAAATGTGAATGGGGTAAACTCCCCATAAAGAGGGAAGCGATTAGCAGAATGGATTAAAAAGCCAGAATCCTAAATATGTTGTTTACAGGAAACACACCTGAAGCAGGGAGATACATGCAGAATAAAGGTAAAAGGATGGAGCAAAATCTACTATGCTTCAGGTGAAGTCAAAAAAGCAGGGGTAGCCATCCTGATCTCAGTCAAGCAAAAACAAAAATTGATCTAATTAAAAGAGATAAGCAAGGACACTATATCTTGCTAAAGGGTAGCATAAATAATGAAGCAATATCAATATTAAACATATATGCACCAAGTGGTGTAGCATCTAAATTTTTAAAAGAGAAATTAAGAGAGCTGCAAGAAGAAATAGACAGCAAAACTATAATAGCGGGAGATCTCAACCTTGCACTCTCAGAATTAGATAATTCACAAATTAGATAAATCACAAAATAAATAAGAAAGAAGTCAAAGAGGTAAATAGAATACTAGAAAAGTTAGATATGATAGACGTCTGGAGAAAACGAAATGGAGACAGAAAGGAGTACACTTTCTTTTCAGCAGTTCATGGAACCTATACAAAAATAGACCATATATTAGGACATAAAAACCTCAAACTCAAATGCAGTAAGGCAGAAATAGTAAATGCATCCTTTTCAGACCACAATGCAATAAAAATTACACTAACAAAAAGCCAGGAAAGTAGACAAAAACAATTGAAACTAAATAATTACATTAAAGAATGATTATAAACAGCAAATCATAGACATAATTAATAACTTCACCCAAGAAAATGACAATAATGAGACATCATACCAAAAGATGTGGGATGCAGCCAAAGCGGTAATAAGGGGAAATTTAATCTCTAGAGGCTTACTTGTAAAGTAGAGAAAGAGAAGGTCAACGAATTCTTATAAACTAAAAATGCTAGAAAAGGAACAAATTAAAAACCCCCAGTCAAATACTAAACTTAGATTCTAAAAATAAAAAGGAGAGATCAATAAAATTGAAAGTAAAAACCATTGAATTAATTAATAAACTAAGAGTTGGTTCTATGAAAACCAACAAAATAGACAAACCCTTAGTAAATCCATTAAAAAAGGAAAGAGGAAAATCAAATTGTTAGTCTTAAAATGAAAAGGGAGAATCCCACTAATGAAGAGGAAATTAGAGCAATAATTAGGAATTACTTTGCCCAACTTTATGGCAATAAATTCGACAACTTAAATGAAATGGAAGAATACCTTCAAAAATATAGCTTGCCCAGATTAACAGAGGAAGAAGAAAATATCCTAAACAGTCCCATCTTAGAAAAAGAAATAGAACGAGCTATTAACCAACTCCCTAAGAAAAAATCCCCAGGACCAGATGGATTTATATGTGAATTCTACCAAACGTTTAAAGAACAATTAACCCCAATGCTATATAAACTATTTGAAAAAATAGGGACTGAAGGAGTCCTACCAAACTCCTTTACGACACAGGCATGGTACTGATACCTAAAACCAGGTAGGCTAAAACAGAGAAAGAAAATTATAGACAATCTCCCTAATGAATATCGATGCTAAAATCTTAAATAAAAATATTAGCAAAAGATTACAGAAAATCATTCCTAGGATAATACACTATGACCAAGTAGGATTTATACCAGGAATGCAGGGCTGGTTCAATATTAGAAAACTATTAGCATAATTGACTATATCAATAAGCAAACTAACAAAACCATATGATCATCCTCAATAGATGCAGAAAAGCATTTGATAAAATCCAACATCCATTCCTAATAAAAACACTTGAGAGATAGGAATAAAATGGACTTTTTCTTAAAATAGTCAGGAGCATATATTTAAAACCATCAGTAAGCATCATATGCAATGGGGAAAAACTGGAATCTTTCCCAGTAAGATCTGGAGGAAGCAAGGTTGCCCATTTGTCACCATTATTATTCAATATTGTATTAGGAAACACTAGCCTTGGCAATAAGAGTCAAGAAAGAGATTAAAGGAATCAGAATAGGGTGAGGAAAACCAAACTATCACCTTTTTGCAGATGATATGATGGTATACTTAGAGAACCCTAGAGATTCTAGAAAAGCTATTAGAAATAATCCATACCTTAGCAAAGTTGCAGGTTATAAAATAAATCCCCAAAATCCTCCAGCATTTTTATACATCACCAACAAAATCCAACAGCAAAGAGATACAAAGAGAAATTCCATTCAGAATAACTGTCGACAGCATAAAATATTTGGGAATCTATCTACCAAAGGAAAGTCAGGAATTATATGAGCTAAATTACAAAAAACTTTCCACACAAATAAAGTCAGACTTAAACAATTGAAAAATATTAATGTGCCTGGATAGGTCGAGTTTAATATAATAAAGATGACAATACTCCCTAAATTAATCTATTTATTTAGTGCTATACCAATCAGACTTCCAAGAAAAATATTTAATGATCTAGAAAAAAAATAAAACAAAATTCATATGGAATAATAAAAGGTCAAGAATCTCAAAAGAATTAATGAAAAAAATCAAATGAAGGTGGCCTAGCTGTATGATCTAAAACTATATTATAAACCAGTAGTCACCAAAACCATTTGGATTCTAAGAAATAGATTAGTTGATCAGTGGAACAGGTTAGGTTCACAAGACAGAATAGTCAACTATAGCAATTTAGTGTTTGACAAACCCAAAGCTCCTAACTTTTGGGATAAGAATTCGTTATTTGACAAAAACTGCTGGAATAACTGGAAATTGGTATGGCAGAAATTAGTCATGGACCCACACTTAACACCATATACCAAGATAAGATCAAAATGGGTCCATGATTTATACATAAAGAGCAAGATTATCAACAAATTGGGGGAACATAGGATAGTTTATCTCTCAGACTTGTGAAGGAGGAAGAAATTTGTGACTAAAGACGAACTAGAGACCATTATTGATCAAAATAGAAAAATTTTGATTACATCAAATTAAAAGCTTTCTGTACAAACAAAACTAATGTAAACAAGATTAGAAGGGAAGCAAAAAACTGGGAAAACATCTTCACAGTAAAGGTTTGATAAAGGCCTCATTTCCAAAATATATAGAGAATTGACTCTAATTTATAAGAAACCAAGCCATTCTCCAATTGATAAATGGTCAAAGGATATGAACAGACAATTTTCAGACGATGAAATTGAAATTATTACCACTCATATGAAAGAGTCTTCCAAGTCATTATTAATCAGAGAAATGCAAATTAAGACAACTCTGAGATACCGACTTTACACACCTGTCGATGGCTAAGATGACAGGAAAAAATAATGATGATTGTTGAGGGGATGGGAAAACTGGGACATTGATACATTGTTGGTGGAGTTGTGAACAAATCCATCCATTCTGAGAGCAATCTGGAGTTATGCCCCAAAGTTATCAAACTGTGCATACCCTTTGATCCAGCAGTTGTTTCTACTGGGCTTATACCCCAAGGAGATACTAAAGAAGGAAAAGGAACAATATGTGCCTAAATGTTTGTGGCAGCCCTGTTTGTAGTGGCTAGAAGTGGAAACTGAGCGGATGCCCATCAATTGAGAATGGTTGGGTAATGTGGTATATGAATGTTATGGAATATTATTATTCTGTAAGAAATGACCAGCAGGATGAATACGAGAGGATTGGAGAGAATTACATGAACTGATGCTAAGTGAAATGAGCAGAACCAAGAGATCATTATACACTTCAACAACGATACTGTATGAAGATGTAATCTGATGGAAGTGGATTTCTTTGAAAAAGCGACCTAATTCAGTTTCAATTGATCAATGATGGATAGAAGCAGCTACACCCAAAGAAAAAAACACAGGGAAATGAATGTAAACTGTTTGCATTTTTGTTTTTCTTCCCGGGTTATTTTTAACTTCTGAGTCCAATTCTCCCTGTGCAACAAGAAAACTGTTTGGATCTGCACACATATATTGTATCTAGAATATACTGTAATTTATTTAACATGTATAGGACTGCTTGCCATCTAGGGGAGTGGGTGGAGGGTGGGAGGGAAAAATCGGAACAGAAGTGAGTGCAAGGGATAATGTTGTAAAAACAATTACCCTGGCATGGATTCTGGCAATAAAAAGTTACTATAATAATGATAAAAAAAATACTAATTGAAACACCTGAAAACTACATAAAAAAGAATAAGTATCATAATACAAGAAATAGCTAAAGAAAAATTTCCTTAAGTGTTACAATCAGAGAAAGTAGAAATAGAAAAAATCCACCAATCAACACTTGAAAGAGTTCCCAATAGGAAAACCTACAGGAATATCAGAGCCAAATTCCTAAACCCACAGTTCAAAGGAAAATAGTACATGCAACAAGAAAACAAAAATTCAAATATGGCAGAGCACAGTTAGAATTACAAAGACCTAGCAATGGCTTGCATTTTGAAACACAATATATCAAAGAGTAAAAGAACTGGAAATTTAAGAAAAATATAGTGTGAGAAGAAAAGCTGATACAGAGGGATTAGATGGGGAAGTAGTTTTGGAACCCTATGCTCATTGGGAATAGGTTAAAGCGGAACAATACATAAATATCTAGAAGGTTATGAAATCTTCTAAATTGAGAAAGAAATAAGATAAAGGGAAAGGGCAGGGTTAGAGGATAAGAGAGGCATTTTTAGAGAAAAGCCTCCTCACACCAGATCTAGGTTAAAGAGAGAGCAACATATACATTTTAGAAAGGAATAAAAGTCTTCTAAATTTAAACAAAAAACAAGAGGGGAGGAAAATAGGGGGAGAGGATAAGCGTGGGGTCTTTTTAGGAATTACAGATTAAGTAATAGTAGGGCAAAGTAGTAGGTAGAAGTAAGGCAGACTCAGGAGAAATGGGAAATAAGAGATATACATAAACATAAAATAAAGATCAAGAGTAGAATTTATTATGTAAAAATTGCAGGGGTGTACAGCTAAAATAGATTTAATCAAGAGAAAAATAAGGAAACTACACTTTATGTCAACCATGTTAATCAATATTGTTTTAAACTTTTAAGACAACTAGACAGTATAAGATTAGAATGTTGTTGTAGGGTAGGAAATGATGAATTGGTAGACTTAGAAAAATATGGAAAATAATTGGTGTTATAAAAAAAGATATTATCCACTTTCAGAGAGAGAGTGTACTTAATAGCATTGCAAAGTCTTACATGGATATGGATCTATGTGTATAATTAAGTAATCATAGAAATATTAGATAATTCATTATAGAAAATTATAACTAGACAATATGATAACATTTGTAGAATGCTAACTAAAGCAGTTGTTAGGGGAAATGTTAGATTTCTAAGTATTTACACCAACAAAATCAATTAATTGGGCAGGCAACTAAAAAAAGAATAAAAAACCAAAACAAAATTTGAAAGACTCCTATCACTATAAATATTCTAAAAATCAAAGAAAAATTTGACAAAAGCAAAAGTTAAAAAATAATAAAAGCCACAAGCCTTCTAAAAATAAGTAATCATTTGGCTAATTTGAATTTTTTAAAAGAAAGAAGAAAACCAAATTGTCATAAAATTGAAAAAAAAAAGAATTCACATAAACAAAGAAGAAATAAAGTCAATTACTAGTAACTTTTTTTCAAGTATGTGTACAAATATGACAACTTGTAATGGATGAAAATACTATGTTGTGATCCATATTCAGTGCCCACAGTCCTCCTTCCAGATGAAGATGACTCTCTCCATCACAAGTCTATTGGAATTGGCTTGAATCACCTCATTGTTGTAAAGAACCAACCATCACAGTTGATTGTCACATAATCTTGTTGTTGCATTATACAATGTTCTCTTGGTTCTACTCACTTCATTTAGCATCAGTTCATGTGTCTCTTCAGGCCTTTCTGAAATCATCCCGCTGGTTGTTTTTTATAGAATAATAATATTCCATAACATTCATATGTCATGTATACTTATTGTGTATCTAAGTTATATTTTAATATATTTAACATCTACTGGTCATCCTGCCATCTGGGGGAGGGGGTGGGGGGGGTGAGAGGTGAAAAATTGGAACAAGAGGTTTGGCAATTGTTAATGCTGTAAAGTTACCCATGTATATATCCTGTAAATAAAAGGCTATTAAATTAAAAAAAAACATTCATATGTCAAAACTTATTCAGCCATTCTCCAATTGATGAACATCCATTCAGCTTCCAGTTCCCTGCCACTAAAAAAAGGGGTGCTGCAAACATTTTTGCATATGTCAGTCCTTTTCCCTTTTTTATGTTCTCTGAGATACTGAATCAGTAGAGGCACTTGGAATAAATACCATAAGGAATTTTTTAAAAATAGAAAATATAGCTTCATCCCATGAATACTTTCTGACAGTATTGAAGAATAAAATCTTCTGAAACTGAGAAATCAACAAATATTTATTTAATGCCTAGGAAATGGGCTAAAAATTGGACTAAAATATATGTGAAATAGTTTGTCCCTACAGAGCTTAACTTCTTTTTTGGAAAATATAAGAATATATGAAATATTTCAAAATAAGTTAAAAAACTAGAATCTTAGATTGTCAGAGCATGTCTTATAGTGAACTTTGGGAATACTTGCAAGGAAAAGAAATACTGGTAAACACTATTTTTAAATAATCAGTGCTAAGGTAAGATGTTCCAGATAAAGAAGGCTATGAAACTTGGATTATTTCACAAAAGTTAGGAGCTTCTGAGTAAGATAAGACTAATTTATCTCTTTATCTTAACTTCTAGGGCTATTTGTAGTATATTTCATCACTATTTCATCTTTCTGTCAAAATAATCTTCCATACTAAATGCTCATGCTTAGCATTATACAATGACGACTTCAGTGAACTCAGCTAAGGTGACTAATTTCACGTTGCTATTTTCTCTCCTTAGCCCCAAGTCAGCCTCCAAGGATTATTAGTTCAGTAAGGTCTGGTTCAAGATATATTATCACCTGGGATCATGTCAGAGCAATGTCAAATGAATCTACAGTAACAGGATATAAAGTAAGTAAAATAGGGACAAATAATTTCTTCCATACTCTTCTATATTTGCTTTTGGCTCAATTAAAGACAGGCACATAAAGGAAAAAGATGATTCCAGTCTCTTTTTCATGCAGATTTTTATCTTGCATGGAAAACCGGTAATTGATATTTTTGTTACTTTCAGGAAAACCCAGAGAACTTGCTAGTGTTAGAGTAGAATTTCAGCTGAAATTAATAATATTATAACATACTTTAAGATTAAAAAGAATTTTGAGAAAATTATTAGGTAATTCTTTAACATACATACCTATGAAAGATGGATGAATAATAGCTATGAAGAATAGAATGATTCTTAGTAATCAGTATGTTGAAATCTTAATAGATAATTCTTTAAACTCTTTTGAATATAGCAATGAGGAAGTGCAATGTTTATATAGAGAAGTCTCAGGAAAATTGGAGTATTAACTTTGAATCAATAAAAATAAGAAAAGATTATGTCCCATATGTCCCAAACTAATATTACTCCTAAGATCACCCCCCCCACTCATAGGCAGAGAGTCAAAGAAAATTATAAAAATAACCTCTAATCCTTTGTGAGAGTCCCAGGTTTTTACTTATAGGAAAAAACCTTCTGTAGCTTTATTTAGTTACACGTGGGAAAATTATAAGATTCAGCTTTCATAGACTACATAGAACCAAATATTTTTTTCTCATGAAATACAGCTATGAATTTGAACAGTTTAAGGAAAAGATGTGTCCAAAAATTTTTTTTTCTATTTTCAACTGTATAGAGAGCTGGTCTTGAAGTCAGAATGATCTGGAAATCAAATATATCTTAGAAACATTATATGTGTGAGACACTGGGCAAGTCACTTAAACTCTCAATGCCCTGAGAAACTCTCTAAGAATATAAGTTATAGGAAAATATGTTGCCAACCCTTATTGGATGAGGAAATTCATCTGGGTGTTTTCTATACCCATGAAATCATGGGTTCAGTTCACATTCCTGCCTCTACTCCTACCCATATCATTACATTAACTTCACATATTTTGGTACTTTAAGGTGCTCTACAGACCTGATGGTGAACACGAAGGCAAGTTGTATTCAACTCATAAGCATTCAATAGAGGTCCCAATCCCAAGAGATGGAGAGTATATTGTGGAGGTTCGAGCACACAGTGATGGAGGAGATGGAGTGGTATCACAAATTAAAATTTCAGGTATGCAAGTCATTTTATTAACCTTAGGATTAAACATTAATAAGTATCAACGTACTTACTATCTGGGACAATATAGTTTCATATTCTCCAAGTGGACTGAATTGTTTAGGAACACTTACCTATATTCCTAAACTTTTATGGCTCACTGAGGGAGATCTGGGATCCATCTTTTTACATTTTATACAAATAATCTGGCATTATAGAGTATACAGATGTATAAAATGTATATAATGTTTCCAAACTAACTCCAATATAACCACAACCCATGGAATATAAGATTCACTGAGTAACAAATTATTATTTGCTAATGATATCCTCTTGCCAGAGAGAAAAAAAATAAGATTAATACTGATATTGTATTTAGACTCAAGTCCAACAGAAGCAATTTTATTTTATCTAAGAATAAGTTAATATCTAAGAGAGAGCAGAAAATATATCTTCCTTTAAAGTCTACTCCCTTCAAAGAGTCACTTGAAGTGTTGATTCTTCCTTGCTACTTTGGGAACAGATTCCTTTCTGCTATCATGGGAACAAGAGACCAATATAAGAATTGCTTCATCATGTTAAAGTTCAAGTTCTTCAACTCAAATTATGAATCACCAGAAGTGACTCTCCCTCTCCCTCTCCCTCTTCCTCTCTCTTTTCCTCTTCCTCTCCCTCCCCCTCTTCTTCTCCCTCTCCCTCTCCCTCTTCCTTTCCCTCTCTCTCTCTCTTTCTTTCTTCCCCTTCTCCCGCTTTCTAGGGTAGACTAGGGTGGTATGTGCCACAGAATACCTCCCTGATGTACTTTCCTCCCAATTAAATATTTGCTGTCCTCAACAAATCGCCTGAGGCACACTTATGCAGATCCTCAATTTTGAAAGGTTCTTTGGGGTCAGTTCAAACTTTATTCTTTCAAGAACCTTCCCTTCCCCAATTAAAGAGTTTCTAAAAGCACTTTTAAAGTTCACATTGCACAATTTTTATTTGTGCCTCTTAAATTTCATATAGAGTACCAATATAGCTTTAAACAAACCTGTGAAATTAATAATCTGGGTTTTTTTTTTTGTCCAGTTGGTTTTTATTTAAGATTTATTAATTTTTTCTTTGATTATCAGAATTTCTACTTTTTTTGCTAGGTGGTTTTTGATTAATTTTTTCTAATTATTTTAGTTGTGTGTCCAAATAAATGATTTGTTTTTTAACTTGTTTGTTGGTTTAAAGAGATATATTTTTTCCTAAGAACTGTTTGTAATTTTGTAATGTCTCATCTTTGTCATTTTTTGAATGAATTTTTTTCTTATTTCTAATAGTTTCTTTTCTGATCCACCAGTCCTTTAAAATTTAATCTTCAATAAATTTAATTTTTCCCAAAGGCTCTTTATTGATTAGAATTATATCTCATTATGAAATTCACATAAATTCACATAAATGATGTATTTACTATTTCTATTTTTCTGTATTTTAATAAAGTTTTGATGCTCCAATACCTAGTCAACTTTAGTTAAGCTAAAATGAAAGCTTCTATCTGTTCCCATTTAATAACTGAGAAATTTAATATTTCTATTTAGGACCCTCAATTCTTTTTTATTTATCTTTAGATTTGTCTAGCTCTGAAGTGGATACTTTGAGGTTCCTCACAGTTTTCACTGTTTATATATTTCTTCCTGAAATTCAATTATTTTTTCCTTTAAGTATTTACATGCCATATTATTTGATGTATGTGTCATATATTGATTCATTATCTTTATTATTCTTTTTTTAAAGTTCAGCTGAAAGATAATTGAATTTGTTGTCATATCTCATTTTTAGTTCCATGTGAATCTTTATATTTTAAGTGTCTTTTTTATAAACAATATATTGTTGGATTTTGTTATCTAATCCATTCTGCTAATTTATGGGTCAGTGTATATACTGTTCCCATTTATGTTAAGATCATTAGTTATATTTTTTCCATTCATCCTATACTCTTGTATTTTTTCTGCTCCTTGCACTCAGCCTACTGTTTATAAATAAGAAGGTGTTAAAAGATGGAGGAGGGTTTCTCTAATGCTTGTAATATATAAATTAATTCATCTGTTTCTTCTTCTTTGGGCTTTTTTTCTTTTCTCCTTTCCCAATTCCTGGTATCAGATTTTTATTCTTCCCTTTACTTTCTTCCTTCATATCTTCTAAAACATATCCTATTCTTCTTAATTTCCTTCTTCCCTATCCTTCTCCCTTCTACTTCCTTTTTGAGTTTAATGTATTTTTGTGCCTTTATGTGCTGTAATTTTGTTAATTATTGGATTATATTAAAGCAATGTTCTTTCCTCTTATCTCTTCCTTCACGTTTTCCTTATGTGTCACTATTATATGATAATGATTTCTCTTTCTCCACCTTTTATCTCTATTTTCCTCCTTTCGGACTTCAAAGACCATTTTAAATAAAGAACAGAGGCAGCTAGATGGCACGTGGATAGTGGATTGGCTCTGGAGTCAGGAGAGCTTGAGTTTAAATTTGGCCTCAGACACTTAACACTTCCTAGTTGTGTGACCTGGGCAAATCATTTAACTCCAATTGCCTCACAAAAACAAAGCAAGCAAAAAATTAAAAAGAACAAAATTATTGTATGTCTCTCTTATTTACATTTCTCTATGACTGGTGAAGTTACTAAAATTTTTGAGAAAACATTTGTGTCTTATTCTCCTATTAGAATATAAACTCTCTTTTACATAAATGCTGTTTCTCTGGACTCCTTAATAGCTGTTTTAAAATGTCCATAAGGTTCTGTTCTTTTATTCAATGATGTTTGAAAAATGAAAATTCACTGTTTCATTAAAGACCCACTTTCCCCCTTGCCAGAGAGAGAAAAAAATAAGATTAATATTGATATTGTATCTAAATTCAATATTGAACTCAAGTTCAATAAAAGAAATTTTATTTGATTTAAGTTAATATCTAAGCCATTGAGAGACAGAGAGTCAGAGACAGAGACAGAGAGAAGAGAAGGAGAAAGAGGAAGGGAGGGGGACAGAGGAGGGGGAAGAGTGAGCGAGAGAGAGAGAGAGAGAGAGAGAGAGAGAGAGAGAGAGACAGAGAGGGACAGAAAGAGAGAGGAAGGAGGGATGAGGTGTGGGAGAGAGAGAGAGGGAGAGAGGAGAAAGCTGATGTGAAAACAATAGTCTTGCTTACTTGTAGCAGCTTCATTTTCCTAGCATACAGATTGGGCTTATATAGTTTTTTCAGACCTACCTAGAGTACATAGCCCATCAATACTTTGTGTACCAATGTCATTACATAGGGATTTAATCTGGGAAGTCCCTAGATACATGTTGGGTACAACATTTTGGGATCATGCAGAGCAGAATTTCTTGTATTCAGCATAATGGATGTAATTACATTAGGTTTTGTATAGTGAATAGAAGAATGGGTGCAGGGGTTAAGTCAGCAAAATTACATGATCTGATAACAAGGTTGCTTTTTCTCCACAATTCTGTTGACCTCAGAGATAAGATGCTGCTCTATCCTTGTAAGAATATCTAACTTTTACAAAGATACAGATCAGAGATGTAAACTACACAGCTTACTAGCCACATAACAGTATGGAACAGTCCCAAGTGTTTCTCAATTCAAATTAAAATGTAATTTGGAAATACTTAATAAAATAATGTACATATTCATAAAATTCACATCAATAAATTGTACATATTTATTCATTTCTTTAATCATTTTCAACAAGCATTTTAGTGGTCTTGTCTTTAGTTCTCTTTTCTTCTATCTCTTTCTTGGGGATTCTTCACTCTCATTCTTGGGAATCGTACACATGGTTTTATTACCTCTGAAAATGAATCCCACATCTCTTTTTCTGTCTCAACCTGGTTCTCAAAGGTTTACTTCCTTATTTCCAAATGATTCCTAATAATAATAGTATCAACTTAGATGTTTCAATGACCCTACAGCCTAACTGTTCATAAACAAGAGGATGTTTCCAACCCAAGCATTTGCTTTGTGACATATAACAATAATAATCTGTTGGAGCATGACTATCTCTGATTGATAGATCCTTAGCATAGAGACCCATAGATAGAGTCTTGTGCTGAATTTAATCAAATCCAAGTTAACTTAGGAAAATAAGTAATATTCCTGACCTGATAAGATGGTGCTAGCCCAAATTTTTATATGTCTTCTCTAATATTTTGTCTGAACAAGATATATTAGTGAGATAAAGTGAGGAAAATGCACAAAACATGAGTACATTTCATATTAATGAAAATCTATACATTTTTCTACTAGCCAGAGGGAGAGAAGAAATTACACAAGAAAGTCTTCATAAGATAGATATATGGCAGACTCATTAACCAATTGTTCAGATCATTACTTTTCAAGTTATTTCTCTCTTTGTATGTGTGTGTGTGCGTGCATGTATGCACAGGTAGCAGGGATAAAATTTTACCACAACAAAATTCATGAGATGAATCCTAAATTCAGAAGTATGATAAAAAGTATGCCCTGGCAAGCTAATAACATTGTTTATAATGGTATTATGTAACTATAGAAAATTCTTTATGTGTGTGTATGTATGTATATAGCCAGTAAGCTAAATAGCTATTTCTGATTATTGAACAAATAGAATACAATATTTTCACAATAAATTGTGAAATAAATCTATAATTACTAGCATATTCCTGGATTCATTTTGATCTGATGAAATCTGTTTTTGCTGATATCCCTTTCATATATTCATTTACTTTCCCTTTCTTTGTCAGATACATGACTCTCTGAAAAGATAAAATGTTCTGTAACTGAACTGAGCCTATGAAGGAAGATGTACTATATCTTTCTTTCAGACAGAATTGACTTAATAAGTTTATTCTTTGAGATACAAAAATATCAATACTCTATTTAAATGACTGACCCTATATAACTACTTTGAAATAATACTTTCAAAAGTAATTTTTGTATGTGTTTGAATGCTTTTGTGTTTTTGTAGCATACACAAAAGTGTAAATTATGGATCTTTTAATGCAAAAATGCAAAAAAATTAAAATAAATATTAAATGTTTTATAGTATTACAACATTTCATATCCATTACATAATTAAATATCAATTTTGGGATAATATTTATAAATCACTTAGCAGATGCCTGCAAGTAGATGCTATTATGCTTATTTCTTATTTCCATCTTTATTCCTTATTTTCTTCCTAAATCCCCTCTTTCTTGACAAATTAATGTTGGCAGCATACACTTGTGTTTTGTTTTGAAAGTTTTTTTGTATATACATAACTCAAACCTATAATATATATGAGGTGTTTGATGAAGAGTACTTGAATGATAACTACCTTTTTAGATCAAAACATTGTTATGTCTTTAAAAGAGAGTGGAGACTGACATAATCAAGTGATAGGTTTTCCTTACTTTGCTCTTGTTAACTGAGTGAGCTTGGATATAATATTTAACTTTACTGTCTTTGATTTTCTCATTGGTAAAATAAGAATGTGCATAATATGTATACACTATTGTACAGTGTAAAGAGTTGTAATTCATTCAACAATATGACATCAATATTAATGTCAAAGTGCCTCTCTATACCTTAGTTTTATAATCTGTCAAGATTATAATACTTGCCATATTTACCTTACCCCTGAAGGATAATTTTATGGATTAAAGGAAATGTGTGCCAGAGCATTATATAAAAAGTATTTATATAAACTGTCAGAAGGAATGAAACATCATAGCATATAGAGAGAATTATTGTTAAAAATTTGAACAGTTTTACTAAAAACCGAGAGAATGTATCACTTTATATCTGTCACATAAGTCTCCTTCCCTCTTGTGATATTGTCACCATGCTGTTGCAAATCCTTCATCATCTCTCTTCAGGACATTTAGAAACAGCACCCTCTTCTGGTTGGTCTTCATATTTCATCTCCTCCCATTCCAATCCATCTCCCTCAGTTCATCTATGAATGTGATGATCTTCCTAAAGCACAGGTCCTCCCTTTCATTCCATAAGTAATGATCCCTTAGAATCATCCATACCCTCTATGTCTTCAATATGAGACTCTTTCTTTCTTTCTTTCTTTCTTTCTTTCTTTCTTTCTTTCTTTCTTTCTTTCTTTCTCTTTTTTAAAGAAAGGCAGTTCTTAATATTATTTTATTAGATATTAGACTTAAATTTTGTTTTTGAAAAAAAAATCATTGCAGACATTTTGGTAGGGGGATAGGGTAAAAGAAATGATTGGGATGGAATAGTTGGGAAGAGTGAGAGAGAAAAAAAGAGTGATAAAAAGTCTTAACTTCATAAATATAAGCAAAGAAAGTTTTTAAGTATAAGATTTCTGGATAATTATTCTCTTTGTTGTTACTGTCCACATTCTTTTTTAAAATTGCTTTTTATTTACAAGATATGTGCATATCTTGCATATATAATAATATATGGGATAATAAGGGATTGGAAATGCTATGTAGTAATTCACATTCATTTCCCAGAGTTTTTTTTGCTAGGTGTAGCTGGTTCTATTCATTATTGAACAAATGGAACTGATTGGTTCATCTCATTATTGAAGAGAGACACATCCATCAGAATTGATCATCATATGGTATTGTTGTTGAAGTATATAATGATCTCCTGGTCCTGTTCTTTTCACTCAACAATACTGAACAAAATACTCCTTTAACAGGATATCCATTTCTCCATCCTATATATTTTGATTGATTGAGCCCTAAGTCTGCAATCCTCTCCTTCCTTATCTTCATCTTCTGGTTTCCCTGGATTCCTTCAAATCTCAGCTAAAATCACAGTTTCTTCAAGAAACCTTTTTTGATTCCTCATAATGCTAGTGCTTTTCCAATGAAATTATATGTAATTTATCCAAAATACGATAGTTTTAATGTTGTCTCTATCACTTTGAGGACAAGTACTTTTTGCATTTCTATTTCAAGCACTTACTCAGTGACTGACATTTAGTAAATGTTTAATAAATGCTTGTTGACTTGATTAAATAAACTATTTTAATAAAATTTTGTTTAGAATATCAAGTGTTATCCTAAATCATACTTTAAGCCCCTGTCTGTACTTTGGAGAATGCAGTTTTTTGGTACAAATATTCCATTTTAGTTAAATTGCTTTTCTGTGTAATAATTATAATCAAATCAAATCATACATCACCATAATCAAATAATACATCTCATAAGAAATTAACTATAGAGCTTATTGGCTCCTTAAATCATCTACAGCTTAGAAAATTGATACAACTTATGTTAAGTGATTTTTATAGTCACAATAATAGGGTTAAAATGTTATCACAGGTTCTTTGACTCCAAGGACCAGTGCCAAAACCTTAAAGCTTATATTTATTCAGTGTTTCAGCCAAGTCAGGATGTGTACATTTTGAAAATGTTACACAAAAATGCAAAACTCTAGAGCTTATTGGATCCTTAAATCATCTACGGCTTAGAAAATTGATACAATTTATGATAAATGATTTTTATAGTCACAGTAATAGGGTTAAAATGTTATCACAGGTTCTTTAACTCCAAGGACCAGTGCCATCACCTTAAAGCTTATATTTATTCAGTGTTTCAGCCAAGTCAGGATGTGTACATTTTGAAAATGTTACACATAGATGCAAAATATCCACTTTCCACTTGACATGTTTTCTCTATGATTGTTTATAATGACATGATTAAAACTGGTGATATAAAACATTATTCATTTATTTCTTCTTTGTATGTCCATCATCTATTTTTGTGCTCATTGTATATTAGTTATAAGAGTCTCAGGAGATGGCGGGGCATGGAGCACTTCTTTGTAGTTTCTACTTTTAGTGGATTATTCTGGAAGATCTTCGCATACACAAATTTCAAATAAAGATCTTAGTTTCTAATGTAACCATTTATAAATATTATAAACATAACAAAAACTATCAGTTTATATTCCTTAGAGAGTAGGATAGCACTTGTTAATTACAAAATTTATAGAAATTATTGCGTTAGTACATATTTAGTTGTGAGTAGTAAAAAGCTGGCTTTAAAGGAACCATTGGATGTTCAAGATTTTCCTCATTGTAGATAGAATTATTATGATACCTGTAAAGTAATCACAAATAACAAACTATGTTTACTTTTTAGGTGCATCTGAAGTTTCACCTAGTCTCTTTGGCTTATTGCTGCCTGCCTTTGGCATCCTAGCTTTTTGGGAATTTTGATTGTAGCTTGATATCTGCTATCAATGCATAGATGTGAATGCTCCTCAAATCTTTAAGGACTACCGTTCTTTCTGATTCCAGTGGCACTATCTTAATCCAAATCAGTTATACTTTTAAAAAAATTACTCTGCTGCGTTACAGTAAATTCAAGGACTGAGACACTTAGGAACCCCTTCATCTAATGAATATTCTTTGGGATGTATACAAAATGATTTTTTAACCTGTTACAATATGCCTTATAAAACTCTTAAACTGATCTGTGACAGTTGCATGATTTGGTCAATAGAGCAAATTAATTGTTAACATCCACTAATATAGATTGTACAGTAAGAATAAAATCACCATCCAAAGGTGCTTTAATGACAAGTTGTGACATATACTAGAGACTGAAACATAGATTTATGTAATAAATGTAAGAATAACTTGGTCTGTTTGTATTCTTCTATGTTTTGTGTACTATGTATTTTAGAATGGCCTCTATCTTCATGATCTTTATTTTTAGAGATATAGTCAAAGCAAAAACATTCAGTTCATCTTGCAGAACTTTCTCAACTCTATAAACACATGTTTAAGTATTTGAAACATTTTGAAAGCTGTCCAGTTATGAAGGTTTTCCAGTAAAAAAAAATGCAAACAAGTTTGTTTTAAATGTTTAAATCCCCAGAATTAAAAATTCTGAAACTTTGTATATACATTTGAATTGTCTAATACCTTTGAATTTTAAAAAATAGAGTGATTTTCTAAATAACAGATAATTTAGATTTTTTTGTCATACTGGTGATAAATTATATTTCCAAGTAACTTTTTTTTGGAACCTTAATTTTAGGCCTCAAAAATTCTGTTTTAAGTTAAAATTTTTTTGTTAGCCTTTTCATTTTCATGTGATATTCTCATTCTTACTAAATACTTTTTTCTTTTTCTAAAATGTGAACAAAGGCTGAGAATGAATAATTGTTATTAATCAGAAGTACAAAAATGAGTCAGGTTACAATGATTTAATAATATTATATCTTCTTTTTCTTCTTCATTCCTAGGTATAACCTTCCTTTAGTCAAAGTATAAAACCAGTCAATTAACCTTGGATGTGAAAGCTTTTAGTATTTTTAAAATTTCTAACACAATTTCTCATTTTGATGGAATACTGGGGGAGAAGGGAAGGGCTAAGGGGACCAAAAGAGCACAGCAAAATATTTTTGGTTTTGTTTCCTAAAAATAAATGAACTTGGATATCTAACAGAAGCCAATAATGTTTATGTTTTGACTGTGTCTGTCAAGAGTTTTTGTAGATTGTAAAGAAGAAAAAAAGAGCATTCTTTTATCTACCTTGGTAGGCTCAAAATATTGAGTATGATATTAATCAAGTTTCTCAAGTAATCCTGCTTTAAGAACAATAAACTGAATCATATCTTATTAGCATATCCTTGCTAACTAATTAAACATAGAATTTATCTTTTTAGGTTACAGTAGAAAGTCATTAAAATATTTATAAGAAGTGAGATTAGAACTATTACTACTTTACACCTCTTTCTTTAAATTGTATAATTTTTGTACTATATATTTAAAAGTAAATGTTAGACAACTTCATTATAAAAATAGTAATATTGCATTCATTTGCTTCTACATATTTGTTATTAGAGATTTTTAAAAAAAATAGGTGAAATGGATAATTTCTCACAGAATCTGCAATTTTAAGATCATTACTAAATTTCACAAAACACAAAATTGGTTGGGAGAGAAAAACATCATATCTAAGAAAAATTAGTACTCTAATTCTTTTGCACAAGTTTAATTTTTTAAAAATTTCTCTGTGCTTTCTTTTTGCAATGCTTTTGGACAATTTAGTGTGACCAATAACACATTATATTTGCTTAATACATGTTAGTGTTTACCCGACCCTGATAATATGATGTAAGAAGCAAAACTAATTTTTTTGCATGATTGTAAAAGGTAAAAGGGGTGAAAAAGAATTTAAAGATTTAAAAAAAACCTATTGTAAAGATTAACTTAGTTCACAATAGCTCACATAATGATCATGTAACTTTGCTTTTTTCTTGTTTCACAAAATTATACCAATTTAATTTGTATCTTATGTTTAAACCATTGCTAACCAAACTAATGTCTTATTTGTTTTACAAAAAAATATTCTTAATTAAATTTTATATATAGACATATTGGTTCTTTCTTTATATTTCAAGAAAGACGATATTCATAGTTTTATTTGATAGTGATGATGCTTGAATTTTTGTTTTTAGTCTTTTAATCATTTTTTTCAATGGAATAGATTGTGCGCGAATTTATGAATGAAAAATAAATTATAATGAAATAAATGTAACATTATTATCCAAGATGTAACAGTTGTCCTTTCATTCTACCTAAAGCTGAAAATTTGTTTAGATTTGTCTTCTTAGAACCATTGTCTCATTACAACTTTACTGTAACAACTTTAAAATCTGATTGTATGAAATTTGAAGGGTGTTACAGAGAATATATGTGTGTGTATATATGCATGTTTCCCCCATACACTAAATACCAAATACAATGTTTTCAATATTGGAGTTTTGCATAAAAATTAATAGTATTTGATCTTATCATAATAACAATAGAACTAACCCATTTCCATGACATACACCATATTTCTATGCCTGCTTTTTTCAGTCGATGCAAAGTCCTTTGATAGTTTCAAAAAGTAATCTTCAGTACTTATCTGCTATATTCTGCTCATGACAATCTCACTCCCTGATGGATGGTGTATATTGTCAATGCCACTTCTTCCTACTTCTCTTATTTAGTAAGAGTACTTGAAAAGTATTGTCCAGAGTCTTTCCAAGATCAAACAAAAAACAAAGGAACTCTTTAAAAAAAAAAAATGTGTACCCATATGCTTACTAGCTTATAACCTATATATATAACCTTATAATCTAGCTTACTCTAAAGTTTTTCTAGAATATTTTTACCCTGATTCTCCTAGGAATCTTAAAAACTTGTGTTACACAGGCAATTTAAATTTAAAAAAACCTAAGTAACTATTAGCTTTTGGGGGCAACTTGTCTTAGCAAGCCAATGCAGGCATACTCTGATTTGAACTTGACAAATTATTCTATATTCCAAACTCCTTTCCATTTTTTAAAAATCTGTTGGTTCTGTTTCACCCTGAATTTTCATATTTTTCATTTCTCATTCGGCTCAGTATAGTAAAAGTATGTTGAATGTAAAGTCATGGGACCTGGTTAAAATTTATTACCTAATGTGACCTATTTTCTAAGCTGCCTTTTCCTCAGCTGGAAAACAAGGGGATTAAGATGGCTGATTCTTGATATCCTTTTAGATTTAAAAACCAAAACCTTTGTTAAATTTTTTAAATTCCAGCCTATGAAAATTTTGCTGATTTAATTTTATCCTTCACATGATTTAGCAAGAAGTTGAATCCTTTTTCTTAGTGATCTCATTTATGGGATGTTAGTGGTATTTTACTGAATTGTTCATAAACTGGCTATTAACTTGACCAGATGTTTTATTCCATCATGAAACTGAAAAGGAAGATATTTTTATATCATAGAAAAGTACTCTATCTCAGTAGAAATTAGTGGCCTAAAGCTACAGTAATTTTCTTATAATATCTTATAGTAATACACTTTACTTAAAGATATACACTATTTTACATTATAAATGTAGCCTATAACTTATTGAATTTCAAATGTAACTAGAGAAAAGAAGTTGAAATCTGCTTCAAAGGGTTTTTTTCTTTGTTTTAAAAATTTTATTAATATATTTTCAAATGTTACATAATGAGAGGATTCTGGGAAGATGGTAGAGTAAGTCAGAAAATGTTAAGCTCTCCAGATTTCGCACACAAAGAAGACAAAATTGAACTTCAAGGTGAATGTAGATTGGTTAAAAAAACAAGTTAGATTTGGGGCAGAACAGTGGTCCTCCTGGGAAAATTGAAAAAGATCCAAAGAAAGATACCAGGATAGAAGTTTAGCCTGTTTGAAATATAAACACCTCCAAGCTAGATCTGCTAAAACAGCAAATGGCAAGCCCTGGAGTTAATTGGGTTGAGTAACCTTCCAGATACAGAAACTTTCACTTCTCAGACACAGTGACAATTCAGAAGTCTGAATTAGGGAAGATTGAGGGAACTTCTGTTGATAAGGAATGCCAATTCCAGCTGTGCTGCTTAAGGGAAGCACAGAACAAGCACATATCTGGTGAATGCAGAAACTATGGGGCAGGTAATCTGCTGGCTGTGGATACTTACAGCAGGTGAAGTTCTTGGTTTGGGGTACTGTGGTTTCCCACCTAGAAACTTCTGTTACCAGTCACTCCCAATTTCCAGGCCTTCAGAAAAATCTCTGGCTACTGTCTCGCATGGTGGTTCTACCAATCTTACCTCAATCAGAGGTCTTCAGAGATCTCTGGCCACCACCTCATCGAGCAGTGGTTATACATTTGACAGAGCACCCAAGGATCACATGCAAGCTTAAGATCTTTAATTCACATATTCACATCCTTTGCTTCTGACCTCCTGCTTAGTTAGTTAACTCCTAGAAAAAAACTCCCCCCACTGCCTGGGTCTATGAGGTCACACATACAGTCAATTAGAGAAGGAGCCGCCTCCCATAGATGATGCTGATCTTAATGTGACCAGAGCTTCTGCCCTTGAGGCGGTCCATGCTAGTCACAGAAAGCCATATCCCGGGATCTCAGGCTTCAAGGTCTTAGTACTTCCTGATTGCACTGTCTGAGCTTCCTCTTTGGATCCTTACAATTCCCTCCTCTTGTAAAGCGGGGACTGCTCATCACATCAAGCTAACTAACATTAAAATAGCTCACTTGAGCCTTGAGATTACAGAGTATATATAACAGAACAAAGGCAAACAAAAGTAAAACAATAAGAACTAGGCCCAACAGGGACCAAAACCAAACAAAGATGACATGGTGTTTAATCCACTCCAGAAAATCATGTTCAGTGGGGTAGGATGTCATAAGTCTGTGGTTTCAATTGTATACACCTTTTGATATCCAATGAAGAAAGGCACAGAGGAAGGTGTATACAAGAAAAGTCATGTCTTGTAGCACTGCCTCACTAACTTTGGCAGGTGGGCATGTTGGTTTTTCATCCACTAATTCAGAGGCATTGTCTATAAGTGGAAAACAGGGCGGAGCTTCTCCTCAGGCCACCATATGAATAGCGGATAGCCATGAGAGAAGCTTACAAACCCATTGTCCAGTTCGGCCTGTCTCTAAGTGTTGCATCATCACCCGGGACAGTTCAATTTAACTGCTACATTGGTGCTGTATCTGCTGTCTTTGGTATCATGGTCAGGAGGGATATGGCTGCCATCTAAACCCTTCCACATCACTGTGGAGAGTTGGTCTGACTTATTGGCCAGTCCATTAGTTAGCCATGCTTTCGGCGTGTACCAGAAGAGCATTGTAGGGTAAGATCCAAGAAATGTGAAAATTGTAAGTAATTATATGTATATATTACTGCATCTAAGCAGGCCTGTGTGAGTTGGTTGGAGGGTCTTATAAACCCCAATACCCCCTTTTCTTGCTCAGACAGGAGCATCTTGATGGTACAATTAGTCCATTTAACAATGGCTTGGCCCATAGGGTTATATGGGATGCCAGTGGAATGAGCAATGCCAAATTCAATACAAAAGGACCTAAAGGCAGAAGATGTGTAAGCTGGTCCATTATCTGTCTTAAGTTCACATGGGACTCTCGCAATGGAAAAGCAATGATAAAGATGGTTGATCACATGCCTAAATATTTCCCCGGATGGAGTGAAGCCATGAATTGAGAGTGTGTATCCATGGTTGTAATGGGCTGAGGTTTGAGTTGATGCACTGAGGTCCCAAGTACATGAGGCTAAATAGTAATTGGGCTATACTCTATTAATATACATGATTGGATAAAGAATGGTCCCTGCCCACTCTCTGTGCAAGTCCTGATGTGTTGTAGAGGAAATGACGATTTTGGTGGGTGGAGAGAGACAGGAAGGGCTGGAGATTGACCTTGGTTCCATTCTCCATAGTTTCTGGTCGTGTGGCTGCTGATCTAGCTAGCTTTGACTCAGCTGCACACAATTGCTATTGCTGATTATCTTCCACCTCTGATCCTTCTTCACTGAGAATAAAGACTGGACGATTTTCCCTAACCTGAATTCTGACTTGCTGATTTAAAATATATGGTTCACATTTGGTGCCCAAGGGGGCCAAGAACTGAAGAAGTCTCTGGTGACCAGGAACTTGGGGTGAGTATTGTTAATAGGCAAACAGGGAACTTATTTTCTTTAAAACTAAAACCAGTAATCTTTTCAAATGGACAAATGCTAAGGTAAAGACTTCCCATCCCCGCCCCCAACCCCTTCTTAACCCCTTCAACCCTAACCTAATTAGTGGTGCTAAGGGCCATGCTTAAGCTGATAGGGACAAGGGCTACTTTGGGAATTGGGAAAGGTTTAGACTTGGGACATTAAACCGGACTCCCCTTGGTTTGTAGAGCAGGAGCAGATCTCTCGAGATAACTGGTCCCTGGTTGGACAACAGATATCTGCATATTATAATGAAAATGGTCCTCATTCAATTTCCATTGAGGCATTTTATTTATACAATATAATTCAGTTAGCACTAAGAAACCCTTTCCCTAGAAGAAAGAAAAAACCCATTGCTCCCTTGGGGAGTAGCCAAAAGAGGGAGGCCTGATATTGGAGGAAGGCAATGAAGAGATTAAGGACCATATCCCCACAGGGATGGAGACTTAATGAGAAGGGTGTGGTGGACTTTCCAATTTGGGAGGCAGCTTCACCCCACCTCAGGAGCAAGTGATTGATGACCACCTATCAACCCACCCTCCAGGATGGAGGGAGGAGGGAGGGGGGGCAGGACAGCACCAGCACCTTCCCCCAGCATCCCTAGTATCCAATTATGAGTAGATTACAAGAGGGTTTAATGAAGGCCAAAGAAAAGGGGGACGCTGGGAGCTCCAGCCACCATATCTTTCCTGTAATTTTTCAGTTTAATGCCTCGGTCAAAAAGGTTAAATACACCCCTTTAACATAAGAAATCATCAAAGACCTAAAAGGCTTGCAATTTTATGGGGCCCATCAGCTTATGTTAAGATGCTATTAGAGAATTTGGCTTTGAAATCTTGACTTAATGACTGGAAATCTATAGCGGGGGTATGCCCAGAACCTGGACAAAATTACATGTGGTTTTGAATATAGTACCTTGTAGGAACAAGCCCAAAAAAATAGTCAAATGCTGTTCATGTTGGAGATCACCTGTGACCTACTAACAGGTATAGGTCCCTATGCAGACGCCAAGCACAGATTAATTATCCAATAGCAGATATGAGCAAATTGTTGCTAATGCTATCAAAGGGGAATTTGATTCCAATAAAATGACAAAGGTGAGGCCTTTCACAAAATAAAAAAGGGGCCAGATGAGCCCCTTTTTACCTTTTGGGACGTTTGAGACCGAATACAAGAACTAATGAGGAAAAATTCACCAACAGCTATTTTAATAAGGCAACTTACAAGGAAAATGCTAATGAGGTGTGCAGAAGGATTATACTAGACTTGGCAAGGATGCTCCCTTTAGAGGAGTTCATAAGAGGGCCACAATGGGCACAAAATGCCTTTTTATAGCCAGACTATGATGCAGACTTCCCAAGATCCCAACATGGTAGACAGGGTCCCTTCTGCAAGGGGACCTGAGAGACACGCCAATCCTTTCTGGTGGTAAAGAGGGCATCTGAAAGCCCAATGTTGGGTAACAGAGGCAGAGTGGGAGAAAGCAGGGGGGAGAACAAGACCCAGTACCCCATGTCCAAAATGCAACAGAGGCTTCTATTGGGCCTCAGATGTAGACAGGTTCAGGGAAGGGATGAGGGGCCCAGCCCCCAGGGCCCCAGGGGCAAAAAACATGGGATGATGGCAGCCAATGGTGCACCCAGAGAGGCCCACGGCCAATTCCCCAAAATGTCCAATCAGCCAAAGCCTTGATGGGAGAAAGGGGATTACCAATCAATCAGCCAGGAAGCAAACCCGATGGGAGAAGGGATTCAATTATGGAGAATAGAGTTTGTATGCAGCTGAGACAACTGAGATACCCCCTGGAGGAGGGTGAAATCTTGTTCCTCTCCAGCCTATGGACCTTTGCCCAGGGCAAGTAGGCTTAACCATTTTTACCTCCTGAGAGTAGTACAAAAAAAGGTCCATCCACACACTGATTGGGAAACTGGGGAATTTGATAAATCCCAGTCACCAATAATAGGCAGAAAATTGGACTTATCACCCAGGAGAAATAGTAGACCAGGTTTACCTCAAATCCTAATAAGCAGCTTGGTGATAGTCACCTAGATTCTTGATTTCCAGATCACAAAATCCAGCAATATATTGACAGAGCTTAAAAACTGACCGACCTATGCTCATGATCTTATATAAATGGCCTTCCATTGAAGGATTGGTAGACACTGGTTCAGATTGGATTGTCATTAGAGGTGCCAATTGGCCCAGTCATCAATTAAAGATTAAAGCAGACACCTACATGTTCCTGGGAGGGAGGGATCAATTAGAGCCAGTTAGTGCTGTCCCCTAAGGAGATGGAATTTTAAGGCAAACAGGAGTTTTACTTTTATAGTAGAAAAATCCCCATCAATCCGTGGGGAGACGTTTTACAGCAAATTAGGGTTAAAATGAGTACTTAGGGGTTTTTAAGCAGGGTTGCTGTTAAGGCTAAGCCAACTTTCACCGTTCCCATCCAATGGAAAAATTGATACACCAGTGTGGCCCTTTAGATAGCAAATAAAATTTGGGGCCTTATTAGATATAGTAAGGAGCAGCTTGACCAAGGACACTTAAAACCTTCTCTAAGTCCTTGAATTCCCAGTGTTTGTTGGGGAAAAGAAATCTGGAAAATGGGATGTTAAAGGATTTAAGAAAAGGAATGAACAGATGGAAACTATGGGAACCTTCAGCCTGGACTTTCATTCCACCAGGCCTAAGAGAATGGCCCTTTTCCATAGGATATTAAGGATTGTTTTACCTATCACTCTGATAAGGAGGATATGAAAAGGTTTGCCTTTTCAGTGCCCAGTGTTAATTTAGCTGAGCCTTTATAAAAGTATGAATGGACAGTTTTGCCAAAGGGAATGAAAACAGCCCTAATATGTGTCAAAATGTATGTCACTGCTGTTTTGCTCCAGTAAGAAAAAGCATTCCAAAAGTTATGTTATTACATGGATGACATCTTGGGATGTGCACCTGAGGAAAAAATGTTAGAAGCATGTCTACAAAAGACCATAGAAACACTAAGGAATTACAAATTATACATAGCACCAGAAAAATTCAAAGAATGTCCTTTTCAATATTTAGGATATGAAGTATACCTAAGGTGCTTACAGTTCAAAACTGCCCTTAAGAACAGAAAAGCTAAACACATTGAATGATTTTCAGAAATTGATAGAGATATCCAATGGATGCGACCAGTGTTAGTTTGACTACCTATCAGTTACAACTGTTATAAGGACATTTTAAGGGGAGATAGTGCTTTTAAATTCACCACACCAGCTTACAAAAGAAGCTCAAGAGGTTTGAGAGAAGTTGAACTGGCTTTATCCAATTGGTTGAAAGAGTCACCAAAACCCTTGAGATACGTTTTCACACAAGAGGCACCCACAGCAGTCCTTCATCAAGGAGACAGTGTGATAGAGTGGGTGAACCTCCCGGTACAACCAGAACAAAGCCTTGCACCCTACCCAGTGCTTGTGGCTAGAATTTTATTAAAGGCCACTAAGTGAGCCGTACAATTATCTGGGACAACACCTGACGATATACACCTTTTATACCAATACACAAATTAATGTATGTTGTGAGACCATCCTAGAGTGGCAAATTTTATTAGCCATGGCTCCAAATTTTATACATAGGTCTCCATTTAAAGATAACTAAACTATTACATAATTAGCGATGGATTCTTGAAGAAAAAGTTTCTAAAGTTCCTCTTAAAGGACCAACTATCTTCATAGATGCATCCAAACATAATATTTGTGCTGTGTACTCTCATGATCTAACTATAAAGAGAGTAGTCAGAACTTCTTTTCAGTCCACTCAGCAGAATGAATTGTACGTGATCATTCTAGCTCTTGCTTATTATCCAGGAGACATAAATATAATATCTGATTCAGCCTATTCAGTAGGTGTGGTACAAAGAATTGCCACAGCCCAAATAAAATTTGTAGCCTCTAATATATATCAGCTCTTTAAGAAACTTCAAGAGCAAGTGAGAAAGCATCCAGGTAAGATCTATATATTACATGTCCATTCTCATAGTGGACTTCCAGGTCCCATATTTGATGGCAATTCAAAGGCAGATAGCCTTCTAACTATGTTGGTCAATACCCCTTTATTCCAGGAAGCCCAGGCATCTCATTCTAAATATCATCAGGCTGCTAGAGCTTTACGTTTGCAATTTGGAATAACAAGAGAGGAAGCTAGGAGCATAGTAAAAGCCTGTATGGCTTGCCTTCCTTTCCACACTCCTACACTGCCTCCGGGGAAGAACCCTCGTGGTTTGAGACCCAATGAAATCTGGCAAATGGATGTGACCCATTATAAATCTTTTGGTCATCTATCTTTCATCCACGTTGTGGTAGACACACTTTTGGGATTCACTTTGCAATACCAGCAGCAAAGAGACAGCCGAGTGGTCACTGAATTCCTCATACAAGCATTTGCATTATGGGTGTGCCACAAGCAATAAAAACAGATAATGGTCCTGCTTATACTTAAAACATTTTGCACACTTTTGTGCACAGTATAAGATTTTTACACACACGGGCATACTCTTTAATCCTCAAGGACAGGCAATAGTGGAGAGGAGAAACAGAGATATTAAGACACTCCTCCAAAAACAAAAGAAAGTGGGAGCCACAGGTAACCCTAGAGAACTTCTAAATCTAGCTCTTTGTACTATTAACTTCTTGATTTTTGACAAAGATGCACTGGCTCCGGCAGACAGGTTTTATAACCCACCGGAAGGTCAGTGTCCAGTGCAAGCAGCTCCACTATTTTTAGATAACTGCCAGGTGATGTGGAGAGACCCAGAAAGTGGTGAATGGAAAGGACTAGATAGGCCAACTGCTTTGGGGAGAGGGTTTGCTTGTATCTCTACAGGTGGAGAAGGAATCAGATGGGTGCCAACGAGCCATATTCACCTTGTCCATCGCAGAGAGACGGAGCAGACCCTTGAAACAAAGGAGAAGACCCAAGAAATATCGGGTGGTTCTGTTGCTGATTGTGCTCACCATTGAAAGAGCATGGCAAGTTATGTGAGTCTTGACTCATGGACATCAAAAGATTGTAGGACTTCAAAACCCTCAGGAATCATTGGATTCTCTGAGACATGGGACTCGAAAATCCTCAGGAATCATTGGATTCTCTGAGACATAGGACTTGAAAACTCTCAGGAATCATTGGATTCTCTGAGAAATGATAAGACTGTTACAGGACTTCAAAATCTGCTGGAATCATTGGATTCCCTAACACATAAAAAGACTTTTGCAGGACTTCAAAAACTCAGGGGGATCATTGGATTCCCTGATATGTGAAGCAATGGACAATAGATTGGTTTTGGACTATCTCTTGGCTGCTGAAGAAGGTGTATGTGTGACTGTTGTTTACATACCCTCCTACTAGGACTTCTGGTGATCTTTTCCAACACCATGTTGATTTATATTGTTTGCTATTCTACTACTTTTGTGTACAATTCATGTTTGTTACACCACATTGAGCCTGCACTGACTGTGGGGAGAGTCATCCCTAATAGCCTCTGCGTTATTGCTATGTGCTTGTGTAATACCTCCCATGCTGATGGGTTTGTGCATAATAAGACCCTTCAGCCCAGAAACCCGCTAGCAACCCCCATTTCCCTTTGGTGCTTTTCATCTCCCTTCCTGAGATGCCAGGGAGAGCGTGATCATCTCCTTTCTAGTGCTTTCACCGCCTTTCCTGAGAAGTCAGGGAGGCTGTGATCACCTCCTTTTCGGTGCTTTCACCTCCTTCCCTGAGAAGTTAGGGAGGCTGTGATCACCTCCCCTTGGGGGCTCTGACCTCCCTGAGGAGTCAGGGATGGCATGACCACCTGTGTTCTAAAATAAAAGAAAGCGGGAGATGTAATGGGCTGAGGTTTGAGTTGATACACTGAGGTCCCAAGTACATGAGGCTAAATAGTAATTGGGCTATACTCTATTAATATACATGATTGGATAAAGAATGGTCCCTGCCCACTCTCTGTGCAAGTCCTGATGTGTCGTAGAAGAAATGACGATTTTGGTGGGTGGAGGCAGAGAGAGACAGGAAGGGAAGCTGGGAGAGATTGACCTTGGTTCCATTCTCCTAGCTGCTGGTCATGTGGCTGCTGATCTAGCTGGCTTCTTGACTCAGCTGCACACATTGCTATCGCCGATTATCTTCCACCTCTGATCCTTCTTCACTGAGAATAAAGACTGACGATTTTCCCCTAACCTGAATTCCTGACTCCTGCTGATTTAAAAATACACGGTCTTCACACATAGTTACATGGATGGACTGCCTTTTAACATGAGTAATGTCCATTTGCCATAGGGTATTAGGTGACTTACCATGAGAATTTGTTGCAGTATTTCATGAAGCAGGACAAAAAGGAGCACAAGTAGTATAGCGGCAGCTTCTGCTTTAGAGATGCCATATACAGACTCCGCAATGAATGGGCAGATAAATGAAATGAAGCATGTGCCTTTTGGGAAGGGCAATCAGAGCAGAGGCCACACAAAGGATAAAAAGGGGCATTAGCTACCTTATTGCCCTCAAATATGGGACTGATACTATCAGTATGAGACCTAAATTGCATGATGAAAAGGAGTAAGACTCTGTTCAGTGCATCCTGAGCCTGATGAAGAAGATCAGTGATGGTAGAGTGCTTGTCATCTATATATGTATGTGATAGTTGTTGGATACGTTGACAGGCATAAAAAGACTGTCCATAATGATATTAATAGTTTCTTTATATAGTTACATGGCATGTTTATTGGCATACAATTCATTTTTCTGTGTGGAATCACAGGGAGACATCAAGAACATGTGTCTCTTGAGTGTCCTCCCTGTATATTGTTGTCCTGTGATCTTTGATAGCATCAGTAAAAACATTAGGGCCTTGCACTGTGTCTGAGGAAAGAGATCCAGTGGCGATACTTACTTTTAATCTTTTGTACAACTGCTTAAGTGGCTGAGAAGTATGCAAAGGAGCTAAGGGACAAAGCTGAAACAGGACAGGCCATGTTGAGTTATCCTGGGCAATAGCGAGCATTTGCTATGCTGGTATACCAAGAGCCAATTAAGGAGGCTGTCCTGAGATAAGTATGGCCTGTTGACAACATTGCCACAAAAAGGAACCAAGTCCCTCAATCTTATTGGACAGGATATGTGAAGGTCTAGTCGGTACAACCATTCTATGGGACACTCACCTTGGTGCAGTGTGGCGAAAAAAGGGCTTATCAACAAATGCTGACAGCATCAGGGGTATGAAGGATCAATTTTAGAGGTAGGACAAGTGCACAGCAAAAAAATAGATTCTAATGCTGCACAAGTCTTTGCAGATCATGATTGTGGTGATTTCAGGGCAGAAGGGCCTTTCAAAACATCATAAAAGGGGTGCATAACAGAAGGAGGAATAGGATGGATAGACTGCAACCACTGTAAGGTCCCCACCAACTGTTGAAAGTTGTGAAGAGTTTTATACTTACTCTCATCCACCTTAGGGGGCACCTTAGACACAGTAAGGTCTTGAAGAATGTTCCCCAAATAGAGAAATGGAGGCTTAGTCTGTATCTTGTGTGCTGCTACTACAAGGTTCTGCTGATGTGATGTGTTGCACAATGTGCTGTGACCTTGCCTCTTCCTTAGTGGACACCAGTGTATCATCCATGTAATGGAGAATATAAACAGTTGGGTATAGACTTCTGACTGGTATAAGAACTTTGTTCACGTACAATTGACAAAGAGTGGGACTGTTAGCCATCCCTTTTGGTCATACTTTCCATTGGCACCTAGTGGCTGGAGCTTGTAAATTAATAGCTGGAATGGAGAAGGCAAACTTCTAACCCTATCAATAGGATATAAGGGAATAGAATAAAAGCAATCCTTTATGTCAATAACCACCATATGATATTCTTTAGGGGCCATATTAGGAGATGAGAGGCCTGGTTGTAGGGCTCCCATGGGTTGCATGGTAGCATTCACAGCACTCAAATCAATTAATATGTAGCATGCTTTGTTCTTTTTCCTAATTACAAAAACAGGTGAATTATAAGCACTAAAAGAGGGCTCAATATGATCCAGTTTCTTTTGTTCAATAATCACGGATTTCAAGGCAGAGTTTTTCACCAGATAGGGTCCACTGATCCACCCATATAGAAGGGTCATATTTCCATCTTAAGGTTGGGCACTGCCAGGGCCTTCTCAGTGGCCCCTGTTAGCTTTCCTCAATGTGTAATGTTGTCCGAAGGGCTTTCAGTAAATGTCTTCCCCACAAGGAGGTTCTGAGCCCAGCAATGACAAGAAGCCTAAAGGCACCCTTCTGATTCTCAAACTCCCAATGAAGTTTCTCACTAGACTGGGAAGCATGTTGCATGCCGCCTACCCCATTAACTGTTACTATTTGAGTTTGAAATGGCCATTCAGGAGGCCAAGCAAGTTTTGTTATTCCTTGAAATGGCCTGTTTTCTGTATAAATAGTACACATGCGTTTTTCTCATCCAATTATTTGAGTAAAATTCACCTCACTAAAGAGATGTAATGGGAGTGCTTTGGCAATTAGATGATCTCCCTTTAAGTTCACAGGATATGGATGAGGATTGGTGACCAAGATAAATGGTTCTTTATGTTTTAATATCATAGTATGTACAATTACAGATACATAGTCTGAGAGTCCAATCACTAATCTATCTCTAGCCTTGGATTGTATCTCAACATGTGCAGTGGTCCATGGGTTGATATCAAAACGCTCAACTGCATTCACTAAGTGCTGGCCATATTCCTCATCACAGTCTCTTTAACCCTGTAGCTCCTCTCTGGGTAGGTTCCTGATCTATCGGGTATGCATTTGGGGACCCCATGGGGCCCCTGCACCTGTTTCCCTGGAGCACAGGATTACTTCTCATCCTGGTCCTACAGAATTTTTCAACAGTGCCCTATCTTGCCACAAGCAAAAGCAAAAAGATTTTCTGCCCCCTAGTGGCATTGGGCTTGGAAATGTCCTTTTCTGCCACAGTTATAACATTTTTTTCCTTCATCCTTCCTGTTCATCCCCTGTGTGATTCCCTGGGCATTGCATGAATAACCATTCCCTGCCATTGCATCTGCATTAACAGCCTCATAATCTGCTTCATAACATTTGTCTATAATCTCAGAGATAGGAGCTTCTTTAGAAAGTCCAGCCCACTTTATAGCTGCATACTTTATTCATTCTCTCTTTTAACAGTTGCCTGAAAAAAAGATCAGAAGTACCACCTTTCCCTATAACTCTGTCAACTGCTGTTCTTAATCAAGACACATAATCTTGAATAGGTTCTCGGGGCCCTGTTTTATTGAAGTGAGATGTTGCTGTACTAACTCCTCCTTATCTATTCTCTTTCAAGCCTGTATAGTGCACTGTGCAATAGGTGGAAATACAGTCACATTATATAAAATCTTAGCCTGAGTTGTGGAATAGCGGCCAGTACCAATGCCAGTAAGCACAGACTCCTCTGGGTCATGATGATCATTGACCACAGTATGCTTCTGAGCCGATTTAGCAAATTCTGATAACCATACTACTGATGGGCCAGGAGTAAAACAGTAAAACATGGCATCTGCCATGGATTTCCAATCATTCGGGGTGAGGTCATACCTACTTAATAACAGCTGTAACATTTGTATGGTATAGGAAGCATTCAGGCCATAATTAACACAAGCTTGTTTCATTTCCTTCAACATTTTAAGTAGGATTGAGACATGTATCTGAGCTCCAGCCCTGTCATCCTCTACTGGATAGGTCTGGAGACCCCAATCAGAATCCTATGGAATTACATTCTCCCCCTCAGCAGCTGCCCTTATCAAAATTTCCTGTGAAGCCGAGCCAGGGTGGCTCTTTCTGTGTTCTATTGGAAAAGCAACAGGTCTTTGTAATCTTTTGTCTCTTCTCCAGCACAGCCTGTAGGTGGAGTTCTTGCATTTCTTGTTCTCTCTGCTGGGAAATAATCCTTTGTTTTCTGCCTCAGCCTTTAGGTGGAGCTGTTGCACTTCTTGTTCTAATTGTCTTAAGGTAATCTTTGGTTTATCCTCTAATTCTGCCCATAGGTGAAGTTCCTGCACTTTTTGTTCTAGCTGCTTAATCCTCTCACCCATCCCTTCTTGCTGAGCTGTACTTAATGGGTGTGGGAGGCAATTTTCCTGTAGTTCAATTCTTACTGTATTCTTTTCATCTATTTTATTTATTTATTTATCTATTTTATTTATTCACTATTTTAGTCTTCTAAGGGATGTCCTAATGAAGGGTATAAATGCCTCAGAGTTGGAGAGCAAACCCCCTGCTCTTCATGCTGTTTGTTAAAAGATCTCCTGTCCGATTTTCTAACTTGTATGCTTGAGGTGCATGTACAACTGTACTCTCGGATTTGGTCATAGGTAGACTTATACTTAGACTCATAAGCTTCACTGCCTTCCCTTCCAGGTAGAGGCCTATTGTAACTTCCCGATTATGGGTTTGGTAATTTACAGCGCTGCCTCCATGTTTGGGTCACCACTTGTGGTTTTCCACCCAGAAATTACTGTTACCAGTCACTCCTAATTTCCAGGCCTTCAGAAAAATCTCTGGCTACTGTCTTGCATAGTGATTCTACCAATCTTACCTCAATCAGAGGTCTTCAGAGATCTCTGGCCACCACCTCATCGAGCAGTGGTTATACATTTGACAGAGCACCCAAGGACAGTCACATGCAAGCTTAAGATCTTTTATCTACATGTTCATATCCTTTACTTTTGACCTCCTGCCCACTCTTAGTTAATTCCTAGCAAAAAACTCCCCCCACTTCCTGGTCCTCACAGCTTATATCTCATCTATGAGATCACACGCACAGCCAATTAGAGAAGGAGCCACCTTCCGTAGATGATGCGTATCTCAATGTGACCACAGCTTCTGCCCATGAGGCGGCCCATGCTGGTCACAGAAAACCACATTGGGGATCTCAGGCTTCAAGGCCTTACTACTTCCTGATTGCACTGTCCATACTTCCTCTTCAGATCCTTACAAGGTTCCAGGACAGAGGAAAGGACTGAAGGAGAATAAGAGGCCATAGACACCATCTCCCCCTCTCACCTAGGACAAGAAGTGATAACACTTAACAAGCTCTTATGGGTTTGTTTTGTATTTTTGTTTTTTCTTTTTTTTTAATGAGCAGGTAAAGGAGAAAGGACGGAACCATAGAAAATTACTATGTATTCCATAGAAAGACTGAGGTTTATCTTCAGAGGAGGATACTGAAATTTTAAAAGGCCTTTTCTGCCCAAAAGAACCATGCCCCAAAAATAATTCATAGAAAAATTTTTAAAAGACTTTTAAAAGGAAGAGAGATTGAAGAATTTTTTTTAAAAAATAAGAGCAATATAAGAAAAACAAGATAATATAAAGAAAATCAGCTAAGTAGAAAGGGAGATCCAGAACTTAAGAAAATGATTCCTTGAAAACTAGAATTTACGTAGATTACTGGAAGGAGAGAAGAAAAGAGAAGGAGGAATGGTTCACAGGAGAGGGTAAAGGAGGGATTCTTGGAAGAGGTGGTAGGCTAAATAATAGCAGAGGGGATAGAAGTTTAAGTAAAAATGTCAGCAGAAAATGTCTGTTTCTAACAAATAGATATATGATTTACATAACTTATGGCCTTTGCCCTCATGGAATTTACAGGACAGTGGATATATGTATAATATCATAATGATCAAGATTAAATACCATGGGCTAATTGATTTAGCTGACACAATTATAGGACTATGGTTAAAATTATTTGGAAATAAAGTGTTGTCATTGTCTTTAACAATCTAAATTAAACAAAAATGTGTTTATTTTTAAGTCAAGAAGATCACTATTTTCATTTTAGTAGTAGAAAATGATTGAGAAAAAGATGAACAATGCATACCCAACAAAAAAAACAGGAGATTATTTTATTTTTTAAAAATAATTTTTTTATTGATCTTTTTTTTAACATCACCTAGCTTTCTCCCTGTGTATCATAGAGATCCCCTCCTACAGAACTTTAAAAAAAAGATATAGAAAGCCAAAAATTCCAAACTTGAACATTCAAAGTTCTTTCTTCTAAAAGACTAAAAGCAAATAAAAAGGTTTTAAGAAAAAAAAACAAAACATGTTATTTAAGAGGATAAGCATATTCCCGCCAGAATAAAGTTAAAAACATTGAATTCAATGTTGTACTTGCAGTTGTCTGAGGAGAGGGTTAGAAGCAAGAATAGTATAAATACAATCTACCTTGTTTTTAATAGTATTTCAATTGATATTGGTGAAGCAAGGAATACCTATCACTGCTACAAGATGTCTATTCTTAGAAGATAAATCATTAAATCAAACAGATTGTGTTTCATTAAGTATTTCTTTCATTGAATTCAATACATTGTATTTGTCTAAACTGTGAAGTTTTTAGCCTTTGGGCTCTGTGAAAACTCATTTCTGCAATTGGAAGATAGAATTTCTTTGGGAAAACATTTACTGAAAGAGAATAACCATTTTAAAAAAAAAATTTTTTTATTATAGTAACTTTTTATTGACAGAATCCATGCCAGGGTAATTTTTTTTACAACATTATCCCTTGCACTCACTTCTGTTCCAATTTTTCCCTCCACCCTCCACCCCTCCCTAGATGGCAAGCAGTCCTATATATGTTGAATATGTCCTATATATCCTAGATACAATGGTTGTGCAGATCCAAACAGTTTTCTTGTTGCACATGGAAATTGGATTCAGAAGGTAGAAATAACCTGGAAGAAAAAAAAAATGCAAACAGTTTACAACTTTCCAGTGTTTTTCTTTAGGTGTAGCTGCTTCTGTCCATCATTGATCAATTGAAACTGAATTAGGTCTCTTTGTCAAAGAAATCCTTCATCAGATTCATCTTCATACAGTATCGTTGTTGACGTATATAATGATCTCTTGGTTCTCTATTTCATTAGCATCAGTTCATGTAATTCTCTCCAAGCTTCTCTGTATTCATCTTGCTGGTCATTTCTTACAGAACAATAATATTCCATAAATTCATATACCACAATTTCCAACCATTCTCCAATTGATTGGGCATCCACTGAGTTTCCACTTCTAGCCACTACAAACAGGGCTGCCACAAACATATTGGACATACTGTCCCTTTCCTTCTTTAGTATCTCCTTGGGGTATGCCAGTAGAAACACTGATGGATCAAAGGGGTATGCACAGTTTGATAACTTTTTGGGCATAATTCAGATTGCTCTCAAATGGTTGGATTCGTTCACAGCTCCAACAACAATGTATCAGTGTCCCAGTTTTCCCACATCCCTTCCAACACTCATAATTATTTTTTCCTGTCATCTTAGCCAATCTGACAGGTGTGTAGTAGTATCTCAGAGTTGTCTTAATTTACATTTCTCTGATTAATAATGATTTGGAACTCTCTTTCATATGAGTGGTAATGATTTCAATTTCATCATCTGAAAATTGTCTGTTCATATCCTTTGAGCATTTATCAATTGGAGAATGGCTTGGTTTCTTATAAATTAGAGTCAGCTCTCTATATATTTTGGAAATGAGGCCTTTATCAGAACCTTTAACTGTGAAGATGTTTTCCCAGTTGGTTGCTTCCCTTCTAATCTTGTTTACATTAGTTTTGTTTGTACAGAAGCTTTTTAATTTGATGTAATCAAAATTTTCTATTTTGTGATCAATAATGGTCTCTAGTTCGTCTTTAGTCACAAATTTCTTCCTCTTCCACAAGTCTGAGAGATAAACTATCCTATGTTCCTCCAATTTGTTTATAATCTCGTTCTTTATGTATAAATCATGGACCCATTTTGATCTTATCTTGGTATATGGTGTTAAGTGTGGGTCCATGCCTAATTTCTGCCATACTAATTTCTAGTTATCCCAGCAGTTTTTGTCAAATAATGAATTCTTATCCCAAAAGTGAGGGTCTTTGGGTTTGTGAAACACTAAATTGCATAGTTGACTATTCTGTCTTGTGAACCTAACCTGTTCCACTGATCAACTAATCTATTTCTTAGCCAATACCAAATGGTTTTGGTGACTGCTGGTTTATAATATAGTTTTAGATCAGGTACAATAGCCACCTTCATTTGATTTTTTTCATTAATTCTTTTGAGATTCTTGACCTTTTATTATTCCATATGAATTTTTGTTGTTATTTTTCTAGATCATTAAAATATTTTCTTGGAAGTCGATTGGTACAGCACTAAATAAATAGATTAGTTTAGGGAGTATTGTCATTTATATATTTGCTCGACCTATCAGGGCACGTGATATATTTCCAATTGTTTAAGTTTGCTTTTTATGTGGAAAGTTTTTTGTAATTTAGCTCATATAATTCCTGACTTTCCTTTGGTAGATAGATTCCCAAATATTTTATGCTGTCGACAGTTATTCTGAATGGAATTTCTCTTTGTATCTCTTGCTGTTGGATCTTGTTGGTGATGTATAAAAATGCTGAGGATTTATGGGGATTTATTTTATAACCTGCAACTTTGCTAAAGGTATGGATTATTTCTAATAGCTTTTTTGTAGAATCTCTAGGGTTCTCTAAGTATACCATCATATCATCTGCAAAGGTGATGTTTGGTTTCCTCACTGCCTATTCTGATTCCTTTAATCTCTTTCTGGACTCTTATTCCAAGGCTAGTGTTTCTTACAATATTGAATAATAATGGTGACAAGTGGGCAACCTTGCTTCCTCAGATCTTACTGGGAAGATTCAGTTTTTCCCCATTGCATATGATGTTACTGATGGTTTAAATATATGCTCCATATTTTAAGAAAAGTCCATTTATTCCTATACTCTCAAGTGTTTTTATTAGGAATGGATGTTGGATTTTATCAAATGCTTTTCTGCATCTATTGAGATATCATATGGTTTTTGTTAGTTTGCTTATTGATATAGTCAATTTGTAATGTTTTCCTAATATTGAACCAGCCCTGCATTCCTGGTATAAATCCTACTTGGTCATAGTGTATTATCCTGGGATGATTTTCTGTAATCTTTTGCTAATATTTTATTTAAGATTTTAGCATCGATATTCATTAGAGGATTGGTCATAATTTTCTTTCTCTGTTTTCAGCCTACCTGGTTTGGTATCATTACCATGTCTGTGTCGTAAAGGAGTTTGGTAGGACTCCTTCAGTCCCTATTTTCAAATAGTTTATTAGCATTGGGTTAATTGTTCTTAAATGTTTGGTAAATTCCATGTAAACCATCTGGTCTGGGATTTTTCTTAGGGAGTTGGTTATAGCTTGTTCTATTTCTTTTCGAGGGACTGTTTGGATATTTACTTCTTCCTCTGTTAATCTGGGCAACTATATTTTTGAAGGTATTCTTCCATTTCATTTAAGTTGTCAATTTATTGCCATAAAGTTGGGCAAAGTAATTCCTAATTATTGCTCTAATTTCCTCTTCATTAGTGGCGAGTTCTCCTTTTCATTTTAAGACAACAATTTGATTTTCCTCTTTCCTTTTTTTAATCAGATTTACTAGGGTTTGTCTATTTTGTTGGTTTTCTAGAACCAACTCTTAGTTTTATTAATTAATTCAATAGTTTTTTTTACTTTCAATTTTATTGATTCTCCTTTTATTTTTAAATTTCAAGTTTAGTGTTTGACTGGGGTTTTAATTTGTTCCTTTTCTAGCATTTTTAGTTGTAAGCCAATTCGTTGACCTTCTCTTTCTCTACTTTGCAAGTAAGCCTCTAGAGATATGAATTTCCCCTTATTACAGCTTTGGCTGCATCCCCACATTTGATATGATGTCTCATTATTGTCATTTCTTGGGTGAAGATTTAATTATGTCTATGATTTGCTGTTTCACCCAATCATTCTTTTAGTATGAGATTATTTAGTTTCCAATTATTTTTGGTCTACTTTCCTGCTTTTTTGGGTGTAATTTTTATTGCATTGTGGTCTGAAAGGATGCATTCACTATTTCTGCCTTACTGCATTGAGTTTGAGGTTTTCATGTCCTAATTATGGTCTATTTTGTATAGGTTCCATGAACTGCTGAAAGAAAGTGCTACTCTTTCTGTCTCCATTTCGTTTTCTCCAGACGTCTATCATATCTAACTTTTCTAGTATTCTATTTACCTCTTTGACTTCTTTCTTATTTATTTTGTGACTTGTTTATCTAATTCGAGGTGCAAGGTTGAGATCTCCCACTATTATAGTTTTGCTATCTATTTCTTCTTGCAGCTCTCTTAATTTCTCTTTTAAGAATTTAGATGCCACCACTTGGTGCATATATATTTAATATTGATATTGCTTCATTATTTGTACCCTTAGCAAGATGTACTTTTTATCTCTTTTAATTAGATCAATTTTGTTTTTGTTTGATCTGAGATCAGGATGGCTACCTCTTTTGATTCACCTGAAGCATAGTAGATTTTGCTCCATCCTTTTACCTTTATTCTGATATCTCCCTCTTCCAGGTGTGTTTCCTATAAACAACATATTGTAGGATTTGGCTTTAATCCATTCTGCTAATAGCTTCCTCTTTATGGGGGAGTTTACCCCGTTCACATTTTATGGTTAAAATTCCCATTCTGTATTCGCCATCTTGTTAACCCCTATTTATGCTTTTCTTTCCCCTTACCCTTCCAGTATAAACTTGTGACCCTTGCTTCTCCGCCCTCCTTTTAGTATCCCTCCTCCTCATTTGGTTCCTTCCCCTATCTTACTTTCCCTCTCCGTTTCTGTTATTCCCTTCTGCTTGGCTTATTCCTTCCCTTTCCTTCTCACTTTTCAATGGATGGGAAGTTTCACTTATATTGAATATGTCTAAAATTTTTCTCTTAAAGTCAATTCTTATGGATAAAAACCCACTTTTCATCCCCTCCATTCTTTCTCTCAGATATAATAGGTTTCCTTTGCCTCTTTGTGAGTATAGTACCCACTTTTACCTTTTTCGTACAATGTCCTTTCCACTCTAATTTCTGAACAAAGGTTACATGTATTTTTATACATCTTTACAGCAGAAATATAGTTCCGATTTCTTTTTACCTTTTTAGGTTTTTCTTGAGTTCTATTTTGAGGTCAAACTTCTTGTTAAGTTCTGGTTTTTTCACCAAAAATAGGTGAAATTCACTTATTTTGTTGAAGACCATCTTCTTCCCTGGAAAAGATGCTCATTCTGGCTGGGTAAGTTATTTTGTTTGCATACTGGTTCTTAGCCTTCCGGAATATCATATTCAGGCCCTTAGATCTTTTAATGTGGATGCTGCTAGATCTTGGGTGATCCTTATTGTAGCTCTATATTTGAATTGGGTTTTCTAGCCGCTTGGAGTATTTTTTCCTTTGTTTGAGGTTCTGGCATTTGGCCACTATATTTTTGGTGTTTTGATTTAGGATCCTTTCAGTGGGTATCGGTAAATCCTTTCAATGTCCTATTTTACCCTCTGTTTCATGACTTGGTCAGTTCTCTTTGATAATTTCCTGGAAAATGTGTCGGGCTCTTTCATCGTATTTTTCTGGGGTCAATGATTCTCAGATTGTCTCTCTAGACCTGTTTTTCCAGGTCTGTTTTTCCCAGAAGAATTTCACATTTCTCCATTGTTTGGTTTTTGGTCTTGCTTGACTGATTCTTCTTGCTCCTTGGTCATTCAATTCCATTTGTTCTATTCTTATTTTCATTGAAGTTTTTCTTCCTCACTTTTTATATCTTTTCTAATTGTCCAATTTGTTCATGGAATGTTTTTCCATTTCCCATTTATTCTTTTTAGTGAGCTATTTTCTGTTTCCAGTTCACTAATCCTATTTTCAAAGGATTTTATTTCTTTATCCATTCTGTCTTTAAGTAGGTGGGATGACTTTCCAGACTCTCTTGCCAAGCCTCCTCTCCTTTTCCCATTTTCTTCTAGCTCTCTTGTGAGAGCCTTTTAATTTCTTCTTGATTCATCTGTGCTGAGGAACAGATGATCTCCTCCTTGAGTTCACCTGAAGATAATCTGTTTTAGTCTCCTCCAGGGTTTAGGAGTCTGTTCTCTGTCTTGTAAAGCTGTCAATCTTGGTCCTTTTAACTTTTTGCTCCATTTTGTCAGAAGAATCGAGACAAACTACAAAGAAAAAAGGAAAAAACCACAAATGGAATCTGCTTTTTTTTTTTTGGGGAGGGGCTGGAGTGGCATTACTGGGCTTTCTCACAGACTGAGAGGGCAGCACAGGCACTAACGGGACTGTGCTGAGCCTGGCTCTGAGACTCTGAGAGCGTGCTGAGGCGCTGTGGGGAGGGTGGCCGGTCTCAAGGAACTCCAGCTGTTTGGGGTTGTATTCTTCACCCCCGGTGTTTTTAGCTTCTCTGCTGGGCTACTGACTTGCTGCCAGAGCAAAGTATCCAATCCTGTAGTGAAGCTCTCCCCACAGAGACGGCTGGGATCACACCCCAACCCCCTCCAGTCTGCTCGGCTGTGAGCTGCCTGCCGAGTTCTCCTCTGCCACTGTCTGCCCTCAGCCTGTGCCCGATCTAAAACTGTCCCACCCTCGAGCAAAAACAGACCTTTCCTGGCGAATCTCAAGGATGTCTTCTCTTGGTAACTGTTTGTGGGTTTTTTTTCCAGTCAGGCATTAATTCAGAAGCTTGTAATGAGATGGATTCTGAAAGAAAATGCGGAGCTTACACAGCTGTGTGCCTCCTCGCCGCCATCTTGGCCGGAAGTCCCAATGACCAATTTTTTTTGAAACAACAAAATCAAACCCAGCTTTAAAAATTTGTTACAGGGGATGGAGTCAAATGGCAGAGAGAAGGCAGGAAGATCAAGTATTTGTTTATCATTATTATGCCAACACACTTTTTTTTTTTTTAATAATACACTCTGCTTGTTATATTTCAGCCAAAGTGTCTAAAGCATGGTTTGAACTCAAATATTTCTGACTTCATATGCATTGCTGTATTTACTTCAGTTGTCTCTATGAAAATCAACAATAGGAAACAATAATACATTCTTTGAGAAAAGATTTACAACTGACCATCTAAAAGAAAAAGATCTATCATTATCTAATTATTCATGGAACTTTAGTTCCCTACAGAATCTACCTATTAAAATTCAATAGTTATTTTTTAAAAATAATAATAGCTTTTTATTTTTCAAAATATGTGTAAAGATAGTTTTTAGCAAACCCTTGTGCTCCAAATTTTTCTCCCTCCCACCCCCTTTCCTTAGACAGCAAGTAATTCAATTTTGTTTGCACAGGTGCAATTCTTCTAAACATATTTCTACATTTGTCATGCTGCACAAGAAAAATCAGATCAAAAAAGAAAAAAAAAGGTAGAAAAAATGCAAACAACGAAATCAACAACAAAGGTGAAAATAGTGTGCTTAAATCCACATTCAATCTCCATTGTTCTCTTTCTGGATGCATATGACACTTTCCATCCCAAGTTTATCGGAATTGCCTTGAATCACCTCATTGTTGAAAAGAGCCAAGTCTGTCACAGTTGATCGTTACATAATCTGCTGATACTATGTACAGTGTTCTCTAGGTTCTACTCATTTCACTTAGCATTAGTTCATGTAAACCTTTCTAGGCTTTTCTGAAATTTGCCTGATCTTTGTAACATTTTTTTATTATAACTTTTTATTGACAGTACATATGCATGGGTAATTTTTTATAACATTATCCCTTGCACTCACTTCTGTTCTAATTTCTCTCTTCCCTCCCTCCACCCCTTCCCCTAGATGGCAGGCGGTCTTATACATGTTGTAGTATATCCTAGATACAATATATGTGTGCAGAACTGAACAGTTCTCTTATTGCACAGGAAGAATTGAATTCGAAGGTAAAAACCTGGGAAGAAAAACAAAAATGCAAATAATTTACACTCATTTCCCAGTGTTCCTTTTCTGGGTGTAGCTGATTCTGTCCATCATTGATCAATTGGAACTGAATTAGATCTCTTTGTCGAAGATATCCACTTCCATCAGAATACATCCTCATACAGTATTGTTGTTGAAGTGTATAATGATCTCCTGGTTCTGCTCATTTCACTTAGCATCAGTTCATGTAAGTCTTTCCAAGCCTCTCTGTATTCATCCTGCTGGTCATTTCTTACAGAACAATAATATTCCATAACATTCATATACCATCAATTGATGGGCATCCATTCATTTTCCAATTTCTAGCCACTACAAAAAGGGCTGCCACAAACATTCTTGCACATTTTTGGTCCCTTTCCCTTCTTTAGTATCAGTTTGGGATATAGCCCAGTAGTGACACTGCTGGATCAAAGGATATGCACAGTTTGATAACTTTTGGGGCATAATTCCAAATTGCTCTTCAGAATAGTTTGATTCTCTCACAACTCCACCAACAATGCATCAATGTCCCAATTTTCCTGCATCCCCTCCAGCATTCATCATTATTTTTCCTGTCATCTTAGCCAATCTGACAGATGTGTAGTGGTATCTCAGAGCCACCATACTCTTGAATTCCATGTTTTTTTCCCCTTGATTCTGCTTGGAATATGCTTTTTCCTCTGTTCATTGAAGCTGTACTATAATATCTGCAGGAAAATCCTCTTGGGAAAGAATATTCCAAGTGGAATAGTAGAAGTCTGATTGAAATCTTTTCTTTACTATTTGGAAAGGTTTCCTATAAATATTTACTATCAGAGATATAGGAATGAAGTTTTTTCTCATGAAAGTCATTGTAGTTCAGTATCTTGTTTCCTGTAATGGGAGGCAAAAGTCCATCAAACAGAGTATGTCACTTATGAATAAATGCAACTCTATAGAATCTCTAGAAATGATGAACCATACTTCATAGACTCTTGATTCTGACTCGTGTTCATTCAAACAAGTTAGATAAGTTTCCAGAGGGTTTTGTGAATGGGGTTTGTCTCTCAGGAAAGAGTCTGCCAAAGCAAATTCATTCTACCAATGTAAGGAAAGAGAAGTGTTTTAAATACACCTTTTGATGCAGGAAAAATCCATTTTCTTTAGCTATTTCGCTGCTTTTTTTGAATCCAACCAAACAACTGAAATCTGGCACTAAAACCATCCTTTGCCCACTCTAATTTTTCTTCTGAGAAAATGATTTCTATTAATATAAGAAGAGATTGATATGAATTGACCAGCAAAAATAGTTATAAAACTCTGCAGGCAATATTATAATCCATTTTTTTTCACACAAGTTTTGAAGATCAAGTTCTTGTTCATCATTTTTATCTGAATGCACCACTGAATTTGTCTTTTCCTTGATTCTCTTGGAATATGATTTTCCTTTGAAAGAATGCATTCTGTGTTCAACCATGGTATTTGTTAGCAAATCCCTTTGTGAAAGCATATTCCTAATGGCTAAAGACATTTCTTCATTCTCATTTAAAGCATTTCAATACTGTTTGGAAAGGCTGCCTATGAACATCAACTGTGAGAGACATGGGACCAAAAGTTGCCATATTCTCAATGCAATTCATTATCTTGCTTTTCTTTAAAGTTAGGTAAAAGCATCACAAGCAGAGTATGTTTTTTTTTTTTTCACAAATAAATGAAACTGTGCAAAAAACCAGAACATTTTGCAGCTTTTGAGTATACTTCTTGACTTATCAGATTTGGATAGTTATCTTAATTGCATCAACATTAGGAAGGATCCAGGAGATCTTTTTTTGATCATTGTAACTAGGTTTTCTTTTTCAGGATAAGTTCTACCGAAGCAAATGCTTTCTGCCAATGCGGAATCTTAACTGCACCTGCCAAAGTAAGAAAAACCATAGTTTCTATCTATAGCAATACATGAAATCAAATGAAATAAACCAAATTTTGCAGTAATATCATTCTTTCTATCCTCTGAATTTTCTCCTGAGAGGGCAATTCCTCTCATTGACCAGCACAAATAGATAAGAAAATGAAACTGAACTTATACTTTACATCATTCTTCCTCATATTAGTAGGAAGATCAAGTTCTTATTTTTCTCTTTGATGTCAATGCACAACTGAATCCAATGTCTTTTCTTTGATTCTGCTTAGAATATTTCTTTCCTATGTAGGAATGTGTTCTGCATTCAATCTCAATGGAATATTTGTAAGAAGTTCTACCTTTCTGGACAGTTTTGCTGAAGTTTAAAGGAAAGCAAGAAACTGAATTGCATTTGTTTACAAAGAGACTAAGGCACCTTTGAGCCCAATGGCTACTATATAGAATATCTTTTCTAATATTCCAATATTTCCAATATTATGACCCCTTCTGCACCGACTAGAATGAAAAAATGGCTTGAGTCACTTAGAATTTCCTTTCACAAAGGGGCTTTTACTGCAAATGCCATGTTTCAGATAGAATGCAGAATATGTCCCTTTAGAGCATTTCAAGCTCTTATTTCAAGCAGAATCGAGAGAAATACATAGACTCAATGGTGTTTTAACAGAAAAATGAGAAACAAGAACTTGATCTTTCAAGTTAGTTTAAAGATGAATGGAGTGAAGCATAACTTGTGTAGTTTCATTCCATTATCTTTTTATTGAGTTCAATCAATGCCAATCTCTTGATTCAGTGGAAGGAAGTGCTTTCTTAAAAGAAAAATCAGAGTGTGGAAAGGATGGTACTACTGCAGGAATTGGTTTAATTCAATAGACTGTATGCTTTGCAGTAGCTAGAGACTAGCTTTTCTTGTATTGGCAGGTGTAGTTAAGACTTTTCTCTTTTTCTTCATTGGCAGAATGCATTTTTTTTGGTAGAAGATTACAAGTTTACAATGAAAAAAGCCTACTGAAATCTTCCTACACTTAATCCAATATAAACAATAGTAGTAATCTAAAAACTCCAAGAACTGCTCTCAAAAAACTGCAACAGATTTTGGCTTTCTGTGCAGTTGCATTTATTCCCATGGAAACATACTCTGCTTGTAATACTTTTCATTATATCATTTATTTGTGCTCTCAGAACAAAAATTAGAGTATGATAGAAAGGATGGTATTAGTGCAGGAATTGGTTGGATTCAGCAAACTGAATACATTGCAATAGCCAGAGACTGGCTTTTCCTGTATTGGCACGTATTGACATGTTGCCTGCAGCAAAAGTGTTAATGATGTTGTGAAAGATGAAACTGGGCCAGGCAGGTAGCTTATGGAGAACTCCATTTATTAGTTACAAGACCAAAGCTTATATACTGTTTTATAACAAAAAGGGTAACTATAGAACAATCTTACTTTCTGAAGTTATTTTTCATAAGACTTTTTTTTCTCATTTCTTTTTTAAAGTTAGAGTTAATGTTTAATGTCAAAGCCATTCTTCAGGTGTCTAATATACTCAAGAATCAGATCATGTTTCCAGTTTCTGAGATAGGGCAAAATCCTGCATCCTGAGCCAAGTTATGACTGCATCAAGATGCAGCTGGAGAAGGCCTGCTTTTTCTCAAATCAAAATGATACTAATGCTAAAGATTCCCAACAGAGACTTTTCTCTTTCCCTGTGTTGGCAAAACACATTTCTTTCTTGAAAGAGAAAACCCATTTACAACAAAATATCTCTCGAGCTTTCCTATACTTGATTTAATATATAACATATTAAGAATCTAAGAACTTTAAGAAGTGCTTTCAAAAACTGCAAGTGATTTTAGCTTTCTGTGAAACTGCATTTATTCCTATGGAAATATACTCTGCTTGTAATACTTTTGTCTCATTTTAAAGAAAGGAATGGTAAGGAATATATATAATTTATCAGCTTATACTCTGCTTGTAATACTTTTGTCTAAACTTTAAAGAAAGTTAACTGACATGACTACTACTGAGAATAAGACAGCTTTGGGCCCTGAAGTCAATTCTCTAAATATTTTGGAAATGAGGCCTTTATCAGAACCTTTGACTGTAAAAATGTTTTCCCAGTTTATTGCTTTCCTTCTAATCTTGTCTGTATTAGTTTTGTTTGTACAAAAACTTTTCAATTTCATATAATCAAATTTTTCTATTTTGTGATCAATAATGATCTCTAGTTCTTCTTTGGTCATAAATTCCTTCCTCTTCCACAGGTCTGAGAGGTAAACTATCCTATGTTCTTCCAATTTATTTATAATCTCATTCTTTATGCCTAGGTCATGAAGCCATTTTGACCTTATCTTGGTGTACGGTGTTAAGTGTGGGTCAATGCCTAGTTTCTGCCATACTCATTTCCAATTTTCCCAGCAATTTTTGTCAAATAGTGAGTTCTTATCCCAAAAACTGGGGTCTTTGGGTTTGTCAAATACCAGATTTTTAAAGTTATTGACTGTTTTGTCCTTTGAACCTAAACTATTCCACTGATTAACTAGTTTATTTCTTAGCCAATGCCAAATGGTTTTGGTGACTGCTGCTTTGTAATGTAATTTTAGATCTGGTACAGCTAGACCATCTTCATTTGATTTTTTTTTCATTAATTCCCTTAAAATTCTTGACCTTTTGTTTTTCCATATGAACTTTGTGGTTATTTTTTCTAGGTCATTAAAATAGTTTTTTGGGAGTCTGATTGGTATAGCGCTAAATAAATAGGTAAACTAACCTACCTAAACTAAGGTAGTATTGTCATCTTCATTATATTTGCTTGCCCTATCCAAGAGCATTTGATATTTTTCCAGTTGGTTAGATCAGACTTAATTTGTGTAGAAAGTGTTTTTAGTTTTGCTCATAAAATTTCTGATTTTCCCTTGGCAGATAGATTCCTAAATATTTTATACTATCAGTAATTACTTTAAATGGAATTTCTCTTTGTAACTCTAACTGCTGGATTTTGTTAGTGATATATAAGAATGATGATGACTTATGTGGGTTTATTTTGTATCCTGCGACTTTGCTAAAGTTGTAGATTGTTTCTAATATTAGTAGAATCTCTGGGATTCTCTAAGTACACTATCATATCATCAGCAAAGAGTGATAATTTGGTTTCCTCATTGCCTACTCTAATTCCTTTAATCTTTTTCTCAACTCTTATTGTCAAAGCTAGCATTTCTAATACAATATTGAATAGTAACGGTGAAAGTGGGCAACCTTGTTTCACTCCTGATCTTATTGGGAATGGTTGCAGTTTGTCTCCATTACAAATGATGCTCAATGATGGTCTTAAATAGATGTTCCTGACTATTTTAAGAAAAAGTCCATTTATTCCTATACTCTCAAATGTTTTTTTAATAGGAATGGATATTGGGTTTTTATCAAATGCTTTTTCTGCATCTGTTGAGATGATCATATGGTTTTTGTTAATTTGGTTATTAATATGGCCAAATATACTGATAGTTTTCCTAATATTGAACCAGCCCTGCATTCTTGGTATAAATCCTACTTGATCATGGTGTATTATCCTGGGGATGATTTTCTGTAGTCTTTTTGCTAATATCTTATTTAAGATTTTAGCATCAATATTCTTTAGGGAGATTGGTCTATAATTTTCTTTCTCTGTTTTCAACTTACCTGGTTTAGGTATCACTACCATGTCTGTATTATAAAAGGAATTTGGTAGAACTCCTTCATTCCCTATTTTTTCAAATAGCTTATATAGCACTGGGACTAATTGTTCTTTAAATGTTTGGTAGAATTCACATGTAAATCCATCTGGTTGTGGGGATTTTTTCTTAGGGAGTTGATTAATAGCTTGTTCTATTTCTTTTTCTGAAATGGGACTATTTAAGCAATTTACTTCCTCCTTAGCTTATATTTTTGAAGGTAGTCATCCATTTCACATAGGTTATCAAATTTATTGGCATAAAGTTGGACAAAGTAACTTCTTATTATTGCTCTAATTTCCTCTTCATTGGTAGACAGTTCTCCCTTTTCATTTTTAAGACTACTAATTTGATTTTCCTCTCTCCTTTTTCTAATGAGATTTACCAAAGGTTTATCAATTTTATTGTTTTTTTTCATAAAACCAACTCTTAGTTTTATTTATTAGTTCAACAGTTATTTACTTTCAATATTACTAATTTCTCCTTTTAATTTTAGAATTTCAAGTTTAGTATTTGATTGGGGTTTTTTAATTTGGTCTTTTTTCTAGCTTTTTAAATTGCAAGCCCAATTCATTGATCTTCTCTTTCTCTATTTTATTCAAATAAGCCTCTAAAGATATAAAATTTCCCCTTATTATCGCTTTGGCTGCATCCCACAAATTTTGGTATGATGTCTCATCGTTGTCATTATCTTGAGTGAAATTATTAAGTGTGTCTATAATTTGCTGTTTCACCCAATCATTCTTAAAGATGAGATTATTTAATTTCCAATTACTTTTTGAATATCTACATTTCTTAAGAAATCAATGCATTTGCTCAAAAGTCTTCTAACTTTTGCTTTTATTTGGGCAGAAATTCTTGGTTTTCTTTCTTTCTCCCCATTCCATCAACAGGATCAGCTATATCAAGTTTCCAGTAGTGCTTTTTAGTGGTAAACATGTTTTCTTGACAGGAAAAATGTTTTCTTGCCATTAAAGGAAAAACATTCTGCTAGAGAATATGAGAAGGCTTAAAGTGAGCAGTCAACAAAAGTCACATTCTCCAGCTTTTGCAATCTTTTGATTTCAATATATTTCACCAACTTCGGCAAGAAGCCAATTTTCTCAACTATCATTTTTCACAAACCAAAGAACTTCTTTTCTTTGCATGTAAAGAGTGGCATTATTTGAGTAGCAAGAAGGAATAATGAAATACAAATACACAACTTGTATTAATGCCATTCTTGTTCATATCTTTTCAGAACATCCAATTCAACTTTTTCAGGATGATGTCAATGCAAGTTGGAATTCTATGTCTTTCCTTTGGTTTTATTCAGAAATAATTCTTGCCCTAAGGATATGATCTGTATAGGGTGTGAATTCTTGCTTTTGCAGTCACATTCAGTTGGAGAAAAGGATTCCCCAGTGGCTGATGCAATTGTTTCCTTTACATACATACAATATGGCTGTATTTTGCATGTTTCCCACTGCCTTTTGAAATGCTATTTAGGAATTTTTGGTTGATGTATTATACCCAATTTTGTATCATTCTCTATGGAAATCATTGCACTTCAGTATAGTGTTTTTCCATCAACTTAAACAAAGGGTTTGGATGATGCCTGGCTTTCCTAAGGAATCAAAACATTTGCTCAAAAGTCTTCTATCTCTTCTTTTTTTGGCAACAGTTCTTGATTTTCTTCTTTTCTTGCCATTCCCTCAATCGGATAAAAAAAAAAAAAAAGCTTGATAAAGCTTCCAGTATAGCTTTTTAGGGGTAAACACATTTGTTTAACAAGAAACATGCTTTGGTAGGAAATGCATTCTGCTAATGTAGAAAAAGAGACAAGGCTTAAGGGAAGCATGAAGCAAAGGAAAATCCTCAGGCTCCAGATAGTATAATGCTTCTGAACGGGGAGGGAAACTGTTCCCTTTAAAATTAAATTGTGTCCCCTTTTTGATCTGAGAGATCAGGATCTCCCAGGCTCTAAAGAGTCTAGAGAGAGGGCCCATCCTCCCAGGATAAGAGAAGCAACACTATTCAAGGGCAAATCAACTCCCATTGATCTTTTTGAAATTCTAAATTCTCATTCAATTGGGAACTCCTGGTCTGATCATCTCAGGCTGTCCCAGCTCTTCACCAAGAGTTACCCATATTCCCTCCTTGCAGAGGCCCAAACAGCTTGCTAGGACCCTGCCCACTAAGAAGGCATTCTCTTCTTAGTGCCAGACTCCATTTCCCTAATAGGATTTTGCCACTATAGAAGTAAGTCTCTTAGCAAAATTGGCTTCTTGTCCAACAGTAAACTTAAATTTTTGCCAATTAATAATTTGGGGCTTCATGAAAGAATTCATGAAAAACTTGTGCTGACCATAAGGGGATTTTAACAACTCTCTGACTGCCACTAACCTCATCACTTCCATAAGAATGAATTTCACAAATGTCAGCCATAAGCCATTTTTATCAACTATAATTTTTTCACAGACCAAAGAATTTCTTTTCTATCCATATAAAAAGTGGCATTGTTTGAGCAGCAAAACAGAATCATGTAATACAAATACACAGGTTATATTAATACCATTCTTTTACATATAATTTTGGAGAAAATAATTCATATTTCTCAGGATCATGTTAATGTAAGTAGGAATTCTCTGTCTTATCATTGGTTCTATTCAGAAATCATTTTTGACATAAAGGGCATTGTCTGGATGGTGTTGGAATCTATGCTATTGCATTGAAAATAAGTTGGAAAAAAAGATTTCACAGTGCCTATGCCACTGCTTCCTTTATAGAGATGCAATATGGGTCTTCTTTACATCTTTCCCACTGCTTTTTGAAATGCTAGATAGAGAAATTTTTGGTTTGATGCATTATATCCAAACTTGGGTCATTCTCTATGGAATCTGTCCACTTAACTTTCATTGCAGCAAAGCCATTTCTCTCTTGCCTTTATTTTGGCAACAATTGTTGGTATTCTTCCTTTCTCCCCATTCCCTCAATAGGATAAAATCTATCAAATTTCCACCAGTGCTTTTTAGTAGTAAAAACCTCTGTTTGGCAAAAAAAAAAAAAAAAACAAAAACAAAAAAAAAAAAAAAAAAAAAAAACTTGTTCAATACAAAAGGCATTATGCCAATGCAGAGAAAAAGAGAATGCTTATGGGATGCCATTGCTTCCTTTGCAATGGCGTAGATACAATATGGCTGTTATTTACACTTTTAACCCTCCCCTCCTTTAGAAATGCTATTGAAGGATAGTCTTTGTTGATGGATTATATCCAAATCTGTGTCATAATTTATGGAAACATTGCATTTCAGTATAGTGCTTTTCTATGATCCTAGGGAAAAGATTTGGATGACGCCTATGTTTCCTAAAGAATCAAAACCTTGGTGATAAAGCCATCTATCTCTTGCCTTTTTTGGCAGCAATTCTTGATATTCTTCCTTTCTCCCCATTCCCTCAATCAGATCAAATATATCAAGCTTCCAGTAGTGCTTTTTAGTGGTAAAAAGTTTGTTTGACAAAAAACATTGTTTGACAGGAAAGGCATTCACCAATGCAGAGAAAAAGAGAAGACTTATAAGAAGCAATCAACAAAAGGAAAGCCTCAGTCTTCAGCTTTGCAATGCTTCCTTTTCAATGATCAATGAATTCAATGAATTTCTCCAACTTCAATCAGAGTGTGTTTCAACTATCATTTTTCACAGACCAAAGAACTTCTTTTGTTTGCACATAAAAAGTGGCATTGTTTGAACAGCAAGAAAGAATAATGTCTTTCCCTTGACTCTGTTCAGAAATAATTCTTGCCTAAGGGTATTATCTGCATAGGATCTTTTACTTTTGCAGTTACATTCAGTTGGAGAAAGGGATTCCCCAGTGGGCGGATTCCATTGCTTCCTTTGCATAGATGCAACATGGCTGTCATTTCCATTTTCCCCACAGCCTTTTGAAATGCTATTGAAGGCTATTTTTTTTTGTTAATGGATTACATCCAATTTTATGTCATAATCTATTGCAATTGTTGCACTTCAGTGTCATGTTTTTCTATCAAGTTAGGCAAAAGATTGGGAGGATGCCTCTGTTTCTTAAGAAATCAAAATACTTGCTCAAAGTCTTCTATCTCTTCCCTTTTTTTGGCCTCATTAATTGTTCTTCCTTTACACTGTAATGTTAAAGGTCACTTTTAATGGGGTGATCAGTTCCCCCATTTGTCCTATTTTGTATTCTGCCTTAAGGTTATGACTGTCCCCTCTTAATGGTTGAGATAAAGGTGTTATAGACATTCCTTAATGTCATTAGAATATGAGTAACCTCCATCTATGAGGCTATCCCCACCTAGGTATCTGCATTATGTCATTGTTAATATTATTCCATAAAAGGCTTACTGTCCCGATACTCGGGGCTAGACTCTTTGAGATGATACTCTTGTCTAGCCCTGGGATCCATTGGTCCCAGTATTTCTCTCCATTTAATAAATTATTGAATTGGTCTCTAATCTCTGTCTTGCTCAGTTTCTTTTGACATTACAACACAATTCCATCAATATAGCTTTTTATTGGTAAACACATTTTTTTTTTTTTGGCTAGAAACATTCTTCAATAGGAAAAATATTTTGCTAATGCAGAGAAAAAAGAGAGGGCTTATGGGAAGCACCCAACAAAGGAAAAAAGCCTCAATTCCATTCTTTGCAATGCTTCCATTTCAGTGAATTTCACCAAACTTCAGCTAGAGGTTTTGTTCCAACTTTAATTTTCAAAGACCAAAGAACTTTGTTTCTTTGCACCTAAAGAATGGCCTTGTTTGAGCAGCAAGAAGGAATGCTGCAGTACAAATACACATATTATATTAATCCCATTCTTGGTCTTGTGATTTTGGAGGAAATAATTCATCTTTCTCAGGATCACGTCAATGCAAGTTGGATTTCTCTGTCTTTACCAATGTTCTATTTAGACATTATTTTGCCATAAAGGGCATTATCTGGAGCATGTCTGAATCCATTGCACTGAAAATCCGTTTAGATAAAAAGATTCCCCAATGGCTGATGCCATTACTTCCTTTCCATAGATGTAATATAACTGTTCTTTACATCTTTCCCATCATGTTTCAAAATGCTAGATCAGGATATTTTTGTTTGATGGATTATAACCAAATTTGCATCATTCTCTATGCAATCTGTGCACTTGAGTATCATGTTTTTCTACTGAACTAGACAAAAGATTTTTGATGACCACTGTGTTTCCTAAGAAATCAATTCCTTTGTTGTAAAGTCTTCTTACTCTTGACTTTTCTGGCAACAATTATTGGTCTTCCTTTCTTCCCATTCCTTCAGTAGGAATGCTTTTTATTGGTAAACACATTTGTTTGACAAAAAACATTGTTGTATAGCAGGGGTCCTCAAACTACGGCCGGCGGGCCAGATGCAGCAGCTGAGGATGTTTATCCCCCTCACCCAGGGCTATGAAGTTTCTTTATTTAAAGGTCCATACAACAAAGTTTTTGTTTTTACTATAGTCTGGCCTTCCAACAGTCTGAAGGACAGTGAACTGCTTCCCTATTTAAAAAGTTTGAGCACCCCTGTTATAGGAAAAGCATTCTGCCAATATGGAGAAAAAGGGAAGACTTATGGGAAGCAGGAAACAAAGAAAAAGTCTTCATCTCCAGTTATTTAGAATGTTTCCATTTCAATGAATTTCATCAGCTTCAGCCAGAAGGCAAGTATTTCAACTATCATTTTTTAGAGACCAAAGAACTTCTTTTGTTTGCACATAAAAAGTGGCATTGTTTGAGTGACAGGAAGGAATAATGCAGATTACATTAATCCCATTCTTGTTCATGTGGTTTGGGATCATCTAATTCAATATTCTCAGGAAGATGTCAATGAAAGTTGGAATTCGATGTCTTTTCCTTGGTTCTATTTAGCAATCAATCTTATCCTACAAAGTATGGTCTGAATCCTTGCTTTTGTAGTCACATTCCATTAGTGAAAGGAATTCCCCAGGGGCCAATGCAATTGCTTCCTTTGTATACATATAATATGGCTGTAATTTACACATTTCCCCCTGCCTTTTGAAATGCTATTCAAGGATAATTTTTGATTGATATATTATATCCAAATTTGCATCATTCTCTATAGCAAGTATCATATTTCAGAATAGTGCTTTTCTATCATGCTCTCCATTCCCTCAATAGGATCAAATATATCAAGCTTCCTGTAGTGCTTTTTAGTAGTAAACACATTTGTTTAACAAAAAATTTATTCGATAGAAAAGGCATTCTGCCGATGAGGAAGAAAAGAGAAAGCTTATGGGAAGTAGGCAACAGAGACATAATGCTTCTACAGCAATGAAACCCTGGTGAAAATTAGGGTTGAGATTGAATCAACTATCTGCAGAAGAATGTCACATTTAATGTAATAGAAAAATTTTAGTACAGAGAGGATTTTCTTGAAATGAGTTATTCCTTCTCCCCCCCCCAAAAAAAAAAAAAAAACGAACAAAGTATATTGGAAGAAGGTTAGCTAAAGCAAATACAAATTGGGAAAAAAAACTAAGAACCAGAATTGATGCTTAGAAAGGGAAAATATTGGGTATTTCTGTGCAACTACATCGTTTTCCTCTGGAAATGAGCTCAGCTTTGAAATGTTTGAATCTTATTGAAAAGCAGAGAAGATATTGCAGTGAAGAAATTTCCAGTGAGGATGACATTTGGGCACTCTCTATGGGACAAAGCAATGATATCTGTATCATCTTGAAATATGCTAAGAAAGACAGAAAAAGTACTATAATAAATCTATAGCAATGAAGCCTTAGGAACAGCCTCAAAATGGCTGCAGATCAAATACTCAGAATCACTGCAAAACTTATTCATTCAATGATAGAGAGTATACCAAGTTAAACCCAAGGAAAAAATTCATGTATCCAATTGTATTGAAATGAAAGTCAGAAATATGATTTCAGGCTTTGAAAATAAAACAAGTCAAATGGGATCAAGTCTAATCTGCGCAGTTTGTTCATCTAAACCTTTCAAGCAAGTCATTCAAAGGCAAAATCCTTATGCAAGGACGACAAGTGTTTTCCAATGCTAAAAGTAAGCGTTGGGATTGCATCCAAATTCTGCAGATGTTTGCATTTCATGTATTGTTAGCCTTGCAGTAGAAAGAGAATTGGATTTTCCTTAATGATTACTACACTTTCCCCTAGCATTAGCAGAATGCATTAGCTCAAAATGAGTTATTCCTGCTGAAGAAAACACATTAATGAAGAGAGTATACTGGAATAAGGGTAAACTCAAGTCAATGGCAATATAGAGAGAAGAATGTAAGAACACAACACATCATTTATAAATAGTTAAGATTAAAGTGTCTTGTGTAGGTGCATTGATTCCTTAGGGACACTGCTCTCCTTTGGAATCTTTGATCTAGCTAAATAGGTAGAGATAATACTGTAGTACATTAATTTTTAGTGAGACAAATGAAATCGGGCATTCTTCATGGGAGAAAGTAGCCATATCTCTAATGTCTTGAAATGCACTTGGAAAAACATAAAAAGAGCCATAATGCATATACAGTAATGAAGGCCTGGCAAAAATGAGAGTTGAGATTGTCTGCAGAAGACAATAGAATTTAAGGTATTGGAAGGATTATGGTACAAAAATGATTGGTTTTTTCTTTGTGGACTACTGTATGTTCCCTCCTGGGATTAGCAGAATGCATTTTCTTGAAGGTATTCCTGCCAAAAAAATAAAAACGAACAAGGTATATTGGAAGAAGGTTAACTCAATCTAATTGCTGAATTGGGAGAAGAAACTATGAACCAGAAGTGATATTTAGAAAAGGAAAATATTAAAGATTAAGATTATAAATAAATTAGAAGAGCATAAGATAGTTTACCTCTCAGATCTGTGGAAGAGGAAGGAATTTGTGACCAAAGAAGAACTAGAGATCATTATTGATCACAAAATAGAACATTTTGATTATATTAAGTTAAAAAGTTTTTGTACAAACAAAACTAATGCAGACAAGATTAGAAGTAAAGCAATAAACTGGGAAAACATTTTTACATTCAAAGATTCTGATAAAAGTCTCATTTCCAAAATATATAGAGAAATGACACAAATTTATAAGAAATCAAGCCATTTTCCAATTGATAAATGGTCAAGGGATATGAACAGACAATTTTTAGATGAAGAAATTGAAACTATTTCTAGTCATATGAAGGGGTGCTCCAAATCATTATTGATCAGAGAAATGGAAATTAAGACAACTCTGAGATACTACTACACACCTCTCAGATTGGCTAAAATGACAGGAAAAGATAATGACAAATGTTGGAGGGCATGTGGGAAAACTGGGACACTGATACATTGTTGATGGAATTGTGAACAAATCCAACCATTCTGGAGAGCAATTTGGAACTATGCTCAAAAAGTTATCGAACTGTGCATACCCTTTGATCCAGCAGTGTTACTACCACTAAGTTTTGGCTTATATCCCAGAGATCTTAAAGAAGGGAAAGGGACCCACATGTGCAAAAATGTTTGTGGCAGCCCTTTTTGTAGCGGCTAGAAACTGAAAATTGAATGAATGCCCATCAATTGGAGAATGACTGAATAAATTATGGTATATGAATATTATGGAAGATCATTGTTCTGTAAGAAATGACCAACAGGATGATTTTAAAGAGGCCTGGAGAGACTTACATGAATTGATGCTAAGTGAAATAAGCAGAACAAAGAGATCATTATGCACAGCAATAAGAAGATTGTGCAATGATTAACTCTTATGGATGTGGTTTTCTTCAATGAGATGATTCAAACCAGTTTCAATTGTTCAGTAAAGAAGAGAATCAGCTACACCCAGAGAGAGACCTATGGGAAATGAGTGTGGACCAAAACACAGCATTTCCATTCTTTCATTGTTTGCTTGCATTTTTGTTTTCCTTCTCAGGTTTTTTCCTTTCTTTCTAGATCTGATCTTTCTTGTGCAGCAAGATAACTGTATAAATATGTATGCATATATTGGATTTAACATATACTTTAACATGTTTAACATGTATTGAACTACTTGCCATATAGGGGAAAAGGTAGTGGGAAGGAGGGGAAAAGTTGGAACAGAAGGTTTTGCAAGAGTCAATATTGAAAAATTACCCATGCATATGTTTTGTAAATAAAAAGCTATAATAATAAAATTAAATTACATTTAAAAAAAGAAAGATAAATGTTGGATAAATCTGTGCAAGTGCATTGCTTTTTCTGGAAATGTGTTCTGCTTTGGAGTCTTTGATCTAACTCAACAGGTAGAGATGATAGTGTAGTTAGTGCCTTTTAACAGTGCTTTTTAGTGAGACAAATGAAATTCAGGCATTCCCTATGGGACAAAGAAGAGATATCTGTACTATCTCGAAATGCTCAGGGAAAAACTCTAAAAAAGCAATAATGCATCTCTATAGCAATGAAGGCTTGGCAAAAATGATAGTTGAGATAGAATGATATGTCTACAGAAGACATTTCTGCATTTAATGTATTAGGAGGATTGCAGTACACAGAAGAATGGATTTTTCTTCTTGACCACTGCACGTTCCCCCTAGGATTAGCAAAATGCATTTTATTGAATGGAGATATTCCTGCTAATTGCTGAATTAAAGAAACTAAGAACCAGAAGTCTTGCTTAGACAGGGAAAACCTTGTATACTTCTGTGCAAGTGTTTGTTTCTTCTAGAAAGAACTGTTTGAATTTTGAGAGGCAGAGAAGATACTTCAGTAAACAATTTTCCAGTAAGGAGGATGACATTTGGGTAATCTCTATGGGAAAAAGCAAGGAGTTCAGTATCATCTCAAAATGTTCATGAAAAAACTCTAAAATGGCTATAATGCATCTACAGCAATGAAGTTCTGGCAAAAATGAGAGCTGAGTTTGAAAAAAATTCCTACAGAAGATGGTAGTATTTAATATACAGGAAGGATTGCTGAATAGGGAGAGGAAACTAAGAACCAAAAGCCAAGCTTAGAAGTGGAAAACATGGGATATTTTTGTACAAGTGCAATGTTTCCTCTGGAAACGTACTCTCCTTTGGAATCTTTAATGTAGTTTGATAGATACAGATACTAATGTAGTATCTTGATTTTTATGAATGTGAATGAAATTTGAGCATTTTCTATGTAATAAAGCAACAATATTGCTAATGAATTGCTCATGGAATAATACTAAAAGAGAAATAATGCATCTATGGAAATGAAGCCCTTGGCAAAAATGAAAGTTGAGATTGTATCAAATTTCTGCAGAAGATAGTAGCATTTAATGTATTAGAAGGATTATAGTACAGAGAAGATTGGATTTTTCTTTGGGAATGCTGCACTTTCACTCCTGGGATTAGTAAAATGCATTTCTTTGGATTTATTCCTGCCAAAAAAACCAAAAAACAAACAAGGTATATTGGAAGAAGGTAACTCAAGCCAATTGCTGAATTGGGAAAAGAAACTAAGAACTGAAAGTGATGCTTAGAAAGGGAAAACATTGAATATTTCTGTGAAAGTGCACTGTGTGCTCTACTTGATAGGTAGAGATGATAGAGTAATGACTTGATTTTAAGTGAGATGAATGAAATTTGGGCTGTACAGAGAAGACTGGATTTTTTTTTTTGTGGACTACTGGAATTAATGCACCTATACAAGAAACTTCAAGCTTAAACCATTTCTCCACAATGCTTTCTGTAAGAACAAGACTTCTCCCAAGAACATTCTTCTCCCAATCTTGCCATTACCTTGAGTTTAGCCATCTTCCAATATACCTTCATTATTAACTTCTTTTCTTCGACAGAAATAACCCACATTAAGCTATTGAATTCTGTCTATGTGAGAGGAAAGTGCAGTAACCATTAAATTAATATCCAGTGCTCTCTTTACTGCAAGGTTAACTTGCAGTAAATTAACTGCAAGTTAAAAATACATAACATACTACCATCTTCTGCAGAATTTGGATGCAATCTCAACATTCATTTTCAAGCTAGGAAAGTACTTGTTTTCATTGCATAAAGACATTGCCATTGAATGGTTTGCTTAAAGGAATGAGGTGAATAAACTACATGCATTACACTTTACATCATTAAGTTTAATTAGAATGATTAGGCATTTCAAAACCTGACATCATTTTTCTGATATGTTCATTTCAATACAGTTGGATAGGTGAATTTACTTTGGTGTCAATCTCTAGCAATAATTCTGAGCCTTTGCTTTGCAGCCAAATTCCTTTAAAACAATATTATTTATGTGGCTGTTGTGATCAATGTATTTTGGATATTTCTGTGCAGGTGTATTATTTCCTCTGTAAACATGCTCTGCTTGAGAGTGTTTGAACTCTCTTGAAAGGCAAAGAATACTACAGTGGACAAATTTCAAGTGAGAAATAATACATCTGCACTGAAATATCCAAAATAAGAATTGAGATTGAATCAAATTTTTGCAGATGCAAGTAGTATTTAATGTATTGGAAAGATTGCAGTACAGCAATGATTTCTATGATGTCATTTATTCCTGCAAAAAATCATGAAGGAACAAGATGTATTGGAAGAAGGTTAACTCAAGCCAATTGCTGAATTGTGAGAAACTAAGAACTAAAAGTAATGCTTAGTAAGGGAGAATATTGGATATTTCTGTGAAAGAGCATTGTTTCCTCTGAAAAAGTACTATGCTTTGGAATATTTGAACTATCTATGAAAGACAGAAGATACAGCTATAGACAAATTTCCACTGACAAGGAAGACATTTGGGCAATCTCTATGGGACAGAGCAATGATATCTATATTGTCCTGAAATGCATTAGGAAAAATGGGGAAAAGGCCATAAAATATATCTAAAGCAATGAAGTCCTGGTGAAAATGAGTTAAGATTGATCAAATTTCTGCAGAAGACATTGGCATGTGATGTATTGCAAGGATTGCAGTACAGAAAAGATTGGATCATTCTTTGTGGACTACTGCATGTTCCCCCCCGCCCCGGGATTAGCAAAATGCATTTGATTGAAGGGAGTTATTGCTGGCAAAAACCTAATAACAAGCAAGATATATTGGAATAAATTTAACTCAAGTCAATTGCCAAATTCTGAGAAGAAACTGAGACTTGAAAGCCATGCTTAGAAAGGGAAAACATTGGACATTTCTGTACAAGTGCATTGTTTCCTTGGGAAATGTGCTTTGGAATCTTTTATCCAAAAGCCTGATAAATAGAGATGATGCTGTAGAGCCTTAATTTTAAGTGAGATGCATGAAATTTGGGCATTCTTTATGGGACAAAGCAATGTTATCTGTAACAACTTGGAAAAACTCAAAAAAGAGCAATAATACATCTATAGCAATGAAACCCTGACAAAAATGAGAATTGAGATTGAATCGAATTTCTGCAGATGAAGGTAGCATTTAATGCACTGGAGGGATTGCATACAGAGATGATTTCCTTGATGTGAATGATTGCTATGAAAAATTCATGAAAAAACAAAGCATATTGGAAGGTTAATTCAAGACAACTGCCAAATTCTGAAAAGAAACTAAGAACTGGAAGGGATGCTTATGAAAGGGAAAATATTGAATATTTCTATGCAAGTGCATTGTTTTCTTGGGAAACTTGGTCTCTTTTGGAATCTTTGATCTAACTTGATTAGTGACACCAATGAAATTTGGGTTTTCACTATGGGGCAAAGAAAAGATACCTTAAATGTCTCAAAATTCACATGGAAAAACAAAAAACACAAAACTAAAAAAAGCAATAACATGTTTATATCAATGAAGTCCTGAAAAAATGAGAACTGAGATTGATTCAAATTTCTTTTTTTTTTCTTTTTTTTTTTTAATTTAATAGCCTTTTATTTACAGGATATATGCATGGGTAACTTTACAGCATTAACAATTGCCAAACCTCTTGTTCCAATTTTTCACCTCTTACCCCCCCACCCCCTCCCCCAGATGACAGGATGACCAGTAGATGTTAAATACTTTAAAATATAAATTAGATACACAATACATGACCAAAACGTTATTTTGCTGTACAAAAAGTTGATTCAAATTTCTGCAGATGATGTATTAATGTATTGGAAAGATTGCAGTGCAAAGAAGATTAAATTTTTTTTTGTGTGTGGTTTACTGCACATTCTCCCTGGGATTAGCAGAATGCCTCTCCTGAGTTATTCCTGCCAAAAAAAAAAATAACAAAGTATATTGGAAAATATAGTGGACCAGAACTCTGCACTTGAAACAAGGATTCTTACAACGTATTAACTCAGTGGAATTGATAAGACAATGTTTATCTAATTTAGCATGGTGATTAATAGTTTTCTAGTTCAGTATGATTGAATTAATCTTACAACAAATAATGGTTCCCTAGTGATATAATGATTGACTTATACTCAGTATGATGAATAGATTTAATTGTAATAGAGTATTTAAGAGGGCAGAGTCAGATCTAGAGGGGACTAGGACAGCCTCAGAGAAGACAGAGGACTAGAGGCTGCAGCACAAGCTCCAGACTTAAAGACAGAGACTGTTGTGATGGTTCTCCTGCTTCCTCCACAGAAACCAAGACACATTCCAGAGGACCTCCAAAAAACTAGCCAAGCCCTAGGCAAGGAGATAGACTGTGAAGGAGGTAGTAAAGACTTTTGTACTTTATTATCTAAAGACTTTTGGATTTTATCCATTCTAATGTTGATTACTCAGCTTGAAACAGAGGCTGGTCCAAAGACCTCCAGAAAACCAACCAGAACATTACAGGAAGAAGGTTAACTCAAGTTCAATTGTTGTTTAGTAGAAAAACTAAGAACAAGAAGAGATGTTTGAAGAGGGAGAACATTAGATATTTCTGTGCAAGTCCATTGTTTCCTTTGAAAACATACTATGCTTTGGAATGTTTGGACTATCTTGAAAGGTAGAGAAAAAACTGCAGTGGATGAATTTCCAGTGAGAAGGATGACATTTGGGCAATCTTTATAGGACAAATCAAAGTTATTTGTATCATTTCAAAATGGACTAGGAAAACAGAAAAAGAACCACAATATATCCATAGTAATGAAGCCCTGGTGAAAATGAGAGTTGAGATTGAGCAAATTTCTGCAGAAGACATTTGCATTTAATGTATTGGAAGGATTGAAATACAGAGAAGATTTGAGAGTTGAGATGGATCAAATTTTTGCAGAAGATATTTGAATTTAATGTATTAGAAGGATTGCAGTACCGAGAAATATAATTTTTTTGTGGACTAATGCAATCCTTTTGGATTAGCAGAGTCCCTTTCCATGATGGGAGTTTTCTGTGCTAAAAAAATAATAACAAACAATATATACTGGAAGAAGGTTAACTCAAGACAATTGTCGAATTAGGGGAAGAAACTAAAACTCAGAAGAGATGGTTGGAAATGGAAAATATTAGATATTTCTGTGCAAGTGCATTGTTTCCTCTGAAAACATGCTCTGCTTTGGAATGTTCGAACTATCTTGAAAGGCAGAGACCATATTCCAGTGAGGAAAATAACATTTAAGGAATCTGTACGAGACAACATAACAATATATTTATCATCTCAAGAAATGCCAAGAAAAACAAAAAAAGGACTGTGACAGATCTATAGTAATGAAGCCCTGTTGAAAATGAGAGTTAACACTGAACAAAATTCTGCAGAAGTCGTTTGCATGTAATGTATTAGAAGAATTGCAGAACCCAGAAGAAGATAATAACAAAAAAGGTATATTGAAAGAAGGGTAACTCAAGTCATTTGCCAAATGGGAAATAGAAATGAACACGATGCCAAGCTTAGAAGAAGAAAACATTGGATAATTTTGTACAAGTGCACTATTTTGCCTGGAAATGTGCTATGCTTTAGAATGTCTGAATTATAATGATAAGGGTAGCTGATATTATAGTCCTTTGATTTTCAATGAGATAAATGCCATTTGCACATTTTCTATGGGCCAAAGCAATGATATCTCTATCGTCTCAAAATGCACTTGAAAAAAGTCAAAAAGAGCAATCATACATCTACAGTGGTGAAGTTCTGTCAAAATGAGAATTGAGATTGATTCAAATTTCTGCAGATGAAGGTAGCATTTAAGGTATTGAAAGGATTTCAGTATACAGACAATTTCCTTCACATGGACCATTCCAGACAAGAACATCATTAAAGAACAAGGTATATTTTAGGAAGATTAACTCAAGCCAATTGCTGAATGGGTAATGGAAACAAACAGGAAGTCAAGCTTAGAACAGGAAAACATTGAATAATTATGAACAAGTGTACTGTTTTACCTGGAAATGTGCTGTGCTTTGCAATATCTAAATTAGAATGAAAGGGACAGCTGATATTGTTAGTGCCTTGATTTTCAATGAGATGAATGCCATTTGGAATTTTCTATGAGACAAAGCAACAATATCTCCATCATTTTGAGATGCACTTGGAAAAAGTCAAAAACAACAATCATACATCTATAGTGATAAAGCCATGTCAAAATGAAAATTTCTGTAGATGAAGGTAGCATTTAAGGTATTGAAAGGGTTGCAGTATACAGATGATTTCTTTCAAGTGGACCATTTCAGTAAAAAAAAAAAAATCATTAAGGAGCAATTTGTATCGTACGAAGGTTAACTCAAGACAATTGCCAAATGGAAAATGGAAACAAAATTGAAGCCAAGCTTAGAAATGGGCTCTGTTTTGGAATGTCTGAATTAGAATGATAGGGACAGTCTTGTTTTCAATGATATGAATGCCATTTGGACATTCTCTATTGAACAAAGCAATGATATCTCTATCATCTTGAAATGCATTTGGAAAAAAATCAAAAAAGGCAATCATACATAGATATATAGCATTGAAGCCCTGCCAAAAAGCAATGCTTAGAAAGGGAAAATATTGGATATTTCTGTGCAAGTGAATTGTTTCTTCGGGAAAATTAGTCTGCTTTGGCATCTTTATTTAGCTTGTTAAGCAGAGATAATAATCTAGTGCCTTGACTTTTAATGAGACAAATGAAATTTGGGCATTCTCTAAGGGGTAAAGCAAAGGGGTAAATGCTCGTAGAAGAATGCAAAAAGAGTAATAATGCATCAATGGTAATGAAGCCCTTGCAAAAATGAGACTTGAGATTGAATCAGATTTCTGTTTACAATAGTAGCATTTAACGTATTTGAAGGCTTGCATTACTGAGAACCTTTTTTTTTTTTTTTTTTTTTTTTTTTTTTTTTTTTTTTTTTTTTTTTTTTTTGTGGACAACTCAACATTCCTGCCTGGGAACAGAATGCATTTGCTTCGATTTATTCCCACCACAAAAACCATAACAAAGACGGCATACTTTACAGTGATGTTCTTATTTGGGTTTTCTGGAGGTCTTTGGGCAGCCTTCTTTTCACTAGAATAATTACCACAAAAGTAGCCAGAGGTTAAAGTGCAAATCCTTTATTATCTCCTTCAAAGTCTTGTCTCCTTTCCTGGGTACCAGTTAGCTTTCTTAAAGGCCTTCCAGAATCTTGGTTTCAGTGGAAAAGCAAAAGAAGAGAGCCTGCCACCATGGTGGTGTGAGATGGAGTGAATGAATCGGGTCCAGTCCTTGCTGGCTGTTATATACTCTATTATCATAGGTATGAATCTTGTGGAACTATATTAAGTAGTAAGTACATGTACTAAACTAGAGAACTATTAAGCACCATGCTAAACTAGATAACCATTATATTTATCAATTCCACTGACTTAACACCTTGTAAGAATCCTTGTTCAGAGTTCAGGCCCATAACACTTTAAGATTAATTCAAAGCAAATGCAAATTGGGAGAAGAAATTAAGACAACTCAGTGATGCTTAGAATGGGAACATTAGATATTTCTGTGCAAGTGCATTGTTTCCTTTGAAAATGTGCTATGCTTTGGAATGTTTGAACTCTCTTGAAAGGCAGAGAAGGTACTTTAGTGGATGAATTTCCAGTGAGAAAGATGACATTTGGAGCATTGCTATGGGACAATACAATGATAACTATCATCTCAAGAAAGGCCAGGAAAAACAGAAAAGGGACCGTAAAAGCTGTATAGCAATAAAGCCGTGTTGAAAATGAGAGTAGAGAATGATCATATTTCTATAGAAGAGGTTTGCATGTAATGTATTTGAAGAATTGCAGAACCCAGAAGACTGGGTTTTTCTTTGTTGACTAATGCACATCCCTACTTTGGATTAGCAAAGTCCCTTTCCTTGATGGGAGTTTTCCTGCCAAAACAATAATAAAGAACAAGGTATATTGAAAGAAGTTTATCTCAAGGCAATTCTCAAATTAAGAGAAAAACTAACGAACTCAAGAAGTGATGCTTAGAAAGAGAAAACCTTGGATATTTCTGTTCAACTGCATTGGTTCCTCTAAAAATTGGCTCTGTTTTGGAATGTCTGAACTAGAAAGATAAGGACAGCTGATACTGTAGTGCCTTGATTGTCAATGAATATCTCTATCACATGGAAATGCACTTGGAAAAACTGAAAAAGAGCAATCATATATCTATAATAGTGAAGCCATGTCAGAATGAAAATTGAGATAGATTCAAATTTCTGCAGATGAAGGTAGCATTAAAGGTATTAAAAGAATGGGAGTATACAGATGAGTTCCTTCATGTTCACCCTTCTGGCCCCCCCAAATCATTAGAGAACAAGGTGTATTACAGAAGGTTAACTCAATCCAATTGCCAAATGGAGAATGGAAAGGAAAATGAAGGAAAGCTTGGAAGAGGAAAATATTGTATAATTTTCAAGAAATTCATTGTTTTGTCTGGAAACATGCTCTGCTTTAGATTGTCTGAATCACAACGATAATGACAGCTAGTATTGTACTGACTTGCTTGTCTGAGATGAATGCCATTTGGACATGCTCTATTGGATAAAGCAACAATATCTCTATTATTGCAAAATGCACTTGGAAAAAGTCAAAAAGAGGACGTTACAACTATAACTATCATCCCATGGAGTTGGCTTAATGCTCATATTCTCCTGGAATTTCAGCCAATGTGGTATTTTTTCTGTCTTTCAAGATAGTTCAAACCTTGCTAAGTAGAGCACGTTTCCATTGAGTACAATACACCTGCACAGAAATCTCCAAGGTTTTACCTTTTGATCCATTGTTCCCCACTCTTTGTTTCTTCTCCCAATTCAGCAATTGGCACCAGTTAAGTTTTGTGCTATTACTCTTGTTTTTTTGGTTTTGGGGGGAGTAAAACTGTATTTCATGAAAATCCTCCATGTTGTGCAATCCTTCTAATACATCATATGCAAACCTGAAGACTCAATCCCCATTTTCTATATATCTATATACATCTATACTCTAGATGTATTCTGTTTTTTCCTTTACTACTTGATAGGTGTTTACAAATATTACTGTACCATCAGATAGAAATTGCTTAAAGCTCATATTCTCTCTGGAATTTCAGCCAATATAGCATCTTTTCTGCCTTTCAAGAAAGTTCAAACTTAATGTTAAGTAGAGCGTGTTTCCACTGGATACATTATACCTGCAAAGAAATCTCCAGGGTTTTATCTTTTGATCCATTGTTCCACATTCTTTGTATCTTCTCTCAATTCAGCAACTGACATCAGTTAAGCTTTCTGCAATACATCTTGTTCCTTACTGTTATTTTGGGCAGGAATACCTCATTTCAACGAAATCTCTGTATTACAATCCTTCTAATATATCACATGCTAACCTGCAGATATTTGATTCAGTCTTCACTTTCATTTTTGTCAGTCCTTCATTGCTATATATCAATATCAATACACACACACACACACACAGACACCCCCCCTCCATTATACATGTATTCTTGCTCTTTCTCTGTTTTACCTTTGTGCATTTTAGGTCATTGCAAATATAACTGTATCATCCCATTAAGAGTTTTTAAAGCTCATATTCACACTGAAAATTCATCTGATGCAGTATCTTGGCTTTTTTCAAGATAGATCAAAACTTCCTAAGGAGGGGGGTGGAGCCAAGGTGACAGAGAGGACACACATGTTTTTCTGAGCTCTCTTCTACCCTCCAACTATTTTTATGAAATTCAGCCTATGATTTAGTGCTTGACTTTCAGAAGCCATGAATATAGGGAGTACAACACATTACCAACAGAAGATAATCTTAAAATTCATCAGAAAAGGTCTGTTTTTGCTCACATTGGGACGGAATGGGGCTAAGCCAGGCACAGACTCAGACAGATAGGTAAAGAGAGCATAGAAAATAGCTCATGCTGAGCAGACTGGAGGGGAGCAGGGTGTGGTCTTTGCATGTTGAAAATCTGCAGAGAACTCTTACCACAGTGTTGGCTACTCTGCCCTGGCAGCAAGCCAGTAGATCAGCAGAGAAGCTATAAACACAAAAGGCAAAGACTATAACCACCAAACACTAGTGTTTCTAGGGACTGGGCCACACCCACCCAGCACTGGGAGGGACTCAACACAATCTCAGTGAGCAACAACTAATCCCAGCACAACTGCTGATCCCAGTGCAGCCACTGTCTTCTGCTGTTGCTTCGCTGTCCTTCCTGTTGTCTGTTGAGGAAGCTTGGTAACTCCCTATTGCCCCCAAAACAGACTGCAGCTTTTTTTTTTTTTATTGTTGTTGTTAAAATGACTAAAAAGGCAAAATGGGCTGTAACTATAGATAGCTTCTATATTGAAAGAGAACAGATTTCAAACCATGAGAAGACAAACAACAGTTTGTCTCTAGATGAAAACCCAAAGGTGGGTGTGATCTGATCCCCACCTCATAAGGCTCTCATAGAAGAAATTAAAAAGGCTCTTAAAAGAGAGCTGGAAAAAAAATGGGGAAAGGAAAGGGAAACTTTGCAAGAAGGTCTGGTTAAGGCATGTAACTCATTAAAAGATAGAGGGGAAAAAGAAAACAACTCCCTGAAAAACAGAATTTATGAATTGGAAAAAGAAAATAACTCCTTAAATAATAAAATTGGCAAAATGGAAAAAAAAATCTATAGAACAAAACAATTAATTTAAAAACACAATTGGAAAATTACAAAAAGAAATAAAAAAGTAAATGAAGAAAATAATCCATTAAAAATCAGAATTGAACAAATGGACACTAAGAATCAGTCAAGCAAAACCATAAAAAGAAAAAGAAAAAAGAAAAAATGTTAAATACCTACTTGGGAAAACAACAGACCTGGAAAATAGATATAGGGGAGATAATCTAAGGATTATTGGACTCCCTGAAAATCATGATGAAAAGAAGAGCCTAGACACTATTTTTTTCAGGAAATCATCAAAGAGAACTGCCCAGATGTCATAGAATCAGAAGATAAAATAGACATTGAAAGAATTCATCTATCATCTACTGAAAGAGATCTCAAAATTAAAACTCCAAGAAATATTGTGGCTAAATTCCAGGACTGACTTCCGGCCAAGATGGTGGAGAGGAGGCACACATCTACTTAAGCTCCACATTTTCTCTCAGAATAATTTATTTCATGACAAGCCTCGAAATTAGTGCTTGACTGAAAAAAACCACAAATAATTACCAAGAGAAGATATCCTCGAAATCACCAGAAAAGGTCTGTTTTTGCTTGTAGATGAGGATGGATAGCTCAGGCGCAGACTGAAGGCAAGCAATGGCAGCACAGCAGACAGAGTAAGGCAGGCAGCTCACAGCTGAGCATACCAGAGGGGAATGGGGTGTGATCTCAGCTGTTTCTGTGGAGAGAGCTTTAACACAGTGTTGGCTACTTTGCCGTGGTAGCAAGCCAGTAGACAAGCAGAGAAGCTAAAAACACAGGGGATGAAGACTATAACCCCAAAAGGCTAGGGCCTCTCCGGACCTAGCCACATCCACCCACAGTATCTCTGTATGTTCTCAGAGTCTCAGAGAGCAGACACAGCACAGCCATTGCTGTCCTGCTAGTGCCTCGCTGCTGCCCCCTGCAGTCTGTAGAGGAAGCTTGGTAATACCATTCAATCCTCCCTCTCCCCCCCCCCAAAAAAAGCTGACCATTTGTTTTTCTTGTTAGTTTGTTTTCTTTGACTCTTCTTTGACAAAATGGGCAAAAAATTAAAGCACACTCTTAACTACTGATAGCTTCTATATGGATAGAGAGCAGACTTTGAGCCCTGAGGAGACTAAAAACAGACTGTCTCCAGATGAATCTCCAAAGGGGAATATGATCTGGTCCTCAACATATAAGACTCTCATAGAAGAAATTAAAAAGGCTCTCACAAGAGAGCTGGAAGAAAAATGGGAAATAAAGGGAAGCTTGGCAAGAGACTCTGGATAAATCATCCCACTCATTTAAAGATAGAGTGGATAAAGCAATCAAATCCTTGAAAAACAGAATTAGTGAGTTGGAAAAAGAAAATAGCTCTCTAAAAAATAAAATTGGTGAAATAAAAAAAAATTCCATAGAACAAAACAACTCACTTAAAAACTCAATTGGAAAATTAGAAAAAGATATAAAGAAAGTGAATGAAGAAAATACTTCATTGAAAATCAGAATCAAACAAATGGAATTGAATGACTTGAGGAGACACCAAGAATCAGTCTAGCAAAACCAAAAAAATGAAACAATGGAAAAAATGTCAAATACATTCTTGGGAAAACAACAGACCTGGAAAATAGATTAGGAGAGACAATCTGAGAATTATTGGACTCCCTGAAAAATATGATGAAAAAAAGAGCCTGGACACTATTTTTCAGGGAATTATTTAAGAGAACTGCCCAGAAGTTACAGAAAGAGAGGGTAAAATAGAAATTGAAAGAATTCATTGATCACCTATTGAAAGGGACCCTAAAATCAAAACACCAAGGAATATAGTGGCCAAATTCCAGAACTATCAGGAGAAGGAAAAAATACTGCAAGCTGCTAGAAAAAAATCAATTCAAATATAGAGGAGCCACAATAAGGATTACTCAGTATGTAGCAGCATCCACATTAAAGGATCAAAGGGCCTGGAATATGATATTCCAAAAGGCTAAGGAACTTGGTAGGAAACCAAAAATAACTTACCCAACCAAAATGACCATCTTTTTTCCTGGGAAGAAGATGGATATTCAACGAAATAAATGAATTTCATGTATTTTTGATGAAAAAAACAGAATTAAACAAAAAGTTTGATCTACAAATATAGAACTCAAGAAAAACATAAGAAAGTAAAAAGAAATATTGGGAACTATATTTATGCTATAAAGATATATAAAAAAACACATATATACTTTGTTCTAGAAACCAAAGGTGGAAAAGAAATTGTACATGGAAAAGGGTACTACATCTCATGAAGAGGCAAAGGAAACCTATTATATCTGAGAGAAAGAAAGGAGGGGAATGAACATAGTGTGTATCTTACTGTCATCGGAATTGGCTTAAAGAGAAAAATATTAGACCTATTTGATTTATGATGAAACTTCTCCCACCTCATTGAAAAGTGGGAGGGGAAAAGAGAAAAGGAAAGGAGTAAGCTAAGTGGAAAGGAATACAGAAATTGTGAGGAAAAGGGGTAAGATAGGGGAGGAACTCTAAATTTGGGGGAGGAACTCTAAAGTTAGGGGAGGCATACTAAAAAGGGAGGACTGTGAGAAGCAAATGGTGCTCACAAGTTTAATACTGGGGAAGGGGATAAGGGGGAAGGAAAGGAGAAAAACATAAGCAGGGGTTAACAAGATGGCAAGTAATAGAGAATTAGTAATTTTAACCATAAATGTGAATGGGGTAAACTTCCCCATAAAGACGAAGTGGTTAGCAGACTGGATTAAAAGCCAGAATCCCACAATATGTTGTTTACAAGAAATACACTTAGAACAGGGTGATACATAAAGAGTAAAAGGTAAAAGGTTGGAACAGAATCTACTATGCTTCACGTGATGTCAAAAAAGCAGGGGTAGCCATCCTCATCTCAAGTCAAGCAAAAGCAAAAATAGATCTAATTAAAAGAGATAAGGAAGGGCACTATAACTTGTTAAAAGGTAGCATAGGTAATGAAGCAATATCAATATTAAACACATATACACCAAGTGATGTAGCATTTAAAAAAATTTTTTTAATAACTTTTTATTGACAGAACCCATGGCAGGGTAATTTTTTACAACATTATCCCTTGCACTCACTTCTGTTCTGATTTTTTCCCTCCCTCCTTTCACCCCCTCCCCCAGATGGCAAGCAGTCCTATACATGTTAAATAGGTTACAGTAGATTTTGGATACAATATATGTGTGCAGAACCGAACAGTTCCCTTGTTGCTCAGGGAGAATTGGATTTAGAAGGTATAAATAACCCGGGAAGAAGAACAAAATGAAGCATTTACATTCATTTCCAGTGTTCTTTCTTTGGGTGTAGCTGCTTCTCTCCATCCTTGATCAATTGAAACTAAGTTAGATCTTCTCTTTGTCAAAGAAATCCACTTCCATCAGAGTACATCCTCATACAGTATCATTGTTGAAGTATATAATGATCTATTGGTTCTGCTCATTTCACTCAGCATCAGTTCATGTAAGTCTCACCAATCCTCTCTGTATTCATCCTGCTGGTCATTTCTTACAGAACAATAATATTCCATAACATTCATATACCACAATTTATTCAACCATTCTCCGATTGATGGGCATCTATTCATTGTACAGCTCAACACTACAAACAGGGCTGCCACAAATATTTTTACATACAGGTCCCTTTCCTTCTTGGTATCTCTTGGGTATAAGCCATAGAAACACTGTTGGATTAAAGGGTATGCACAGTTTGATAACTTTTGGGCATAGTTCCAAATTCCTCTCAGAATGGCTGGATGTGTTACAATTCCACAACAATGTATCATGCCCCTGTTTTCCCACATCCCCTCCAAGATTCCGCTTTATCTTTCCCTGTCATTCTAGCAATCTGACAGGTGTGTAGTGGTATCTCAGAGTTGTCTTAATTTGCATTTTCTGATCAATAGTGATTTGGAACACTTTTCATATGAGTGGTATTAGTTTAAATTTCATCATCTGAAAATTGTCTGTTCATATCCTTTGACCATTTATCAATTGAAGAATGGCTTGATTTTATAAATTAGATGTTCTCTATATTTTTGGAAAGAGGGCCTTTGTCAGAACCTTTGACTGTAAAAATGTTTTCCCAATTTATTGTTTCCCTTCTAAACTTGCCTGCATTAGTTTTGTTTGTATAAAAACTTCTCAATTTGATATAATCAAAATTTTCTATTTTGTAGTCAATAGTGATCTCTAGTTCTTCTTTGGTTATAAATTCCTTCCTCTTCCACAAGTCTGAGAGGTAAACTGTCCTATGCTCTTCCAATTTATTTATAATCTCATTCTTTATGCCTAGATGATGAACCCATTTTGACCTTATCTTGGTGTACAGTGTTAAGTGTGGGTCAATACCTAGTTTCTGTCATACTCACTTCCAATTTTCCCAGCAATTTTTGTCAAATAATGCATTCTTATCCCAAAAACTGGGGTCTTTGGGTTTGTCAAACACTAGATAATTAAAGTTATTGGCTATTTTGTCCTTTGAACCTAACCTATTCCATTGATCAACTAGTCTATTTCTTAGGCAATACCAGATGGTTTTAGTAACTGCTGCCTTATAATATAATTTTAGATCTGGACAGCTAGGCCATCTTCATTTGATTTTTTTTCATTAATTCCCTTGAAATTCTTGACCTTTTGTTTTTCCATATGAACTTTGTGGTTATTTTTTCTAGGTCATCAAAATAGTTTTTGGGAGTCTCATTGGTATAGCGCTAAATACATAGGTTAGTTTAGGTAGTATTGTCATCTTTATTATATTTGCTCACCCAATCCAAGAGCATTTAATATTTTTCCAGTTGGTTAGATCAGACTTAATTTGTGTGGAAAGTGTTTTGTAGTTTTTCTCATAAAGTTTTGATTTTCCCTTGTAGATAGATTCAAATATTTTATACTACAGTAGTTACTTTAAATGGGGTTTCTCTTTGTAACTCTGACTGTTGGATTTTGTTAGTGATATATAAGAATGCTGATGACTTATGTGGGTTTATTTTATAACCAGCAACTTTGCTAAAGTTGTGGATTATTTTTAATAACTTTTTAGTAGAATCTCTGGGGTTCTCTAAGTATACCATCATATCATCATCAGAGTGATAATTTGGTTTCCTCATTGCCTATTCTTATTCCTTTAATCTTTTCTCAGCTCTTACTGCCAAAGCTAGCATTTCTAATACAATATTAAATAGTAATGGTGATAATGGGCAACCTTGTTTCACTCCTGATCTTATTGGGAATGGTTGCAGTTTGTCCCCATTACATATGATGCTTACTGGTGGTTTTAAATAGATGCCACTGATTATTTTAAGGAAAAGTCCATTTATTCCTATACTCTCAAGTGTTTTTAATAGGAATGGATATTGGATTTTATCAAATGCTTTTTCTGCATCTATTGAGATGATCATATGGTTTTTGTTAATTTTATTAATATAATTATACTATAGTTTTCCTAATATTGAACCAGCCCTGCATTCCTGGTATAAATCCAACTTGATCATGGTGAATTATCCTGGGGATGATTTTCTGAGTCTTTGCTAATATTTTATTTAAGATTTTAGCATCAATATTCATTAGGGAGATTGGTCTATAATTTTCTTTCTCTGTTTTCAACCTACCTGGTTTAGGTATCAGTACAATGTCTGTGTCATAAAAGGAATTTGGTAGGACCCCTTCATTCCCTATTTTTTCAAATAGTTTATAAAGCATTGGGACTAATTGTTCTTTGAATGTTTGGTAGAATTCACATGTTAATCCATCTGGCCCTGAGGATTTTTTTTAGGGAGTTGATTAATAGCTTGTTCTATTTCTTTTTCTGAAATGGAAGTATTTAAGCAATTTACTTCCTTCTCTGATAATCTGGGAAGCGTATATTTTTGGAGGTAGTCATCCATTTCGCTTAGGTTATCAAATTTATTGGCGTAAAGTTGGGCAAACTAACCCCTTATTATTTCTTTAATTTCCTTTTCATTGGTGGAAAGTTCTCCCTTTTCATTTTAAAGAGTACTAATTTGATTTTCCTCTCTCCTTTTTCTAATAAGATTTACCAAAGGTTTATCAATTTTATTGGTTTTTTCATAAAACCAACTCTTAGTTTTATTTATTAGCATTTAAATTCTTAAAAGAGAAATTAAGAGAGCTGCAAGAAGAAATAGACAGCAAAACTATAATAGTGGGAGCTTTCAACCTTGCACTCTCAGAATTAGATAACTCAAACCACAAAATAAATAAGAAAGAAATCAAAGGGGTAAATAGAATACTAGAAAAGTTAGATATCTTTGGAGAAAACTAAATGGAGACAAAAAGGAGTACACTTTCTTCTCAGCAGTTCATGGAACCTATTCAAAAACTGACCATATATTAGGCCATAAAAACTGCAAACTCAAATGCAGTAAGCCCGAAATAGTAAATGCATCCTTTTTAGACCATGATGCAATGAAAATTACATTCAATAAAAAGCCAGGGGAAAATAGACCAAAAAGTAATTGGAAATTAAATAATCTCATATTAAAGAATGATTGAGTGGAACAGCAAATCATAGACATAATTAATAACTTCACCCAAGAAAATGACAATAATGAGATGTCATACTAAAATGTGTGGGATGCCAAAGCGGCAATAAGGAGAAATTTCATATCTCTAGAGGCCTACTTGCATAAAATAGACAAAGAGAAGCTTAATGAATTGGGCTTGCATTTAAAAATGCTAGAAAAGGAACAAAAATGCTGGAAAAGGAACAAATTAAAACCCCCCAGTCAAAAAACAAACCCTAAAAATAAAAGGAGAGATCAATAAAATTGAAAGTAAAAAAACTATTGAATTAATTATTAAAACTACGAGTTGGTTCTATGAAAAAACCAACAAAATAGACAAACCCTTAGTAAATCTGATTTAAAAAAAGAAAAGAAGAAAATCAAATTGTTAGTCTTAAAAATGAAAAGGGAGAACTCACCACTAAAGAAGAGGAAATTAGAGCAATAATTAGGAGTTACTTTGCCCAACTTTATGCCAATAAATTCAATAACTTAAATGAAATTTAAGTATTTTCAAAAATATTACTTGCCCAGATTAACAGAGGAAAAAGTAAATAGTCTAAACAGTCCCATTTTAGAAAAAGAAATAGAACAAGCCATTAACCAACTCCCTTCGAAAAAATCCCCAGGACCAGATGGATTTACCTGTGAATTCTCCCAAACATTTAAAGAACAACTAATTCCAATATTATGCAAACTCTCTGGGGAAATAAGGAAAGAAGGAATCCTACCAATTTTTTTTTTTGACACAGATATGGTACTGATATCTAAACTAGATAGGGTGAAAACAGAGAAAGAAAATTATAGAGCAATTTCCCTAATGCATCAATATGCATAATAAGATGCAAAAATCTTAAATAAAATATTAGCAAAAAGATTACAGAAAATCATCCCCAGGATAATTCACTATGACCAAGTAGGATTTATACCAGGAATACAGGGCTGGTTCAATATTCGGAAAACTATTAGCATAATTTACTATATCAATAACCAAATTAACAAAAATGATATGATCATCTCAATAGATGCAGAAAAAACATTTGATAAAATCCAACGTCCATTCCTAATAAAAATACTTGAGAGGATAAGCATCATATGTAATGGGGAAAAACTGGAACCTTTCCCAGTAAGATCAGGAGTGAAACAAGGTTGCCAAGTATTACCATTATTATTCAATTTTGTATTAGAAACGCTAGCCTCAGCAATAAGAGTCAAGAAAGAGATTAAAGAAACCAGAGTAGGTAATGAGGAAACCAAACTATTACTCTTTGCAGATGATATGATGGTATATTTAAAGAACCCCAGAGATTCTACTAAATAATTCATAACTTTAGCAAAGTTGCAGGATACAAAATAAATCCAAATAAATCCTCAGCATTTTTATACATCACCAACAAGATCCAAAAGCAAGAGATACAAAGAGAAATTCCATTTAAAATAACTGTCGATAGCATAAAATATTTGGGAATCCATCTACCAAAGGAAAACTGTCAGGAATTATATGAGCAAAATTACAAAACACCTTCCACACAATCAAATCTAAACAATTGGAAAAATATTAAGTGTTCTTGAATAGGCCGAGCGAATATAATAAAGATGACAATACTCCCTAAACTCATTTATTTAGTGCCAAACCAATCAGACTCCCAAGAAACTTTTTCAATGACTTAGAAAAAAATAACAACAAAATTCATCTGGAAGAACAAAAGGTCGAGAATTTCAAGGGAATTAATGAAAAAAAAAATCAAATGGAGGTGGCATAGCTGTACTTGATCTAAAACTATATTATAAAGCAGCAGTCACCAAAATCATTTGGTATTGGCTAAGAAATAGATTAGTTGATCAGTGGAATAGGTTTGGTTCACAAGACAAAATAGTCAATAACTATAGCAATCTAGTGTTTGACAAACCCAAAGATCCCAACTTTTGGGATAAGAATTTATTATTTGACAAGAACTGTTGGGAAAATTGGAAATTAGTATGGCAAAAATTAGGCATTGGATCCACACTTAACACCATATACCAAGATAAGATCAAAATGGGTCAATGATTTAGGCATAAAGAACGAGATCATAAATAAATTAGAGGAACATAGGATAGTTTACCTCTCAGACTTGTGGAGGAGGAGGGAATTTGTGACCAAAGACAAACTAGAGATCATTATTGATCACAAAATAGAAAATTTTGATTACATCAAATTAAAAAGCCTTTGAACAAACAAAACTAATGCAAACAAAATTAGAAGGGAAGCAACAAATTGGGAAAACATTTTTGGAGTTAAAAATTCTGATAAAGGCCTCATTTCCAAAATATATAGAGAATTGACTCTAATTTATAAGAAATCAAACCATTCTCCAATTGATAAATGGTCAAAGGATATGAACAGACAATTTTCAGATGATGAAATTGAAACTATTACCACTCATATGAAAGAATGTTCCAAATCACTATTGATCAGAGAAATGCAAATTAAGACAACTCTGAGATACATACCTATCAGATTGGCTAGAATGACAGGGACAACGCGGAATGTTGGAGGGGATGTGGGAAAACAGGGACACTGATACATTGTTGGTGGAATTGTGAACACATCCAGCCATTCTGGAGAGCAATTTGGAACTATGCCCAAAAAGTTATCAAACTGTGCATACCCTTTGATCCAGCAGTGCTACTACTGGGTTTATATCCCAAAGAAATACTAAAAAAGGGAAAGGGACCTGTATGTGCCAAAATGTTTGTGGCAACCCTTTTTGTAGTGGCTAGAAACTGAAAAATGAAAGAATGCCCATCAACTGGAGAATGGTTGGGTAAATTGTGGTATATGAATGTTATGGAATTTCTGTAAGAAATGACCAGCAGGATGAATATAGAGAGACTTGGAGAGACTTATATGAACCGATGCTAAGTGAAATGAGCAGACCCAGGAGATCATTATATACTTCAATAACGATACTTTACGAGGATGTATTCTGATGGAGGTGGATATCTTCGACAAAGAGAAGATCTAACTCAGTTCCAATTGATCAATGATGGACAGAAGATGCTACACCCAGAGAAGGAACACTGGGAAATGAGTGTAAACTGTTTTCATTTTTGTTTTTCTTCCCAGGTTTTTTTTTTTAACCAATTTGCCCTGTGCAATAAGACAACTGTTTGGTTCTGCACACATATATATTGTATCTAGTATATACTGTAACATATTTAACATGTATAAGACTGCTTGCCATCTAGGGGAAGGGATGGAGGAAGGGAAGGGAAAAGTCAGAACAGAAGTGAATGCAATGGGTGAAATGCAATTGTGATCTGAATGTAAAATTATATATGTATGTAAAAATTTATGTAAAAAAATGTAAAAAATTACCCAGGCATATGTCCTGTCAATAAAAAGTTATAAAAAAATAAATTCCAGAATTATTAGACTAAGGAAAAAATAGTACAAGCAGACAGAAAAAAAAATTCAGATACCAAGAATCCACAATAAAGATTATTCAGGATCCAGCAGCATCCATATTAAGGGACTGAAGGGCCTGGAATCTGATATTCTGAAAGGCAAAAAAATTCCATTTATTTCTGATGAAAAACTAGAGCTAAACAAAAGTTTGACCTCCAAATATGGGATCAAGAGAAGCATAAAAAGGTAAAAGGAACTCTTGAGAACTGTATTTTTATTATGGGTATACATAAAAGGTACATGTATAATTTGATTTAACTGTTATAATATAAAAAAGATCTAGAGGTGGAAAAAAAATTATATCAGACAAAGGGAAAAGTGGAGGTACTAAATTTCATGAAGAGCCAAAGGAAACCTATTATATCTGAGGGAAAGAAGAGAGGGGGATGAACATAGTGTGAATCTTACTTTCGTCAGAATAGCTCAAAGAGAAAATATTAGACATATTCGGCTTTACAGAGAAATTTCTCCCACCTCACTGAAAAGTGGGCAGGGAAAAGTGAAAAAGACAAGGAGTAGGCTAAATAGAAGGAAATACAGAAATTGTTAGAAAAAGGTTTAAGAAAAGGGAAGGGACTCTAAGGGATAGCGAGGGATCCTAAAGAGAGAGGGCTGCATGAAGCAAATGGTACTAATAAATTTAATACTAGGGAGTGGGGTAAGGGGAAAAAGAAAGAGAAAAGCATAATCTCGAGTTAACAAGATGGCAGGAAATACAAAATTATTAATTTTAACTATAAATGTGAATGGGGTAACCTCCCACTCCAACCCCATAAGACGGAGGCAGATAGCAGACTGGATTAAAAGCCAGAATCTTACAATATGTTGTTTACAGGAAATACAGTTGAAGCAGGGCGATACATACAGAGTAAAGGTAAAAGGTTGGAACAGAATCTACTATGCTTCAGATGATGTCAAAAAAACAGGGGTAGTGACCCTGAGTTCAGATCAAGCAAAAGCACAAATAGATCTAATTAAAAGAGATAAGGAAGGGCACTATATCTTTCTAAAGGGTAGAATAGATAATGAAGCAATATCAATAAAACATATATGTACCAAATGGTGTAGCATCTAAATTCCTAAAGGAGAAGCTAAGAGAGCTGATAGAAGAAATAGACAGAAAAACTATAATAGTGGGAGATCTCAACCTTGCACTCTAAGAACTTGATAAATCAAACACCAAAATAAATAATAAAGAAGTTAAAGAGGTAAACAGAACACTAGAAAAGTTAGGTATGATAGATTTTTGGAGAAAACTAAATGGAGACAGAAAGGAGTATACTTTCTTCTCAGCAGTTCATGGAACCTATACAAAAATTGACCATATATTAGGACATAAAGACCTACATCTTTTTCTGATCACAATGCAATAAAAATGACATGCAATAAAAAGCCAGGGGAAAATAGACCAAAAAGTAATTGGAAACTAATTAATCTCATCCTAAAGAATGAATGGGTGAAATGCAAATCATAGACAAAATTAATAATTTCACCCAAGAGAATGACAATAATGAAACAACATACCAAAATGTGTGGGATGCAGCCAAAGTGGTAATAAGGGGAAATTTTATATCTTTAGAAGCCTACTTGCATAAAATAGAGAAAGAGAAAATCAATGAATTAGCCTTGCAATTAAAAAAAGCTAGAAAAAGAGAAAATTAAAACCCCTCAATCACTAGACTTAAAATTCTAAAAATAAAAGGAGAAATTAATAAAATTGAAAGTAAAAAAAAAAAAAAAACATTGAATTAATACATAAAACCAGGCCAGCCTTCCATTGGTGCTCCTGCCTCTGCCCCAGCCCAGGAGATCCACCTGCATCCCTGCCCTCCTAGGGCCCTGCTATCTCTTCTCCAGGAAACCAACAAAATAGATAAACCCTTGGTAAATTTGATTAGAAAAAGGAAAGAGGAAATAGTATTATTAGTCTTAAAAATCAAAAGAGAGAACTTGTCACTAATGAAGAGGAAATTAGAGCAATAATTAGGAGTTACTTTGCCCGACTATATGCCAATAAATTTGACAAATGAAATGGATGAATACCTTCAAAAATATAGGTTGCCCAGATTAATGGAGGAAGAAGTAAATTGGTTAAATAGTCCCATTTTAGAAAAAGAAATAGAACGAGCTATTAATCAATTCCCTAAGAAAAAATCCCCAGGACCAAATGGATTTACATGTGAATTCTACCAAATATTTAAAGAACAATCAATTCCAATGCTATATAAACTATTTGAAAAAATAGGAATTGAGGGAGTTCTACCAAATTCCTTTTATGACACAGACATGGTACTGATACCTAAACCAGGTAGGTTGAAAACAGAGAAAGAAAATTATAGATCAATCTCCCTAATGAATATTAATGCTAAAATCTTAAATAAAATAATAGCAAAAAGATTACAGAAAATCATGCCCAGGATAATACATCATGATCATGTAGGATTTATACCAGGAATGTAGGGCTCATTTAATATTAGGAAAACTATTAGCATAATTGACTATAGCAATAACTAAATTAACAAAAACCATATGATCATCTCAATAGATGCAGAAAAAGCATTTCATAAAATCCAGCACCCATTCCTAATAAAAACACTAAAGAGAATAGGAATAAATGGACTTTTCCTTAAAATAGTCAGTAGCATCTATTTAAAACCATTAGTAAGCACCATATGTAATGGTGATGAACTGGAACCATTCCCAATAAAATCAGGAGTGAAACAAGGTTGCCAACTATCGCCTTTACTATTCAATATTGTATTAGAAATGCTAGTTTTGGCAATAAGAGATGAAAAAGAGGTTAAAGTAATTAGAGTAAGTAATGAGAAAACTAAATTATCATTCTTTGCAGGTGATATGATGGTATACCTAGAGAACCCCAGAGATTCTACTAAAAAGCTATTAGAAATAATCCACAACTTTAGCAAAGTTGCAGGATACAAAATAATCCAAATAAATCATCAGCATTTTTATACATCACTAACAAAACCCAATAGCAAGAGACAGAAAGAGAAATTCCATTTAAAATAACTGTCGATAGTATATTTTATACTATACTATATAGATTTGAGAATCTATCTGTCAAGGGAAAGTCAGGAACTATATGAACAAAACTACAAAACACTTTCCACACAAATAAAGTCAGATCTAAACAATTGGAAAAATATTAAGTGCTTTTGGAGAGGTTGAGCAAATATAATGAAGATGACAAAACTCCCTAAACTAATCTATTTATTTAATGCTATACCAATCAGACTCCCAAGAAACTATTTTAATGATCTAGAAAAAACAACAACAAAATTCATCTAGAAGAACAAAAGGTCAAGAATTTCAAGGGAACTAATGAAAGTGGCCTAGCTGTACTTGATCTAAAACTATATTATAAGGCAGTGGTCACCAAAGCCATTTGGTATTGGCTAAGAAATAGACCAGATGATCAGTGGACTAAGTTAGGTTCACAGGACAAAATAGTCGATAACTATGGCAATCTAATGTTTGACCAACCCAAAGATCCCAACTTTTGGGATAAGTATTTATTATTTGACAATTTTTTTTTTACCTGAACTGCTGTTTATATCTGTATCTCCCTATATCTATCCATATACCTATATATAACTATACTCGGCATGTATTCTTGTTTTTTTTTTTTTTTCCTCTGATCCCTTTGAACACTTTAGGCTGTTACAACTCTAACTGTAGCATCCAATAGTAATTGCTTATTGCTCAAATTCTCACTGTATATTCGTTCCATGTAGTATGTTGTCTTTTTTCAAGATAGATCAAATTTTCCTATGGAGAACCCATTTCTTATGGAGAACCTATAGCATAGGTGTGCTATATCACACCTGTACAGAAATCTCCAGGGTTTTATATTTTCATCAATCATTCCCCATTCTTCTTTTCTTTTTCCCAATTTGGCCATTGGGTTCAGTTTAGCTTTGTAGAATAGCACTTGTTCCGTTTTGGTTTTTAACGAAGTAATACAGTATTTCATGGAATTCCCCTGTGTTGTTTAGTCTCTTTAATACATCATATGGTTACTTGCAGATTCAGTCTCAACTCCCTTTATAGATATATATTTCTATACTCTATATGTATTCTTATTATATCTCTTTCCCTTGCTCATGTTAGGAAGGAACAAACATAACTGTAGCATTCCACAGATATTGCTTAAAACTCATATTCTTACTGAAATTCTGGCCACGGTACCATCTCTTCTGCCTTTAAAGGTAGTTCAAATTTTGCTAAGTAGAGCATTTTTCTATGTGATCCACAACACCTACACAGAAATTTCTAATATTTTCCCTTTAATCCTTTATTACCCATTCTTTGTTTCTTCTCCCTACTTGGCAACTGGCTTTTGTTAAACTTTGTGCAATACATCTTGTTCCTTATTGTTATTTTGAATAGAAATAGCTCATTTTAAGGAAATTCTCTCTGAACTGAAACATATCACATACTCGTTTGCAGATATTTGATTCAGTCTCCACTTTCTCTTTTGTCATATACATACACATACACACAACTATATTCTGCATGTATTCTTTTTCTTTATTGCTTTTCCATTTGGGCATTTTAGGAAGTTACAAATATAACTGCATCATCTCATAGAGATTGCTTATAGCTCATATTATCACTGGATATTTGGCCCATGTAATATCTTGTTGGGTTTTTTTCAAGATAGATCAAACCTTCCTATGAAGAGTCCATTTCCATTAGATCAATACACCTGCAAAGAAATCTCCAGTATTTTCTCTTTTGATGAACTGTTCCCCATTCTTATTTTCTCTTCCCAATTTGGCAATTGGGTTCATTTAAACTTTGTGTAATAGCTCTTGTTCCTTTTTGTTTTCTTGGGAAGACTGTTGTGTAGTCTTTCTAATACACCATGTGCTAACCTACAGATTCAATCTTTACTATTCTTTATAACTATTTATATCTATACTCTAGAATTATTCTTATTATATTCTTATTATATCTTTTTTTCCATTTGCATATATTAGGATGGAACCCATGTAACTGCATCATCCCATAGATATTGCTTAGAGCTCTGCTATATACTTATATACTCTAGATGTCTTCTTATTATATCACTTCTTCCCCATTTGCTCAAATTAGGACAGAACAAATATAACTGTACCATCTTATACATATTGTTTAAACTCATATTCTTACTGAAATTTCAGTCAAGGTAGCATCTTTTCTGCCTTTCAAGATAGTTCAAATTTTGATAGAGCACATTTCCATTGGATACAATACACCTACATCTACACAGAAATATCTAATATTATCTTTTTAATCTTTTATTCTTAATTTTTGTTTCTTCTACCCATGAGGAAATTGGCTTCTGTTAAGCTTTGTGCAATACATCTCCTTCTTCATTGTTCTTTTGAGTAGGAATAGCTCTTTTCAAGAAAATCCTCATTATACTGCCATCCTTCCAATATATCACATGTTAACCTACAGAAATTTGCTTGAGTCTCCACTGTCATTTTTGCCAGGATTTTTTTTTACCTGAACAGCTATTTATATTTGTATCTTTTATATCTATCCACATACCTATATACAACTATACTCTGCATGTATTCATGGGTTTTTTGGCTGTTCCTTTTGAGCATTTTAGGCTGTTACAACTATAACTGTATCATCAAATAGAGATTGCTTATTGCTCTAATTACTGGATATTCAGCCCATTTAGTTATTTTTTTTAAAGACAGATCAAACCTTCATATCGAGAGCCCATTTCCATATTTTATAGTACACCTGCAGAGAAATCTGCAGTGTTTAATGTTTTCATCTATCTTTCCCCATTCTTCTCCCCACTTTCCCCCTATTTTGGCTACTGGGTTCATTTTAACTTTGCGCAATAGTTCTTGTTCCTCCCTGTTCAGTTTTTCTAACACATTATATGCTAACTTGAAGATTCAATCTCCACTCTGTTTATAGGTATATACATTGATACTCTAGATGTATTCGTACTATATCTCTATACTATATATGAAGACCATATCATTACATTCTGGCTCTTTTTGTTGTTTTTTGTGTGCATTTTGTTTTCCTGCTCATTTACTTTCTTTTTTATCAGATTTTTGTTGTGCAGCAAGAGAATTGTATAAATATTTTTATGCATATTGGATTTAACATATATTTTAACATGTTTAACATATATTGAACTGCTTGCCATAAAGGGGAGAGGGTGGGGAGGAGGAGAAAATCTGAAACACAAGGCTATGCGAAGGATCAATTTTGTCAAATTACCCATGCATATGTTTTGAAAATAAAAAACTTTAGAGAAAAAAAAGAAAAAGAAAAAAAAAAGCCTAGACATTATCTTTCAGGAAATCATTAAGGAAAACTGCCCTGATGTTCTAGAACCAGAAGGTAAAATAGCCATTAAAGAATTACTGATTACCTCCTGAATGAGAGAGATCCCAAAATTAAAACTCCAAGGAATAGCATAGCTAAATTTTGGAATTATGGGGCCAAGGAAAAAATATTGCAAACAGACATAATGAAATGATTGAAATATCGAGGAACTACAATCAGGATTACCCAGGACCTAGCTCTTCACTTTAAAGGATCAAAGAGCCTGATATTCTATATATATTCTGATATTTTAAAAGACAAAGAAACTTGGATTGAAGCCAAGAATCAATTATCCAATTAAACTGAACTTTACTTTCAGGGAAGATGATGGATATTCAATGATACAGATGAATTTCATTTATTTTTGATAAAAAGACCAGGGCTAAACAAAAAATTTGATCTCCAAATATAGAACTCAAGAGAAGCATAAAAAGGTAAAAAAGGAAAGAACTCTTGAGAACTATATTTCTGTTATGGGTATACTTAGAGAGTTCAGGTATAATTTGATTTTATTGTGATAATACGAAAAAGAAACTAGAGGTGGAAAGGGGATCATATTGGAAAAAGAGGAAAAAGGAGGTAAAATACATCTCACATAGAGGAAAAGCAGATCTATTATAATTGAGGAAAGGAAGGAAGAGGGATCAGCATTGTGTGGATCTTACTCTCATCAGATTTGGTTTAAAGAGAGAATATCAGATGCATGAAGAAACTTGTCTCACCCTATAGAGAAGTAGTAGGGCAAAGATTTAAGAAAAAGAGAGAGACTATAAAGTGGAAGGGTTGTTTGAGGGAGGTTGTGGTGAGAAGCAAAATACTGGGGAGGATGGAAAAGGGGAAAGGAAAGAGAATAGCATAACTTGGGGTAAATAAGATGGTGGGAAATACAGAATTATTTTGACTGAGAATGTGAATGGGATGAACTCTCCCATAAAATGGAAGTAGATAGCAGACTGGATTAAAAGCCAGAATTCTCCAATATATTGCTTACAAGAAACACATTCAAAGCACAGTGATACATTCAGAATAAAGGTAAAAGGCTGGAGCTGAATCTACTATGCTTCAGGTGAAGTAAAAAAAAAAAAAAAAAAAAGCAGGGGTAGTGACCCTGAGTTCAGATCAAGCAAAAGCAAAAATAGATCTAATTAAAAGAGATAAAGAAAGAAACTATATATTGCTAAAGGGTACCATAGATAATGAAGCAATATTAATATTAAACATATATGCCCTAGGTGGTGTAGCATTTAAGTTCCTAAAGCAGAAGGTAAAAGAGTTGCAAGAAGAAACAGACAGAAAAACTATAATAGTGGGAGATCTTAACCTTGCTCTCTCAGAACTAGATAAATCAAACCACAAAATAAATAAGAAAGAAGTTAAAGTTAACAGAATTTTTGAAAAGTTAGGTATGATAGATCTTTGGAGTAAATTGAATGGAAACAGAAAACATTATACTTTTGTCTCAGTGGTTAATGGAAAATGGGTAGTTAATGGAAAAACTGACCATATATTAGAGCATTAAAAACCTCAAAATCAAATGCAGAAAGGCAGAGAAGTAAATGCATCTTTTTTTTTTCCAGATCATGATGCAATAAGAATCACATATAATACAAATCCAGGGAAAATACACCAAAAATTAATTGGAAACTAAATAATCTGATCCTTAAGAATGAGTGGGAGAAACAAATCATAGACACAATTGATAATTTCATCAAAGAGAATGACAATAATGAGTCAACATACCAAAATTTATAGGATGCAGCCAAGGCAGTTTTCATTGAAGTTTTATATCTCTAAATGCTTACTCACAAAAATTAGAGAAAGAGAAGATCGATGAATAGAGCATACAACTAAAAAACCTAGAAAAAGGAACAAATTAAAAACCCTCAATTAAATACTAAATCTGAAATTATGAAAAAAGGGGGAGATTAATAAAATTGAAAGTAAAAAAAAACTATTTAAATAATAAACAAAAACTAAGAGTTGGTTTTATGAGAAAGCCAACAAAATAAATAAACCTTTAGTTAATTTGATCAGAAAAATGAAAGAAGAAAATCAAATTGTTTGTATCAAAAGTGAAAAGCATGAACTTCCCACTAATGAAGAAGAAACTGGAGCAATAATTAGGAGCTATTTTGCCCAACTGTATGCCAATAAATGATAATCTAAGTGAAATGGATGAATATTTACAAAAATATAGATTGCCCAGGTTAGCAGAGGAGGAAATAAATTACTTAAATAGTTCCATTTAATAAAAAGAAATTGAACAAGCTATTAATCAACTCCCTAAGAAAAAATCTTCAGGGCTAGCTGGATTTATATGTGAATTCTACCAAACATTTAAAGAACAACTAATTCCAATATTATGCAAACTTTTTGGGAAAATAAGGAAAGAAGAATCCTACCATTTTTTTTTTGTTATGACACAGATATGGTATTGATATCTAAACTAGATAGGATGAAAACAGAGAAAGAAAATTATAGACCAATTTCCCTAATGCATATTGATGCAAAAATCTTAAATAAAATAATACCAAATAGATTACAGCAAGTTATCCGTAGGATAATATACCATGAATAAATAGGATTTATAACAGGAATATTTTGTCAATATTAGGAAAACCAATTAGCATAATATCAATAACTAAACTAACAGAAATCATATGATTATCTCAATATAGATGCAGAAAAAGCATTTGGCAAAATCCAACATCCATTCCTATTAAAAACACTAGAGAGTATAGAAATAAATGGAGTTTTCCTTAAAATTATCAGTAGCAGCTATTCAATGTCATCAGCAAGTGTCAGATGTAATGAGGATGAACTGGAACCATTAAGAACCCAATAAGATCAGGAGTAAAACAAGATTGCCCACTATCACCACCCATTATCACTATCACCATTAGAAATGTTAGCTTAAGCAATAAGAGAAGAAAAAGACATAAAAGGAATTAGAATAAGTAAGGAGGAAACCAAATCATCACTCTTTGCAGATGATATAATGGTATACTTAGAGGATCCTAGAGAATCAACTAAAAAATTACTAGAAACAACACACAACTTTAGCAAAGTTGCAGGATACAAAATAAATCCCCAGAAATCATCAGTATTTTTATATATTACCAACAAAGTACAGCAGGAAGAGATACAAAAGAAATTCCATTTAAAATAACTGTACATAATATAAAATGTTTGGAAGTCTATCTGCCAAGGCAAAGTCAAGAAATAAAAAGTCCTTATGGAGAAGCCACGTTAATATAATAAACATGACAATACTACCTAAATTAATCTACTTATTCAGTGCCATACCACTCAAACTCCCAACAAATTACTTCACAGAGCTAGGAAAAAAAAAATAACAAAATTCATCTGAAAGAACAAAAGGTCAAGAATTTCAAGGGAATTAATGAAAAAAAAAAAGCAAAGGAAGGTGGCCTACTTGTACTAGACCTAAAACTATATTATCAAGCAACAGTAATCAAAATTATTTGATACTGGCTAAGAAATAGAGTAGTCAATCGGTGGAATAGATTAGATTCACAGGACAAAATAGTCAATGACTATAGTAATTTTGAGAAACCCAAAGACCCCAGCTTTTGGAATAAGAACTCACTATCTGACAAAAACTGCTGGGAAATTTGGAAGTAGGATGGAAGAAACTAGGCATTGACCAACACCTAACATCCTATACAAGATAAGGTCAAAATTGGTTCATGATATTATAAAAAAAAATCAGAAGGACAAAGGATAGTTTGCTTCTCAGATCTGTGGAAAAGGAATGAATTTGTGACCAAAGAGATCATTATTGAATGCAAAATGGATAGTTTTGATTATATTAAGGTAAAAAGTTTTTGTACAAACAAAATCAGTGTAGACAAAATTAGAATGGAAGCAATAAACTGACAAAAAAAATTTTATATCCAAGGGTTCTGACAAAGGTCTCATTTCTAAAATCTATAGAAAATTGACTCAAGTTTATAAGAATTCAAACCATTCTCCAATTGATAAATGGTCAAAGGATATGAATAGGCATTTTCAGATGAAGAAATTAAAACCATCTTTAGTCATATGCAAAGGTGCTCTAAATCATTATTGAGCAGAGAAATGCAAAGTAAGACAACTCTGAGGTATGACTATACACCCTTCAGATTGGCTAAAATGACAATAAAAGATAATGATGAATGTTGGAGGAGATGTGGGAAAACTGGGACACTATTACATTGTTGGTGGAGTTGTGAACTGATCCAACAATTCTGGAGAGCAATTTGTAACTATGCTCAAAGGAATATCAAACTGTGCATATCCTTTGATCCAGCAGTGTTTGTACTAGGCTTATATCCCAAAGAGATCTTTAAGGAATAAAAGGGACCCATATGTGCAAAAATGTTTGTGGCAGCCCTTTTTGTAGTGGCAAGAAACTGAAAACTGAGTGGATGCCCATCAGTTGCAGAATGGCTGAATAAATTGTGCTATCTGAATGTCATAGAATATTATTGCTCTATAAGAAATGACTACCAGGATGATTTCAGAGAGGCCCAGAGAGGTTTACGTGAACTGATGCCAAGGGAAATGAGTAGAACCAGGAGATCATTATACATAGCAATAGCAAGATTATATGATAATAGATTGTGATGGACATGGCTCTCATCAGCAATGAGATGATTCAGACCATTTTCAATGGTTTTGTGATGAAGAAAGCCATCTTCACCCAGAGAAAGGCAGTGAGGACTGAAAGTGGATCACAACATAGTATTTTCACTCTTTTTGTTATTGTTTGCTTGCATTTTGTTTTCTTTCTCTTTTTTTCCTTTTGGATCTGAATTTTCTTGTGCAGCATGATATTTGTGGAACCATAGAGAGAGGAATTGCATATGTTCAACATATATTGAATTTCTTGCTTAATGGGGATGAAGGGAGGGAAAAATTAGAACATAGGGTTTTGTAGGGGTGAATGTCAAAAATTATCCATATATATATATATATATATATATATATAATAAAAAGCTATGATTAAAAAATAATAAAAAATAAAAATCATACCCTAAAAAATAAAGAAGGCACAACAGTAAGAAATATATTATAAACTAGCTATCATGAAAATTATCTGATATTGGATAAAAAATAGATCAATGGAACAGATTATAAAAAGGAGTTTAGAAACAATGGAACTCAATAACCTACAATTTGATAAAATAAAAAACATAAATTTTCTAAGGAAAAATTCTATTTTTAATAAAAAAAATTACTGGGAAAACTGGAGAGCAGTATGGCAGAAATTAGTCTTAAACCAATACTTTAAACCTCACTTCCTAACACATTTTAAAGAGATATGTGACCTTGACATAGATCTCAGAGCTATTGGTAGAAGATGATTCCATAGTATTTTATTTTACAAATTTCGTGTAAAGATAGCTTTCAACATTCATTTTTGTATCAACGTTTTTCCTCCTTCCCTCCCTTTCTTTTCCTTTCCCAAAGACAACAAGCAATCTGGTATAGGTTACACATGTACAATAATTTTAAACGTATTTCCATATTAGAATTTTTATGGTCAAAAAATTAGAACAAAAGGAAAAAACCATGAGAAAGAAAAAGCAAACACAAGAAAAGGTGAATATAGTATGCTTAGATCTACAATCAATCTTCCTACATCTCTTTTGGATGTAAATGGCATTTTACATCCCAAGGTTATTAGAATTGTCTTGAATCAATGTATTGCTGAGAAAGTCAAGTCTATCATAATTGATCATCAAAATTTTTGCCATTACTGTGTACAATCTTCTCCTAATTCTGTTCACTTCACTGAGTATCAGTTCATGTAAATCTTTCCAGGCTTTTCTGAAATCAGCCTGTTCATTCCTTCTTATATAACAATAATATTCTATTACATTCAAATACCATAACATTTATCCATTCTTCAATTGACTGGCATCTACACAATTTTCAGTTTCTTCCCACCACAAAAAATACTGCTTCAAACATTTTTGCACATGTGGGCTCTTTTCCTCTTTTTATGATTTATTTGGGATACACGCACAGTAGTAATAGTGCTGGATCAAAGGGTATACAGAGTGAGTTTGATAGCCTTGTGGGCATAGTTCCATATTATTCTCCAAAACGACTGGATAAGTTTGCAACTCAACCAACAAAGCATTAGTGTCCTACTTTCCCCACCCCCCCTCCAACATTCATCATGATCTTTTCCTGTCACCTTAGCCAATTTGAGAGGAATGTACTTCAGTTGTTTTAATTTGCATTTCTCTAATCAATAATGACTTAGAGCATTTTTTCATCTGACTAGAAATGGCTTTAATTTCTTCACTTGAAAATCACCTGTTCTTATGGTTTGACCATTTCTCAATTGGAGCATGATTTGTATTCTTATAAATTTAAGTCAGTTCTCTATATATTTCATAAATAAAGCCTTTACAGCCAGAAACACTGGCTATAAAAATTGTTCCCATCTTTCTCCTTCCCTTCTTATCTTGGTTGCATTTGTTTTGTTTGGGCAAAATTTTTGTAATTTAATGTAACAAAAATTATTCATTTTGTTATCATAATGTTCTCTAGTTCTTTGACTATAAATTCCTTTCTTTTGCAAAGATCTGACAGGTAAACTATCCCTGGTTCTCTTGATTTGCTTATAGTATCACCCTTTATATTTAAATCATGAACCCATTTTGACCTTATCTTGATATAGGATATGAGATGTAGGTCTATATCTATTTTATGTTAAATAGTAAGTTCTTCCAGTAAGAACTGGAGTCTCATGTTTATCAAACATGAGATTATTGTAGTCACTGATTATTGTTTTGTTTACCTTATCTATTCCACTGATCTATTTCTTACCCAGTACCAACTGGTTTTGATGATTGCTACTTCATAATAATTTTAAGTCCAATATGGTTAGGCCACCTTTTTTTTTTGCCTTCTCTTTCTTTCCTTCCTTCTCCCCTCCCCCATAATTCCCTTGATATTATTGATGTTTTTTCTTCCAAGCGAATTATCTTTTCTAGCTCTATAAAATTATCTCTTAGTAGTTTGATTGGCATGGCATTGAATTAAGTAGATAAATTTAGGTAGAATAGTCAATTTTAATATATTAACCCAGCCTACCCATGAATATTTTTGCATTAGAATTATTGCAATAGAATATTTTTCCAAGTGTTTAGATCTTTGTGTTTAAAGTATTTTGTAATTGTGTTCATAAAGTTACCAGATTTGTCTTGGCAGATAAGACTCCCAAATATTTTATATTATCTCGTTATTTTAGATGGGAGTTTTCTATCTCTTGCTTCTGGGCTCTGTTGGTAGAAATATCATTGATTTATGTGGGTTTATTTTATATCCTGAAACTTAACTAAACTTTTGCTTCTAAGTAGTTTTTTAGTCGATTCTCTAAATATGTCATATCATCTGCAAAGAGTAATAGTTTTGTTTCCTCCTTACTCTAATTCCCTGAAGTTCTTTTTCTTTTTGTTAAAGCTAGAATTTCTAGTATAATAGTGAATCCTTGGGCATCCTTGTTTCATCTAGTTTTATTGGGAATACTTCTAATTTATCCCTATTACATATAATGCTTGCTGTTGGGGGTTTTAGATAGACACTGCTTATCATTTTAAGGAAAATTTCATTTACTCTTATGCTTTCTACTAGATTTTTTTTTTAATTAGGAATAGGTACAGTATTTTGTCAAATGCTTTTTCTGCATCTATTAAGATAATTACATTCATTTTGCTAGTTTTGTCATTGATGTGGACAATTATGTTGATAGTTTTCCTGATATTGAACTAGTCTTGCATTCCTGATATAAATTCCATTTGATCATAGTGTATTATCCTGGTGATAGAATTGTTGTAATCTCTTTAAGATTTTTGCACCAATATTCATTAGGGAAATTGTTAATTTTATTTCTGTTTTGCCTTTTCCTGGTTTAGGTATCAGTATATCTAAGTCATAAAAGGAATTTGGTAGGACTCTTGTTAGGGCCCGGTAGGGCCCCCTGCTTATGGACCAGTGAGGCCTATTCCGACCAGCAGAAACTCAAGGCCTAATAATGCGGAGATAATGAGACAGGAAGCAGAGGTGGTTCAAACTCCATTTATTGAAGCTTCTACTAGCAGTCTCAAAGCCTTAGTTATGTCAGCATAGCAAGAGCTCTCTAAGCAAATCATACTAAATACCAGGGACTGTCACGCCCATCTCAGACATGCCAGTTAGTCAACAGGGGTGAGGCTCCTTCTGCTCAATGCCATCCTGTTGTCCACAGGGGTGTGGCTTCTTCCTCCCAGCACCATTTTGTTCAACCCTTACAGCAATGCCCTCAGTTTACCTGAATTGCGTTTCGTGCAGTTGTCCAAAGATAACTGAGGGTTTGCAACCCCTTACAGGACTCTACCTAATTTTTTCAAATATTTTATATAGTATTGGAACATTCTTTGAATGCTTGCTAGGAGGGTAGCTAAATGGCACAGTGGATAGAGCACTGGCCCTGAAATCAGGAATACCTGAGTTCAAATCTGAACACAGACACTTAGCACTTACTACCTATGAGCAAATCATTTAATTCCAATTACTTCTCCCCCACCCCCAAAAACATGTTTGGTAAAATTTCACTTGTAAATCCACCTGGCCCTGGAGATTTTTTAAAAGGGAGTTCATTGATGCCTTGTTCAATTTCTTTTTCAAAGATGGGTAAAGTATTTAATATCCTCTTCTGTAAACCTGGACAATTCACATTTTTATAAATATTCGTCTATTTCAATTAGATTGTCAGATTTATTGGCATACAGTTGGACAAAATAACTCCCAATTATTGCTTTAATTTCTTCTTCATTGGCCATAAGTTCACCCTTTCCATTTTTGATAGAAAATGTATTTTTTTCCCGAGACAACTGGGGTTATGTGACTTGCCCAGGGTAACACAAGTAGAAAGTAACACAGGTATAAAGTGTTAAGTATCTGAGACCAGATTTGAACACAGACTTGACTTTAGAGCTGGTGCTCTATCCACTGTGCCACCTAACTGCCTCTAGATAATGTATTCTTAACCAAACAAGAGACAGAGGAAATTACAAAAACAACTGAATTTGATTATTGGAAACTGAAAAGCTTCTCTATAGACCATATTAATGCAATTAGGATTAGAAGAAAGGTGGTCAAATCAGAAAAAAAAAGTGTTAGTATCAAATATATCTATACCTATCTATATATAACAGCCCAAACAAATGGTCACAGGATATGAGCACTTCTCAAAAGAACAGCAAAGTATTTGCAGCCACATGGAAGATGCTCCAAATCAGGAAGATGCAACCTGAGTTTTAACTCACAAAAAAGGGGGTGGGGAAGAAACAACAAAAATGGCAATAGTCAATGCTAGAAAGGTTTTGGAGTGATAGGAACACTAAATACACTATTGGTTGGAGTTTTATATTTGGAAAACAATTTGGATACATGCAAATAATGAAGTGACTAAAATGACAACATCCTCTGAATCAGAACAGATGTCCACTGATGAGAGAATCTCTAAACATACCAGTAATATCAAATATTATTCTTTTGTAGGAAATGATGTATTCAATGCATACAAAAAAGCATGAAAAGACCTGTATGAACTGCTGTAAAGTGAAGTCAGTGGAATAAAGAAAATTATATATATATATATATATATATATATATATATATATAAAATAAATATATATATAAATGTAAAATATAAGATATAAAATATAAAAACTAAAACAAAATAAATGTAAACTATGCAATGAAAAATGAAAAAAATTAGATGCCACAAAATTGCAAAGATCAAGCAAGACTAGAATGAAAAGATGTGAGAGAACATCCTTGGCTCACCCCTTTGTGGGGCTCTTTTTAGATTTAGATTAGATTTTAAAACATTTTTCAATTGTGTTACTTTTTTTTTTCTCTTTCAAAAAAAATACTACACATGTGCATACCCCTTGATTTAGCAGTGTCACTACTGCATCTGTATCCCTGAGATAATAAAAGAGGAAAAATGATCCACATGTGCAAAAACGTTTGTAGTAGCTTTTTTTTTTTTTTTTTTTTTTTTTTTTTTTTTTTGTGTGTGTGTGTGTGTGGCAAAGAACTGGAAAATGAATAGATGCTCATTAGTTGGGGCATTTTCCAAGTTATGAATAAGTCATGGTATATGAATATAATGGAATATTATTGCTCTGTAAGAAATGATTAAAAGTGAACAGAAACAAGAAAACATTGTACACAGCAACAGCAAGATTTTGTTGATCAACTGTGATAGACTTAGCTCTTCTCAGCAATACAGTGACCCAAGATAATTCCAATAACTTTGTGATGGACAATGTCATCTGCATCAGAAAGAGAACCTAAGAAAACTGAATGCAATTGAAGCATATGATTTTCACTGTTTTTTTTCCTCACAATTTTATCTTTTTGTTGATTTTTCTTTCCCCAATTAACTCATAGAAATATTAAAAACAAATGTGCATGTATAATATTAAAAAAAACAAATTTTAAAATTCTATTTGTTGTGTAAACTTGGGATAATTAACTTTTTAAAAGAATTTAATAGTTGTAAAGATAAGAGCATGACTCAAATGAACAAATATGAGCATACCCCTTTCATAAAGTTAGGTTATAATCGCATATTTTCAGATTTTTTTCAATGTGCTTAAGATTATCCTTTTTAAAAAATTTTATTTGAAGAAACAAAGAAAAAAGGAAAATACAAAACAAAATAGAACATTATCATGTGCCCAGCAGAACATGAGGATTCAAAATATATAACAAATTACCAATTCATGTGTATGTGTATAAATTATATTCATAAATGTCCATTTTTATTTCCTTGTAAATTATACTTTGGTTCTTTGCTGTGCACCTTATTTTATTCTTTCCCTCCTCTTTTGTACCTGCCCCACTTCCAAGCAAGCTAAGAAAAAAATGTATGTATATGTAGATGTACATACATACACATGTCTTTCCTATCCTTGCTGCCACTTTTAAGTTCTGCTCCATAACTTGCCTTGCTATTAATCTCCCCTCATCCAAGGATACCACCTGTTTTCTTCCCTCATCCTTTGCTATCCCATCTACCCATCCTTCCCCCCTTATTCTTTATAGATTTTGGAGGGTGCTATACTCTTCATGGTATATATGTAGTGTTGCCTATTAAACCTATTCCCAATGTGAATTTCAGAACCACAAGCCATCCTTTCCCCTTTAATACTTGTCTATTCTTCCTCAGCACCTCATTTGTATTACATGATTAGTATTTTTAACCTTATTTCTGCTAATCTTTTTTAAGCTTCTCTATTGTTGATGTGAATCTAAAACATATAGTATACATTTTCCCATGTAAAAACAAATACAAAAAACAATCTGTCCATGTTGAGTTCCTTAAAACTGATTTTTCATATTGGCTCTTAATTGTTAAATTTTCTGTTAAGTTCAGGTTTGGTTGATAGGAAGTCCCAAAAATCTGCAAGTTCATTGAATATCCACCTTTTCTCATTCAAAATTATTGATAAATTTTGCTGGATTTATTTTTGGTTGCAGGCCTAGTTCTTTTGATGTTGGTAGAAACAATTCCAGGACCTGTATTTTATCTGTTGATAAGTCTTGTAAAATTCTAATGTAGCTCTAGCATATTTGAATTGTCCTTTTCTTGTTTCTTGCAAAATTTTCTTTGATCTGGGGATTTCAAAATTTTGCAATATGTCTGTTTTTCACAAAGGATCTGTTTGAGATGGTGATCAGTGAATTTTTTTTCCTATTTCTATTTTTCCCACATGCTTTATCATTCCAGGAAAATTTTCTTGCATTATTTCCTGCATTGTGTCCTCTTTTAGGTCACAACTTTCTGGCACTCCAATTAAATATTCTCTTCTTGATATGTTCTCCAGATGTCATTTTTTTTATATTTCACATTCTGTTCTATTTTCTCATTCTTTACAATGTTTTATTTCTCAATCTCTCATAGCTTCACTGGCTTCTCCTTGCCCAATTCTAATTTTCATAATTGGTTTCATAATAAATTGGTTAATTTTTCATAAGTTTATTGTTTTTCTTGGATGGTTCTTTAAAAAAAAATTTTCCTCAATATCTCTCATTTGATTTTAATTTTTTTTTTTGAGTTCTTCTATAAACTCTCTGGGCAGGGAGCTATTTCACATTACTCTTTGGGATAGAATCTTTTTCTTAACTAAAGTGTCCTTCTCTGAAGATGAACCTTGGTCTTTCCTGTACCCATGTGTTTCAATGATTGGGTTCTTTCTTTGCTGAAGATATATCTATATCTATCTGTCTGTCTATCTATATTAGTGTAAGCACCTTTAACTGTGGGGTAGGGGGATTGTGCCTCAAACTTCTCTTCAGTTCTCTCCACCCTGACCAGGAACCCTAAATCAAGACCTCCATCCTCCTTCAAATGCCCACAGCCAGTAGCCTCCCTGCCCCACTGGCTTTTGCAATCATCAAATACTGGTTTCTTCTCACCCAGGGCTGCGTTTCAGTTCACAGGTAGTTCTAGTGTTTCCAATCAGTGAGATTCATTCAGTCTTCCTAAACCTAAACCCTGACAACAGTCCAAGAGGTGAAAATCTCTGTGGTTCCTGCTGAGGCTTCAGTCACACTGAGCATCCAAGGCTCTTCACTTTGTGTTTTTGAAGGGCTAGCATGGATGTATTTGTTTGCACTTCAAGTTAATCCCCAGCCCCAGATCTTCAGATTTTTTCAAGTTGTATCAAAAGATAACAACCTGCCCCAAGTCTTGATTTTTCATTAGTCTATGTGCTCCCTGAGGTGCAAATTTTTCTATTTGTGGGGGAAAATCAGGAGAGCTTGACATTTATCAATATACTCCGCCATTTCCCCAAATTCCTTCTGTCTGATCTTTTCTTTCATTTTTGTCTTTAAAAATAGTGTTCATTAAATGGGATGTCTCTCTGAGAAAAGACAATGTAGGGATAATAGAAATAACCATAATTATGTAAAAAAAACCCAAGAAATTCATAAAACTATATAAAAAATATTAAAGGCATCAGTTAAATGAGGAAAAATCCTTAAAAGCAAGTTTCTCTAATAAACTGTCAAAGGCAATATTTAGAAGATGAAATCGAAGATATCAATAAACATGTGGAAACATGATGTAAATAATAATTGGAAGTTCCATATTGTATCTCAGACTGACAAAATTAACCAAGAGAAAAAAATGCAAGGTAAGGAAAAGGTTATGAGGAAGATTATGTGGGAAAACAGATGTAGTCCTTCTGGAAAGCAATTTGGAAAAATTCTTCAAAATCTATTATACTGTGGACACTTTGACTTAGTAAGGCAGTTGGGGAGATGAGAGGAAAATGATCCACATTTATAAAAATACTTCTATAGCTATTTGTGTGGTAGCAGAGAACTAAAAATTGAGACTCATAGAACAAGTTATGATATATACATGTGATGGATTACTATTGTGCTATATGAAATAAAGAGGGAATTGGAACGATTCAAATAATATTTTTGTTGTTGCATTTTAAGCTTATCAGCCAGGTTTAAATTTTATTTATTTAACAAAACACTTCTCTTAGCTATCTTTTTAAAAAAAATAATAGCTTTTTATTTTCAAAATCTATGCAGTTTTCAAACCCTTGCAAAACCTTGTGTTCCAAATTTTTCTCCCTCCCTTACTCCCTTCTTTAGACAGCAAGTAACCATATACATTAAACATGTGCACTTCTCCTATACATATTTCCACATTCCATCTGCACAAGAAAAATCAGATCAAAAGGGGAAAAAAAAGAAAAACAAAAAGCAAGCAAACAAAAAAGGTGAAAAAACTATGTAGTGATCCACATTCACTCTCTATAATCCTTTTTCTATGATTCTCTCCATTACAAGTCTATTGGAACAAGTCTGAATCATGAATTAAATAGAGCCATGTCCATTAGAGTTGATCATCATATAATCTTGTGATTATACATTTTATATATAAATATTCTCTTGGTTCTACTCACTTCACTTAGCATTGGTTCATGTCTCTTCAGGCCTTTCTGAAATTATCCTGATGATTGTTTCTTATAATAACATTCATAAACCATAACTCATTCAGCTATTCCCTCACTAATGGGCATCCACTCAAGTTTCCAGTTCCTTGCCACTACAAAAAAATGCTGTTACAAAAATTTTTGCAACATGTGGATCCTTTCCTCTTTTTTTTATGATCTCTTTGGGATAGACTCAGTAGAAAAACTGCTGGATCAAATGTAGAGCTTGATAGTCCTATGGGCATAGTTCCAATTTGCTTTCCAGAATGATTGGATCAGTTCACAACTTCACTAAAAACATATCAATGTCCCAGTTTTCCCACATCCCCTCCAACTTTTATCATTATCTTTGCCAATATGAATGGTATGTGGTGGTATCTCAGAGTTGTCTTAATTTGCATTCCTCTGTTAGTGATTTAGAGCATTTTTTTTTTCAGATGACTAGAAATGGCTTTAATTTCTTCATCAACATGTCTGTTGACATCCTTTGATGATTTATCAATTGGAGAATGATTCCGATTCTTATGAATTTCAATCAATTCTCTATATATTTTAGAAATGAGGCCTTTATCAGAACCCTTGAGTATAAAATTTTTTCCCCAGTTTTCTGCTTCCCTACTAATCTTGTTTGCACTGGTTTTCTTTGTACAAAAACTTTTTAACTAAATATAATCAAAATTATCTATTTGGTATTCAATTATGAGTTCCAATTCTTTGGTCACAAATTCCTTCTTTCTCCACAGATCTGAGAGGTGAACTATCCTATGTTCTCCTAATTTGCTTATAGTTATCACCCTTTATGTCTAAATGATGAACCCATTTTGACCTTATCTTCGTATAGGGTGTTAGATGATATTCAAAGTCTTGCTTCTGCCATACTATTTTCCAATTTTCCCAGCAATTTTTGTCAAACAGTGAGTTCTTATCCCAGAAGTTGGGGTCACTGGGCTTATTAAACATGAGATTTTTATAGTCATTGATTATTATGTCTTGTGAATCTAATCTATTCTACTGATCTTTGGCAAACCTCATTAGCATTTTCCTTAGCCAGTTGTCTGATCATAATTTCTATAGTTGCATTTTCTCCAATAGTTCTTGTGACAGCTATTTGCAAACATCCCACAAAATCCACAAAGGTTTCATTGGGACCTTGCTCTATTTTTATGAAGGCTTTATCTTCATCTTTCCCTGAGAGGGAAACTCAAGCTTTTATTGCAGCAGTAGTAATTTGCTCATACATTGTTATGGGATAATTAATCTCTGCTAAATTCTCTGCATATTGACCTTCACCTACTAGTTGGTCAAAGGTGACTTGTATATTAACTCCTGTTTATCTATTTCGCTGGGCTTGAATCCTACATAATTCATGATACTCTGAAAGCCACAACAAGTTTTGTCCAGATTCTAAACATGTCCTTGCTATGGATTTCCAATCACTAGGGGTTAGGATTTCATAAGCCAAATTATCTAGTAACATCTTAACATAAGACGATGTAGCCTCATAACGAGTGCAACCTTTTTTCAAATCCTTAATTTTTTCCAAATCAAAAGGAGTGTATCTTTACCTTTTTGACCTGAAGAGTCAAGCTCTTCAATCACAGGGTATGCATTATAAAATCAGATACATCCTGTCCTTCATTTTTTGCCTCCACCAGTGCTTTTTGTAATCTTGTCATAGGTGGTGTTGATTGCATCACTCCCTTCTCCCTTCACCCATGAAGGATTAATTGAGGAAAGTGGGTCAGGAGATGGGGAATGACCTAATTTCTCCTGCTGTGAAGTACCATACTTAGAATTGTACTTAACTCCATTCTTATCTGATTCTTCATCCTTTTCACCTAGTTTATTTGGCACCTCCCCCTTCCTGCTTTTTCCTTGTTCTAACACATAATTTTCTTAAAGCCAGTTGTATTAAATTGTATATATAAAGTGTATTTTTGGAAATTGAGTTTGGATTGGAATTGTAGCATTTACCCTGTTGTTCTCCTACTAATTTCCACTCACCTCAAGTCTTTTTCCTTAGAGAACCAAGGAGATATGTACTGTACAGTTTTTAAAAGTTCAGTGATCTGTTCCCAAATTATGATCAAACCTTGGCTTTTCATAAGTCTCACAATACTCTCTACACATTTTCCTTTAATCAGAAAAGAAAGCTGTTTTCTAAACATCTGTCCTATTTTAGCTGAAATACTAACCTTTAACAAAGTTTCCTTGTTGTCTCACCCTAATTTGTGGGTCGAGGAGACTTTTTCACTAAAATCAGGATCATGTCTACCTCAAGTTAGGCTCCAAAATGTAATGTTCTTCTTTAAAATTTAATGTTCTCTGGGAGCAGGTTTCTTGGGGGACTTCTGGAGGCAGCCTTAGTTTTAGTTCAGTATAATCATCCCAAATGCAGACAGGAGTTGAAGTCCAAATCCTTTATTGTATCCTTTAAAATCTATCTCCTTCACTTGGGACTTGGCTAGTTTTTCTTAGAGCCTTCTGTAGTCTTGGTTTCGAGAGCTTAAGCTGCCTTCTCTGGCTTGTGAATCTGCTCAACTGAATTCTGGCTGAGGCTCCGAGAACTTTTAGTGGGCTTGTCCTCCCTGGCCCTGAGACCTCCCTCCTTATATATTCCACACTGAGTACACATCAATCATTATATCACTAAGAAACCATTATTTGTTGTAGGATTAAATCAATACTAAACTAAATTTAACCACTGTCTCCTCAATTCCACTTACTTAGCACCTTGTAAGAATCCTAACAGGTATCCTAATTCTAAGAATAGTTTTCTATTATAATATGGTTTCTTTTATAATAATATTATATAATATGACTTTGTTTGAGAAAGACTTCTGTGACAAAAAAATAAGGATTATCAAGGGACTAGATTAAAAATAGAAATGAATTCATTGAAAGATACTTTTATCTGCTTTTTTTATCTAATGAAGGAACTTTAAAAAAACTTCAATAGAGTACTTGATTCCTTCCTTGCATATGAAAAATAAGCATTTTTAAAAATACCTTCTTACTATTAGAGAAATGCAAATTGAAACCCTGAGGGTCACAACTTCATTTTCATCAGATAATGAAAAAGAAAAATGACAAATGTAGAACCTATAGGAAAACACACACAATGATATACTTTTAATGAAGCTATGAATTGGTCTTGCTTTCTGCAAAGCAATTGGAAACCATCAACTGGGAAATGGCTGAACGAATTATTGAAAATGCAAAGGAGTACTTTTATGGAAGGAAGAGTTTCAGAGAAATATGGGGAACACTTTTACTGACATATTAATTATCAGGAAAACAATTTATACTATAATTTCAGCACAGAAATATGAATAACTTAAGAACTCTGATGTTCTTAATAATTATTGAGAACAACGGTTAAAAGTGACTCTAGAAGACCTTCTGACAAATATTTAATGGACTAATGTACAAAATGAGAAACACAGGATAATATTAGTTTTGTTTGACTATGTTTACTGTTAAAAAGATTATTCTATGGTGGGGAGAAAAAAATGTTTGATAATTTAAAAAATAAAATTTAATTTAAAATTACTTCATAAAATATAATTTTTTATCACAGTATGAATTTTCTATTTTTTGCTTGATATTTTGCCAGTTTTAAAAATGAAACAATAGAACTTTGTCCAAGTGTACAAATGTACTTTTTAATGTACTTTTTTAATGTTTTTAATGTACTTTGGCATATCAGGACATATATGGGTTGCCATGGCTGCTAAATATCTTTATTCAAAGAACATATCTATATGTGTACATTTCATATACTCTATAAACAGATTGCAAACTCCTGTGAACAAAGATTATCTTTTTTATTTTTTGTAAAACAATGCTTTACAATGCACAGAAGGCACTTAATGTTTGTTTGATTTAGCTAAAGTACTGGGTGTACACTCTCTCAACTGACAAAGGAATGCTTACATTACTGAAATATGAGCTAATTTTTTTCCAATACAATTAAAAACTCCACTTATTCTACTGACATAAATGATAAGTAGGACAAATCTAAATAAACAGAATGGAATCTTCAGTGACAATCATCCTAATAAAGTATAATTCAATTTAATGAAGTAAAAAAAAACTAATACATACTAAGAGTTTTCAGTCTAAACAAGCTATAGTATAGCTTTATAGTTAAAGAATATATTTATATTTAATATAATATAAAATATATTTATACATATATATATATTAGATAATAATAGGATTTATACTTAGGCAGTGTCTAATCTAAGTTTGTCAATTTACAGATAAGGAAATGGAAATTCATTGAATTAGAGGAAATTTCCTAAGGCCATATATGTAAATAAAAAGGAAACCTGGTGTCTAATATTTATGTTATGTACAAAATTTTAGAATTCATATATACTAAATTCAATTATCAAGACTGATATAGGCTTCTGGGGAAAAACTAGAAGACGTGCATGATCAGCTTTTAAACAATTATCACATAAACATGTAACTTTCTGCATCCTATACTTTTTCTTCCTCAAATTTTGAAGGAAAACTTCCTTTTTCTCCACCAAGATTAATTCCTTATGGAAGAGATAAAAGGGGCTATTATGTAAGGTTGAATCGACATAGAAACCAAAGAGGGGATGGTTGTCAGTTTTCTTATTTGTTTTTTCTTCAGATTGTGCTGAGATATTCTTAGAGAATATACCTTTTGACTCTACATTCTTCCCAGTCTCACAATATTATACATTTATCATATATGGTCACATAAATACATTATACGTGCATTGTACAGCTCAGAATCCTATTTGTATGTTTTGGAGCAAGTAATTTAATCTCTCTTGCGTGGTTATTTATCATAAGGAAGTAGGATTAAATGATCTCTGAAGTGTCTTTCCAAGTTTACTCTCATAAGTAAAATATGTTATGAAGTTAGGTGGTAGAGATAAAAATGACAAACTGAAAACAATCCCACCCTCAAAGGACTAATAGTTCCTTGACATCCACATCAATATTCCCACACACTAATTCTTCTACTCTCAAAACCCATCTTGAAACATGAATAGTAAATATTAGGCAGGTTAGATAGCCCTGACTTGCTTTCCATTACCTCATTAGTATTCTTCTCCTCTTTTAACTCACCACAATGCCAACCACTGCAGGAAAATCAACCCCTCAGGCCATCTCCTTTCTGTTTCAACAAGAGCACTTTGTTTTCATTTTTTTTTTTTTTATACATAACCAAATTTGCTGTACAAAAAGAATCAGACTCTGAAATAGTGTACAATTAGCCTGTGAAGGAAATCAAAAATGCAGGTGGGCAAAAATATGGGGATTGGGAATTCAATGTAATGGTTCTTAGTCATCTCCCAGAGTTCTTTCACTGGGTGTAGCTGGTTCAGTTCATTACTGCTCCATTGGAAATGATTTGGTTGATCACATGAGCACTTTGTTTTCATAAAGCAAACATTAACCATATGATTTCACTTCTCCTTATTTAGAAATTGAAATACCAAACCAAAAAAAAAAAAAAAAAAAAAAAAAAAGAGGGAAATAGAATTATGAGTAACAAGACAAGAAACCAAGAATGAAAGAAACTATCTAGTCTTCAAAATCAAAGAAAAAATTCAGTTCTCCTCACTTCAAAAGGATATGCAATTTATGGAAATAAGTTTTGATGGGGTTTTTTTCCCCCACAGTTGAACCAAAACATTTTTCCTGAATTACAAACCATCCATAGACAGATTTTTCTATAAAAATTATGATGATGCTCTGTCAACTTTCTTATTCTAAAAATATCTAACAAAAAAATTTGAGGTAGAAGAAAGAAGTATTTCAACTTTCCATTGCAGGAACACATTTCAATCATATGATGACTGAAATAATTGATTATAAGAAATTTATAGCTATAGGTCCACTACATTTACTAATACTATAATACCATACTAATATGCTATTAAGATTTTCACCAAAATTCTAATATCTGAATAGGTATCTTTGACTTCCAGGATGTTCATTAAAGCTACAAATAAAAATTTTGCCCCAAATATATTTTATCATATTTAAATCAAAATTTGATTTTTAGCAAAACAGTTGTACAAGCTTTAATACAAATGAAAAGATGCTATTTCACATAAAATCATTATTAATAATGTCTCAAAATTTATACTAGTTTTCTATTACTTTGTATCACTTGCTTTAAAATATATATGTAGTTTAAACATGTAGATTTTAAACATGATTGTCACAAAAAATATTTTAACATGTCAAAGATGAAACATCAAAAGGCACATGTAGATTGTCGATAGTTAATATCCTTATTCCTTAGAGACAAATTCCTTAGAGACAAAATGTTTGTCCCTGTAAACTTTATTCTCACAAAATTAAAGTGAGGTTAGTGCTGACTAAAAAATATAGCTAACATTCACAGTTTCATATTTAAAAAATTATGTATGAGGTACACAGCTCTTCACTTACATACCCTTATTTTTTTCTTCCATTGGAGAATGACAGTCAACAGAATCACATAACCTAAAACTATTTATCAGAGTCCAGAATACTGGATTGAAAGAGGGCAATGATTAACAAAACTTCTGTAAGAGGAATGTCTTAGTAGTTACACATATAAGGCTCCAACTTATTCTTCATAAGAATAGAACATTCCCCAATTTACTCTCTCTGGTAAAGTTTATCTGGATAAATGATAAATAATACTTTCTTAAACATTTATACATGTAAGAAAATCATTCACACTTTTTTTTTTTTTTGGCAGTAAGTCTTCACCAACAAGATTCACCTTTCCTTTGATGATCGGACATAATTATCTCTTATACTTTTTGTTAGTTGTTTCATGAATATTTTGTGTATTCTTCCACAGTAAGTATGTACAGTCTTTTGTAGTTCCAGTTCTAATGGGTGTAACAAAGAATGCACCTTATCATCTTCAAAAGAGCACTAAAAGTGAGAAGAAAAAAAAGGAAAGTCAGTTAAAAACAGATTAACCTATGATTTGATTAAAGATAACATTGTTATTTGCTATAAACCTAATTTTATGAAGGTAGTATTTGTCTTAACTCTTTCCATGATAAATTAAATAGCAAACAATTAAAAAGCATTTAAATGTTTTCTATATATAGCAGACACTGCAAACTCTGAGAATATAAAAAGCATAAAAAGGTCCTTGACTTAAAAAATTTATATTCTAAAGGGAAAGAAAAATACATAATTATATACAAAATATACTGAGTAAACGCTGAGAGATCGGGAAAGACCACCTACAAAATGGTGCTTGAACTGTATCTCAAAGGAAACTAGAGATGAGTTTAAGTGAAGACTAAGAGCCTTTCAGGAATGAAGGACAGACAATGTGCAAATGTAATGAGTTAGAAATGGAATCTTTATGAGAAACAGTTAAGATAAGCAGACTGGAAAAGTAACAAGGGGTCCTGATGTGAAGAATTCTAAATTTTCCACAGAGAAATAAATTTGCTCCTACTCACTGGAATTTGTTCATCTTAGATATATGGATATTAGATATATTATATATATATATATATATATATATGGAAGACATATAAAGGGGGAATATAAAAGTCTAGACCTATGATTTTGATGGTGTGTAAACCACCTTCAACAAATGTAGAAAAGCAACTCATCAGCTGTTTATACTTTTAGACAATGACTTAGGACACCAGAACACAAAGTTAATGCCATATGTAGGACCTGAACCCAGATCTTTCTGACTAAAAGATAGTTTAGTCTTTTAGCTTAGTCTTAACTATCTAAATATGGCAGAATATTTATGATAGGCAATAATGGGAAATAAGATTGATTAGAGAAAGAACAGATAAGGACTGTGCTGAAAGATGATTATTTTGGTAAAAGTGAAAAGAAAAGGTCAGAGGGTGAAAATGCAAAGTTGGTTAGAATCCTGCTTAAGGGAGGAAAAATATGAAATAGAGTTAAAAAGAATGTGGTAGTGGTGCGTACCTGAATGGTAGATGTGATGGGAAGAGAGAAACTGATGCATTAATGAAACTGCTTCCTGGGGCAGGGAGGGAAAAGGCTTTCATAGAGATCAGGTTAGCTCCATGGTCCTACCCTTTGTGGAGATCATTCAGTCAGAAATCCAAGTTATATCAAACTGCTGAGGTTAAATTTTCCCTATAAATTTATTTATAGTCCTTGCCATGTTTGCTGCATTCATTTGGGTCAGGGGTCAGTCTACCACAGGGGTCTGTCTCACGGTGTCTTTCCTCTTACCTTCCCTCTTCACCAAGCCATATGTCTCTCTTACCCCACTATACCTTATGGTATCTTTCCTCTCGGATCCCACTTTTCCTCCTTAAAAGTTTCCTCTTTTAGGATGTTAAATCCTTTAGAGATTTAAGATTTCACAATCTCATGGGTTGTCCTCTTTCTCCTAGGTAATTCTGTGTCCCACTAAGGAATATGCTCTTTCCATCATTAATTATTATCATTATTAATTATATAATGTTATATAACTAATTATTAAAACCCCTTTCTATGCTCTCCCAACTCTATTTCATATTCACCATTCCTAGTGTCTATTGTATCTTTTTCATTTTGTCTGTAACCTCTTCTAAATAAACCTACCTTTTGCTAAAGAGAACGGTCACTGTGAATTCTTTAAAATTTGGTAGCTTTTATCATCTAGTGTCCCAATAACAACAATTAGTGCTGTATCAACCACATCAGTAGGATCTGGTTTTCCCTGTTTCCAGTAAGAAGGATTAGTTTTAACAAAGTGGTTTGGGTACCTGATTGACCCTGACTTCCCTGATGCAAGTACTTCCTGGTTACTTAAGGGCATAAAAAGTCCCATCCATGCTCAGGGATAGTCCCACCAACTAGGTAAATTTCTGAAAACCACATGAATCGCCAGATACTTCAAGTATAAATGAAGTCAGACCCTGCTGACTTGCTATGTTTCCATATAGAGAGGGAGAGTCTCATACAAAGAAATCATATGCATGAATGTATACATATTCATACATATATACATATGTATGAATGTCTCAATTTGTTCCAATTCTGAACAGGAGTGGCATTGTCTTGCTTTTAACAAAGAAAATAAAAACAATATAATGACAGAGAAGGAAAAAGAAAATGTTTCAATGTGGGTTGGTAAATAGTGTCAAATACAGAAGAACATCAAAAGGAATGAGAAGTTTATTGGTAGTCCTTGAGAAAGCAATTTCAATGGAGTGGTAGAGACAAAATCAAAATTACAAAGGATTAAATAGGAAGTTGTTGGTAGTACAGAAATGCAGCTAATAAGTATAGAGAAATGACAACAAAATATTGATAATGGAAAGAAACAAACACCAAGCCAGTGAAGGAAGATCATGATAAAGTTACTGGACTGTTTGTTTCCCAATTTAGGGAAGATATAAATTTGATAGAAGAGAAGAAAAATGCCAGTGAAAGACTACCAAGGAATAGAGACAAAGGTATGACTAGTCATGTCATTTTCATTTGGATGACTGCAGTTAAAATCAGAATTTGGGAGTGGGCAGACCATGGTTGTATGAGTAAAGAGGAAATATAAGCACTTTCTTGTGCTCCAAGAAAACATGAATCTATAGTGACCATCAAGAGAAGGATCTAGTAATGATCAAATGAAGAAGAGATGAGTAATAGTGGCTGGTGACTGGCTCCTGATTGACATAACAGAAAGGTCTGGTTTTTTTCCTAGAGATGTGTGATGGACAAGTTCCTGGATTGGTCAAACCTATAGATTCACTAGAAATACTCCCGATAATTCACATGGAGACAAATGATAAAATGAGAAGGAATTTAGAAATAACTTTTTTTCTTTTTTTTTCTCTAATATTTTTATTTTCCTCAGTTACCTGTAAAACAATTTTTTACATTTCTACTTAAATCTATGAGTTTTATATAACTCTCCCTTCCTCCCCATCTCTATCCCCCTTTAAAAAGGCACATGTGAAGTTATGAAAAAACACTTCCATAAAAGTCTAGAAATAACAGAAGACTTTAGGAGCAAGAGGTTTTGGTTTTTGTTTTTCCAGGCCAAATGCAAACAGAGCGTTTGGAGAAGGAAGTCAACACTGAAAATCATATCTCTGAACAGAATTTGGATTTCTGGGTCATATAGCTTAAAATATAAAAATCAGGGCTCCTGAGAAAGAATAGGTACTAATAGGTACTAACAAGATTGATTGGGTGGGTGTGCAAGTTTATATATATAAAAAATGCCAAAGAAGTAAGCTGAGAGAACAGAAAGAGGAGAAGAATAGTAAGTGATGGAAACCAATATCCAAGAAGTGAATCAACAATAAAAGTCATGAACTTCATTGGTTATTAATAAATACAAAAGGCATGTAAAATAAAACATTAGAAGTCCCAATGAAAGATAGGAAGTTCTACCCCATGGGAATTATTTAAGAGACTGGGATAGGTCTAATAACTAGAACATGCCTAATGAAGAAACAGAGTTGATATTCAGGTAGATAAGAACATGTTAATAAAGAACCAAGAGAAAACAACTTAGTAAACTCCAATTTTATTTCTCGTTTTTCTGGCATGGAAGACAATCATTTTATCAGTAAGACTAAAATGAAAAAGGCTAAAGAGGAGCTGAAATTCTAGTTAAGAATGTGGCTAGAAAGGGCGAAAAGGAGTCTAACTCATTACATTCTTAACAATGATCTAAAATGATACCACATTGAAAATGATCAAGAAATCCAAAGAGGAACATTAGTAAGTTTCTTTACTCATTATAGGATATCATAGAAAGGTAAGACACAATTTATGAGCACAGAAACTATGATCCTACAGAAAAAACAGCATGAGCTCAAAGGAATAGAAGTCTATAAGCTATGTTCTCAATGGGGAAACCCTTGGAATACTGAAGCCGAAGGCACAACAACAGCTGTAGAAATATCAGAGGGAAAAGACCTATTGAAATAATTTAATCAGAGATAGTCCAGGAAAATGAAAGCTTTCAATGGTATCCTAATGGGAGATGACTTTTGCTGAAGACACCAAACCTGCCAGCATTCTGAAGCACATCAAGAGAAGTCTAAGTCAGCAGCAAGAACTTCAGGAAAGTAAGATCAGGGCAAAAACAACCTTGTGAAGGATGAGGATAGCCTTAGCACAATGTCCCAAATTAAGAACCAAGGTTGAAAATATTGAATAAAGATATTATGAAGATATATTATAGGTTAAGAGATTTCCAAGAAGACATTTAGGCTCAGGGGGAAAAAAAAGTTTTGACTTCAAGTATTATAAAAATACCAGGAAGAAACAATCAAGAAAAAAAATGAAATGAAATATCTATTGGAAAAAAATTAGGGCTTGAAAGAGAGGGCAGTAAACATTAATCATTTTTTAAAACTCCCTGAAAATTAAAACTCAATGATTCCACGAGACAAGAATTTTTACAAGACAAGAATTTTTACAACAAAATAAATAGTAAATAAACAACACAAAACAACAACAACAAAAAAACAAAATAAAAAGTAAAAGAAATAAGAGTAAAATTTAGGTTATCTACTATTAAAAACAACTAACTTGGAAAAAAGGCCAACCAAAGACAATTAAAAAAAACCTGGAAACCACATTTCAAGAAACCCTTCCTGAAAGACATGAAACTTCATCTATTCTATACCTCTTTTCTCCCAAAGCCTGGCATCCATATTTCAAGAAATCATAACTGAAACTATTCACATGAAAACTCCCAGAAGTGACATAGTCAGAATAGCTCAAAAAACAAAGCCACTAGAAAGAAAGTTCATTCAAATATCAAGCACTCAATCAGGATAACATAAGCACCACTTACTAAACTGAGTCTCTTCTGATCCAACTCCAAGTATGCCCTCCTTTTTAAACTAAGTTTTATTTAATTACTTTTATATTAACTTACTATAAGTACTTAATTGATGCTCTTGTTCTTGGTATATAAAATGGTCAAATCCAAAATAACAACAACAAATTTAAGTTTTTTAAAAAATGGATTTTAAAGCGTATTAGCAGTCCCCAACCTCAATGAGATTAAGTGAATAGGTCCAGAAGAGCTACATGAATAATAAGTACTCAACATTTATATAGTACTCTAAAATTTGCAAAACTTTCTTCATAATAATCCTGTGAGGGAGGTGATGAACAATTTTTTTTCCCAAGGTAAGGAAAGAGATTCAGACACCTTATTTAAGGGGGCAGAACCAAGGTAGCAGACAAGAGACATGTTTTTTTTTCTAAGCTCTCTCCATGTCTCTCAAACTAACAGCAAATCCAGTCTCTTAACTGATTTTGGAGTGACAGAACCTACGAATATTGAGAGCGTAACAAATTTCCAGCAGAAGATAATTTTGAAGATTTCTAGAAAAGATCTGTTTCAATTGGGCACAGAGGGAGGTGGGCGGAACACAGGCTGTACACAGTCCCAGGGTGGTGTGGGCTTTGTGAGCCAGAGAATCTACCAGGAGGAATCTACAGTAGTGTTGGCTACTCTGATCTGGTTGCAAGCCAGTAGAGCAGAGAGTTATAAAACATGCAACGCAAATACAAGAGACAAATAGTGAGCACCTAAATGCCAGAATTTCACGGGACCTGGCCATGTCCACCCAGCACCAGAAGTTTAGTCAGCACTGACCCAGCTCATCCACTGTGACTTGTAGAGGAAGCTTGGACAATCTCCCCTCTGCCCTAAAAGCAGACCTCAACTTAAAAAAAAAAAAAAATGGAACAAAAACCCCAAAAGAACTCTGACCATAGATGGTTTTTATGGATAAAGAGACTAACAGATTTCAATCCCTGAGGATACTAAAAGCAGATTGTCTCCAGATGAAGTCCCAAAGGGTATATAAATTGGTCCCCATATTACAAGGCTCTCTTGGAAGAATTCAAAAAGGATCTTAAAAAAGAGTTAGAAGAAAAATGAGGAAAGGAAATGAAAACTTTGCAAGAGGGTTTGGAAAAGGAAACACAGAAATTATCTGAAGAAAATTCCTTACAAAACAGATTTAGTGAAATGGAAAAAGCATATAACTCCTGACAAAATAGCTTTGACAAAATGGAAAAAGAAAACAACTCCCTGAAAAACAGAATATGTGAAATGGAAAAAGAAAACCACACCTTGAAAAACAGAATTTGTGAAATGGAAAAAGAAAACAATTCCTTAAAAAACAGAATGGAAAAAAATCCATAGAACAAAACAACTCATTTAAAAATTCAATTGGCTAAATAAAAAAGCACAAAAAAAGGTAAATGAAGAAAATAATTCACTAAAAATTAGAAATGAACAAATACAAATGAATGACTCAATGAGACATCAAGAATCAGTCAAGCAAAACCAAAAAAAAAAAAAAAAAAAAAGGAAAAAATAGGAGAAAATATAAAATACCTCCTTGGAAAAACAAATAACCTAGAAAACAGATTTAGAAGAGACAGTCTAAAGATTATCGAATTTCCTGAAAACAATGATAAAAAAAAAAAAAGCCCAGACATTATCTTTCAGGAAAACATCAAGGAAAACTGCCCAGATGTTCCAGAATCAGAAGGTAAAATAGCCACTGAAAGAATTCACCGATCACTTCCTGAAAGAGACCCCCAAATGAAAACTCCAAGAAATATCATAGCTAAATTTCAGAACTATAGGATCAAGGAAAAATTACTGCAAGCAGCCAGAAGGAAACAATTCAAATATTGAGGAGCCACAATCAGAATAACTCAGGATTTAGCAGCTTCTACCTTAAAGGATCAAAGTGTCTAGAATCTGATATTTAGATATTTTATTTAGGTAAGAAGACACACAGCTTCTATGGATCAGAGCAAGATCTGAAATGTACCCTTTCCTGACTTCCAAGTTCATTAACAGGACAGCAGGACTAGGTGCTCTAGCCCTGGAGTACTAGTGAAGAGGAGAGCCCAATGTTGAGCATTACAGACCAAAGAAAATAATAGTAAAAATGATCTGAGGACTAGGGCATGATTCCCTATACCTTGAGACCAAAACTTGGTGTGAACCAATAGCTGATAAAAATAAAATGAAAATAAATAAACAAAAAACAACAAATAAATGTGTGCAAATAAAGGGAACGCAACCGGAGAGAGATATTATGGAAATAGAGATCAGGGGTCATATTTAGAAGAGGGTAACAGAGCTAAAAAAAGCCACTCCTTTTTCAATAAGAAATAGCAAATGATCCCAAGCACAAAAGATTGCTTAGAAGAACTTAGGGCATCTAGATGGCACGGTGGATAGTGGCTGGGTAAGTCAGGAAGACCCGAGTTCAAATCCTGCCTCAAACACTTGATACTAGTGTGCCTTAATCCCACTGCTTTAAAAATAGAAATTTTACGCTAAATATTCCTAGACTTCCTTCAAACTGATCTAATAATCACTTTTCTGATTACCTTTCTCTGAATATTCTTTAATTTTATTTAGTAATGTTTTTTTCTAAAAATGTGGTCTGAGTCAATTGCCATTCAATTGTTACAGCTGTGTCTAATTCTTGGTGACTGAATTTTAGGATTTTCTTCGCAAAGATATTGGGAGTTAAAGTAGTTTGCCATTTCCTTATAGATAAGGAAAATGAGACAAAACCAGTAACTGAGGCATATTTGGATTCACAAATATTTTTCCTGCTCCAGGCCTGGTATTCTATTTGCTGTGCCATCTCAACCCTAATATTAGAGTATTAAATTCAATTCTAAGTGCCATAACATAGGAAGTATTTTTCTAAAGTTCAAGGAAGATGGAGAAGGAATGGAAGACTAAAGAAACCAGAAATTATTTACTCTGGAAAAGGAATCTAAGATTATTTGTCTTCAAGAATTTGAAAGCCATATAGAAGAATGTCATATAGAAGAATGGTTAGACCTGTCCTATTTGGTCCCTGAGAAGTAGTAGCTAAAAATCATAGAAAAGAGAAAACTGAGTTAGATAAAACTGAGTAAATTATTAGAGCTTTCTTAAAATAAAATGGGCTGCTCTTAAAAAAAGATTTTTCTCGCCTAACATGACAGAAAAGGAAAATAAAATGTGTTGGAGGGAATGTGAGAAAATGAGGACACTTTTGCACTGTTGGTAGAATTGTAAATTGATTCAACTGTACCAAAAAGCATTATGGGACTATGTCCAAAGTTCTATAAAAATGTGCATATACTTTGACTAAGCAATACTCAAGTATTTCAAAGAGATCAAAGAAAAGGAAAAAAGGGAAAAACTTGCATGTATAAAAAATATTTACAGCAGTTCTTTTTGTGATGGCAAAGAATAGAATATTAAAGGAATTGAGGAATGGCCAAACGACATGTAGAATGTGATTGTGATGGAATACTGTAATGCTGTAAGAAATGACAAGTCAAGTGGTTACCAAAACAACTTGGGAAGCATTACATGAACTAATACACAAATTTATTGTAATAGCAATATTGTAATAATGATCAACTATGAGACTTAGTTACACTAATCAAAACAATGATCCAAGACAATTCCAAAGGACTCATGCTGAAAAATGATATCCACCTCCAGAGAATGATAAACTGTGAATGCAGAATGAAGCATACTTTTTTCATTTTCTTTATTTTTCTTGCCTTTTTTCCCCCCAACATGACTAATTGTTTTACATTTACTTCAATATATATTAGTAATATTATATAGCTTGTTTTCTCAATGTGTGGAAGAGAGGAATGAGGGAGACAGAATTTGGAAGTTAAATTTTTTAAAAAATGAATGTTAATAGGGACAGCTAGGTGGTACAGGGGATAGAGCACCAGCCCTGAATTCAGGAGGACTTGAATTCAAATCTGGTTTCAGACACTTATCACTTCCTAGCTGTGTGATCCTGGGCAAGTCACTTAACCCCAATTGCCTCAGCAAAAAAAATAAAAAATAAAAATGAATGTTAATAATAAACAAATAGAAAAAAAAAATAGTGTTTCCATTTTAATACTAGATTTATTCAAAGAAAAATAGATACCCCCTAGATTAGAAACCCTCTTTAGAATTCTGGAGTGGAAGGGGCCTATCTCTTTCTAGTTTTATCTCTCACTGTTACCCTTTACAAACTTTTTATTTTGGCTGCTGGACTTATTACCATTTCTAGAATATGCTCCATGAGCTTTTCTAATTTTGCCTACACTATTTTTTTATTTCTGTCTCTGCCAATCTCATCTATATTTATCTAAAATTTAACATACAGGTTAAAATTAAAACAAAACAAAACAAAACAAAACACTACTCCATAAAATCTTACCTGATTCTGAATATGGAAAATCAGCATCTTGTATTTTCCTACCTATAGCACTTTGCTCCTACCTATTCCATAATGTTTAGGATATTCCACTTTGGATATTATTAATTTATACATATATTTTATCTCCTTTTTTTGTACCCTAGAGGATAGTAATGTCTTCATGGTCATTTCTAAATCTTTCCATAGCACTTAGTCCAGTACTTAAAATAACAGGTTCACAAGGAATGCTATTTAAGTCATCTAAGGAAAAGTGCCACTTCAATTATATGCTTGCAAATACAATTCAGTACCTGCACTTCAGATGATATTACAAAAACTTATCTTGGTCACACAACTAAGCAGTATGTCAGGAGATACTTGAAAGATTATGGGGGTTCCTTTTAACTGTTCACAATTCATTCTAAGTTAAATAACTTCACATTATATGTTTTGATATATGGGAAACATATCTCACCCTAATTACAATGGATGGGGCTAGAGTGAAGAAAGTGTGATGAATAGAAGAATTTGGAGATGAAGATAGAATGGTTAAGATTCTACTTTCCTGAAAATATGACTAAAAGATCAAATACTTACATTTCGCAGTGCTTCATAAACAGCTCTAAAAACTGGTTGCTTATCATCATGGTAAACACCTCTGTTTCCATGGAGAATAAAGATTCCTTCTTCTTCAGCTTCTCGGCAATTACTTCCATATATACAATGATCTGGCCGATAATTCCATTGACATGGAAAAACAAAAAGGCTTTCTAAATGTAGAAAAACATATCACAAGAAGGGTTTAGAGATGAGCATAACTCTAAAAACAGTTTTCTACAGAACTAATATTTGGTAAGGATTTTAATATTTAACAGAATTTTTACATGACAAAATTTATCAAAATGAAAACAAAAATGTGTCATTTAGAATATGACTTTAAAAGTAATGATAATAAGTTTAATTACTCAATGAAAACTATGACAATTCAGAAATTGCCCATCTGACTTTAAAAGTATGAAAACATATAATTACCTGGATTATGAAAAAACATTATATTTAACAAATCTTGATCTCCCCATGTGATATTAAGTTTGTATTTTTTAAGTAATGGCATAAGTATCTCTCCCCATTGTAAACGAGCAGTTGTCATGTCATTCTGTAAGGAAAAAAAACACATTCAGATTATATTTAAGTATAGTTTCAAAAGAAAGTCTCAAATTTGTTTGCAAAATTATTTATCTTTAAGTCACACAAAAACTTACAGGTAAGGAAAAAATAGCATTTAGTCCTTCTTGGTTTATTTATTCTTGGTTTCCCATATGAAAATACCTTATGATTTTCAGTTATTAAAAGTATAGGTTAAAAAAAGGGTCTAGTAAATGGTACAACTTAGAATTTAAATAAATTTTACTGGAAATTTTCATAGGAATTTATGTTTATAAGTTCTGAGTATATATAAATGTGTGTATAAAATATCAAACATATATATTTAATGTTCCAATTTTGCACTAATAGTTTCCTTATCCAGTATTGGTGTTGGAAACAACAGTAATTTGGAGTGCTGGAACACTTAAAGCTAGTTGTAGGTTAATGAATTTAAATCAATATATAGCGCATATAGTGTTGGGAAAGTATATGGTTAATCAAGACAACACATACATTTTACGATATCTATAAATAGTTTAACTTTCCCTTTGAAAACATGTTTCAAAAAATTTCTCTTTAAATCTAAGCCAAAAAGCCATAATATGTCTCACATGTTTTATGCCTCATTTTGTGAGGCATTTTACTGATGTCTTCAATTACTGCTAAATATCTGATTCATTTGAGAATTTTCTAATTCATCAATACAAATTTATGTTGGCTTAAGTAACCTAACAAAGTACCATTATGCTCTGGTACCAACAAAGTGACTTTTAATAAATTTAACTGAAATATAAAAAATAAAAAGCATCATATTAATCTATAAGATTAAATCCAGGAACTGAAAGGGAAAGACTAATTTAAGGGGGAGGAGGGAGGAGAGGAGGTGGAATTCTCAACACAAATTAAATAGCTTCCTCCCTCCCCCATGATTTTGCAATTGTGCATTTTGGTTACTGTCATGCTCACAACACAAAAGCTTGCTATTTTATTTGCAAACAGGAAAGCTTACAAAACAGGTACCAAATTTCTATAAATTTGGAAGAAAGAACACTGTAAGGAAAAGCTTTCAAAGTCAGTCCTGTATGAAGCAATCAACAATCTAGATTTGAAGGCTCTTTTCATTTCTGATCAATCACCATTATTCACTAGGCTACAGTAATATATCAAAAATATGTACTTTGACTATGTTGGAATAATCCAGAAATGTAAGGGGCTGGTTCCAAATTCAAAATAAAAAATATTAATAAAACTATCAACAAAGATCAGGATTATATTAACTGATGGAAAAAAAAAGCTTGATAAAATATAACATTCAATCTCACCACCAGAAACCAGGAAGGTGATCAAAAATTCATGTTACTATCCTTACAAGGGCAGAAGGTGAAATGTGGTTATCATAAAACAGCAGCTTTTTGGGAATTGATCACAATAAAAAGCATGAAATTGCCTGTATTTAGGCAATTTTACTATTTTTTACTATTTTGTAAAAGAGAATCTGAATATCATCTGTGAGCATCATCATAAAAAGGGATATACTTTGTTATTTGGGAAATTACAATAAAAAACTCCCCTTCCTCCCCCTCGCCCCAATGTATAAGGGGACACAAATACAACATGTACTCAGATAAACATAATACGAGACTGGATATGATGGTTGGTAGGGAGATAAGAGGAAAAGTACTATAGAGAAATCTGAAAAAGGAAGAATAGGAAATTGATTCAGAAAATGATGCATAGACATGGCAACTAAGATGAAACTTGAGGGAAAAAAATTGCTGAAATCATTATCTTATGCTTGAAACAAGAAGATTCATACAATGCTAACATAAAAGGTTAGAGGAAAACTAATTATGCTTTAGCTGAAAGTGAAAAAGACAAAGAGTAGCAAACATAATCATAGATAAAACAACAGCAAAACTAGACTTAATTCAGAGAAATAAAAAGGTAAACTAAATTATTCAGGAAGGTATCAGAGAAAATACTGTTAATTAATATTAATTTATATAAATACATAATACATATACCCTGAAAGGTATGGCATCTAAATACTTATAGGAAATATAAATAAGTTGCAGGTAGAAATAAATAGTAAAATAATACATTGAGGACCTCAAAGTACATTCTTTTTAGACCTAGACAAATCTACTTCCCAATATTAGAGGTCTAAATAACATTTTAGAAAAATTAGACATATTTCTGTTAATTATTAAATAAAAAGAGAAAGGTACATGCACATTTCTTTGTATAGCTTTATAAAACCTGACCATATTTAGTATAATAAAAATTAACATGCAAAAAATAGACATCATAACTAAACACACATATATTCAGTCAAAAGACCAGTGAATTGATTAAAAATCAACTGAAGAATAACAATCCTAATGAATTAGCGTGTTAAAGAACAATAGAAACAATGCATAATTTCAAAGGTCAGTCAAAATTTTAAGACTCATTCAAAGTGGTCTTTTTACTTTGATCAACTTTTATCTTTTATAAGCTTTTTATTAACTTTCATTTTTTATCAATACTTTTTATCAACAAGTTGGATATGAATTAAATAAACTTAGAAAACCAATGGACTAAAAATTTAAAGCACCAATTAAACAAGAAAATATACATTCTGAAAATCAAATTTAATTAACACTATCAAAATAGAAATTAAAAAAAACCCTACCCTGTTAGAAAATAAAACTAGTTTTTTTTTTTTTTAATGGACCAATAAGGTAAACAATTAGCCAATTTGATTTTTAAAAGGAAAAAATAAATTAAATAATCAGTATTAAAAAATGAAAATGAGAACTTCCAATGATTAAGGAAGAATAGATTCTTTTAAATGTAATAGAAATTGTTTTTGCCAACTACATGCTAAAAAAATTCCAACAGCTTAAACAATATTATTAAATATTTTTAAGATGCCTAGAATAACAGAACACTATTGTCTTGAAAGTTAAACCAGGGAGAGTCAAAGCAGAGAAAAATAAACAAACAATAGATCAAGTGATCATAAAGATCAACATAAGATTTTCAAGTAAAATATCACAAAGAGGTTATAGAAATATATCAAAAATATTTATCTTTACAGTTTCATTGGAGAACCCTAGACAATCTATAAAAGAAAAAAAAATAATTGAAATATTACTTTAACAATACAGCAGGGGAAAGAAATAAGAGAAATTGCCTTTCAATTAACACTTGAAAGTCTACCTGCCAAAAACTCAGCAACTACATGAATACAACTACAAAACAATTTTTACACAAAGACTGACCTAAATAAGATAAAATATTAATTGCTTATGGATAGGCTGAGCCAAAATAATAAAAAATTATAACACAACATAAATTAATTTACTTATGAGTCATATCAATTAAAATACCAAAAAATTAGGCAACCTGGATAGATGGCTGGCCTAGAGTCAGGGAGTTCAAATCTGATGGAGTCAAGAAGGTGGAATAAAGGATTCATTGAGTTCTCTCCAAACCACTTCAAATTCCTTTAAATAATGACTCTAAATAAATATCTGAGCATCAGAACACACAAAATATGGAATGGAACATTTTCCAGTTGAGAACAACTTAGAAGGTCTTCAGGAAAGGTCTGTGGCACTAAGCTGGGAGTCTGGTGTACAGTTTCAGTGCTGGTGCAGTTCTGGTCTAGGTGCCAGCAAATCAAGAAAAGGTTTAGGGGGTCTTTGAATCAGTGGCAGGACTGGCATTTTCCAAAATCTCCCCACCCAGAGACACCAAAGATAACTTGAAAGTTCAGCAGGAAAGATTTGTCTCAACTAAATGAGAAAGTCTTGGGAAACCAGCAAACCAGATGTGGGCAATGGCGATGTGGGCAGTGGTGGCTTCTGTCGCTCACAAGTGGTCTCTTTATTAGCACTGAGGAAGGACTCTTTCTTCACCACACTAAAACTTATAGCTACAGAGGAACAGGGCCTTCCTCATAGTTCCAGGGCAGAAAAGACACATGTGTGGTCATGTCCCTAGAAGGATCTCTGCAAACAGTGTACCCTCCACCCTACAAACTGAGCCCTATTTTCACAAAGAGTTAAAAGTTGAGTAATAGGCTAGGAAAATGAGCAGATGACATAAAAAGATTCTGACCACAGAACATTACTATTGGTGACAAGGAAGATCAAAACATACACTTAGGAGAAGATAACAAAGTCAAAGCTCCTACATCTCAAGGCTCCAAGAAAAATGGAGGTGCTCAAAGGGGAATCTAAAAATAAGATAGAGAAAACATTGGAAAGAGAGCCAAGAGTGGTACTAAAGAAAATACAAAAAGCTAACAAGAAAAAGAATGTCTTAAAAAGCAAAGTTGGCCAAATGGGAAAGGAAGTACAAAAGCTCACTGAGGAAAATAATTCCTCAAAAATAAGAATTGAGCAAATGGAACCCACAATAAAACAAACACAAAAGAATGGGAAAAAATAGAAAATAAAGTGAAATATCTTACTGGAAAAAAAACTGACCTGGAAAATAGACAAGGAGAAATAATTTTAAAATTATTGGTCTACTTGAAAACCATGATCAAAAAAAGAGCCTAGAAATGATCTTTCAAGAAATTATCAAGGAAAACTGCCCTGATATTTTAGAACCACGTGGTAAAATAGAAATTTAAAGAATGCACCAATCACGTCCTAAAAGAGATGCCAAGGGGGCGGAGCCAAGATGGTGGAGAAGACACACGCGACTTTCTAAGCTCTTCTCTTACCCTCTTTATCAATATTATATCGAGCCTCAAAAATAGTCTTGACTGCTACAATTCGTAAAGATAAGAAGTAAAACAACTCACCGGCCGAAGAAAATCTGCAGTCTCGCCAAAAAAAGGTTGGTTCCGGGGCCAGGGGGGAGATCAGCACAGACAGGGAGAGAAATTAGGTTCTGAGGAAAGCCTCAAACCGAAAGTGAAAGCACAGATCTCAGCACAAGCTCGCAGCCCCAACCCGCAGTACGGGGCTTTTCCTTGGGGCAGTTGTGATCCTGCACGGCAGGAGGACGCAGCCCGGGTTAGCCTCCAATCTGCGCAGTGGGGAGCTCGGCTTGGGGCCATAGAGCTTTTCCAGGGCCGATTTGCATTGGGCAGAGACACTGGGGCAGAGTTCGGGCGGTCTGCGGTCAGCTGCTAATACTCACAGTCCCACAAGAGGCTCCGGCCTGGGGCAGTGACACTTTCACCCCTTAGTCTCTAGCCGAGGGCAATCGCTAACCCACTCAGCCCAACTGGGCACTTTGATAGCTCAGCCAGTGCTGAATCCACTTCCTGTTGGGGGAAGGGAAAACTCTCACTCAGAGCACTCCCATACCTCAGAGCCGGAAATCGGTTTACATCTCTCCCTGCTCTGCAGAGGAAGCTGGTAACCCCCTTGCCTAGGAGACCTACCCTAAAGGCTTTAAAACATGAATAAAAAGATGAAAAGAACGATCGACAGCTTCTATGCAGAAAAAGAGCAGGTCAGCAAACCTGAAGAGACCTCAAACAGCAAAATGCATCAGACTGTCCTCCTTTACATGATGCTCTCATAGAAGAGACCATTAAAAGTCTCAAAAGAGAGTTAGAAGATAAATGGGGAAAGGAAAGAGAAGCCTTACAAGAGAGCAACAACTTCCTGAAATACGAATTGGAAAAAGTAAAAAAATCTCAGGAAAGTAAGAATTGTGAATTGGAAAAAATAAAGAATTCACTAGAAAGTAGGATTTGTGAATTGGAAAAGACAAAGAACTCTCAAGAAAGTAGGATCTGTGAATTGGAAAAGACAAAGAACACGCAAGAAAGTAGGATCTGTGAATTGGAAAAAGAAAATAATTCACTAAAAAAAAAAAATTAGTGAAATGGAAAAAAATTCCACAGACCAAAACAATACATTTAAAAACTCAATTGGACATATACAGAAAGAAGTAAAAAAAGCTAATGAAGAAAATAATTCTTTAAAAATTAGAACTGAACAAATAGAAACTAATGATTCATTGAGACAGCAAGAATCAGTCAAGCAAAACCAAAAAAATGACAAACTGGAAAAAACCATGAATTATCTACTTGCAAAAACGACAGACTTGGAAAATAGATCTAGGAGAGATAATCTGAGGATTATTGGACTTTCTGAAAACTATGATGAAAAAAAGAGCCTAGATACTATTTTACAAGAAATCATCAAAGAGAACTGCCCAGATGTAATAGAATCAGAAGGTAAAATAGGCATTGAAAGAATTCATCGAACACCTTCTGAAAGAAACCCTAAAATAAAAACCCCAAGGAATATTGTGGCAAAATTTCAGAACTATCAGATTAAGGAAAAAATTTTACAAGCAGCAAAAAAAAAAAAACATTTAAATACCGAGGTGCCACAATAAGGATCACCCAAGATCTGGCTGCCTCTACATTAAAGGAAAGAAGGGCCTGGAATATGATATTCCGAAAGGCACAAGAACTTGGGATGCAGCCAAGAATAAACTACCCAGCTAAGCTGAGCATTTTCTTCCAGGGAAGAAGATGGACATTTAATGAAACAAATGAATTCCATTTGTTTCTGAAGAAAAACCAGAACTAAACAAAAAATTTGATCTCCAACCATAGAACTCAAGAGATGCAGAAAAGGTAAAAATAACTCTTGAGAATTGTATTTCTGTTGTGGATATACAAAAAGAATACATGTATAATTTGATTGTACTGATATAACATAAAAAAGGGAAGTAGATATGGAAAAGGGATGATGGCAGAATAAGGTGGGAAGGAGGGATAAAAAGAGGGAAACCACATCCCACAAAGAGGCAAAGGAAACTTATCATATCTGAGGGAATTTAGAGAGGGGGAGGAACATTGTGTGAATCTTACTCTCATCAGAGTTGGCTCAAAGAAAAAATAATTGACATTTGTTTTAGAGAAAATTCTCTCTCGCCTCATTAAAAACGGGAGAGGAAAAGGGAAAAGAAAAAGAGTAATAAGGGAAGGAAGGGGAAAAGACTCAAAGGGGGGGAGGGAGGGATTATAAAGAGGGTAAGCATCGTGATACAAGAGGGGTACATAAGTTTAAAAGGGGGAAAGAGGGTTGGGGGAGGCAAGAATAAGTAAAGCACAATCTGGGGTTATTAGGATGGCAGGAAATACAGATTTAGTAATTCTAACCGTAAATGTGAATGGGATGAACTCCCCCATAAAGAGGAGGCAGATAGCAGACTGGATCAAAAGTCAGAACCCTACAATATGTTGTTTACAAGAAACACATTTAAAGCAGGGAGATACATATAGAGTAAAGGTAAAAGGCTGGAGCAAAATCTATTATGCTTCAGGTGAAGTCAAAAAAGCAGGGGTAGCCATCCTTATCTCAGATCAAGCAAAAGTAAAAATTGATCTAATTAAAAGAGATAAGGAAGGAAACTACATCCTGCTAAAGGGTAGCATAAACAACGAAGCAATATCAATATTAAACATATATGCACCAAGTGGTATGGCATCCAACTTCCTAAAGGAGAAGTTAAGAGAGTTGCAAGAAGAAATAGACAACAAAACTGTAATAGTAGGAGATCTCAACCTTGCACTCTCAGAATTAGACAAATCAAACCACAAAACAAATAAGAAAGAAATTAAAGAAGTAAATAGAATATTAGAAAAATTAGGTATGTTGGATCTTTGGAGAAAATTGAATGGAGATAGAAAGGAATATACTTTCTTCTCAGCAGTTCATGGAACCTATTCAAAAATTGACCATATATTAGGACATAAAGACCTCAAAATTAAATGCAAGAAAGCAGAAATAGTAAATGCTTTCTTTTCAGATCATGATGCAATAAAAACTACATTCAACAAAAAGTTAGGGGAAATAGACCAAAAGTAATTGGAAACTAAACAATCTCATCTTAAAGAATGATTGGGTGAAGCAGCAAATTATAGATACAATTAATAATTTCACTCAAGATAATGACAATGATGAGACATCATACCAAAATTTGTGGGATGCAGCCAAAGCGTAATAAGAGGGAATTTTATATCCTTAGAGGCTTACTTGAATAAAACAGAGAAAGAAAAGATTAATGAATTGGGCTTGCAACTAAAAAACTAAAAAGACCAAATTAAAACCCCAATCAAATACTAAATTGGAAATTCTAAAATTAAAAGGAGAAATTAAAAATATTGAAAGTAAAAAAACTATTGAACTAATTAATAAAACTAAGAGTTGGTTCTATGAAAAAGCCAATAAAATAGATAAGCCTTTGGTAAATCTGATTAGAAAAAGGAGGGAGGAAAATGAAATTAGTAGTCTTAAAAATGAAAAGGGAGAACTTTCCACCAATGAAGAGGAAATTAGAGAAATAATAAGGAGTTATTTTGCTCAACTTTATGCCAATAAATTTGATAACCTAAGTGAAATGGATGACTACCTCCAAAAATATAGACTTCCCAGACTAACAGAGGAGGAAGTAAATTGCTTGAATAGTCCCATTTCAGAAAAAGAAATAGAACAGGCAATTAAACAACTCCCTAAGAAAAAATCCCCAGGACCAGATGGATTTACATGTGAATTTTACCAAACATTTAAAGAACAATTGGCCCCAATGCTATATAAATTATTTGATAAAATAGGGAATGAAGGAGTCCTACCAAATTCCTTCTATGACACAGACATGGTACTGATACCTAAACCAGGTAGGTTGAAAACAGAGAAAGAAAATTATAGACCAATCTCCCTAATGAATATTGATGCTAAAATCTTAAATAAGATATTAGCAAAAAGACTACAGAAAATCATCTCCAAGATAATACACTATGATCAAGTAGGATTTATACCAGGAATGCAGGGCTGGTTCAATATTAGGAAAACTATCAATATAATTGGCCATGTTAATAACCAAATTAACAAAAACCATATGATCATCTCAATAGATGCAGAAAAAGCATTTGATAAAATCCAACATCCATTCCTATTAAAAACACTTGAGAGTATAGGAATAAATGGACTTTTCCTTAAAATAATCAGCAGCATCTATTTAAAACCATCAGTAAGCATCATATGTAATGGAGACAAACTGCAACCATTCCCAATAAGATCTGGAGTGAAACAAGGTTGCCCACTATCACCGTTACTATTTAATATTGTATTAGAAACGCTAGCTTTAGCAATAAGAGCTGAGAAAGAGATTAAAGGAATAAGAATAGGCAATGAGGAAGCCAAATTATCACTCTTTGCCGATGACATGATGGTATACTTAGAGAACCCCAGAGATTCTGCTAAAAAGTTATTAGAAATAATCCACAACTTTAGCAAAGTTGCTGGTTATAAAATAAACCCACATAAGTCATCAGCATTCTTATATATCACTAACAAAATCCAACAGTCAGAGTTACAAAGAGAAATTCCATTTAAAGTAACTACTGATAATATAAAATATTTAGGAATCTATCTGCCAAGGGAAAATCAGAAACTTTATGAGCAAAATTACAGACCACTTTTCACACAAATTAAGTCTGATCTAACCAATTGGAAAAATATTAAATGCTCTTGGATAGGGCGAGCAAATATAATAAAGATGACAATATTACCTAAACTAATCTATTTATTTAGCGCTATACCAATCAGACTCCCAAAAAACTATTTTAATGACCTAGAAAAAATAACAACAAAGTTCATATGGAAAAACAAAAGGTCAAGAATTTCAAGGGAATTAATGAAAAAAAAATCAAATGAAGGTGGCTTAGCTGTACCAGATCTAAAATTATATTATAGAGCAGCAGTTACCAAAACTATTTGGTATTGGCTAAGGAATAGATTAGTTGATCAGTGGAATAGATTAGGTTCAAGGGATAAAACAGTCAACAAATATAGCAACCTAGTCTTTGACAAACCCAAAGATCCCAGCTTTTGGGATAAGAACTTACTGTTTGATAAAAATTGCTGGGAAAATTGGAAACTAATATGGCAGAAACTAGGCATTGATCCATACTTGACACCGTACACCAAGATAAGGTCAAAATGGGTTCATGACCTAGGCATAAAGAATGAAATTATTAATAAATTAGAGGAACACAGGATAGTTTACCTCTCAGACCTGTGGAAGGGGAAGGTCTTTATGACCAAAGCAGAACTAGAGATCATTACTGATCACAAAATAGAAAATTTCGATTATACCAAATTGAAAAGTTTTTGTACAAACAAAACTAATGCAGACAAGATTAGAAGGGAAGCAATAAACTGGGAAAATATTTTTACAGTCAAAGGTTCTGATAAAGGCCTCATTTCCAAAATATATAGAGAATTAACTCTAATTTATAAAAAATCAAGCCATTCTCCAATTGAAAAATGGTCAAAGGATATGAACAGACAATTCTCAGATGAAGAAATTGAAACTATTTCTAGTCATATGAAAAGATGCTCCAAGTCATTATTAATCAGAGAAATGCAAATTAAGACAACTCTAAGATACCACTACACACCTGTCAGATTGGCTAAGATGACAGGAAAAAATAATGATGATTGTTGGAGGGGATGTGGGAAAACTGGGACATTGATGCATTGTTGGTGGAGTTGTGAATGAATCCAACCATTTTGGAGAGTAGTTTGGAACTATGCTCAAAAAGTTATCAAACTGTGCATACCCTTTGATCCAGCAGTGTTACTACTGGGATTATATCCCAAAGAGATTATAAAGAAGGGAAAGGGACCTGTATGTGCACGAATGTTTGTGGCAGCCCTTTTTGTAGTGGCTAAAAACTGGAAACTGAATGGTTGTCCATCAGTTGGAGAATGGCTGAATAAATTGTGGTATATGAATATTATGGAATATTACTGTTCTGTAAGAAATGACCAACAGGATAATTTCAGAAAGGCCTGGAGAGACTTACACGAACTGATGCTGAGTGAAATGAGCAGGACCAGGAGATCATTATATACTTCAACAACAATACTATATGATGACCAGTTCTGATGGACCAGGCCATCCTCAGCAATGAGATCAACCAAATCATTTCCAATGGAGCAGTAATGAACTGAACCAGCTATGCCCAGAAAAAGAACTATGGAGATGACTAAAAACCATTACATTGAATTCCCAATCCTATATTTATGCACACCTGCATTTTGATTTCCTTCACAAGCTAATTGTACAATATTTCAGAGTCTGATTCTTTTTGTACAGCAAAATAACGTTTTGGTCATGTATACTTATTGTGTATCTAATTTATATTTTAATATATTTAACATCTACTGGTCATCCTACCATCTAGGGGAGGGGGTGAGGGGGTAAGAGGTGAAAAATTGGAACAAGAGGTTTGGCAATTGTTAATGCTGTAAAGTTACCCATGTAAATATATCCTGTAAAGAAAAGGCTATTAAATTAAAAAAAAAAAAAAAAAGAGATCCCAAGATAAAAACTCCAAGGAATATTTTAGCCAAGTTCTGCAACTTCCAAGACAAGAAGAAAATATTGTAAGCATTCAGAAAGAAACAATTCAAGTATGGGGGAATCACAATTTATACCACATATTGTTCTATGGGAAATGATACTCTCAGAAAAACCTGGAAAGTCCTTCATGAAATCAAGCAGAGTGTATTACAAAGAAATAGTAATGTCTTGAGATGGTCAGCTGTAAATGACTTTGCTATTCTCAGCAATACAAAAATCCACAAATATCGTGAAAAATGCTATCCATATTTGGGGAAAGAACTAATTGTGTCTGAATACTGACTGAAACATACTCTATTTTCTTTTACAGCATGACTTTTGTGAAATTGTGCAACTTCACATGTGCTTTTTTAAAGGAGAGTGGGTATGCCACAATCAGAGTAACACAGCAGCTTCTACACTAAAGGATTGGAGGGCTTGGAATATTTCAGAGAGCAAAGGAGCTAAGACTATAAACAAGAATTACTTACCCAGCAAAACTGAGCATAATCCTTCAGGGAAAAAGATAAGTATTCAATGAAATAGAAAATTTTCAAGCATTTGGATTGAAAAGATTAGAGCTGAATAGAAAATATGATTTTCAAATATAGGACTCGAGAGAAGCACAATGAGGTAATTAGAAAAAGGAAATCATAAGGCACTTAAGATTTATCTGTTTATATTCCTACATAAGAGGATGATACTTGTAATTTAAAAGAACTTTCTCATTATTATGACAGAGAACAAATTTAAGTTGAATATGAAGTTAAATGATTTTTTTTTAAATAAAGGGTGAAAGAAATATTCTAGAAGAAAGGGAGAGGCATAATTTACCTGCCTTAAAAGAAGAAAAAGCTTTTACAGTGGAGGGGAAGATGGGAAGGGGAGTGGGAATTAGTGAACCTTACTTTCATCAGAATTAGCTTAAAGAAGAAATAGCATGCACACTGAATTGGGCTTGGAAATCTATCTTAGCCTGCAATAAAGTAGGAAGATAGGAGCTATGGGAAGGGGGAAGGGTGATAGAAGAGAAAGTATAGTGGGGAGGGATGGTCAGTAGCAAAACATTTTGAGGAAGGTTAGGGTGAAAGGAAAGAATAGAATAAAAAAGAGGGAATCCACATTAGCAATAGTAATTGGAAAAAGAATTTGAGAAGTTTCTCTGATAAACACTTCATTTCTCAAATAGATAGGAAATGGAGTCAAATCTATAAAAAACAAAAAAAACGAAAAAAAAACAAAAGGAAGAATCCCAACTTATAAATGATTAAAAGATATGAATGACACCCAAAGGACTATACAATTATGCCTATCTTTTGACCTAACAATATCACTACTAGGCATGAATCTCTAAAGACATTAAAAAAAAAAAACCTATATTTACAAAAATATTTACGGCAGTTCTCTTCTCAGAGTAAAGAATTAGAAAACGAGGAAACTCCCATCAATTGGGGAATGGCTGAATATATTGTGGTATGTAATTATGATGGAATATTATTGTTCTATGGGAAATGATGCTCTCAGAAAAACATGGAAAGTCCTTCATGAACTCAAGCAGAGTGTATTACAAAGAAAGAGTAATGTCTTGAGATGGTCCGCTGTGAATGACTTTGCTATTTCTCAGCAATACAAAATTCCACAAATATTGTGAAAAATGCTATCTATACTCGGGGAAAGAACTAATTGTGTCTGAATACTGACTGAAACGTACTCCATTTTCTTTTACAGCATGACTTTTCTGGAAATTGTGTAACTTCACATGTGCTTTCTTAAAGTAGAGTGGGAAGAAGGGAGAGATTATCTGGAACTCAAAGTTTTAAAAACAAATATAAAAAATTGTTTTACATGTAACTGGGGCTTTTTTTCTGTAAGTGAAGCCAAGATGGTGGAGTGAAGCCAAGATGGTGGAGTAAAGCCAGGAGCTTAAGCTCTACCAGTTTTCCTAGAAAACAACATGAAAATCAAGCCTCTGAAAAGTCTGACAGAATGAAACTACTCTTCAGCTCAAGACAGACTGGAAAAACTTCAATAAAGATCAGTCTCACTAAAGTGAAAAGGGTGGTTAGCCCAGCTCAGACTTTGGAAAAGATGGTGAAAGGTCTTCATCACAGCAAATCAGTGGCTAACTTCTGGCTCTGTAAAGAAGAAGATCAGTGGGGCAGCCCCAATACTGGCTGAGAAGGCAAACTCTGGGAAACCAGGCTGGTTCCTGAAAAGAACAGGCAAAATTATCCCCTGAAAAATAGACAAAGTCAAGGCTCAGAGCTTCACAGGAAGCTAGGGGCAGTGTCCTCTTCACTTTATCATAAAAATAAAAAAAGAAGGAAACACCAAAAGAAAAAGAATGAAAAACAAAAAACAGAAAAGAATCGACCATAGAAAGCTATTATGGTGATAGGGAAGACCAAAACACCAACTCAGACAAGTAGAAAAAGTCCACAGAGAAAATCTCATAAAGTGACATGAATTGATCTCAAGCCTAAAAAGACTTCTTAGAATGCTCATAAAAGAGTTTAAAAGGCAATTAAAAGAGACAGAAGAAAAAATGAGAAAAGAAATGAGAAGTATGTAAGAAAAGGAAAGGAAGGAAAAAAATTGACTGAAGAAAACAACTCCTTAATATATACAATTGGTCAAATATAAAAAAAAAAATCACTTCAGAAAACATGTAACTGGGGAAAAACAACAGCAAATCAAATCTGATCTCAGCCACTTACCAAACTGCATGACCCCAAGTAAGTCACTTAATTTTTACTGCTTGCTTGCAGAAAGAAATGGCAAATCATTTCTGAATTTTATGGACATTATAGTTGTGATCACAGGTCCACAGTATCAAGAAGAGTCAGGCCCAACTAAACAATTCAACAATAATAACCAATACTAAAGAATTTCTTTATAGAAGGAAAAAAAAAATTAGAATTTACCTCAAAGAATAAAAGGTCAAGCTACAACCAGGGAAAGAACTCTGAGTGATGACTAAGAACCACTACATAGAATTCCCAATCCCTCTATTTTTGTCCACCTGCATTTTTTATTTCCTTCACAGGCTAATTGTACACTATTTCAAAGGCCGACTCTTCTTATACAGCAAAATAACTGTTTGGACATGTATACATATATTGTATTTAACTTATACCTTAACATATTTAACATGTCTTGGTCAACCTATCTGGGGGAAGGGGTGGGGGAAATGAGGGAAAAAGTTGGAACAAAAGGATTTGCAACTGTCAATGCTGAAAAATTACCTATGCATATATCTTGTAAATAAAAAGCTATAATAATAAAAAAAAAGAAAAAGAAAAAAAGAATAAAAGATCAAAAACCTCAATGAAAATGATAAAACAAAACAAAACAAAAAAACAGTAAAAGAAGGCTCCTAGTAGTAACAGGTCTCAAATATGCTACAAAGTAGCAAGCATAAGAAAACTGATGACTGGGATAGATTAGGTATAATATAACATACAAACAAATTAACATAATAACAAGCTGTTAAAAAAATCCAAAGGTCATAACTGCTAGGATAGGAATTCTATTTTATAAAAACAACTGGGGAAACTAGAAAGCAGTCTGTCAAGTAGGTTTAGATCAATACTTCAAACTATTTACCAAGATAAGTGGCAAATGTGTATCTGATTTAAATATAATAGTTTGTGTAATAGAAGCAAGGAAGAAAAGAAAGAGAATCAAGGAAGAGTTCAAACTCTTCAAACAAGACAAGGGATAGGAATACAGAAGACAAAATGGACAAATCATTAGATAAAATTAACTTTTTTGCACAAAACTTAATTAACAGAAGTTAAAATTAGAAGAGAAATATTATATGTGGAGAAAAATCTTTATAGAAAATTTCTCTGACCAAGATTTGATATTCAAGATCTATGACTGTTTCAAAAATATGATAATAATAAACATTCATTTCCCGATAGGCTAATGATCAAAGAATATTAACAACCAGTTTCAAAGGAAGAAATATAAGCTATCAAAAATTTGGGGGAAAAAATTATCCCATTATCACTAATAATTAGAAAAATGCATGTTAAAGCAACTCTGAGTCAACAATTCAAATTCATTACACTGGCAAAGATGATAGAAAAGGAAAATGACAAATGGAGAGGCTGTGGAAAGAGGCACATTAATGGACTCCATTAATGGCGGACTTTTGAATTAGTACAGCCATTTTTTTTTTATATAAAATACATTTTTATTATTTATTTATTTATTTTTATTATAACTTTCGATTGACAGAGCCCATGCCTGGATAATTTTTTTTTTACAACATTATCCCTTGCACTCACTTCTGTTCCGACCTCTCCCCTCCCTTCCTTTATCCCCTCTCTCAGATGGCAAGCAGTCCTATACAAGTTAAATATGTCACAGTGTATCCTAGATACAATATATGTGTGCAGAACTGAACAGTTTTCTTGTTGCACAGGAAGAATTGGATTCAGAAGGTAAAAATAACTTGGGAAGAAAGACAAAAATGCAAGCAGTTTATATTCATTTCCCAGTGTTCTTTCTTTGGGTGTAGCTGCTTCTGTCCATCATTGATCAATTGAAACTGAGTTAGATCTCTGTGTTGAAGAAATCTACTTCCATCAGAATACATCCTCATACAGTATCGTTGTCGAGGTATATAATGATCTCTTGGTTCTGCTCATTTCACTTAGCATCAGTTCATGTAAGTCTCACCAAGCCTCTCTGTATTCATCCTGCTGGTCATTTCTTACAGAACAATAATATTCCATAACATTCATATACCACAATTTACCCAACCATTCTCCAATTGATGGGCATCCATTCATTTTCCAGTTTCTAGCCACTACAAACAGGGCTGCCACAACATTTTGGCACATACAGGTCCCTTTCCCTTCTTTAGTATCTCTTTGGGATAATAGCCCAGTAGAAACACTGCTGGATCAAAGGGTATGCACAGTTTGATAACTTTTTGAGCATAGTTCCAAATTGCTCTCCAGAATGGCTGGTTGTATTCACGATTCCACCAACAATGTATCAGTGTCCCAGTACAACCATTCTTTAAAGTAATTTAAAACTATGCCACAAAATTCACTCATCAGGCAAAGAGATCTTCCTAAGTGCAAGTCTGGCCATGTCACTCTTATGTACAGGATCAAGCATTCTGTATTTTAGCTGAAATCTCACCTTCTGCAAGATGCCTTCTTTGGTATGCTTAATAGTACCTTTCCCCAAGATTACTTTTGATTTGCCATATGTATGCTACATTCATACATAAATGTTTGCATGTTATCTCTCTCTTTAAAACATGATCCTTGCAGAGTAGATAGGATTTACTTTTCTTTTTATCTTCATTGCTTGGTATAATGCCTGGCATTTAGCAACTAAAAAATATTAATATTAACCAATATAAACAAATATTTATTGACTTGATAATCCACTTTGCCACTTAGTTGCTTTTAATATGTGTATAATAGAGTTAATATTCAAATCATAACAGATTCATATACAAACCTGTATATGTTCTACTTTTGAGTTTACAAAAGAATGTCAAGTCTTTAAAAAAAAATTTTTTTTAAAGAGAGGTTTGAAACCTAGTGGCCCGGTAGAAAGAACATCAGTCATGGAATCAGGAGGGCCCAAGTTCAAATGTGACCTCAGACACTTGACACTTAATAGCTGCATGGGCAAATCATTCAGTTGTGTTGCAAAGACAAACAACAAAAAACTTTTAAGAGGGCAGAGACAATGAGATTTTACACCTTTATATGTCCTATGTCCAACACATGGAGAGAGGGAGGGAAGGATAGAGAAGACAGAGAATAAACAATTTATATGTATATGGCTTATTATGTACTAGGCACTGTGGTTAAGTGTTTTACAAAATATTTATTTACTACCTTATTTAATCCTGGCAACAACTCTGGGAGGTAAGTGTTATTATTCTATTGTTGAGAAAACTGAAGAAATATCTGAGACCACAATTAAACTCAGGTCTTTCGGGCTCCAAGCTCAGCACTCTATCAACTTTGGCACCTAGCTAATTTGAATTTGTCTGACTAAACAACAAAATAAGGAGACATTGACTAAAGATATAGAAAATAAAGTCAAGAGTCAAGGAAAAGTAAATGTTATGTTTTGGAAGCATTTATATATACCATTTGAAAAAAAATCGATAAATTCTGAGTATTCTCCCATGAGCTTCAGAAACTGAGCCTACTTTTGAATGTTTTGAGCAAATTATTAGAGCCAAATATTAAAATGCTCATCTAAAATTTACTCCCATTAATATATCTAAAGTCCCTTCCAATTCTAGTTAATATTGAGACATGAAATGAAAGAAAGCATAAGTTTAGATAAGTAATTATTTCAACTTCAACACTGACAGTTCTATTTCACTAAGGATATTCCACAAAGTAGTAAACATTCCTTCCAAGCTTATTGATTTTCAAAATAAATAAAATAAGCAAAATTAATATTTAAATAGTTGCTATATTTTGAAATATATCTTTTGAAAAAAGTATGGCAGTCTAGAAAAAGAAAGAAAAAAAATATGGAGAGGAGAAAAAGGCTCACTGAACTTTTTGCCAGCAATAAAGAGTTCAAGAATTTGTGGTAAAACCATAGAAAAGGTAGAGAGAGAAAAAGCAAGGATGAAATTGGGTGAGTTTTCTAAAGAGTAACTCAAACAACAAACAGGCTGATTTTATTGCAAAGAAAATGTTAGAGAGGAAAAAAAAAAGAAAACACAAAGTACTGGAGTTAATAGTGAAAAGAAATAATTGAAAAATTTCAGAGACACAAGTCAAAATGACTAAAGAACAGAATGAGAATTGTTGACAAAGATTTCATGTACAATGTAACCAGAACAAGGAAACAAAATCAACAAAAGAGAAGAGCAAAAACTCACAGTAGGGGGCAAGTACAAGCTAAAATTTTCCTCCTTAAAAACTAGAATTCAAGTGAAAACTCAAAACTTTTTACAAAGAGAAATGGAAAAACTTTAATAACTTCTTAATGAAATGTTCTGTTACATTTTATTTTGGAAAATTTGGAGTTATACTTGTAATTAGTTGGGGTATTTTTAAAAACTTTCATTAAGTCAAATCCTTAAATCATTTTCTTCTAAAAACTGACTTTTTAACCCATTTTAATACAACAGACTGAAAGCAAATCAAGTCACAATTTAAAATGAGGATGCTCTAACCTATTTAACCTCAGTTCTGTGATTTATTAAGTTCACAATGCTTGTTTGTTAATTTATTTTAAAAGAAAAAAAAAAAACAATGAAAAGGAAATGCTGGTTTAAAAAAAAATTAGTAAGTTTCTAAGGTTTTTTACCTCTGTAATATATTGTTAAATAAATGTCCTATAATCTGTCCCAGGGAATAAGAAGTAAAGCATAGTAACTATCCTATATTCACCTCCAAATAAACAGAAAACAGCACCCAAAACAAATCCTGGAAAAGTAGAATCAGCAAAAAGAAGGGATGAAATAATCTTTTAGCTCAAGAAACTTGGAAGATTGACAAGAAAGGTTTATTTCATGGACAAAAGGAGAACATAGTCCAAGACAGGAAGCCAGCAACAAGCTCCACCTCAGCAAATCAGCAGGAGATCCTGAGTTCTAGTGTAGTGTAACAGGAAGACACCAACACCAGGACTCATATGCCTCAGCAAAGAGAGTAATGAGCAGACTCCAGTTTCAAGCACCTCCACTTGCTTCAGCACAACTCTGGACAAACAAGTGACCTCCAACAGTGAGATCTCTACATGCTTCAGCATTTCAAAAAACAAAACAATTCAAATATCAGGGAGTCACAATCAGGATTACACAAGACGAAGCAGCTGGACATTAAGGATTAGAAGCCAAAGAATATGATATTTTAGGAAGACAAAGGAGCTAGCACTACAATCACTCGTTTTGGTATGGCAAAAATTAGGTATGAAAAATTTTCAGTTGCCCTTTGGGCATAGTTAAAAATTACTCTCCAGAATGGTTGGATCAGCCCACAATTCCACCAACAATTTATTAGTGTCCCAGTTTTCCAATATCTCCTCCAACATTTATCATTATATTTTCTTGTCATCTAAGCCAATCTGAGACGTGGGTAGTGGTATCTTAGTTATATTAATTTGCATTTTTTCTGATCAATAGTGATCAGAGCATTTTTTTCATATGATTAGAAATTGTTTTAATTTTATCTGAAAATTGTTCATATCCTTTGACCCTTTGTATAATAGGAGAATGTCTTACATTCTTATAAATTTGAGTCAATCCTTTATATATTTAAGAAATTTTATCAAAACTCTTGGATGTAAAAGTTTTTGCTCAGTTTTCTGCTTCCCTTCTAATCTTGTCTGCATTGGTTTTGTTTGCACAAAAAACCTTTTTAATTTAATATAAACAAAATTATCCATATTAGATTTCATAATGTTCTCTAGTTCTTTGGCTACAAATTCCTTCCTTCTCTACAGATCTGAGAGGTAGACTATCCCTTGTTCTCCTAATTTGCTTACAGTATGCTCCTTTATATCTAAAACATGAACCTATTTTATCTTGGAATAGGGTATCAATACCTAGTTTCTGCTATACTATTTTCCAATTTTTCCAGCAATTTTTGTCAAATAGTGAGTTTTTATGCCAAAAACTTGAGTCTTTAGGTTTATAAAACACTAAATTATTATACTCGTTAACAATTGTATCTTGTGAACCTAACCTATTCCATTGACTATTCTATTTCTTAGCCAGTACCAAGTGGTTTTTATGACCACTGCTTTATAATATAGTTTTAGGTCTGGTACAACTAGGCTACCTTCATTTGCAATCTTTTTCATAAATTCTCTTGAATTTCTTGACCTTTTGTTCTTCCAGATGAACTTCCTTGCTATTCTTTCTAGTTCTGTAAAGTAATTCCTTGGAAATTTGATTAGTATGGCACTGAATAAGTAGATTGATTTAGGTAGAATTATCATTTTTATTATATATTTATATATATTATATTATATTAGCTTAACCTACCATAAAAACTTAATATTTTTCCAATCATTAAGATCTAATTTTGTTTGTGTGAAAAGTGTTTTGTAATTGTGTTCATATAGTTTCAGGTAGGCAGATTCCCAAATATTTTATATTATCTACAGCTATTTTATTTTATTTTTTTTGGTTAAGCCTTTTTTTTTTTTTTAATAGCCTTTTATTTACAGGATATATGCATGGGTAACTTTACAGCATTAACAATTGCCAAACCTCTTGTTCCAATTTTTCACCTCTTACCCCCCCACCCCCTCCCCTAGATGGCAGGATGACCAGTAGATGTTAAATATATTAAAATATAAATTAGATACACAATAAGTATACATGACCAAAACGTTATTTTGCTTATCTACAGCTATTTTAAATGGACTTTCTCTTTCTCTTGCCGCTGGACTTTGTTGGTAACATATAGAAATACCGATAATTTATGTGGTTTCATTTTGTAACCTGCAACTTTGCTAAAGTTGATAACTGTTTCTTGTAGATTTTGTTTATTCTCTAGGATTCTCTAAGTCTACCATTATATCAACTGCAAAGAGTGATAATTTGGTTCCTCATTATCTACTCCAATTCCTTTAATTTCTTTTTCTTCTCTTGTTAGACTAAAGCTAATATTTCTAATACAATATAGAATAGTAATGTTGATAGTGGGCAACTCTGTTTCACCCCTGATCTTATTGGGGTGGGAATGCTTCTAGGTTATCCTCATTAAATATGATTCTTACAAATGGTTTTACATAGATGCTTCTGACCATTTTAAAGAATTTAAATGCTCTCTAGTGTTTTTAATAGGAAGGGGTGTTGCATTTTCTCAAATGCTTTTTCTGCATTTATATTGAGATAATCATATGATTTCTGTTAGTTTGGTTAATGATATAATCAATTACATTAACAGTTTTCCTAATATTGAACCACCCCTGCATTCCTAGCATGAATGCTACTTGGTCATGATATATTATTTTGGTGACAATTTCCTGTAATCTTTTTGAGAACATTTTATTTAAGATTTTTGCAGGAATATTCATTAAGGAAATTGGTCTATAATTTTCTTTCTCTATTTTGACCCTACCTGGTTTAAGTATCAATATCATATTTGTATTCTGAAAGGAATTTGGTAGAACTCCTCCTTTCTCTATTTTTCCAAATACTTGCATAGTATTGGAATTAATTGTTCTTTAAATGTTTGGCAGAATTCACTTGTAAATGAATCTGGCCCTGGAGATTTTTTCTTAGGGGGCTGATTAATAGTTTGTTCAATTTCTTTTTCTAAAATGAACTATTGAATTAATTTATTTCCTCTTCTGTTAATCTGGGTAATCTATATTTTTTAAGCATGTCTCAATTTCACTTATATTATCAGATTTATTGGCATATAGTTGGGCAAAATAGCTCATAATTATTGTTCCAATTTCCTGTTCATTGATGGAAAATTCACCATTTTCATTTTTGATAGTAGCAATTTGATTTTTTTTCTATTCTTTTCCTAATCAAATTAACTAAAATTATCTATTTTGTTGGTTTTTTCATAAAACCAATTCTTAGTTTGGTTTATTAGTTCAATAGTTTTCTTACTTTCAATTTTATTAATCTTCCCTTTCATTTTCAGAATTTCAAATGTGGTATTTAATTGGAGGGGAGGGTTAATTTATTTTTCTAGTTTTTTAGTTCCATGCCCAATTTATCTTTCTCATTCATCTTCTCTTTCTCTATTTTATTCAACTAAGCATCTAGAAATATAAAATTTCTTCTAAGAACTGCTTCAGCTGCATTCCATAAATTTTGGTATGTTATCTCATTATTATCAATCTCTTGGATGAAATCATTGATTGTTTCCATAATTTGCTGTTTCACCCACTCATTCTTTAGGATTAGATAATTTAGGGACTTCTGAGGGCGGAGCCAAGATGGCAGAGAGGACACACATTTCTTTCTGACCTTCTCCTATAATCCTCAGACCAATTAGCAAATCTAGCCTCTGAATTAGCTCTTGACCAGCAGAATCCACGAATACTGGGAGTGCAACAAATTACCAGCAGAAAATAATTTTGAAGATCACCAGAAAAGGTGTGTTGTAATCGGAAATGGAGGGTGGAGGCCAAGGACAAGCAGGCTGAGCACAGACAACAACACAGACTATAAAGTCCTGGGGAGGTGCAGCCTCCACATTGTGGAGAATCTACAGGGAGGAACCTACAGCAGCAGTGTTGGCAACTCTGCCCTAGTTGCAAACCAACAGATCAGCAGAGAAGTTATAAAACATCCAACACAAACACAAAAGATAAAGAGAGGACCCCCAAACATCAGAATCTCACGGGGACCTGGCCATGCCTATTCAGTACCAGGAGTGAATCAGCACTGACTGAGCCCAGAGGGCTGCATATAGAGGAAGCTTGGAAAACCTCCCCGCCCTAAAAGCAGACCTTAACTTAAAAAAAAAAAAAAAAAAAAAAAAAATTGAGTTCAAGAAAGCAAAGAGAACTCTGACAATAGAGAGCTTTTATGGTGAAAGAGAAGAACAGATTTCAAATTCTGAGGAGACTAAATAAAAGCAGATCATCTCCAGATGAAGCCCCAAAGGTGATATAACCTAGTCCCCATCACATAAGGCTCTCCTAGAAGAAATTAAAAAAAGATCTTAAAAGAGAGCTAGAAGAAAAATGGGGGAAAAAAATGAAAACTTTGCAAGAGGGTTTGGAAAAGGCATATAACTCATTAAAAAATAGATTTGATAAAATGGAAAAAGAAAACAACTCCCAGAAAAACAGAATTTGCAAAACAGAAAAAGAAAATAACTCTTTAAAAACAGAATCTAGGAAATGGTAAAAGATTTCATAAATCAAAACAACTCATTTAGAAAATCAACTGGACAAATATAAAAAGAAGTAAAAAAAAAAAGTAAATGAAGAAAATAATTCACTAAAATTCGGAACTGAACAAATGGAAATGAATGACTCAATGAGACAACTAGAATTAACCAAGCAAAACCAAAAAAAAATGAAAAAATTGAAAAAAAAAAACCTAAAAAATACCTAAATAGTAAAATAGGAAAATAGATCTAGGAGAGACACTCTAAGGATTATTGGACTCCCTAAAAATCATGATGAAAAAAAGAGCCTAGACACCATTTTTCAGGAAATCATGATTATGCTTCTTTTGAATTCTATATTTGGAGGTCAAATTTTTTGTTTGGCTCTGGTCATTTCATTAGAAATAAATGGAATTCACCTAATTCATTGAATATCCATCTTCTTTCCAGGAAGAAAATGCTCAGAGTAGAAGGGTAATTTATTCTTGGCTTCATGCCAAGTCCCTTTGCCTTTCAGAATATCAGATTCCAGGCCCTTTGATCTTTTAAAGTGGAAGCTGTTAGGTCCTGAGTAATCCTTATAGTTCCTCCTTATTTGAATTGTTTCTTTCTGGCTGCTTATAATATTTTTCCTTGGTCTGATAGTTCTGAGATTTGGCCATGATATTCCATGGGGTTTTAATTTTGGGATCTCTTTCAGGAGGTATTCAGTAAATTCTTTCAATGGGTATTTTATCTTCTGATTCCATCAGGGCAGTTCTCTTTGATGATTTCCTGAAAAATAGTGTCCAGGCTCTTTTTTTTTCATTCCAGGAATGAAGGGCTGGTTAGTAAAACTGACTAAATCAATAACCAAATTAAACCATATGATTATCTCAATAGATGCAGAAAAAGCATTTGACAAAATCTAATACTCATTCCTATTAAAAACACTAGAGAATATAGGAATAAATGGACTTTTCCTTAAAACAGTCAGTAGCATCTATTTAAAACCATCACCAAGCATCATATGTAATGGGGATAGACTGGAACCATTCCCAATAAAATCAAGACTGTAACAAGTGTAACAACTGTCACCCTTACTATTCAATATTGTATTAGAAATGCTAGTTTTGGCAATAACAGAAGAAAAAGAGTTTAGAGGAATTAGAGTAGGTAAGGAAGAAACCAAATTATCATTCTTTGCAGATGTTATGATTGTATACTTAGAGAACTCTAAAGAAGCAACTAAAAAGCTATTAGAAATAACCCACAATTTTAGCAAAGTTTCAGGATACAAAATAAATCCATATACATCATCAGCATTTTTATATATCACTAACAAAATCCAACAGCAAGAGATACAAAGAAAAATTGCGTTTAAAATAATCGTTGATAGTATAAAACATTTGGGAATCTATCTGCCAAGGGAAAGTCAGGAACTGTATGTGCAAAACTACAAAACACTTTCCACACAAATAGAGTCACAGCTAAGCAATTGGAAAAAATTGGATAGGCTGAGCGAATATAATAAATATGACAATACTACCTAAACTAATGTATTTATTTAGTGCTATATCAATCTAACTCCCAAGAAACTATTTTACTGACCTAGAAAAAAATAACAAAATTCATCTGGAAGAACAAAAAGTCAAAAATTTCAAGGGAATTAATGAAAAGAAAAACAAATGAAGGTAGTCTGGCTATACCAGATCTAAAATTATATTATAAAACAGTGGTCATCAAACCCATTTGGTACTGGCTAAAAAATAGAACAGTTGATCAGTGGAATAGGTTAGGTTAACAGAACAAAACAGTTAATGACTATAAGCAATCTAGTATTCCTCAAACCCAAAGGCCCCAGCTTTTGGGATAAGAATTCACTACTTGTGAATTCTTCTGGGAATTCTGGGAAACTTCTGGGAAAACTGGAAACTAGTATGGCAGAAACTAGGCATTCACACCTTACACCATTTAAAAGATAAGGTTGAAATGGGTTCGTGATCTAGACATAAAGAATGATATTATAAATAAACTAGAAGAACATAGGATAGTTTACCTCTCAGTTCTGTGGAGGAGGAAGCAATTTGTGACCAAAGAAGAACTAGGGATCATTATTGATCACAAAATAGATAATTTTGATTATAATAAGTTAAAAAGGTTTTGTACAAACAAAACTAATGCAGACAAGATTAGAAGGGAAGTAATAAACTGGGAAAACATTTTTATATTCAAAGGTTCTGATAAAAGCTTCATTTCTAAAATATATAGAGAATTGACTCAAATTTATAATAATTCAAGCCATTTTCCAATTGATAAATGGTCAAAGGATATGAAGAGACAATTTTCAGACAAAGAAATTGAAACTATTTGTAGTCAGGAAAAGGTGTTCCAAATCACTATTGATCAGAGAAATGCAAATTAAAACAACTCTGAGATACCACTACACACATGTCAGATAGGCTAAGATGACAGGAAAAGATAGTGACAAATGTTGGAAGGGATGTGGGAAAACTGGGACACTGATGCATTGTTGGTGGAGTTGGTGGATCCAGCCATTCTGGAGAGCAATTTGGAATTACGATCAAAAAGTTATCAAACTGTACATACCCTTTAATCCAGCCGTGTTTCGACTGGGATTATATCCCAAAGAGATCTTAAAGGGGGGAAAGGGACCTATATGTGCAAAAATGTTTGTGCCAGGTCTCTTTGTAGTGGCAAGAAACTGGAAACTGAGTGGATGCCCATCAATTGGAGAATGGCTGAATAAATTAAGGTATATGAATGCTTTGGAATACTATTTTTCCATGGATAATTTCAGAGAGGCCTGGAGAGACTTACATGAACTGATGCTAAGTGAAATGAGCAGAACCAAGAGATCATTATACACAGCAACAACAAGACTATTTAATGATCAGTTCTGATGGATGTGGTCTCTTCAACAATGAAATGATTCACACCATTGCCACTTGTTCAGTGATGAAGAGAGCCATCTACACCCAGAGAGAAGACCATGGGAAATAAGTGTGGAACACAACATAGATTTCTCACTTTCTCTGTTGTTATTTGCTTGAATTTCGTTTTCTTTCTCAGTTTTTTTCTTCTTTGTTGATCTGATTTTTCTTGTGCAACAAGATAACTATAAATATGTATACACATATTGGATTTAACACATATTTTAACATATTTAACATGTATTGGACTACCTGACAGCTAGGGGGTGGGGGAAAGAAGGGAAAAATTTGGAACAAAAGCTTGTGCAAGGGTCAATGTTGAAAAATTACCCATGCATATGTTTTTTAAATAAAAAGCTTTAATTAATAAAAAAAAAAAGTACACATTCAAATGAAAAAAAGAAAAAGGATTAGATAATTTAGTTTCCAAATAATTTTTAGTCTATTTTTCCCTGGCTCTTTGCTACATATAATTTTTATAGCATCAGGATCTGAGAAAGATGCATTTACTATTTCTGCCTTTCTGCATTTGATTTTGAGGGTTTTATGCCATAATACAGGAGTCAATTTTTGTGTAGGTTCCATATACCACCAAGAAAAAAAAATATTCCTTTCTGTCCCCATTCAATTTTCTCCAAAGATGACTTTTCTAAACTTTTATTTATGTCCTTAACTTTTTTTTTTAATTTTATTTACCTCCTTAATTTTTTTTTTTTTTTTTTTTTTTTTTTTTTTTTGTGATGAATGAGTCCAGCCATTCTAGAGAACAATGTGGAATTATGCCCAAAAAATTATCAAACTGTGCATACCTTTTGACCCAGCAGTGCTACTACTGGGCTTATACCCCAAAGAGATACTAAAGAAGGGAAAGGGATCTGTATGTGACAAAATGTTTGTGGCAGCCCTGTTTGTAGTGGCTAGAAACTGGAAAATGAATGGATGTCCATCAATTGGAGAATGGTTGGGTAAATTGTGGTATATGAATGTTATGGAATATTATTGTTCTGTAAGAAATGACCAGCAGGATGAATACAGAGAGGCTTAGAGAGACTTACATGAACTGATGCTAAGTGAAATGAGCAGAACCAAGAGATCATTATATACATCAACAACGATACTGTATGAAGATGTATTCTGATGGAAGTGGATTTCTTTGACGAAGAGACCTAACTCAGTTTCAATTGATCAATGATGGACAGAAGCAGCTACAGCCAAAGAAAGAACACTGGGAAATGAATGTAAACTGTTTGCATTTTTGTTTTTCTTCCCAGGTTATTTTTACCTTCTGAATCCAATTCTCCCTGTGCAACAAGAGAACTGGTTGGTTCTGCACACATACATGGTATCTAGGATATACTGTAACATATTTAACATATATAGGACTGCTTGCCATCTGAGGGAGGGGGTAAAGGGAGGGAGGGGAGAAGTCGGAACAGAAGTGAAGGCAAGGGATAATGTAAAAAATTACTCTCGCATGGGTTCTGTCAATAAAAAAGTTATTATAAAAAAAAAGATTAAAAAAAAATTTATTTTGTGGTTCAATTTATCTAGTTCTAATTGAGGTTGAGCTCTCCCCAACTAGTTTAACTATCTTCTACTTGCAGTTCTCTTAATTTCTTTTCTAGAAATATGGATGCTATACCACTTGGTGCATATATATTTAATATTGGTATTACTTCAGTATCTATGGTAACTTTTAGCAAAATGTAGTTTCCTTCCTTATCTCTTGTAATTAAATCTATTTTACCTTTTTCTTGAACTGAGATCAGGCTTGCTATCCCTGTTTTTTGTATTTCAGCTGAAGCATAATAGGTTCTGCTCCAGCCTTTTAACCTTACTCTATATGTTTCACTCTGCTTTAAATGTGTTTCTTACAAACACATATGGTAGGATTCTGGCTTTTAATTCAGTCTGCTACTTGCTTTCATTTTATGGGAGAGTTTGTTCCATTCATATTCATGTGAATTAATTAAGTAATTAAAATGACTAATTCTGTATTTCCCATCATCTCATTTTCCCTAAGTTATACTTTTCTCTTTCCTTTCCCCCTTTCCTTCCTCCCATTGTTTTGCTTCTGGTAGGCTTCTGCCTACCACCTCCCTCAATCTATCCTCTCTTTTTACAGTCTCTCCCCGCTTTGATTATTTATTGAATTGTTGATATTGTATATTATTGAATGTTTGATATTCTCTGAGCCAAATTTGATGAGATTAAGGTTCAACCAATATGGTGCTGATATTTATACCAGGAAAAACAGAAATAGAGAAAGAAAACTAATCCCTAATGAACACTGATGGAAAAATTTTAAATAAAATACCAACAAGGACAATATAGAAGTGCTATCACAAAGATCATACATGATGAACACATGGAATTTATACCAGGAATCTAGGACTGGATTAATATTAGGAAAACTAACAGTATAATTAACAGTATCAATAACAAAACCAAGAGAAATCAAAAAATTATTTCAACATATGAGGAAAAAGCCTTTAACAAATATAACATCCATTCCTATTGAAAACACTACTTAAAAACATAGGAATAAATGGAGCTTTCCTTAAAAGGTAAGTAGTATCTATCTAAAATCATCAGCAAGCATTATATGTAATGGTCATAAGCTAGAAACTTTCCCAACATCATCAATACTTTTTTCCAATACTGTCCTAGAAATGTTAAGTTGTAGCAATAAAAATTTTTTAAAAAGAAATTGAAGGAGTTAGAATAATGAGAAAAGAAAACAACTTTGCATCATATCACTCTTTGCAAGTATGATAGTATATAAAGAATCAACTAACAAACTACCTGAAATAACAACTTTAGCAAAGTCACAGGATATAAAGTAAATCCACATTAAATCATCTTATATATTATTAATAAAGTATAGCAGCAAGAAATAGAATGAGACATTTTATTTACAATACCTGTATACAATATAAAATACTTTGGAGTCTATCTGCCAAGAAAAATACAGGAACTATGGGTATACAATTGCAAACCAATTTTCACACAAATAAAGTCAGATATAAACAATTAATTGTTCTTGGTAGACCATGCTAATAGAATAAAAATGGCAATTCTACCTAAATTAATTTACTTCTTCAGTACCATACCAATCAAACTATTAAAAAAAAAAATATTTTACAAAGTTAACAAAAAGAGTAACAAAATTTATTTGGAAAAACAAATGATCAAGAATATTAAAAGAATAAAACAAAAGGAGGCAGGAAAGTGTCCTAGCTATACCAAACCTCAAATTATATAATCGAGTGATAATCATCAAAACAATCTGATACTGGCTAAGAAACAGAATGCCAGATTAATGGAATCAATTGGATACCCATTACTCTGTAGTAAATGACTATAGTAATTTAGTATTTTGATAAACCCAAAGATCCAAGCTATCGAGGGAAAAAATTCATTACTTGACAAAAACTGCTGGGAGAACAGTAAGGCAGAAACTAGAAGATTTGAGCACATCCTTGTCATCTAGGTATATTTCTTATTACTATATATATATTATATATACATGTACATGAACCATACATACATATGTATATGTAGTTTTATGCAGGGAAGGGAGAAAAGAAAGGAAAAAGATGATACTGAATGCTGTACTTTTAAAGGGGGGGATTGTTTTGTCACCAAATTTAGATTGCAAAGATTATGTTTATTAGGCAATGACATTATAGTTGTAAAACTACAGATAAAGCTAAAAGTATATAATGTATACTGCTATTATCTGACTAAGCACTCATCACAATAATCCAACTCACAGGAAAGAAATGGCTAGAAAAATTAGAAAATTTAAAATGGAATATCTCATCACAACAGAATTTGTTGAAAAAAATAAAAAATGAAAATGAGATTTCAACCATAAAAAGTATGTTAACCAAGCAAAGAAAGCTGATTATCTATAGTGGATTAATTAAATCATGTTTGACTGAAAAAAAGAAATATGTCCAAAGAAAATAAAGTTGTGTAAGTCTATTAAAACTTTTGTCTCAACTTAAATCATGTGCTCTTGGATTGATATCAATATTTGGCAATATGTTTTCAGTTTAGTATTTTATTTTTTCCCCAATTACTTGTAAAAATAAATTTTAACATTTATTTTTAAAACTCTCGAGTTCCAAATTCTGTCCCTTCCTTCCTTTCCACTCCCTCAAAGAAAAAACAAGCAATTCAATGTCATATATGTGTAGTAATGCAAAACATTTTTTCCATATTAGTCATGTTGTGAAAAAAAACAGACCAAAAAATAAAAAAAAACCTTTAGATTTAGAAAAATCACCAAAAGAAAAAACGATCAATCTGTATTCATATACCATTAGTTCTTTGTCTGGAATAGAGAGCATTGTTCAGAAGATATAGAATAGTTTTGGCATGACATTGAAATTTAAAGTATGACCACTTTGAATAGCTAAGATGAAGACAGACTGATGCAGTGGTGGGGAATATATTAAATTTAGATTCAGAGTGCATGTAGACAAATCCTGATTCTTCTATTGGCAAGTACTTTGCATCTCTTGGCTTCAATTTCTATAAAATGAAGTGTTGGGATTAGATATCTTTAAAGTCCCTTATAATTCTAAATCTTGATTCCTACTGCAATGGGAGATCAGGTTCAATAGGTAAGAATTACCTGGACAGACTGATTCTCAAAGGAAAAAGGCTTTATTGTCATATAAAGCAGCATGGGATCAAGTAGCATCAGGGGACACGTTAGTCTAAGGGAATGCTTCAGGACAAGTATTTTATAGGGGAAAATAAGGGTTAGGGGGAAGAGATATTTACTCTTTGCCTGTTGGTTACACCGTCCTTGGGGATATGTTTGCTTCTTAACTATTAGCCAAATTTTGAGATAAACAAGGAATAGAAACATGTAGCAGTACCGAAATTTCCTGGCATCCTATATATTAAGATCCAACCTCCTTGCATCTGGGTGTATGGTTAGCCATGTCCAATTTATCATAACCCAAGTCCCCTGTACCTGCCCTAGTGGGCAATAACTTATTTTTCTTCCCCTGCCCCTAATTACAAATAATTACAAAATGCTGGGGGTCCATTCCATTTCCCCACTTTTTTTTTAGAGGGAAGAGTAAAGGGAATCAGGAAATAGGGATGTAGATCACATCATCTGTAACTACTTTGAACTGGCCAGGCACAAAGAGGAGCATGCAGAAGGTCTTCATTATGCTTCCTGAGCATCAAAGGCAAATGCTTTTTCATTAAAACAAATGGGATGGTTTGGATTGCAGGAAGAGTGGGTGCTGGCATGAATTTCTAAAGAGGTTGCCATCTTTAGTATCTGCTAGAAAACAAAATGAGTGGGGCCCCTGACAGGATAGGGGAGGATACATGACACCTCAACAAGGAGGGCATGTCTTAAGTCCTAGAAAAGTAGATCCCAAGTTACCAAGCTCAGTGGGGAAGTCTGTAAGGCTTGTACAAATCTTCAGATTATGAGGGTGTTACATAATTTGAGTATTTAAAAAGGGAGCTGGTGAGATTTAGGGTAATTCCATCTACTTAAACAGTAAAAGGGGCACTATCCTTACAGAATTAGGATTGTCAAGACAAGGCCAACAGGAGATAAGGTTATGTTGTCATTGGTCACTATATAGAATGGAAAGAAAGGACAAACTTCCACTGTAGATGCTAGGGAATAAACAGTGGGCCAGTGGGATCTACAAGTCAACTAGAATCAGAGGGATAAAACCCCAGCAAACTGATTGCCACAGGACTCTACAGAGTTGTCAGTCTGGGGTACTTTACAATTCATGATAGAAACCTCAGAAAGGAGTGGTGAGAAGGTCCATATTTTGGGGACTATGATTAACAGGGGAATCACTAGAGATAAGAAGGCTTCATTCTTTCCAAATTGACCTAATGAGCATGGAGAACGTGGAAAGGAAAGCTTATTTGTTGAAGTAATTTCCCATCCCTAGTATAAGGGCCTTTGTTAAAAGCTCTAAGTTCAGCCTTGTAAAGTAGAACAGAGGGTCCAAGAATGCCAAGTCAACGATCTCCAGGAGAGAAGTACTTGAATAACCAGAGTACTGAGTTTCATTTAGCAAAAAGCTAGAATTGTGAGTAAATCAGAGAATCTTAGGGATAGGGAGAGGAGAATCATAGGATTTTAGTCCACTAAAGGCATTCCCTACATCTGTTCTTTTGGCCTAATATTTTAAGAGAAAAAGAAACCTTAGAAACAAAATTCCAGGAAATAACAATGTGACATTTCCAATAACTACTCGTATCACTAATTTACCTTGAAATATTTCCTTCTCATTCGAGTCATATTCATCAACATAACTCCAGAATTTATTCCAGTTTTTCCATAGTATGGATGTCTGGCAAAGCGATTATACCAACCAATCCGAGGTTCTTCATGCTCTGGTGCCATGGCAGCAATTTGTGTGGAATTAAATTTCTTTAGCAGTGACCAAATATCATCAACAGGGCGCAAAAAAAGGATATCTGTGTCAACATATAGTAGTGAGTCAACTTCTTTCAGGATTAACTGTAAAAAAAGATATTTGAAGAATTAATTATAATCCCCATTTGCCTGGGGGGAAAATGTTCTGTTTTGATCATATATAAATTTCAATTATATATTCATATTACCTTAAGAAAAAAGAATGAAAATTTAGCTCACAGATCAAAATCTAATTTTTTTCACTCTAATCATTATACACATATATTGTTACAAAATTTTTAAATGTAGTAATTCTCAATTAAAAACAAATTATTTTAAATTGTCCAATTAGTGTTCCATAGTTTTTGGAAGAATTACAGGGGGTGAAATGTAAGTAACATTATAGATTTAAAACTGGAAAGGTCCTCAGAATAAGCTAGTTAGTCCCACTTTACAAATGGGGAAACTGAGGTTCAGGAGGTTAACTAGTTTCTTCAAGGTAACACAGGTAGTAAATGACACAGAATCTGAATTCAGGTTGTTTTCTGATACTTTTTTTTCTTTTTTTTCAAATTAAGGGTCTATAATATAACTCATCTGGAATGACTGGGTGACAGAAAGACCTACAACAGAACATTCTCCCCCTTTTCTCTGTTACCCTCTCCCTGAGGAATGGGCTGATGAAGACCCATCCAGGAAGTTTCACTTATCACAGTAGTTAGATGAGATGGAAATCATTAATTCTATCCCTTCTGATGACAGATATTAAGGACCACTAGACTTTACCATTTACTAGACATCTAAGCAGTCTTATATCTGACCTATCAATTTAACATTAAGACCTCTGGGCCTCATCATCTGCACTACCAAAATACCCTTAGTAATTCTGGCTTTTGCCATCCATTTTTCAGTTAAACTTTCTCCTTTGTGCTGTCTCCCCCAACTAAAAATATGAGTTCCTGGAAAGCACTCTCAATTCTGATTTTTCTATTTTGGTACTTAAAAGTGAGCACATTTCAGCTCACTTTTATTTCAGCTTAATAAATGCTTTTCTTTCTTTTATTCATTCATATAATGTATAATTGCTATGCATGACTTGGTAATGATTTAAAGAATAAGGAAGAAAAACCAAATCATTTAAGTAGATTATTCAATTTAGAGACATACAATATCAAAGACTGATTTATCATTGGGACTATAGATTTAAAAAGATAAGTTTCCTCATATGTAAAAAGAGAAGATTTACACTAGCATTTCACTAATAATTTATGAGGAAATCTCTTTGCAAATCTTAAAACAGCTGCAGGAGCAGGTTGAGGGCTTAATTAAGCTATTCCTTCATAATCCCAATTTTCATGTTGATTTTGAAAATTCCATTTTTACACAATAACATACTAAGTATTTAATTGCTATTCATTCAATCAACTGGAGATAAACATAAAGTTTATGATTGAAGGGAGAACAACCAGAAATTAAGATAATTATTTCAGCATTGAGAGCACCTTGGAAAAAAAATGACCAGTTTGTTGTTTTGTCTTGGTTCCCTCTTTCCCCTCCCCCAAAGATTAGTACTTTTCTTCTCATTATCTGAAAACTAGAGGAACTTTATCCAAGGGCTATCATACAGGAAAGCATGGATTATCTTACATCTAACTCTAGTTAAAAATAGATGTAATTATAATGAATATAAAAGACAAATCCAGGAAGCTTTAAGGAAGCATGTTCATGATACAGGTATGAAACAAATTGTATCAGTAATCTTAGGATATGAAACAGATTACATCAGTAAAAGAATTTTATGCTACACAAGAATCAACTGAACTTTTAAAAAGTGGGAGAGGGAACAGAATTGAAAAAAATAATTAATTTAAGGCAACTTTAAGAGTAACAAAAAGAATAAAAGTTGTAATAAACTAAGCGTAAAATTAAGTGAGAATTCATGCCAGTCACTTTATAACAAAACGCTTCTCAAAATTTTGAGTAAGCCTTTTGTTATTTCTAAACTCTTAATTTATATTCTCCTTGATGAAATGGGAAGAACAAGGGAGGGCATGAGAAAAAGTCTGAAAAGGGATGAGAGAGATCAAACTATTCATACGTTATAAAGTGGAATAGATTTTCGTCTTAACATATTATGTTAATAGTAATATTCTTTTAGTTAGGAATCACAAAGACATGGAATTTCTTTTTTACTTAATGTACCTCCGCCCCACACGAGTGTGTTCGTGTGTGTGTGTGGTGACATTATTTTCCACATTAATATTAGTTTACAAGGTCTGATAAGGGCCTCTTTAAAAGGGCACTTTCTTTTCTTGACCCCAAGACCTTTAGTAGTCACGATCAGATGCTTTCTTGAAGATGTTGATTTTCTTAAATTTTTACTACTTCAACATTTGGTGCAGATAGCAAATCACAAATGTCTACTCATAAACAATTCTAGTCCCATGTTCTTCCATAAATTTTCCATAATCAATGTGATGGATGCCTTCCTCTATATCTCTTTTGCACGCTATGAATATTAATGAAGCACGTATACTGTCCTTTGCTATTTTTTTTCGTTTCAAAGATTCAATCTCCTTATCTCAGTACAGGAGTTTTTCAAATTCCACTGTAATTCATAGAAGATCTTTGACCTGCTCTATTTTTGGCCTGCGTCAGATAATCTCTTTTGGCAACTTGGTTTATTCCCTATCAACCTTACTCTTGGGGACTCACTATATTAATGCTAAGCGTAGTGAGGCCACCTACCTCAAAGTACAGAAGATCAGAACTCCTGAGTTCAACAGATGCACCAGTCTCAGTTTCTCCATGAGTAGGGATTATAGGAATGCATGACTACTGGGCTCATTGCTTTCACAAAACAAAACCCAACTTCTTTTTTTTTATCACTACAGTGATATCTTTTATCCTGTTTAAGATCACAGGATCACAAATGTATATCTAGAAGAGCTGAAAGAGATCCTTAGACTGCATGAGTCCAACTCCCTTATTTTATAGATGAGTAAACCGAGAGCAAGAGAGTTCTCCTGTGTGATTCTCCAGTGTTAATATGCTACTGCCTACTCATATGTTTAATTTCTAACACTGAAATACACTGAAAAATATAACTTGATTTAAAAAAATTGCTTATAAAATAGCTTTTCAGCATTGTCTCTTTTTAAAGAACTTACTGGCAAAAACAATCTTTGTGAAGCACATGGTTTAAAGAGTTTTTTCCATTCTGCTGCATTCTCAGTCGGAAAAGTTATTGGATATATAATGTAATTAAATGTCTGCAGAAATTTCCAGCCATCGAGCTAAGATAAAAACAATAGCAGCAAAGGAGAAAAAAGTTTAGTCTTCTGTTTTATTTTTAAAACCAGATCAATAAATCAACAAACTTTTAACAAGCACAAGAAACTATTGGGAAATATAAAGACAAAAGTGAAACAGTTCAATATTAGACTTTCTCAAATGAATCTGTACTTTTTAAAGGAACTAGAGAGGGTTTAAGTAATTTTAAATATAAAAATGTATCATTTATGAAGCATTATTTTGCAGAAATCATGACAACTCACTACTGCTTATTTTTATTCAATTTCTTAATGTGATAGCATCCATAAAACATTAAAAAAGAATTTAAGCATATTTTGTTACTTATGATCTCAAAGTTTATACTCTATACTCAAAACTAGTAAAAAATAAAACTACCAAATTCTGAAGAATCAAAATTATTCTGAACACTATCAATGAGTTAAAAATTTATTAACTATCAAGTATGCACAAGGCACTATGTCAGGTGTGAGGAATACAAAGACAAAATTGAAACTATCCTTGGCTTCCAGGAGTTTACATTCTTTTGGGCGGCAAGCAGAGACAACATATAAAACAAAATATATAGTAAAAGATAATGGTGGGAAGAATACTGGCAGCTGGAGAGATCAGAAAAGACTTCATGTAATAGGTGGTGATTGAGAAGTAGAGTGAATGTTCAGTCTGGGCATCAAGGACAGTCAGTATTAAAGTGTAAAGATGAGAAATGTAGAGCTGTGTATAGAACTAGGAAAAGGTCAATTTGGCTCGACAGAAGAAAAAGTAAAGAATAAAGATGGAAAAGTGAATTGGGACCAGATTGTGAAGAGTTGTAAATGCCAACAATAAAAAAAAAAAAAAAAAAAAAAAATTGATAAAAGCAAACAAGAGTACAAGAATTTATTAAGAAAGGGAATATTAGATCTAGATGTCAGGGAAATAACTTACACCAAGGGTGTCAAAATGAAATAGAAACAGATCCCCGAGTTTGGCCCATGTATTTGGCCCACTGACCCTGAATTTGACACTTATGAGTTACACAATGAAGCATTGGATAGACTAATAAAAATCTTTCTTAGCTCTCTTACTATTGTAGATAATCATAATAAACAATACTTAACTTTGTAAAGATATGAAGTGCCAATTAAAATAAAGTTCTGATCACTGAAATTCCAACTAAATCAATTTGTATTAAATCATTCAATATGCACATATCAATTCAAAGCTCAAAACATTCTCTACTGATATAATTAAAACTGCAATTGCTCAGGTCAGCATTTAAAACACAATCATAAACTTTTTTTTTTATTATTAATTCAATAACAATGCATTAATTAGAATCCACGAAGAATTTAAGTACAGGCTAATGGTGACAAATTAATTTTACATTTTTTGTCTGGCATATTTTTACAATCACTTTTGAGTCCCCTGAAACAATGAAGGAAAAAATACTACACAAGTTCTACGTTTTTACTGGAATCGAACCTATACTAACTAAACTTGTGGCCTTTTAGGTAAATTCATTTCTTTTCAGAACACCATGGTACCATTTAGGTTACTGATTCAATGACCTAAAAGAATTATCATTACAAATACCTCATAATAAAATGACAAATAATTATTATTATGGCAATACCAAATTTTATTTAACTCAAAAATAATAATTCCAATTGCCACTTTGGAGGTGGATAGTATTTTGTCACCAGAAAGAAGCCAAGTCTTTCACAATTAATCATTACACTATTATTGTTACTGTGTAAAATGTTCTCCTGCTCACTTCATTTTGCTTTACTTCAAGTATTCTGGTGTTTTTCTGAAACCATTCCCCTCCTCATTTCTTGAAGAACAGTAATACTGCATCACAATTATACATCACAACTTCTGCTACTCCCCAATTGACAAGCATCCCCCCAATTTTCAATTTTTTGTTATCATGAAATGAGCTTCTGTAAATATTTCTGTCTATATACATTCTTTATATTCTTCTTTGATCTCATTGGGATATAGACCTTACTAGTCATATGGCTGGGTTGAAGGGTATACACAGTTTTATATTTGTTTGGGCATAAACCCAAATTGCCCTGGAGAATGGCTGGACCATTTCACCAATCCATCAACAATTCATTAGTATACCCAGCATTTTGCCACTTATATTCAAACCATTGTCTTCAATGTATGAGGGTACCACAGAGTTCTTTTAATTTGTATTTCTTTGATCATCTGGATTTTTTCATATGGTATGAAATAACTATACACAGCTTTGAATCTTCTGAAAACTGCCTTCATATCCTCTGACATTTGTCAATTAGAGAATAGCTCTTATTTTTATAACTTTTACTTAGTTCCCGCTACATTTGAGAAATGAAGCCTTTATCAGGGAAACAATGTAAATTTTATTGATATTGTCAATGGCACTTTTTAGTTTTTGTATTTTAGCAAAATGCAGTTTCCCCTGATTATTTTTTAATAAGGTCTATTTTTGCTTTTGCTTTGTCCAAGATGCTATCTCTGCTTTTTTTACTTCAACTGCCCCATAATAGATTGTTCTAACCCCTTATTTTAACACAGTACATGTCTTTCTGTTTTAAGTGTGTGTCTTGAAAATACCATATTATTGAATTCTGGTTTTTAATTCATTGTGCTATCTGCTTTTATCCCATTAACATTCACATTCATAGTTATTATAATTAACTTTTACTAATTACCAGTTTTCTTCATCACATTATTTTCTTGTTTATCTTTTTATAACGTCCCTGCCCAAAAGGCTGCTTTGTTTCTGACCCAACCTCCCTTATTTTGCTCTTTTATCACAACCCCTCCTACCTTTCTCTAATCCCCTTCTCCTCCTATTTTCCTATTGAGTAATTTTATTTCTCTATTTGATAAGACAGATTTCCCTATCTAACTGAGGGTGTATACATTTTTTCCTCTTTGAATCAATTGTAGTGAGTATCATTTATCTTTGCCTACCATCATCCTCTCATTTTACCCTCCACAGTAAAAATTCTTCCCTTGTTGATCTGGATTAATATTTTTTCCCTTACTATAATTCCTTTTAGAGAGTATTGAAGACAAGGGTGAATTTTATTTAGAGCAAATGTTCTTCTCCTTGTGTTGAAAATGAGTATGTTTGTCTGGTTTTGATATTTTTTTATCTGATTCATTTTGATGTTCAATATGAAAGCCCCTAAGTTTAGAGGCTGCTATCAAGTAGCTCCTTTAACTTTTACCAGGCAGCTTAACTCCAGGGTATTGAGATGACACCCAAGTTTAATACTGCTACTATCATACAAAGTACACTTGAAGAAGAAAAAATAGTCACTTCCTTGCACAGATAGCAGTCCTTAAAAAATCTGTTTTCCAAAGATTCCCAGGAAGATATTAAAGAATAGCAAACCTGTTAATTCCTGAATTTCAATGGTATGATAGGAAAGAGGACTTAACTCACCAGCACCTACAGTGTCGCATCAATTAGAATAATTTCACAAACTTTTTTTTTTTAAGGAAAAACTTTTTAAGTAAAATATGTAGGATAAAATATTTTGCATAACCAGAGGGGAAAAGGAAAGTCAATTTTAATGAATATCTTTTCGTTCTAAATAATGATGGAAAAATCTTATTTTGCAAAAGAATGGGAGAGAAATAGGTATATTTTTAAAAGAGAAAAATTACATATTAATTCCAAGAGTTTGGGAAAGGCAAATGAGAGCATGTGGCATAGGAGTACTCCTCTTTAATAGAAACTGGTCAGAAGCAGCACTGAGGTCTTCTCTCAAGAAGTAGCATTGGGTCAATAAAATAGGGAGAAAGGGTGATATACAAATTGGTTTTACAGAGTGTCCTGAGACAATTCAGCAATTAAAACCTGTTCAGATTTCTGTGAAATTAGCAAAAAGATTTGGTTTTAGCCCTATTTGGGTAGAAGTAAAGTGTTTAGATTTCAACTACTCCTGGGTGTGGTCTGAGGGTTGAATGCAACATTCTTTCATGTAAGAAAATTTTCATAAAACTTTTATTTGAGAAAATTTTTACCATTTTAACTCTGCCTTTCTTCCTTTCCCCCTGTAACCCTCTTTTTCATCTCTTCATTTTTTTAGATCATCCCAACATGACTGACTCACAGCTATGTCCTTTCTATGTAGATTCTGTCTTAATAGAGGTTACATTATGATTTTTCTTTCATGTTTATCTTTTTATGCTTGAGTCTCATGTTTGTCAAATTTTCTGTTCAGCTCCGTTCCTTTCATCAGTAATAATTTAAAGTCGTCTATTTTATTAAATATCCCTTTTATCCCCCTAAAGTTTTTCTGGGTAGATTATTCTTGATTATAATCCTAGCTCCTCTGCCTTTTGGAATACCATATTCCAAACCCTCTAATCCTTAAATGTAAAGATTAACAGATTGTATGTTATCCTAACTATGGTTTCATGATATTTGCCTTGTTTCTTTCTAGCTACTTGCAATATTTTCTACATAATCTTGGAACTCTGGAATTGGGCTAAAACAGTCTAGGGAATTCTCATTTTGGGGGCTGTTTTTCAGGAGAGAAATTAGTTCTTTCAATGCTTTTATAATTTTGTGAAGTATTTAGTCCAGGCTCTTTTTTTTTTTTTTTTTAATTACACCTTTCAGGTAGCCTAATAATTCTTAAATTATCTTTCCTTGATTTTTCTAGACTGATTATTTTTCCAATAAGATATCTAATATTTTCCTCTTTTGATTTTGCTTTATTTTTTTGAACTCCCATGGAATCATTTTCATCAGTAAGCTTTTGTACCTCTTTTTTCTTTTAGTGATTCTTCTTGTTAAGGAGCTTTTCAGTCAATTTTTGTGCCAAGGAGGTCAATTCTGTTTTTTTAAAAAGCAATTTTCTCCAGTTTTGCCTTTGTTTCTTTCTTTCTTTCTTTTCTTCTTCTTCTTCTTTTTTTTTTTTTTTTTACCAACATATCTCTTTTACCGAAGAGTTAATTCTGTCTTTTTTTTTTTTTTTTTTTTTTTTGCTGAGGCAATTGGGGTAAGTGACTTGCCCAGAGTCACACAGCTAGGAAGTGTTAAGTGTCTAAGAACAGATTTGAACTCAGGTCCTCCAGACTTCAGAACTGGTGCTCTATTCATTGTGCCACCTAGCTGCCCTTAATTCTCTTTTTTTATTAATTTTTTTGCATCACATTTCCTTTCCCATTTTTTTCTCTCTAACACTCAGCTCTTTCTTTAACTTACAAGAATTTTTGTTGGATTCGTGTCCAATTAACATTTATTTTTGAGTCTTTGCATGTTTTGACATTGTTGTCTTTTTCTGAGTTTATGACAGTCTTTGTTATCACTAACTGTAGCTTTTTATGGTCAAGTTTTTATCGTTCTACCTTATTTCTTGACTTTGAATTTTATGTAAAGTTGGGCTCTGCCTCAGCAGAGGATGGGAGGCATTGTCTAAAGCTTCAGGCTTTTTTATGCTTCTATTTTCAGAGCTGATTCTGGGATTCTGGAAGTTTTTGGTGCTTCCAAGAATCTGGAAGATCTGTAGGGAGATCTGCTTTCCTAGTCTGTACTCTGGTGTGATTAAAATTTTTTTTCACTCAGATAAATTTCTACTCATCAGTTAAGTTTTGATTTAGTTCTCATAAATCAATCAATAAGTATTTATTAAACCATTTGCTATGTTCCAAGATTTGTACTATCAGTGACACAGCATTATTAGCAAAAAAGCTTCAACTACTCCTTATTTTATATCGACATATTTATTATATATATGCTATAAAATAATTCTGTAACTTATCCCAAATACCTACTATGTTTTTGAAGCTATGGTGTAATTGGTCTTCAGCAAAAATGTGAAACTGAAGAGGCTGGATGCTGAAAATAATAGCTGATTTTATCATAGTGATAGTCTCTTCCAGTCGTTCCCCACAGGCTACCACAGCTAGGTGCATTGTGTCAGAGGACTGTGTTTTCATCAGTCTATACCTAGTGACAAAGAGAACATTTAAAGTTGTAAAACTTTCAATGTGGCTTTAGAAAATTGGCATAATTGAACAGATGAACAACTCCATAACAATGAACCATCACTGAAATCGAAAGACAAATTCAGAATTTAAGATTATGAATTAATTAAAAACAAAAACAAAAAGATTCAGAAAAATATACACAGTAACTACAATAATGTAAACAAAAACAAAACTAAAAGGCAATATAATATGATGCAAAGAGCTCAAGACCTGGAATCAAGGACCTATGTCTAACTCTTGATTCTACCATGGATTTCTTAGGGGAAATCACTATGTGCCTCAGTATCTTCATCTATAAAATGAGGGGTTTGGATTACATGGCCTTTGAAGTTCTTTTTACCTTTACATCCAATCCTATGATTCTATGCAGTTGAACACTAATTAACTGCAAAAACCTTGGTCCTAGAGAAGATATGATGAAACATACTCCTTTCCTCTTGGTATAGATGGAGGGGAATGATAGTTACAAAAAAAAGTGAGATTTAACCAGAAACCTATAACTGCTTCAATTAAAGAAAAACAAGCATTACTTTAAAAAAATATTCAATTATAATATACCCCAAATCAAGAATAAATATGGCTTTGCATCCAATATTGAAGCATGAAAATTTAGACAAAGATCAGTGTTCTTTATATTACTGACATTATCTCAAATCTGACTTTTAAAAAATGACATTGATTTAGTAGAAAATCCATTAATAGTAGAGACTCCAATACTTTTCAAGAAACTCCAGGTCACCTGGCCTTGGAAATGATGTAGTACAATCCTCAGACTATGCCACCTTAGGAATTTAGTGACTGGAAATGATGTAGCACACCCTTAGAGAATGTGTGAAAGAGAGTTGGGCCTGATACCTTTTTTCTACACAGCCTTCCTTCAACGCTTTGTTATACAAAAATAGTTTGTTATACAAAAGTCTGGGATGCTATCTTGTACCAGAACTCAAACAATGAGCATTTCTTAGTTTCATGAGAGAAGAAAGGGGTCATTATTAGCCTCCTACCAATCATGCTGATCCTAATCCCATGATATCATTTATCCTATTCTATTCTTTGTCCTATACTCCTCAAATCCCCACAAATTTACCTGACTGTTTAGGGTAGAATGATTACATATTTTCAGATTAAAAACAGCAAGTTCTTACATACTTATATTGTGCTCAAAACTTTTACTGACCACTTGCATTGATTATTTGCTATAAGAAAAAAAGGCAGGAACACGATTATAACATCATCAAATTAGTCCTTCAGGTTCGTGTCTACTAGCAAATATATGTTGGGATAAAGCACCCTTAGTTCTGTTTGACTTCAAATAAGACTCATAATTGACAATCAATCCACCTCACAGACAGATTCAGAGATAATTAGGTGGGAAACATTACTGTTCAAAGGAACACAATTGGGAAAGTGAGTCAGAAAGTGAGTTCACTTTAAGTAAAATCAAAGGTATCCTCAGCTCATTCCCAGATACAGATCTTCACCTGTAACAGTTCAGGATCACATCCCTCTAAGTATCTAGTGGCATTTCTCTCAAATGGTGCATTTCTCAAAACAGTATCAGTTACAGTCCTGAAAGATTTCATCTCAAATAGCAAGTCTCATTAAGCAGAACTTCCAGTAGGTTTATCTCTCAAGGATTACATAGTCTAAAAAAATAGTAATGTAATACTCTTACACAGAAAATTTACAACTTATCTTGATACCTAAACATATCATTTAAGTTCAATATTACAGAAGAGATTTTAGCTAGTATCTTTCATTTCTTTTTCCTTTCTTCTTCTTGAGTTAAACTCATCCTAGTATTAAAACTAATCATTATAATTCATTTCTATATAATAAACAAACTTATAGATTTTCAAGAAACATATTTCTTATTTGGGAACTATATAACCTAAACACTCATTTTTCAGGACTGATGACCTGCCTACACCAATGGTTTCAAGAAACCTGACAAGTTTACAAGTTAAAGGGGGACTCTAAAGAAGGGTCTGAGCTTGCTGTTTCTGCCTGCCTACCCATCTAACCTTAGGGCTGTCAAAGGCTATACTCTTTGACACCTGCTCCCATTTTGTGAAGGGGAGTAAGAGGAAAGGGTGCTGCATACCCTCATAACCCAAGGTGGACCCCTTTGTATAAGCAGAACCAATTCAAATAAAACTTTTATCTCATCCCCTTCTTTCTACATACAGTAATTACCAGTTTGATCATAACTCCAAATAATTTAGTTAAAAATTGTCATAAATGGTAGCCAAATTGTCTTAGTTGTAATTTTCTCTTAACTTACACACAAAGGTGGAAACACCCAAATCCCTTTATTGCATTTACAAAAAATTATGCAACAGAGTTTGCAAGGCTGATAAAATAGCTTAATTGATAAATGGCATTCAGGCTACTGAATGACAAGGCAAATATGAGTTCAACAATCTCAGAAAGTATCCATTTCTTATCAATCAGTATTTGTCCCTCAATAGTGGACTCAACTGGTATGATTTTCTTTTCCCAAACTATTGAACCTCTGAGAGTTCTCAGAAGGGGTTGAGTTTCTCCCTCCTGCTCTCCTAAATAAGTTTCCTTCTTGTTTTAGAAAGAAAATAAGACAATTCTTAAAATTCAAATATAACAATCTTTTACAAAATGGGTGGGACTGCATATAATTTATAATCCAATTTCTAATTTTAAAACAGACACACATATAAACCCGCAATTTTAAGTCACATTAAAATTAGATTGCTAAATTAATTAAATCACATTAAAATTAGATTGCCTAAATTCTAACTAGATGTCCCACCCAAGCGCTATTACTTTTTTGGGGGTTGTTTCCCAATTCACACAAACCTTTTCTCTATTTATGAGCCAGGAAAAAGGTTAAGTGTCAGTTCTACTTCAAGATACAGGTTTTTCATTAACAGCTCCCAGAAACCTAACTCCCAATAAGGCAGGCTGATTTGCTGCAACTGTTTTAAAGGGACAGCAAACAAATAAAAAAGGGACAGCAAACTCCTTTTCTCCTTCTAAGTTTCCAAACTCTCAAATCCCTTTCTCTTCATGTTCAGGCTACAGTCAAAAAAGGAAAGAGGGAAGGAGAAGAAAGAAAATCTCTTTCCTTCACTGCCTTAAAACAATAAATTAATCTCATCAAGTGTTTCTAAAATATTTCTAAACTCTTATAAGATTTAATCCTTATTTTTTCTTAAAAATTCCTTAAAATTCTGTAGAATTTACAAAACTAAAATATTTCAGAAGAGGATGTGTTATGGGCCAGAACTCTGAACTTGAAACAAGGATCACTGAACTTTTAGAAACAGTACAGTACACATCTCCTTGGTTCTCTAAGGAAAAAGAATTAGATCCAGACCAGTGGAAATTAGTAGGAGAGCAACTATGTGAATACTACAATGATAATGGACCTGACTCAATTTCTAAAGAAACACTTTATACATATAACTTTATATAACTGGCTTTAAGAAATTATATAAATATTAGAATAAGAAAGAAAAAGAAAGAGCAGGAGGGGGGAAAGATCTAGACAAACTAGGTGAAAAGGATGAAGAATTAGACAAAAAAGGAGTTAAGTACAATTCTGCTGAAATTAAGGAGTGTGGTGCTTCACAGCAGGAGCCATTAGGGTATTAACCCTTCAAGGGAGGGGGAAAGGCAGTGACACAATTAGCACCACCTATGAAGCAGCCTATGACAAGATTACAAAAGACATTAGTTAAAGCAAAAAAAAAAAAAAAAAAAAAAAAAAAAAAAGACAGGATATATCTGATTTAATGAATGCATACCCTGTGATTGAAAAATTTGACTCTTCAGGTCAAAAAGGAGAAGATACACGCCTTTTGATCTGGAAAAAATTAAAGATTTAAAAAAAGTTTGCACTCTTTATGGGGCTACATCATCTTATGTTAAGATAGTATTAGAGAATTTGGCTTATGAAATTTTAACCCCTAGTGAGTAAAAATCTATAGCAAGGACATGTTTAGAACATGGACAAAACTTGTGGCTTTCAGAGTACAGTGAACTCTGCAGGATACAAGCCCAACGAAATAGGCAAACTAGAGTTAATATACAAATCATCTTTGACCAACTAGAAGGTAAAGGTCAGTATGCAGACACTTCAGCACAGATTAATTACCCCATAGCAGCATATGAGCAAATTGCTGCTGCTACAATCAAAGCATGGGGCTCCCTCCCAGGAAAAGATGGAGGGGAAGCCTTCACAAAAATTGAGCAAGGTCCCAATGAACCTTTTGCTGATTTTGTGGGATGTCTGCAGACAGCTGTAACAAGAACCACTAGAGAAAATGCAGCTACAAGAATAATAATCAGACAACTGGCTAAGAAAAATGATAATGAGGTTCATAGAAGAATTATATGGGGACTACATATATGTGTAGGTTAGGACTACACAAAGCTGCTCCTTTAGAGGAGATCATAAGACATTATGCCACAGTGGGCACAAATGCTTTTTATACCCAAATTATGATGAACATGGGAAGATGGGGTCCTTTTTGGTAAGGGACTTCTAGAGAGAGTTGTTGATGCTTTCAATGTGGAAAAATAGGGCATCTGAAAGTTCAACATAGGCAAAGAGATAGAATGAGAGGACAGGATAAGAGAATAAGACCTAAAACCCTATGTCCAAAATGCAACCGAGGTTTCCACTGGGCCTCAGAATGTAGATTGACTCAGGGAAATGAGAGGCAGGGCCCAGCTCCAGAATCTCAAACCAAAAACAGGTGGGGCGTGATGGCAGCCAAGTTTATACCCAGAGTCTTTAGAAGTTCAGGACTCTGGTATGATCAATCAGCAGAGAAGCAATCAGATGGGAGCTTGCTTACCTTGATGAGGAAAAGGACAAAGCCGCAATAGATTTAGATTCCATGGCAGCCACCAAAATATTGGGATTCTGGACAGCTGTAGAAGGTTGTTTCAAGAATATTTGAAAGCTTAGACAATCAAGAAGCAAAGCTTTATTATAATTGTAAGGCTAATTAAAGCAGGCTAAATTCCAAGTAAGGAAGATGGCAAAGAACAAGGAGAAAACAGGTAAATTTATAGGGATTTGTGGAGTAAATAGAGAACAAAGACCATAGCAGGTTAAATGACATCATGGGAAAATGTCGTCAGCCACAAAAACTGATTAAAAAAAAATGCATAAAGTTTGATATGCTGGAGAAAAATAATGAAGTTTTATGCTTGAAACAGTTCTCTCAGCTTTCTGTAATTTGATTTCTAAACTCTCCATCAAAGTAAACAGTGTTTTTCTGGGTTTTGAGTGAATTCAATGTTACTATATTCTATTTCTAATGATCAATTTCTGTTTTAATAGGATTTTAAAAAGAAAAGATCATAAAAAAGCTAGCATATGTTTACTGTTAACCGTTATTGGAACAATATGAGAAAAATACTGTTATTAGTGATCTGATATAAAATCATTTGGGGCAATCTGAGATTTAATATCTGGTACTATCTTCTGAATTGTCACTGAGCCAGTAATCCACCATTTAAAGCAAATGCCAAGTGCTACTCAAAGACTGATCTGAGAACTTATACAAGTGGATATCTATGTCTGAGAATGTTGAGGTGCTAACTCTGAAAGATAATACCTTCTTAACTTAGAATCCCCATTGTACTATTTCCTTTTGAATAGAAATCTTTCTCACCTATGATACCCTGTGAATATTGTTAAATAAATAAAAAATATTATATCTTAAGGAGAATCATACAGTTAATAGAGTGATATGCTTAGGTCAGTCTGTGTCCTTGAAAAAAGTTTTAATATTGATATAACCATTTGTCTCCTATTTCTTATTTAGCAAATATCTATAAAAAGTGCATATATAGTAAAAATGCATCATACATATGATTCATCATCATATATATGAATTTTCTTGCTGTAATATTAAATATCTCTCAGTTATTATAATAAGATGCAAGTATGAAAGATCTTTTTAAAATTTTACTATTCTGAACTTGTGATCACTAATAGTTACATATTGACATATAAGATTAGGTCCTTAAAATATCTTTTTTCTGGATGATATTAAGATAATATACTTTCAAAAGGGGTATATGGCAAATTAGAAAAAATGTGATGTGACAATAATGTGAAAGTTTTACATTTTAATCGAGTAGTAAACTTTACTCAGAGAAAATGCAAGAAGACTTTTCTCTAAGAATACATACACACAAACACACATGTGTATGTGTGTATGAGAAAAATTGGTTTTAAAATGTTTCTATTAACAACAGTGATGAAAGGACAGGTATAAGATTACTTCCATAAAATTTTAACTGATTTTCACCTTCTGAACTAGTTATTGAAAAATTCAATTTAAGAGGAACGACCTTCCAAAACTGCCTTTGGAATGAGGCCTATTCTAGCACTTTCAAGGTTAAAATATTTTTAAATATCAGAAAACTATTAAAATAGCTAAATCTCAAGGTGAAATAAATTGATTAAATGCAGTATAATCTGTAACCTGATTAGTTTAATCTACAGAATCTTGTTTAGCTAGGCTTGTTGTTTTAGGGGTTACAAAATTTGTCTCCTTTTGGGTTAACTTGTTGTTCATAATACTTGTTTCCATGGTTTTTTTTCCCAAAGGAAAAGAAATACGAATTGGTCCCAGACCTGAAATGAATTCCTGAAAAAAAAAAAAAAAAAAGGACTTTTAAAAATCAAACAAGAGAAGTAAAGGGGGGAAAATAGTCTGTGCATGTGTGTATTTGTATAAAAGCATATACATGTATATATAAATGTACCCGTGCCTGTAGTCTTCTTGGGGAAAGTAAGGGGAATGAAAAAAGAAAAAAAGAATAAAGTAAAAAAATACACAACAAAGAACAAATGAATAATCTACAAGGAAACAAAGAAAAGATGGACATTTATGAATATAATTTCTTCTGTTATGTATGTTTACTTGAAATGGAAATTTATTGCTATATATTTTGACACATAACAATGTTTTGTCTTTATTTTTCCTTTCTTTTTCTATTCTTCTTTTTCTTATTTTGCGTTTCTCCAATTAAAAAACAAACAAACAAAAATAAGACATTGTTAATACAATCTCATTATCAGTAATGTCTTCAAGAGACTGAACTTTTAAATGAGGACTTTAAAAAGGGGATGGGAGGAACTCTGGATCTCCCAAAATCATTAGTTATTCATAATCATTTTTCAACTGAATAATGATGAAGAGGCATTAGATAGTAAAAAAAAGTACAGACAATCAATCCTAACCATTCAATTAACATTCTATGTCTTTGTTCATGTGCTTCATGGGGCAGACAGGTGGTACAGGGGACAGAGTCCTGGGCGTGGAGTCAGAAAGATTTGACTTAAAGAAACACTTGATAGCTATGTGAACATGGGCACTTAACCTGTCTGCATAATATTCTTCATCAGTAAAATGGAGACTATAAGCACCAACCTCCCAGAATTGTTGTGAGAACTAAATGAGTTAATAATCATAAAACACTTAGCACAGTGCCTGGCACTCTGTAAGTACTTTATAAATGTCAACAATTTATTAACTAAAGAAATTTATGACATTGTCAACCAAATTTACTACAAAGGTAAATTAACTAATATCTACTTGGCCCTTACCGTTACACATCCTCTGTGCTTCTCTGAATGATTACTTTAAAACATTTTAATTTCAATTTAACAAGTATTTATCTTCTCTCCTTCCTATCTCCCTCACCCAAACTGAAGAAAAACAACAAAAAAAAATTATAGCAAATATTTATGGTAAAAAAAAAGATATATATTCTATGTACTAACATAGAATATATTACCTATTAGATTTATGGATAGGAGAAAATATAAATAAATATAAACAAGAGATTATATTTTGAGATATAAAATGATTAATTTTGATGACATTAAGTTAAAAAGGTTTTGGGCAAATAAAATCAATATAGCCAAGGTTAGAAGAAAAGCAGAAAATTGGGGGGAATATTTTTTATAGACAGTTTCTCAGTTAAATGTCTTATACCTCAAATATATAGAGGACTCTGACAAATTTCTAGGAATGGAAGTCATTCTCCAATGGATAAATGGCCAAAGAATACGAACAGTCAGTTTCTGAAAGAAGAAATCAAAGCTAAATATACTTATATGAAAAAAAATCTCCTACATCATTATTGATTAGAGAAATGCAAATTAAAACAACTTTGAGATACTATTTCATACCTTTCAGACTCGCTAAAAATGATAGGAGAAAATGACAAACATTAAGGAAGTAGGAAAAAACTGAGACACAAAATACACTGTTGGAACTGTGAAATGATTCAACCATTTTGGAGAGCATCCTGGAATTATGCTTCAAGAATTATAAAACTGGCCAGCTACATAGTATAGTGGATAGAGTACCAGCCCTGAAGTCAGGAGGACCTGAGCTCAACTCTGGTCTCAGACACTTCCTAGCTGTGTGATCCTGGGCAAGTCATTTAACTCCAATTGCCTCAGAAAAACAAACAAACAAACAAATAAAACTGTATATATTCTTTGATTCAGCTTTGATTCAGCAATACCAGAATTAGATCTTTTTCCTGCAGTAATCAAGGAAAAGTGAAAAAATTTACAAGTTCCAAAATATTTGGAGCAGTTCTCTTTCTGGTGGCAAGGAAATGGAAATGCTTATCAATTGGGAAACAGCTGAGCAAGTTGTGGTAAATGAATATGATGCAATATTATTGGGCTGTAAGAAATTATGAGGAGGCTGATTTTATTTTTTTTTTTTAATGCCTATTCATTTTTATTTTTTATTTATTTATTTATTTTTTAATTTAATAGCCTTTTATTTACAGGATATATACATGGGTAACTTTACAGCATTAACAATTGCCAAACCTCTTGTTCCAATTTTTCACCTCTTACCCAACTCCCTCCCCTAGATGGCAGGATGACCAGTAGATGTTAAATATATTAAAATATAAATTAGATACACAATAAGTATACCTGACCAAAGCGTTATTTTGCTGTAGAAAAAGAATCAGACTCTGAAATATTGTACAATTAGCTTGTGAAGGAAATCAAAAATGCAGGTGTGCATAAATATAGGGATTGGGAATTCAATGTAATGGTTTTAGTCATCTCCCAGAGTTCTTTTTCTGGGCATAGCTAGTTCAGTTCATTACTGCTCCATTAGAAATGATTTGGTTGATCTCGTTGCTGAGGATGGCCTGATCCATCAGAACTGGTCATCATATAGTATTGTTGTTGAAGTATATAATGATCTCCTGGTCCTGCTCATTTCACTCAGCATCAGTTCATGTAAGTCTCTCCAGGCCTTTCTGAAATTATCCTGTTGGTCATTTCTTACAGAACAGTAATATTCCATAATTTTCATATACCACAATTTATTCAACTATTCTCCAACTGATGGACATCCATTCAGTTTCCAGTTTTTAGCCACTACAAAAAGGGCTGCCACAAACATTCGTGCACATACAGGTCCCTTTCCCTTCTTTATAATCTCTTTGGGATATAATCCCAGTAGTAACACTGCTGGATCAAAGGGTATGCACAGTTTGATAACTTTTTGAGCATAGTTCCAAACTACTCTCCAAAATGGTTGGATTCGTTCACAACTCCACCAACAATGCATCAATGTCCCAGTTTTCCCGCATCCCCCCACAATCATCATTATTTTTTCCTGTCATCTTAGCCAATCTGACAGGTATGTAGTGGTATCGTAGAGTTGTCTTAATTTGCATTTCTCTGATTAATAATGACTTGGAGCATCTTTTCATATGACTAAAAATAGTTTCAATTTCTTCATCTGAGAATTGTCTGTTCATATCCTTTGACCATTTTTCAATTGGAGAATGGCTTGATTTTTTATAAATTAGAGTTAATTCTCTATATATTTTGGAAATGAGGCCTTTATCAGAACCTTTGACTGTAAAAATATTTTCCCAGTTTATTGCTTCCCTTCTAATCTTGTCTGCATTAGTTTTGTTTGTACAAAAACTTTTCAGTTTGGTATAATCGAAATTTTCTATTTTGTGATCAGTAATGATCTCTAGTTCTGCTTTGGTCATAAAGACCTTCCCCTTCCACAGTTCTGAGAGGTAAACTATCCTATGTTCCTCTAATTTATTAATAATTTCATTCTTTATGCCTAGGTCATGAACCCATTTTGACCTTATCTTGGTGTATGGCGTTAAGTATGAATCAATGCCTAGTTGCTGCCATATTAGTTTCCAATTTTCCCAGCAATTTTTATCAAACAGTAAGTTCTTATCCCAAAAGCTGGATCTTTGGGTTTGTCAAAGACTAGGTTGCTATATTTGTTGACTGTTTTATCCCTTGAACCTAATCTATTCCACTGATCAACTAATCTATTCCTTAGCCAATACCAAATAGTTTTGGTAACTGCTGCTCTATAATATAATTTTAGATCTGGTACAGCTAAGCCACCATCATTTGATTTTTTTTCATTAATTCCTTGAAATTTTGACCTTTTGTTTTGCAATATAGAACTTTGTTGTTATTTTTCTAGGTCATTAAAATAGTTTTTTGGGAGTCTGATTGGTATAGCGCTAAATAAATAGATTAGTTTAGGTAATATTGTCATCTTTATTATATTTTCTCGCCCTATCCAAGAGCATTTAATATTTTTCCAATTGGTTAGATCAGACTTAATTTCTGTGAAAAGTGGTCTGTAATTTTGCTCATAAAGTTTCTGATTTTCCCTTGGCAGATAGATTCCTAAATATTTTATATTATCAGTAGTTACTTTAAATGGAATTTCTCTTTGTAACTCTGACTGTTGGATTTTGTTAGTGATATATAAGAATGCTGATGACTTATGTGGGTTTATTTTATAACCAGCAACTTTGCTAAAGTTGTGGATTATTTCTAATAACTTTTTAGCAGAATCTCTGGGGTTCTCTAAGTATACCATCATGTCATCGGCAAAGAGTGATAATTTGGCTTCCTCATTGCCTATTCTTATTCCTTTAATCTCTTTCTCAGCTCTTATTGCTATAGCTAGCGTTTCTAATACAATATTAAATAGTAGAGGAGGCTGATTTTAGAAAAACATGAAAAAACTTGCATGAACTAATGAAGAGTAAAACAAGGAGAACCCAGAGAATGTTGTACAAAGTAACAACAATAGTGTTTGAAGAATAAATGTGAATGACTAAGCTATTCTAAATTAATATGATTATTCAAATCAACTACAAAGAACTTATGAAGAAAAAGACTACCCACCTCAGAAAAAGAACTTATATGAAACTATGCATTGTATAGTTTCACATACATAGCTATATAAAATGTTGACTTTTTCTAATACAGTGTTGGGAGGAAGATTAAGGGGGAAACAGTTTGGAACTCAAGTCCTGGTGCTTCCCCCTCAAAAAAAAATTTAAATAAAACTAAAATAAACAAGTCAAGCAAAAAAAAACGGTTTTACATTGGTGGTGTCTAAAATGTAAGGCATTTTCATTGTAGTCTATCACCGAGAGTTTGATTTTTGGGGCTCTGGAAAAAGTAGAGAAAATTCATATTGGAGATAGGTTGTTAGGAATGAAGATTTACCAGTTGGTAATGACAAAAGGATTACTAGGATAGTGGCTAAGGAAATATGAAAAAAGCAAAAGTAAGTCACCTTAAAAATAGAAATAATTTCTATATATTTGTATCTTATCATATTTCATACCTGTACCATCTAAGATTATGAATTCCTAAAGCACAGACTGTCTTTCTATAATTATTTGAATGTGAATTTAGCAGAATGTTTTATTCATGGTAATCAGACAGGATCTGTTAAATAAACAATGAGAATTTTAGTAAGCCTTTGTTACAACAATGTTACATATAAAACTTTATGTGAAGTACTGGGGTAACAGTTAGGAACCTGATATTTGTTGAATTTAAAGAGCAAAGGAAAAAAAGAATGGAGTTGAAACAGAAAAATCATTAATTGTACTTGAAAGAAAATGTTTAAGTTACTGGGGAAAAATTATCAAAATAATTCCCTTCCATAGTTCAGGTTTTTATTATATGTTCTTACCTACTCTTACCTACTCTTTATTACTAAAATTTTAAGTTCCTACCTAAAAGTGGCTTCCCAAAAGCAGTTCATTCCACAAACATCAGAGGGCAGCATCCAATAGGGATTCCAATAAGAGAGAGATACATCCTTATTATACCTAACAAAATAAGACAGAAATAAAAGTCCTATAAGTATATTTTCATTTACTATTTAGGGAGTTTAAAAAGTAACATAATGATTTATTGTTTTTATCTTATAATAAAGTTAGGCAATTGGGTATTTTAACTTTTATTTAAACTACCAGTGGTAGAACAAATTGTTCAAAAATAAATTACTATCATAAATCAGATATGAATACAAATAGTTCTGAATATTTAGTCCTAAATAATTGCCTGAAATTTTATATTTACTTCTTCATATAAAACCACAAAAATGTAATCAGATATTTATCCCATCAAAAATATTTTCTTAATATTACTTGATCTTTCTTTTAAAAAAGAATTGACCGGAACTCCCATAAATAGGAAATGGACCACCCAGCACTCACATATCTATACTATCAAAAACCTGATATTCATACTACATTGAATCAAGGAATTCATTAAGAAATGAGGTGTCGGGGCAGGTAGGTAGTACAGTGGACAGAGCACCAGCTCTTTAGTCAGGAGGACCTGAGTTCAAATTTGGCCTCAGACTTAACACTTCCTATCTGTGTGTCCCTTGGCAAGTCACTTAACCCCAAATGCCTCAGCAAAAAATAAATAAATAAAGAAAGAAAGAAAGAAAGAAAGAAAGAAAGAAGAAATGAGGTGTCATGTACAAAAATATTTGTCTCAGTCCTTTTTATAGTAGTAAAAAACTGGAAATGGAGTGGATGCCCATCAGTGGGAGAATGGCTGAATAAATTATGGTATATGAATGTTATGGAATATTATTATTCTATAAGAAACGATCGACAGGATGATTTCAGAGAAACTTGTTGAGACTTATATAAACTGATGCTGAGCAGAACTAGAAGATCATTACACAGCAACAAGATGCTTATATGATGATCAGTTCTGATGAACATGGCTCTTTTTAACAGTAAGATGATTGAAGCCAGTTGTAATGATCTTGTGATGAAGAGAGATATCTACACCCAGAAAAAGGACTGTGGGAACTGAGTGTAGATCACAACATAGAATTTTCATTCTTTTTGTTGTTGTTTGTATTCTTTTTTTTCATTTTTTTCCCTTTTTGATCTGATTTTTCTTATGCAGCAAGATAATTGTATAAATATGTATACTTATGCTGGATTTAACATATATTTTAACATGTTTAATACACAAGTTTTTGCAAAGGTCAATGCTGAAAAATTATCCACGCAAATGTTTTGAAAATAAAAAGTTTTTAATTAAAAAAAAAAAAAAAAGACTGTCTTCTTTGACAAGAGAATTATACAAAAATTCTACCAAAACCCACCAAAAGGTGGTCTAATAGAAAAACTAGTATCAGTATTGGCAAACAAAATAAAAGGCTTCCAAAGTAATCAGGGATACACACAGCCTGAATGACTGTCCCCTCCCTTCCCCCCCAAAAAAAATTAGAGCAAAGGAATCTTAATACTCAGGGATATTCATGTCCAGTATTGTTACAAAGCCCCAGTGTGGGAACCTTAGAAGCCCGAGTACCAGTTAACTATTGCAACATGGAAGTATTCAGTACTTCAGACCCACAGGCTCTAAGGTCCCTAACACTATCTATAGAAGATCCTATACAAGGTCTTAAGGATTTAGCACTCTGTATATCAAAAATCCATGGAACCTAACTTCAGGAAAAAGAGATTGAATTGATCCAGCACCCAGGATACCAAGGAAGAAATTATATGGGGCCTATAATTGCCCACAAAAGCAACCAGGAAGCAAAAGATAGTTCTGGCACAACGCTGCTATTGTGAGGTACAGAACCCAGAGATGTGTAAATGAAATAAGACATTAACCAGTAATCAAAATGTGTTGTAAATCTAGAGAATCCTCAAAAGAAAGCAAAAGTAATTGCAACAAAGTAAAGAGAATAGAATCAGGAGAACACTGGATACAGTAAAAGAAATATTGTTTGATGAATTATGAGTGACTTAGCTTTATAGCAATATAATGATCCAAGACAATGCCAAAGAATTAATGATGAAGCATACTACCTGCCTCCAAAGAAAGAATTGATACTGGCTGAATACAGACTGAAGCATACTATTTTTTATTTTCTTTCATTTTTTCTTTTATTCGAGTCTTCATGTAAAAAATGACTAATATGGAATGTTTTACATAATTGAACATGTATAACATGTCTGTCTGATTGCTTATCATCTGATGCTACCTATCTTGTGGTAGGGGAGGGAAAAAGGAATAGAGCTTGGAACACAAAACTTTAAAAAAAATTTTCTTTAAAGTAACTACAACATCAGCAAGCAGAGACTCAAAGGAAAAGAGGATTTCTCTCCCAAAGAAAATCCTCCTCCCCCAAAAAATGTAACAAAGATCAAAAACTAAAAACTCAGAAGGAAATAATTAGAAGGAAGATAAATATAACTAGAATAGAAAGTAATAAACCTTATCTAAATAATTAGAATATACCAAAGAGGCATTGATAAATATTATAACAAAATCAAGACTGAAAATATTGAACAAAATGGGAAATATCTGACATTTTAAAATGACCTAAAAAACAAGTCAGTGAGTAGTAATTTAAGAATCGGACTCCCTGAGACAACAGTTTTAAAAAAAAAAAAAGCCTGGGTGTCATATTTAAAGAAATGATCAGTGAAAATTGCACAAATTCAGTAAAATCAGAGGGTAAAGATAGAAAGAATCTACTTATGTCCTCCTAAAAAGAAATGTAAAAGAAGTACCAAGAAAAAATAATGGGACCATTCAGAAAGGAGGACTTCAAGGACCAAAAAAGGTCAATCAAGATCACACAAGACATAGTAATCAGTTCTACTAAAAATGAAAGGAAATGCTATCCAAAAGTCAAAACCTTAAAAACAAGAACTTACCCTGAAAAGCTAATCTTATAGGGGAAAAAGGGGGATGGATTTTTTTTAATAGCTTTTCATTGACAGAACATATCCATGGGTAATTTTTCAACATTGTCCCTTGCAAACACTTCTGTGCCAACTTTTCCCTTCCCTTCCTCCACCCCCTCCCCTAGATGGCAGGCAGTCTCATACATGTTAAACATGTTAAAGTATATCTTAAATACAATATATGTGTACACATCGGTACAGTTCTCTTGTTGCACACACACACACACACACACACACACAAAAAAAAAAATTGGATTCAGAAAGATAAAAATAACCTGGGAAGAAAAACAAAAATGCAAGTAGTCCACAGTGTTCTTTCTCTGGGTGTAGCTGGTTCTGTCCATCATCGATCAATTGGAACTGAATTGGATCTTCTCATTGTCGAAGATGTCCACTTCCATTAGAATATATTCTCATATAGTATTTTGTTGAAGTGTATTAATGATCTCCTGGTTCTGCTCATTTCACTTAGCATCAGTTCATGCAAATCTCTCCAAGCCTCTCTGTATTCATCCTACTGGTCATTTCTTACAGAACAATAATATTCCATAACATTCATATACCAAATTTACCCAATCATTCTCCAACTGATGGGCAAGGGATGGATTTTTAATGGAAATGAAGACTTTTATGCACTCTTGATTTTAAGTTTTTAAGCCCAAAGCTGAGTAGGAATTCTAAAATTCAAACACAAGAGTTCAGAAACTCAGAAATTTATTTGAAAAATTAAAATGCAATGTACAACTCAAATGAGAAACAAGAAAGGAGGAAAGAGTGAATAATATAGCAAGAAGGGAAAGAAAAAAAAAAAAACAAACAAAACCCTGATGCTATAAGACTTAGAAGGGGAAGGGGGAAAAAAAAGAAAAAGAACAAGAATCTAAAGAGATACGAAATCCCTTACACAAGTGGGAAACAGCTTAACTGTTTTGAGCCTATGGACTACTCTAACCTGGTAGCTCCCCTTTGAGCTACTCTTAATGCTGGTCCATAGACTGCATGGCTAGGCCACACTTATCCATCTTTGGGCACCAACCCAGATCCCACAGAGACAGACCACCAGTAGGTAGGGGTGAAGCAAAAGAGAACTTTATTCTTAGATAGCACATATTTATACCCCACTGAAGATCTGTGGGAAGGGGAAGTCCTCTAGCAACATGGCATAATGGGATTGGCCCGTGAAGAGGGAGGGAGGCGTGTTAGGCTTTGAGAGCACTAAGGAGGGACATGTGGTATCTGGGGTCAGACTCCGCCTCCTGGGGCTATGTCCCACCTCCACGTAGGATTCGCCTGCGCCTCGGTACCTCTCATCCCTCAGGTCCTCCCACATGCCTTGAGCGGCATTCCTTGCTCCCAGAGTCTTTTTAATCCTTACACTGAACAAAATGTGTCATATGAATATAATGAAATATTAATGTACCATAAGAAACAAGGACAGAGATAATTTCAAACAATGCCTCCTAACATAAGCCAATACAAAGTAAGATAAGCAGAACCAAGAGAACAATTTATATAATAGACAAAACATTAAAAAGAAAAAAAAATTGAAAGCTTAAGAATGCTGATCAGAGTATTTATATGAAGCAAGTAGTACAGTTTCCACAAAGGATGATGGTTACAGAGGGTGTGGTGTGGAGAATTGTGAGGAAAGGAATCATTGATGCAAAAAAAAAAAAAAAAAAAGGCAGCAGCCCCTGAAATGTGTTTTGTTTTTTTAAGTAAAAAGACCTCTGATCTCATAACACTTTATACTGTATTACAGAGGAAATTTTCTCACCTGGAAGTTTACTAAACTAATAAAATTATTAATATGGGAATCAATTCCTGATCAACTCTTTTGCGTAATCAGATTATTTGTTATCCATTAGAAATCAAAATGAACCAAACTCAAAGAAAGGATAAAGCTGAGAAAAAAATACTATGTGCCATTACAATATTTTCAACTTGGTTTATTCAAAAAAGCTACCAATTGACAAAATAGAAACTGGATAAAGGAAAAAGTATTAGCATACATAAGACTATGACCATTTTCCACATGAGTTTAACCAATATAAATGAACTGCCACAACTATGAAGCTTAAACAGTATAGAAAACTGCCATGATCAGAAAACACTTGATCCCCTTGCCAAGAACAAACATAGCAACTGAGCAATTCAGAATCTTAAAGACGGGAAGGGAGCTAAGAGATTTTGTATGGTATTAACTCAGCAGCAGAGAGAAAAACATATTTGAAGAAAAGTTGGTGTGAGACTAAAGTAAGTCAATGTAAACTTATATATGTACATATTGTTTCCTCAAATATAAACTCCTTGTGGGCAGGGAACTATTTAATTTCTGTTGTGTAGTAGTGGGTGCTTAATAAATATTTATTGATGTGGGGAAAAACAAACAAATAAGCACTATTTTATAATGTCTTTATTCTCTTTGAAATTTGTATATTTATCTGTGTATATATTATCTCCTCTATCTAATTATAAACTCCTTGAGGTAAATTACTACAATTTATTTCTGTATGATCTCTAATATTCAACTTAATAAACGTTACTGAATGAAAAAAATTAAATGAAAGGATTAATTAAAAGAAGGAAGTTCAGAAGGAAGCATAGGCAAGAAATTGAGCTTTGAAAAAACTGTCATAGGTTTTTTTGTTTATTTGTTTGTTTTTTAGGTAAACTAACCCTTTGTTCTTCCAAATGAATTGTGGCATTATTTGTTTCTAACTCGGTAAAAGAATTTTTTTTTGGGGGGGGGGGTAATATGATTGGGATAGTATTGACTAAATAGATTAGGTAAATTGTAATTTTTATTATATTGGCTTTCCCTGCCTGTGAACAATTAATATTTCTCCAATGATTTCAATTTGGCTTTATTTATATCAAAAGTATAATTATATTCATGTAGTTCCTGGATTAGTTTTAGCAGGTACACTCCCAGGTAATTCTGTGCTGTTCACAATTATTTTAAATGGGGTATTCCTTATCATTTCTTCTTGCAGGGTTTTGTTAGTGTAACATAAAAATGATCTATTTGGATTTATGGGGATTTTTCTCCTAATTTTTCTTCAAACTCTCATATTTGATTTTTGAAGTCCTTTTTAAGTTCTTCTAAACTCTTGGGGCTTTTGACCATTTGGTATTTCTCTTTCAAGTAGGAGTATTTTTTTTTAACTGTACCATCTTCTTCTGAGTATGAACAGATCTCTAAGCCCACAGTACTTGCTTATGGTCAAGTTCTTTCTCCTTTGCCTACTCATTTTTATTTTATTTTGTTTTATTCTAGTTTTAGAAGCTTATTATTATAACTGAGTTCTAACTTGAGGTGTGGGGAATGCTGAACCAGGTCTCATGTCCTTCTTACTGTTATTTTCTGAGCTCTTTGGGAGTTGAGGGGGGGCAATCTCTGGCAGATCTCTCTACCTTTAAGCCATAGTCAGGGCCTCCAACCATACTGTCCCCCCAAATACTCTTACTCCCTGCAATCCCTTCTGGACTACAAATTTCAATTCTTCACTCTGATTTGGAAATGAAACCAGGGACTCTTCTTCTGCAGGTGCCATTAGCCAGCAGGGTTCTTTCCCCTCTGCTACTGCACTCACCAAGCATGTACTCACTCCTCTTCTTATCCATGGTTTTAGCCTGGGACCTCATCTGATCATCACAGCTGGGTCTAGCATCCTGAAACAATAGAGGGTCCTTCAATAGTCCCCTAATTAAATCATCCTACCTCCACAGGGTCTGGTGAGATTAAAGTTCCAAAAGTCCAAGTTGCCACTGACCTAGCTGTCCTCAGGGCTTGTTGATTGGGCAGAGTAAAGACTCCATTGAGTTATACCTCAGTCTAGGGAGGTTAGGCCCTTCCCAAAGTTCTTTCCAAGAGGTTTCAGAAGGACAACTACTTTACTCTGACTTTATTTATTTCTCCTAATCTATAATTTTTTTTGAAGTGGGACAAATTTGAAGAGCCTGGTATTTTCTGACCTCCCAAAATTTTTAAAAAACAAATGAACTTGACATTTTTCTAGATTAAAAAAAATTAAACTTCAATTTCACCAGCCCACAAAAATGTTAAGCACATAGATATGTATGTTTGTGTAAAGGCAGTTAGGCATAGTAAATAGAAGATCCTTGCAGTCAAGAATTCCCGTATTCACCTTCTGACTTTCATATGCTAGCTATGTATCCAAGGCAAATAACCTTTCAGTTCCATCCACGACGTATTAGTGTCCCAATTTTCCCATATCCTCTCCAAAATTTGTCATTTTTCTTTTTTGTCATATTAACCAATCTGATAGGTGTGAAATGCAATGTCAAAATTATTTGAATTTTTTTTCATATGACTATAGGAGGCTCTAATTACTTTATCTGAAAACTACCAGATAATGTCCTTTGACCATTTATTAATTTGAGAATGATTTGTGTTCTAATAAGTTTGATTCATTTCTCAATATATTTGAGCAATGTGGCCTTTATGAGGGATACTTAGAATAATAAAAATTTTCTCACCTTTCTAATTTCCTTTACATCAAAAACTTTTAATATAATCAAAGTAATTGATTTTATATCTCATTCGACCAAAAATTCTTCCCTTTGCTATAGAGTTAACAAATAAACTTCCTTGCTCTCTCAATCTGCTTTTGCATGGTATCATTCTTTGTATCTAAATCATGTCCCTATTTTGACTTATCTTGATATTTAGTGTAAAATTGTTGGTCTAGACCTAATTTTCCCAGCAATTTGTCAGATAGTGAGTTCTTATCCCAGAAGCTGGAATTCTTGGGTTTATTAAACACTAGATTATTATGTCTTGTATACCTGGCCATTGCACTGATATACTATTCTATTTCTTAGCTAGTACCAAATAGTTTTGATGATTGCCACTTTATAATACAGTTTGAGACCTGGTACAGCTAGGCCATTTTGTTTTGATTGATCTTTCCCCATTAATTTCCTTGATATTCTTAACCATTTGTTCTTCCAGATGAATCTTTTCATTATTTTTCCTAACTCTATAAAATAATTTTTGATAGTATGAATGATATGGCACTATAGAAGTAAACTGATTTAGGTAGAATTTGTCATTTTTATTTTATTCTACTGGACTGCCCTACTCAATAGCAATTTATAATATTCCAGTTGTTTAGATCTAACTTTGTGAAAACTTGTTTTGTAATTGTGTACCAATAATTCCTGTTTTGTTTCAGCAGGGAATTGTCCCAAGTATTTATATTTTCAACAGTTATTGTAATGGAATTTCTTTAATCTTTGGCTGCTGAGATTTGTTGATAATAATACAAAAATGCTGGCAATTTGTAAGAGTTTATTTTATATCCTGAAATTTTGCTGAAGGTGTTATATATTTCAATTAGCTTTTTTAAAAATTAGGTTGATTCAAGCCATTCTCCAATTGATAAATGGTCAAAGGATATGAATAGACAATTTTCAGATGATGAAATTTTAATTATTACCACTCATATGAAAGAGTGTTCCAAATCACTATTAATCAGAGAAATGCAAATTAAAACAACTCTGAGATACCACTATATACCTGTCAGATTGGCTAAGATGGCAGGAGAAAATAATGACGAATGTTGGAGGGGATGCGGGAAAACTGGGGCACTGATGCATTGTTGGTGGAATTGTGAATGAATCCAACCATTCTGGAGAGCAATCTGGAATTACGCCCAAAAAGTTATCAAACTGTGCATACCCTTTGACCCAGCAGTGCTACTACTGGGCTTATACCCCAAGGAGATACTAAAGAAGAGAAAGGGACCTGTATGTGCCAAAATGTTTGTGGCAGCCCTTTCTGTAGTGGCTAGAAACTGGAAAATGAATGGATGCCCTTCAAACTGGAGAATGGTTGGGTAAATTGTGGTATATGAATATTGTGGAATATTATTGTTCTGTAAGAAATGACCAGCAGGATGAATACAGAGAGGCTTGGAGAGACTTACATGAACTGATGGTAAGTGAAATGGGCAGAACCAGGAGATCATTATATACCTCAACAATGATACTGTATGAGGATGTATTCTGATGGAAGTGAATTTCTTTGACAAAGAGATCTAATTCAGTTTCAATTGATCAATGATGGACAGAAGTAACTACACCCAAAGAAAGAACACTGGGAAATGAATGTAAACTGTTTGCATTTTTGTTTTTCTTCCCAGATTATTTTTACCTTCTGAATCCAATTCTCCCTGTACAACAAGAGAACTGTTTGGTTCTGCACACAAATATTGTATCTAGGATATACTGCAACATATTCAATATATATAGGACTGCTTGCCATCTAGGGGAGGGGGTGGAGGGAGAGAGGGGAAAAATCGGAACAGAAGTGAGTGCAAGGGCTAATGTTGTAAAAAAATTATCCTGGCATGGGTTCTGTCAATAAAAAGTTGTTATAATAAAAAAATAAATAAATAAATAAAAATGAAATTAAGTTGATTTTCTAGGGTTCTCTAAGAATACCATCATATCATTTACAAAGAACGAAATGTTACTTTATTGTCTATTCTAATTCTTTTCATTTCATTTTCCTTTCTTTCTGCTATAACTAACATTTCTAGTATAATACTGACATAATAGAGGTGATAATGGATATTCTTACTTCACCCCTGATCTTACTGGGAAAGCTTCTAACATTCCCATTACAGATAAGGCTTGCTGATGATTTTAGATAGATATTACTTATCATTTAAAGAAAGATTCATTTTTTCCCCTGTTCCCTAATATTTTTGTATTAGTACTGTATTTTGTCAAAAGTTTTGTCAGCATCTATTGAGAGAATCATATAATACCTACTCATTTTGTTATTAATATTATCAGTTATGCTGATAGTTTTTCTAATACTGAATTTGGAAAATTGCTGGCATTAATTCCATCTGATCATAGTGTATAATCCTAGTTGATATATTGCGGTACTCACCTTGCTAGAATTTTATTTTAAAATCTTCTATCAACTATTTCAATGTTTTGTTTTTTACTTTCAATTTTTAAAAATCTCTCCTTTCATTTAATTGGGTATGTAATTGGGAATTTTTAATTTGCTCTTTTTCTAGATTTTTTTGGTTGTATGTCTAAATCGTTGTTCTGATTTTTTTTTTATACTGTTGACGTAAAAGTTTAGAGATATAAATTTTCCCCTCAGTAGTGCTTTGTCTATATCCCATAAATTTTGGTATGTCATGTGATTATTCTCATTCCTTTAATGAAATCATGGATTATTTCTATGATTTGTTCTTTACCCACTCATTTTTTAGGATTATTGCTTCCAATTAATTTTCAATATATCTTTCCAGGTCTTTTTTAAATGTAATTTTTATTGCAATATGATCTGAAAAGGATGTATTTAATATTTCTGCTTTTTTGAACTTGATTATCAGGTTTTCTCTCTCCTTAATACGGAGAAAATAAAAACTTTAAGGTTTAATAATTTTTCATGTGGTTGTGAATATTTTGCAGTTCTTTTAAGAGCTATTTGTTCATATTCTTTGATTATTCTACTGGGAAATTGCCATTAATCATATATACAATTTCTATATGTTGGATACTACACCCTTACCAGAGATATTTGACATGATTTTCCTCCTGTCAACCACTTCTCATTTTATCCTATATGTACTAATGCTGTGTAGGCAGAAGATTCAAGTAAGTAATCAAAATTATCCACAATCTTTTTAAATTGCTTATATCTCTAGTTTGGTTAAGAACACATCTCTTTCCCAATAGCTGTGATTTATTTCTCTTCTGTGATCTATTTTCTCTTCTTTTACATCAAAATCTTAAACATTAAAATCACAAAACAATTCAGAATGTATTGTGCAGTGTGGTATGTTATTAATCTAAACCTAATTTCTGCCAGACTATTGTATTTTCTAGCAAATTTTATCAAACAGGAAAGTCTTTCTACTTTATCAAAAACTGAATAATTTAGTTCTATTTTCTTTAATCTTCCCTTGTCTAATCTATTCTATTAAGCAATCTCTCTCTTCTTTAACCAAAATACAGTTTGCTGTCTGGATATACTATTTCCCTTTGATCCTTACTTCTTTTCATCATTCCCTTTAAATTTTTTGGTTTTCCAAAATGAAATGTTCTAAAGGGTTCTGTTGGTATAGCATTGACTAGTATGTCATAGATAGTATAAATTAATTTTGAAAGTATTGTCATTTTTATTATACTGCCAAAGCCAAGCCATGAGAACGGAATCTTTTCCCAGCTATTTAGGCTGTCATTTAAGGAATGTTTTGCAAATTAATCTATCTAAATTTTCTTTCAGAAGATTGATTCCTAGTTATTTTATGTATTTAGTGGTTTTTTGGTAATGGAATTTTCATCTCTTATTGCTTATGTTTTATTATTATGGTATAGAAATATGGTATATTTTTCCTCAAATATCATTTCTCATAATATTCACATCTGCACAAAGTACACTCAATTATCTATAATACAAGTCCAAAAATCATTTTTTTAGCTTTAGTAGTTTTTGGTTTTTTTACTTATAAGCAGGGAGATCTCAGATGTGCTAGGGATTCACCAGACAAAGGAGCTGCCTAGCTTCTTTATGCAAACCTTAAACTCTCCTCCCTGTCTAGGAATAACCTCCAACACTCCCAAGAGATTGAGGCAAAAGACCAATAAGCATATGGTTTAGTTAAATTCTTTCTGGATAAATACTATTTGGATTATACTAGAGTAGAGGTGATTATTTGGCTTCAAAAGTCTCCAGGAAATTCAAGTTAATATAACAATTTATACACTTATACACACACACACACACGCTGACAAAACACAACCTATCTTTAAAATACTTTTTGCTTAAAATTCACTCATTAAATCCATGGATTTGTTAATTATTTTGGTTTTCAACATCAATGGGAGGTTTTTCAATTGGGAAATATTATTAAACTTAAAAGTGCAACAACAGTACAAAAATAGATATAAAGTATCCAGACTTTGTAGAATTACTAGCAATGTTAAAGAGGCCTGTACTCGAAAATCATAACATAAAAACATTTGGGAATCCCTTTCAGTTAATGAAATTGAAAGTTACTACCTTGTGCTTAAATTTTTCTTTTTCATTTGCATTCTTTTTAATTACTTGAAAATCACCTACTACAAATTGGGGGCTATATTAAATGTCACAGAGCAGAATAGAAATTTGGGCAGAGGTCTGAAAAACACTAAAGCCAAGGGATCGAAATCTGAGGCTCGAATTCTGTGCTTTGGGTGTGGGAAAAGAAGGGGAAGTAAAGCAGCAGCACAATACTGAAGAAAGAGGGGCATTGCCGCAGGACCCAACAAGGCTCCAGTGCAGTCCAAAAGAAGAGTCTGTAACTTCCTTCAGCCCTCTAGAGGGCGAGGTCTCCTACGTAAGAAAAGAAAAGTTAAAAACAAACAGCTTACCTGTCGGGCCCCCCGGGACTCTCCTTAGGGCCTACGCTTCGCGCTCCTTTCCCAGCTATCCGTTTGCTAACAGTGAGCCAGGAAGTAGCTGCGGCCTTTAGTTTCCCGCCATCGCCAGATGCTTCTTCCTCCAGATTCACAGCGAATTGGTTGAGGCTGTAAAGCAACGAGCAAAAGCCGCAACCCAGACAGAGCACTAACATCCGTAAGTAACGTCGCATGTCTCCCTCCAGTCACAGCTGGCCCACGATGGCCGCTGGGGCTGCTTCTATAGCGGCCACCAGTCGCCCAACTTTGACGAACTGAAAGCCGAATGCCACTGCGCAGTTGCAGCCGCAAGTTCCTCCTCCCTCTTCTTCCTTTCCGCGCCCTCTTCCCCTTTCCGTGGCGGAAGTCCAAAACTACAGCCCGGCAGCTTGCGTCACACTGCCTCAGTGCCTGAGTCAGACAGCCTGGCTGCTTATAACACCAGGTTCTCCAAAAATAGAAGGTTCTGGGTACGAAGGTGGAGGCGAGGGCTCCCTGAGAAGCCTGTGCACTGAACTTGAGAATGTAGTCTTGGCAAGGATTTCATGGAGCTGATGTGGCTTTAGCACTTGACTAGTGGTTTGGCAATTGCCAAACTGTCAAAAAGCCACCAGAAACCATTTTTCACAGTTATTTTTCTCTGAATGAGAAAGTGATTAAAGGCAAGATTTTTGATTAGTGAAACCTGAGTTCTTATTCTCCCAATCACTGAATCTGCCCCCGTTATAAAGGAAGGAGTGAAAATTTGAAAGCTAACCAGTTTTAAAGTGTGAAGGATCCAAAAGATTACAGAAAAAGCCCTGTTCCTCTTTTTAGTACCTATATATCTGAAAGCTTAGGCAGAATCATTTATGTTATTTTAAAATTTAACACTACCACCCTTACAAATTGTGTAATCAAGCACAAACTCAGGACAAGGTTGTTTGTGCTTCCCCCCCTCCCCTCCACATACACCTTCCAGTTCATTTACTTCAAATAAACAATTATTGAATTTATGTTCAAAGTAAAGATATTAACTGATAGTATCATAAAAGTATTAGGTATAAGATACTCCTCCCTCTCAATCTGGAACATAGTCTCTTACAAATTTGGAGAGAGTAGGCATGGTGTGTTAATTACTTGGATCACGCAATTTTTATATGGTTTAAGTTTATGACAGCAGTGGTCATTTATGTAATCTTAATATTAAGACTGGCTCAAAACATCAGGCCTTAACTATGAAACAAAATTAAGTTGTTCTCTTCAAGTTAGTGCTAGATTTTGTATTATGTGTATTTCATTGCACTCTTTAAAAACTAATTAATTAAAAATTAATCCTGTGCTTATTGTCCTGTGGGACAGTGATGACCCCTACCCAAATTGAAATCAGAGACTCTCAAATTAGAAAAGCAAAAAAGGATTTATTATAATCTCGATATCACGAGAAAGGACAACTCCCCCAAATAAGATAGTACTTCAGTAGAGCAGTACTAAGTGTATATGCAGAAAATGGATTATATAGCTGAAAAGGGAATTCTCCCCCCTCCCTTCTTATCTTTTCTCCCATTGGCTGGACAGTCCAGGCTTGTTGGAATCTTTACAAAGTGTTAAGCCGTTATAGTTGATAAAGACAATAATTATCTAATTTGGCATGGTTCAATATGATTGATTTGATCTTAGAAGGAGATATTTTGGGCCAGAACTTAAAACAAGGTACTAAGTACAACTGATAGAAACGATGCTTGTGTTCACACCTTTAGAGAGCTCATAGAAGCAAGAAATATTTAAGTACTCATTGGAGTTCACATGTTTGGGAGATTTCAGGGTTTAGAAAGAGATATCTGAATTCACACATCCCTTAATCCCTGCCTCCAGAAGGTGGAATCAGCCTTTTACACTCAGCATAAATACAGCTCCAGTGAGCCACTCTAGAGACTTACTCCGGAACATTGACTGGGGTGGGAGAGGAGCACTCTGGGAGGAAGCGCACAAGCCCTCTCTTTGAGGCAAGAGAGATTCATTGCCACCAAGGTGGTGTTGGCTGGAGGCTGAAGAAAGCAGAGGCAGAAGCCAAGGACAAAGATGCAAGAGCTCTTAGAACCAAGCAGAGAAATAGGCCTCAACTAACTGGGCTATTTTGGAAGGAGAAAATAAACGTTTGCATTTTTACCAGCTGGCTGCATTTTGGAGTAATTATTTATTTCAACTGAGACTAAAGCTGCCTCTAGAAAACCTCCCCGAGAAACCTTTCTCCCAGAGAGAACCATTATTATTTTAAAGAAAAAGAACACCACATATACTCTAAATGCAGAATATGCAGAGACTAACTAAAAATCTACCCAAGGACTAAGAATAAAGAAGCTAATGATACTAGCCAATGACACACATACCATATTAGGAACATTATATGGCAAAACAGGAAAGGGAGAAGGGAAATGTATGTTTGTCTAAAATAAACTAAAACAACTTGTTACTGCAAAGCTTCACGTTATAACTAGGGCATAAATCTAGGTCACATTCTTATGAGAGTCTTCAGTCAGTTTGTCTTATTCATTATTAATATCAATAATAATAAATATTAATAATGGATATTACTTACAATAATTGTAACTAACATTTATACAGTACAATATTTGTCAGGCATCATGCTTGGTGTTTCATAATTATCTCATTTGATCTTAACAACCTTGAAAAGTTAAGTGCAATATTATTATCCTATTTTACAGATAGGGAAACTGAGGCAAATAGGGTAAATGACTTGCCCAGGATACTTAACTCCTGTTGGCCTCAGTTTCCCCATCTATAAAATAGGGATAATAATAGTTATCAAAACAAAGAGGGTAATGAGTGTATAAGTATAGGGGTAGAAACATTTCAAACATAGATACAAAATGTTCTAACTCACTTCGCACCTACCCACCTTCAAGGAAAAGCAGTAAAAAGAAAAAGCAGAGGGGGCAGTTAGGTGGCACAGTAGATAGAGCAAGTCAGGAGAATTTGAGTTCAAATCTGGCCCTCTTAACCCCAATTGCCTCAGCAAAAAGAAAAAAAAAAACAGTGACCACTTCCTGGGAATCTCCAAATCACATGGGAATTATGCCTGGCCCCTTTTTGGCAAATTCCAGTGATGCATTTTGGTTTGCTGTTATTGAAATTTTGGGGATTCCTTTACTCTTGCTGAAGTGTACCTAAAGCTTCGGTTTTGCAGGATCCTATGTGTTTAAACTTGAGCCCTTTGTTCTCAAATCATTGGTGGATCTCTAGCTCTTTATTTCCCCCTGAGGCAATTGGGATTAGGTGACTTGTCCAAGGTCACACAACTAGGAGCTAGGAAATGTTAATTATCTGAGGCCAAATTTGAATTCAGGTTCTCCTGAATTCTGGGTTGGTGCTCTAGCTACTGCACCATCTAGCTATCCTGGATCTCTAGCTCTTGATTGTCTTCTGGTCTCAGCTTTTTTATTTTTGGCTGTTCATCTATAAGCAATGAGCCTGGCATTGCTGGGACCTTGTAACTAGTGGATGCCTACCATCAAAAATCACAAAGTAAAATGAAGAAATGGTGGGGGAACAGAAGGATGAAAGCACAGGTATTGGTTTCATTTCTTCTTCCAATTAAAGGAAGATAAATCAAGATATGGGAAGTGAATAGCTGTGGAAGTTAAAGATTTTAAGAGTGACATTTAGTTTTCTTTGTCATAGACTAAAAAAGCAGAGTGGTAAATTTAAGAACTGAATTTCATGTCCCTTGGGCTTGTGTCAAAGATTAGCAAGAGACTAGCAGGTTCCTGTCAAAGCAGATAAGTGATGTTTCAACAGACCTGGAGAGAAGAAAGGGAGGGATAGTTTAAATATAATTGTCCATGTAGAAAAACAAAAGACGAAGCAAAAGACCAGTCCAAACACAAAACCAAGAATTTTACAGGAAGAAAGAAACCAGATTTAAGAGCCATCTTAGTCTGAGCTAGTGTTAGGTTTGATTCCTCACTCTGATATTTGTTTTGTGGCTGTGGGTCAAATGAGATTATTACTGTGTACTTGGCACATAGCAAATGCTATATAAATGTCAGCTGCCAGTATTATTATTACCTAAACCCTCCCAGTTTTTGTTTCCACTTTGTTTTGTGTGTAAACTCTGGCAGATCTTATCAACCTTGAAAGTTGTGAGTATGGGCCTGCTGATTGACTAGATGTCTTATTGTCTGAGGACCAGCTCATACAAATTTGGAGAGGCTTATCACTAGTTAGATAGCAGTCTGATGGTTACAAGAGCTCATAAAGACAAGTTATTGCAAGTGGTAGGAACCCAGCATATACTGGTAATTATGCATATGCTTTCTAAGTTTGAGTACCTTTTCTTCTGGATTCTGTATATACTTGTAGGAGATAATTTCAAAGATTTTAAGGGGAACTATTATAGTCAAGGAGTTTTCTTGACAGAGATCCTTGGAATGTTTGTCTTTTCCTTCTTCAGCTCATTTACAATTAAGGAAACTGTAGCAAACAGTGACTTGCCTAGAGTTATACAGCTCATAAGTGTCTGGGTCCAGATTTGAACTCATGAAGATAAGTCTTCCTGACTCCATTCCCACTATTCTATGCATTACATCACCTCAGGGCCCAAAGTATTATATAAATGTTTATATAAATGTAATATATTGTTGATTTGGTTTGAGGATAAATTTATCTCTCAGTTTCTTTTTTTTAATTCTTCAAGCCCATGGAACATGGGCTGATATTGTAAAATAGGGTTTGTTCACATTAATCCTTAGTAGGACAATTACTCCTGAAGGATTATTAAAGTGACCAGAAAGTTATTCACTCTTCATTTTCTTCTTGTGGCATTGAGGGTGGAGGTGAATGATGTTCAAGAAAATTAAATAATTCCAATTTTTATCTACCAGCTTTCAGAACTGACCTGGTCATAATTCACAAAAATTGTTAAGTGTAAGATCATTTAAATAGATAATTGTAATAACTTTTATAATATTTGTGTAAGTATATGCTGTTAGATAAAATAGCAATAAAAATCTAGGAAAGCAGAGCAAAATGTGTGTAGTTCTAAATGCTAAGGAAGTTGATTATGAGAAAGAGCATACTGTTCAATCACCCTGCTCCACACCGTAGCAACATCATCTCATAAAGCAGAGCAGCAGTTTGAGCCAATATGATTTAAATATATATGAGTCCTGTTCAGGAGATCTAATAAACAGAGCTAGCCTGAGGCCCAGAAAAAGATTCATTTTGCGATTGTATAGGCAGATTTTTCAGGACTCTTAAGATATTTAAAAAAGGTTATTAGTGATCCTCTAAGCAATGCTAGTGTGTGTGTGTATGTGTGTGTGTGTGTGTGTGTGTGTGTATCTGTGTGTGATATGCAAGCTGTAGCCTGGAATCATGATCCCAATTTAAACCCCGCTAGCATTTTTTCTGCCATTTCTATAACCATTTTTCCTTATCATGCAGAGTTCAGGGGCTCCCTGTACCTTTTTCTCATTAAAGAAATCTCTTCCCTTTTTATTCTATGTAGTCTCATTGCCTTATCATCATCTGTTGAAAGTTTATTGCTATAATACAAAGACTACAAGGAATGATTAATATTTTGAGCCTTATATTGGTAATTAATATCTCAGGTCAAATAACTTCTTCAGATTAGGTAGATCAGAAAGTTCTCAAATATCTTGGTCTTTTAGACCAAATTTGTTACAAATTTTATCTCATTTGATCTTTTATAATAATTCTGGGAAGTGCTATTATTTTTCCTATTTTATATGTAAGAAAACTGAGATTAAGTGATTTACCCAAAGTCACATGGTAAGTATCTGATGTCAAATCTAAACTCAGGTCTTCCTGATCCTATGCCTAGTACTCTATCTGCTGTACCACCTAGATGCTCTAATAGCAAGAGGCCTATTAACACCAGAAGAGGAAAACAATTTAGTAGGTTAAGGCCAGATTGCAAGACTTTAAATGTCAAACAATGGTGTTTATAATTGGATCCTTAAGGTAATATCAAGACATTGGAATTTATTGAAAAAGAGTATTGGTATGGTCAGGCACATGTAATTTAGGGAAATCATTCTGATGTCTGTGTAAATTGGAGAGGGAAGAGACTTGAGGCAGAGACACTCATTAAGAAGCTTTTTAAAGCTCTACACAAATACTAGCTATTATCAGTGAATAACTACTATTAAAATATTTCTTAAGATCATGGGTGACACTACAATTGTGAGTAGATATTTTAGGATGAGGTGGGGTCTACTTTTGAGGTCCCTTTCATCTGTGAAGAATAAGGCTCTGAGAGTTTAAGCAACTTTTCCAAGGTCATGAGATTGTATCAGATGCAAAATTTGCACCTAGGTCTTCCTCATCTGACATTCTACCCTACTCTGGATCAGATCTGAGCCTTCTCCAGGTAAAAGGTTAGTAAAATCCATTCTGTGACTTCTTTCACTGTCACTGTCCTTTCGCTCCCTTCCTTCCTTCCTTCCTTCCTTTCTTCCTTCCTTCCTTCCTTCCTTCCTTCCTTCCTTCCTTCCTTCCTTCCTTCCTTCCTTCCTTCCTTCCTTTTCTCTCTGTCTCTCTATCTCTGTTTCTCTATCTTCTTCTTCTTCTTCTTCTTCCTTTTTATTGGATACTAGATTGTAAGAAATTTTTTCTCATCTATTCCTTCTTTCAGATGCTGATTCTAGACCTCTTGCTATGTTATACTATTCCACACCTGGAAAGATGCTTCTTAACCCTTGTGAGCAAGTAAATAAGATGAATTCCACAAGACATCCTTCAAGTGGGTTCCATGACTTATCTAAAGGTCAGTAACCTTGATACTCCTTCCACTTAGCCTCAAATTGTTCTCATCCTCAGTTAAAACTGTACCACAGCCCATAGTAAATGGCCAGATAATTTTTTATAATAGATTTAATAGCAGAAACAATCTCCAAAATTATTGTAATTCTTAAAAGTAGCAAATCTGGAGTAGAGATTCTTATTGAGATCATGAACTCCTTTGGGAGATGTCTAGGGATCTTTCTTGGAGAAATGTTTTTAAATGCATCAAATAAAATACATAGGACCAATTATATTGAAATGCAGTTATCAAAATATATATAAAACCCCCAATCTTCTGGACCCCACAGGGTCAGTGAATAGATTTCAGAGGGTCCATGAAATTTAATTGGAAAATATATTTTTATTTTCACTAAACTTAATTGAAATATTGAGTAGACATTTCAGGATGGGGTGGGGGTCTATGAACTTGGATGGGAGAATTTTATCTTTATTTCAACATAATTGTTTTCCTTTATAATCCAACTTTTTTATTCACTTAAAAACTTTGTTCTGAAAACAGGACATAGGCTTCATCTAGCCTTAATTTAAAATTAAATTAAATTTTAAATTAATTAAATTAAATTAAAATTAATGAGTGTTGCCTCAGTCAAACTGAGACTTGGGAAGTTCTTACTTAAAAAAGACCAAGATCTCCCATTGCATCCAGCGCCATCTTTAGTCATCCTGATCTATATCTTACCACTGGACCTAGATGGCTCTTGAGGAGAAAGTGAGGTGACTTTGCACAGCCTTCCTTCACTTAAATCCAATTCATTTGCAAATCATGGCATCACTTTCCTAATGTCATTGTCCTATTTGAGAATGAAGGACAAACAACAGCGACAACAACAATAACAACAGCAATGTGTGGAATGTAAAGATAAGGTGAAGAATTTACAGGAATGTTTAAATTCTTTTTCTGTATTTTATTTTTCATTATTTCTAAGTCCCTGTGACCTGCATAAGTATAGTGTGCGCTAACCAATATTTACTTAAACTTTAGATATATTTACTTAACCTAAGATGATGGCATTTATCATTGTTCAATGTTAGCAATATTTAGATTATTAGTTTAAATACTGTTAGTTTAGTAATCTGAATTTTGAAGGTCTGATGGATGGTTCCTTTTGGAATCAGGGAAACTGAAAGTATTCCATTCTAATCTGTTTTGGGCACCAATGTTTAACATTCAATTAGGGGAGAGGGCACCTATTTCTTAATGCTCCCCAACTTATTATGTAATCCTTTGTAACAGAATTTATAAAAGCTGTATATCTTTATTAATTCTTTAGCCCTTCTACCGTGAGCTCTCTCTCTTTCCCTTATCTCGTGGGGGGAATTGCTCATTCTCATGAGAATTTATTAATAAACATCAATCTTTCTGCTTCCTATTTTGAGAGGTCTCTTGAGTAGTCATTTTTGGGTAAGGATAAGTTCCTCACAGTTTTGGGGGCTTGTCCAGGATGAGTCTTTGGGGGAGATGGCAGCGCGTCCCAAAAGGGGATAGGCATATTCATGGTTACTTTTTCCTGTGATCTCTGGCTTTGAGTGTGTAGCCCCCCTCCCTCTCAGACAAACGACCCAAGGTAGAGATACTCAATGGAAAGCAGAATTGAAAACCAAAGGAAAATAGAGTCTTGACGGTTGGTGAATTACAGTCTGAAAAGATACATGTGTACTCAAGGTAAAAACCTCTAAGGGAGTCTGGGAGTCTATTGGCTGGATTGAGGGAGACCTGAGGGACTAGACCTCTTAAAAATTGTTTTTTTAGTGGACTGCTGTTGACCCCAGTGATAAAGGACTTTCTGAGAAAGCTCTCTCAGGTGACTGTGGGCATGAGGGTAATGAAGGACATCTGCTGACAACTTGGTTTGAGACCAGATTGTAAAATGGGACAGAAGCAGTCCAAGAATTTGTGTCAGGATGCTAGCCAGAGAATTCCAGTCAATAGCCCACTTGGGAGACTCAAAGACTGGGATGAGTTATCCAGATATAAAGGGAAAGATAAGAAAATAATGATTAAGTATTGCTGCTTTGTTTGGGGCAACCAAAATATTGGTGGGGGAATAATCTGGCCAAAATATGGTTCTGCTGAGGATTGGATATGCCAATAATTGAATATATATGCAAATAACAGAGATCGGTATAATCCAGAGGAATCAGCTTATGCTAGCCTCTGACTGCCAGGAGCTGCTAAAGCTATGAAAATTTTTCTGAGCAAAACAAAGGAAGGGAGCAAGCAGGCTAAGTCAAAAGGGAAAATAGATAAGAACCTAGAGTCTGAAGTTGGACAGTGGGATCTCCTTGCTGCTCTTCCACCCCCTTATGTGGTACCGCCCCTTGTACCACAGAGCCTTTGCCTCCCCCTTTTACCCCTGCAGAGGAAGATCCTTTGCCTCCTCTTCCCCCTCCTGTAGAAGAAGTAATGCATTTAGGCTAGGGAAGTATAGGCAGAGCTCACAGTGGCTCATATAAATATCTACAAAAGAAATTAGAGCAATTAAGACAGGATGTTCAGAATCTCCCCTTTAGGGAGAAAAAGGATCTGGGACATTAGCAAACGAGGTATAGAATATGTATCCACTTAGAGAGATCCCATTAGGTGGGGCTCAGGGAGGCATTGGATTTGTAAATGTACCTCTGTCTGCGAATGAGGTTAGAAAATTTAAGAAAGAGTTAGTTTCTATTATGGAAGATTTGGTTGGGGCATCCAAACAATTGGACCAATTTTTAAGCCCCAGCTTATATATTTAGTCAGAATAGATATAATATATATATATATATATATATATAACATATAAACATACAAATCAAACATTTACTGGTAATAAATCATAATTTGGTAACCCCCACATTCAGTTACACAACCCCATATGAGGTCATGAGTCACAATTTAAGAAGATTTGATCGATCTAGAACACAGGCAGTATTATAAGAAACATATTCTATAAAGAGAAGGCACCAACTCCTGAATGAGGGAGCAATCCCAGCAGAACAGAAATATCCAGTGAATGACCCAGGATGGGACAACAACAATCAGGAACATAAGCAAAATATGCAGGACTTGAGGGAACTAGTAACTGTAGGAATACGGGATGCCTTCCCAAAGAGACAAACTATAAACAAAGCATTGACTATCATTCAGGAAAACTATGAGTCACCAGCTCAGTATTTAGAAAGACTCAGAGAAGGAATGAGGAAATGTTCAGGGGCTGACCCAGATAGCCTGGAGAATGAGCAAATATTGACAGTACAGTTTGTATCCAATTCCTGGTCAGATATTAATAAGAAAATACAAAAGATTGAGGGATGGATGTAGTCCCCTTTAAGAACCCTTCTGGAAGAGGCCACCAAGGTGTATGTAAGGAGGGATGAGGAGAAAGAAAAACAAAGAGATAGGAAGATTAAGATGTTGCAGACAACGCAATAGAATGCTAATAAGAAGCAAGAGGTGATGGGGAGTGCAAGAAAACCTTGTCAGGAACGAGGTGGGGTGGGGGGGAGTGGAAGGAAGAGGGCTGATATGATTTGTTGGTTTTGTGGGAAATTAGGCCACTTCACTAAGGAAATGCCCGCAGAAAAGTGAAGAGGAATGGGTACTGTCCCTGGTGGAACTGGGGGATTAAGAATATCAGGAGCTCGGGGGAGACCCCACTTAGAGCCCTTGATAAATTCAAAGGTGGGGTCCAAAAAGGAAGAAATGGTTTTTTTGGTTGATTCGGGAGAAGCCCAGACTTCTGTGACACAGATACTGGCAGGGGAGAAATTATCATCAAAATATATGATGATTTCTGGAGTTAAGGTAGAAACTTTCTCAGTACCTATGACTGAGGCATTACCTATAGAATATGAGGGATTTAAAGTGTTTGGACAATTTTTAGTGACTTCCGGGGCAGGAGTGAATTTGTTAGGGAGAGATTTGATAACAAATCTTTCAATCAGTCTTGTGCCTAGGGATCCCCTGCTGGTTCCAGTCTAAACTTTTGTGATGAGGGAAGTAGACAAACAGAAGATTAACTCTGAGGTTTGGGCAAGTCCCGAAAATCCAGGACTGTTGTCTATTCCCCCAATACAGATAACCTTAAAGGACCCACATACCATAGTTAGAGTCTGACAATATCCAATTCCAAATGAGGGAAGGAAAGGACTGAAGCCGGTAATTGGGAGATTGCTAAAAACAGGATTAATTGAACCTTGCATCTCACCATTCAATACCCCCATTCTTTCAGTAAGGAAAAAGGATGGAATGTATAGAATGGTCCAGGATTTGAGGGAAATAAACAAAATAGTGCTGCTAGCTCACCTAGTAGTACTGGACCCTTACATGATCTTGGGAAAGATTCCAGAGGGTAGTGCATGGTTATTTAAAGGATGCATTTTGGAGTTGCCCCTTATCTGAAGATAGAGGAAACATTTTTGCATTCAAATGGGAAGACCCAGATACGGGAAGAAAACAGCAATATCAATGGTATATGTTACCCCAGTGATACATGGAGTCCCCCAATTTATTTGGGCAAATATTGAAGGAATAAAAAAGAAAATTTTAAGAATCCAATTGAAGGGGTAAAAGTTTTACAATATGTAGATGATCTTCTTGTGGAGAGACCGAAAAGGAGTGACCTTGCCCAAGTCACCATCAATTTGTTAAATTATCTAGGAGCACAGGGACTACAAGTTTCCCAGGATAAATTGCAATTTGTAGAAAGTGAAGTAAAATATTTAGGTCATTTTATAAGTGAAGGGAATAAGAAATTAGATCCTGTATGTGTGGAGGAGATTCTTCAAATTACTAAGCCTAGGAAAAAGAAGGCCCTCTGGAAATTTTTAGAATTGGTGGGGTATTGTAGAACTTGGATTGATGAATATGCATTATTAATTAAATCATTATATACTCATTTGTTAGAGGAGAAACCTGATATAGTACAATGGGACTCAGGAAGGAGAACTCTAAATTTTTACAATTTAAGTGGGCAATGATGTCAACCCCCATATTACTATTGCCATCATTAGATAAGCTATTTCATTTATATGTAAATACGGTAAATGAGGTGGCTTTAAGAATATTAGCACAAGTAAGAGAAGGACAGCAACACCCAGTGACCTTTCTGTCAAAAATATTAGACCCAGTGGCAAAGGGATAACCTACTTGTATTCAGGCAGTAGCACCTATAGCGCTTTTGGTGGAAGAAAGTCGGAAATTTACCTTTGGTGGTAGTTTAATAGTGAGTGTCCCATACCAAAGGACTTTTTAGTAGAATCTCTGGGGTTCTCTAAGTATATCATCATATCATCTGCAAAGAGTGATAGTTTGGTTTCCTCATTGCCTACTCTAATTCCTTTAATCTCTTTCTCCACTCTTATTGCTGAGGCTAGCATTTTCTCTTCCCTTTCCCCCTTTCCCTACTTCTCAGTATTTTGTCACTGATCACTCCCTCCCTCAAATAGCCCTTCCTTTTTGCAGCCTCCCCTTTCTTATACCTTTCCCCTTCTATGTCTTTTTCCCCTTCTATTAGCCTCCCCTTTTCTTTTTTCCCTTACCCTCCTACTTCCCTATAGGTTGAAACAAACTTCTCTGTGAAGCTGAATGTGTCTGATATTCTCTCTTTGAGCCAAATCTGATGGATAAAATTCACACAATGCTCACCCCCCCTCCCATCATTCCCTAATTTGCAATAGGTCTTTTTTGCCTCTTCATGAGATGTAATTTACCACATTTTAACTCCATTTTCCTCTTCTTCCATTCGAATCACCTTTCCTTCTCTAATTTCTTTTTTAAATCATCACAATAAAATCAAATTATGTCTGCAACCTCTAAGTATACCCATAATAGAGATACAGATCTCAAGAGTTAAATATATCGTCTTCCCATATAGAGATATAATTTTTGTACCTTTTAAAAGAAAGTTATTTTTTCTTTCCTTTTTACCTTTTTGTTATGGGCCAGAACTCTAAGCTTGAAACAAAGGATTCTTACAAGGGACTAAGTCAATGGACTTGATAGACACAATGATTATTTAGCATGGTGCTTAACAGTTCTTTAGTTCAGTATATGTACTTAGTACTTACTAGAGTTCTACAAGATTCACACCTTTAAGAGAGCATATATAAGCTAGGAGCCTCAACCAGGATTCAGTCAAGGAGATTCAGAAGCTACTCTAGCTTCTAGGCAGTCAAGGAGAACTAAGGAAGACAGAGAAGTGGTGGCAGGCTGTCCTGTGGAGAACACTGAAACCAAGATCTGGAAGGCCTCAAGAAAACTAGCTGAGCCCCAAGTGAAGGAGATAAGACTTTGAAAGAGACAATAAAAGATTTGGACTTTAATACCTGGCTGCATTGGGGGTGATTACTGGACTGAAATGAAGACTTCCTACAGAGACCCATGTTATCCTGGTGCAAAGAATCAATCTACTATACAGGCTTGTAGATTCTTAGTAAACGCATTCCTTGTTTAGAAATCATAAATCCTAAACAGGCTTATTTCTCAGGGCTGATGATCTTGCTTGAAACCTGATGGTTTACAATTTGGTTATTTTCCAATCTATGCAAATCATTTCTTTTTTGTGAGCTAGGAAAAGGTGTTAATTGCTATTAACAGGGTCCTCAGAAGTCTAGCTAACTTGAGTTTTTAAAGTAGTGGCAAACTGCTTTTATATTTTTCTAAAGTTCCAAAACTCTTCTATTAAAACAACAGTGCACATAGATCTTTAGTGCAAAAGTAAAATTGCTTTTACTCCAGAAAGAAACAACTGAAATACTGAAAAGCCACAATTAGGATTACCCAAGGATCAAGCAACTTCCTCCTTAAAGGATCCAAGGGCTTGGAATCTAATATTTCAAAAGGCAAAGGAATTTGGATTACACCCAAGAATAAGCTGTCCAGCTAAAATGAGCATTATCTTTCAGGGAATAAGATGGACATTAAATGATAATCGGTGAATTTCATCTGTTTCTGATGAAAAGATCAGAACTGAAGAAAAAATTTGATCTCCAAACACAGAACTCAAGAGAAGCATAAAAAGGTAAAAAAGGAAAGAATTCTTGAGAACTATATTTCTGTTACGGGTATACTTAGAGAATGTGGGTATAATCTGATTTTATTATGATGATATGAAAAAGAAACTAGAGGTGGAAAGAGGATCAGACTGGAAAAAAAGGGAAAAGGAGGTAAAATAAGGAAATTACATCTCACAAAGAAGCAAAGAAGACCAATTATAATTGAGGGAAGGAAGGAAAGGGGATGAGCATTGTGTGAATCTTAAACCCATCAGATTTGGCTCAAAGAGAGAATATCAGATATATTTGGTTTCACAGAGAAACTTGCCTCACCTTATAAGGAAGTAGGAGGGGAAAGGAGACAAGAAAGGGAAAGACTAATAGAATTGAAAACAGAAGTATTAGGGGAAAGGTGTAAAAAGGGGGAGGGGCTCTAAAGGGGGAGGGCTGTTTGAGGGAATTGGTCATTAGACACAAAATACTGGGAAGGAAGAAAGGGGGAAAGAAAAGAGAAAAGCATATCTTAGAGTCAATAACATTGCAGGAAATAAAAAATTAGTTATTTTAATTGTGAATGTGAACCGCATGAACTCTTCCATAAAACAGAAGTGGATAGCAGACTGGATTAAAAGCCAGAATCCTACAATATATTGTTTGTAAGAAACACATTTAAAGCAGAGTGATACATACAGAGTGAAGGTAAAGGGCTGGAGGAGAATCTATTATGCTTCAAGGGAAGTTAAAAAAAAAAAAAAAAAAAAAAAAAAGGGGTAGCAATCCTGATCTCAAATTCAATAAAAGCAAGATAGATCTAATTAAAAGAGAGAAGGAATGAAACTATATTTTACTAAAAGGTACCATAGATAATGATGCAATATCAATACTAAACATATATGCACCGAGTGGTATAACATCCAAACTCCTAGAGGAGAAATGATAGACAGCAAGAAGAAATAGACAGCAAAACTATGTTAGTTAGGGATCTCAACCTTGCTCTCTCAAAACTAGATAAATTGAACCACAAAATAAATAAGAAAGAAGTTAAGGAGGTAAAGAGAATGTTAGAAAACTTAGGTATCTGGAAAAAATTGAATAGAGATAGAAAGGAGTTTACTTTTTTCTAAGAGATCATGGAGTCTATACAAAAATTGATCATGTATCAGGACATAAAAACCTCAATATCAAATGCAGAAAGGCAGAAACAATAAATGCATTTTTCTCAGATCATGATGCAATAAAAATCACATCCAATATAAGGCCAGGAGAAAATAGACCAAAAATTAAATGGAAATTAAATAATCTAATCCTAAAGAATGAATGGGTGAAACAACAAATCATAAATGCCATCAACAACTTCATCCAAGAGAATGACAATAATGAGACAACATACCAAAATCTGTGGGATGTAGCCAAAGCGATTATTAGGGAAATTTTTATATCTCTATATGCTTACTTGAATAAAATAGAGAAAAAGAAGAATTGGGTTTACAACTAAAAAAGCTAGAAAAAGAACAAATTAAAAACTCTCAATTAAATACCAAATTTGAAATTCTGAAAATAAAAGGGTAGATTAATAAAATTAAAATGAAGAAAACTATTGAATTAATAAATAAAACTAAGAGTTGATTTTATTAAAAAAAAAACCCAACAAAATAGATAAGCCTTTAGTTAATTTGAAATCAAATTGTTAGTCTCAAAAATGAAAAGGGAGGACTATCCATCAATGAAGAGGAAATTAGAGCATTTAATTAGGAGTCATTTTGCTCAACTTTATGTCAATAAATTTGATAACCTAAGTAAAATGGAGGAATAGACAAAAATATAGATTGCCCAGATTAACAGAAAAGGAAATACATTACTGAAATAGTCCCATTTTAGAAAAAGAAATAGAACAAGCTATTAATGAACTTGCTAAGAAAAAATCTCCAGGACCAGATGGATTTACATGTGAATTTTAGCAAACATTTAAAGAACAATTAATTCCAATACTATATAAATTATTGGAAAAAATAGGGAAAGAAGGAATCCTACCAAATTCCTTTTATGACACAGATATGGTGCTGATAGCTAAAGTAGGTAGGGTGAAAACAGAGAAAGAAAATTATAGACTGTTTTCCCTAATGAATATTGATGCAAAAATCTTAAATAAAATATTAGCAAAGAGATTATAGAAAGTCATCCCCAGGGTAATATACTATGACCAAGTAGGATTTATACCAGGAATGCAAGGCTGGTTCAGTATTAAGAAAACTAGTAGCCTAATTGACTATATCAATAACCCAAGTAACAAAAATCATATGATTATCTCAATAGATGTAGAAAAAGCATTTGATAAAATCCAATACCCATTCCTTAAATTAAACACTAGAGAATATAGGGAAAAATGGACTTTTCCTTAAAATGATCAATAATATCTATTTAAAACCATGAGCAAGCATCATATATAGTGGAGAGAAACTAGAACCATTCCCAATAAAATCAGGATTGAAACAAGTTTGCCCACTATTACCATTACTATTCCATAGTGTATTAGAAATGTTAGCTTTGGCAATAAGAGAAGAAAAAGAAATTAAAGGCATTGGAATAGGTGATGAGGAAACCAAATTGTTGTTTGCAAATGATATGATGGTATACTTAGAGAACCCTAGAGAATCAACTCAAAAACTAGTAGGAATTATTCACAACTTTAGCAAAGTTGCAGGATACAAAATAAATCAACATAAATCATCAGCATTTTTATATATTACCTACAAAGTCCAGCAGCAAAAGATAAAAAAAAACCCATTCAAGATAATTGTTGATAGTTTAAAATATTTGGCAATCTTTTTTCTAAAGGAAGTCAGGAACTATATGAACAGAACCACAAAAATTTCCATACAAATAAAGTCAGATCTAATAAGTTGGAAAAATATCAAGTGCTCATGGTTAGGCAGAGCAAATATAATAAAAATGACAATATTACCTAAATTATTATGACAATTATAAATGACAATTATTACCTAAATACTTATTTAGTTGCCATATCAATCAATCAAACTCCTAAGAAATTATTTCACAGATCTAGAAAAAAATAATAGCAAAGTTCATCTGGAAGAATAAAATGTCAAGAATTTCAAGGATATTAATGAAAAAAAAGTGCACATGAAGGTGGCCTAACTGTGTCAGATCTAAAACTATATGATAAAGCAACAGTTATCAAAACCATTGGGTACTGGCTAAGAAATAAAGTAGTCGATCAGTGGAATAGGTTAGGATACAAAATAAAATAGTCAACAACTATTTTAATCTAGTTTTTGACAAACCCAAAGACCCCAGCTTTTGAGATAAGAACTTAAAACTGCTGGGAAAATTAGAAACTAGTGTGGAAGAAATTAGACACTGACTCACACCTAACACCACATACCAAGATAAGATTGAAATGGTTTCAATATTTAGACATTAATAGTGATATTATAAGCAAATTAGAAGAACATAGAATAGTTCACCTATCAGATCTGTGGAGGAGAAAGGAATTTGTGACCAAAAAAAGAACTGGAGATCACAAAATCACAAAATAGATAATTTTGTTAAAAAGTTTGTTAAAAAGTTTTTGTGCAAACAAAACAAGATTAGAAGGGAAGCAATAAATTGAGAAAACATTTTTATATTCAAAGGTTCTAATAAAGGCCTCATTTCTAAAATATATAGAGAATTGACTCAAATTTATAAGAATTCAAGCCATTCTCCAACTGATAAATGGTCAAAGGATATGAATAGACAATTTTCAGATGAAGAAATTAAAACCATTTCATATGATTATATAAAAGGTACTCTAAATCGCTATTGATCAGAGAAATGTAAATTAAGACAACTCTGAGATACCACTACACACCTCTCAGTTTGGCTAAGATGACAGGAAAAGATAATAATGAATGTAGGAAGAAATGTGGAAAAACTGGGACACTAATACATTGTTGGTGGAATTGTGAATGGATCTAGCCATTCTGGAGAGCAATTTGGAACTATGCTCAAAAAGTTATCAAACTGTGCATACTCTTTGATCCAGCCGTGTTTCTATTGGGCCTGTATTCCAAAGAGATCTTTTTTTTTTTTTTTTTGGCTGAGGCAATTGGGATTAAGTGACTTGCCCAGGGTCACACAGCCAGGAAGTGTTAAGTGTCAAGTTAACTCAAGATAAATGTCAAGATTTGAACTCAGGTCCTCCTGACTTCAGGGCTGGTACCCTGCACCACCTAGCTGCCCCTGCCCTCCCCAAGAGATCTTAAAGGAAGGAAAGGGACTCACATGTGCAAAAATGTTTGTGGCAGCCCTTTTCATAGTGACAAGAAACTGGAAACTTAGTGGAGGCCTATCAGCTGGAGAATGACTCAATAAGTTATGGTATACGAATATTATGGAATATTATTGTTCTATAAGAAACAATCAGGAGAATGATTTTAGAGGGTCCTGGAGAGACTTACATGAACTGATGCTAAGTGAAATGAGCAGAACCAGAAGATCATTGTACATGGTAACATCAATATTATACTACAATCTATTTTGATGAACAGGACTCTTTCCAACAATGCCAGTTCCAATGATCTTGTGATGAAGAGAGCCATCTATACCCAGAGAGAGGACTGTAGGAACTGAATGTGCATCACAACATAACATTCTCACTCTTTTTGTTGTTGTTGGCTTGCATTTTGTTTTCTTACTTCTTTTCTTTTCTTTTTGATATGATTTTTCTTGTGCCCCAAGAGAATTGTGTAAATATGTTTACATATATTGGATTGATCATATATTTTAACATATGTAACATATATTGGATTGCTTGCCATCTAGGGGAGGGAGTGGGGGGAAGGAGGGGAAAATCTGAAATACAAGACTATGCAAGGGTCAATGTTGAAAAATTATCTGTGCATATGTTTTGAAAATAAAATCTTTAAAAAAATAAAATAAAATTTCTTTTACTATCATATCTCAGATTCTCAAATTACTTTACACACACATATAAATCATTTATCTGCTGATCACATTAAAAAAAACCCATAAAGTTATCAAACTTGAAGCAATTATATCCTCTAAAGCAATTAACATTCATATAACATGTTTTATGCTAAGTACTTTTGCAATTATGTGTTCTTCACAACAACTATTATTTCTCTTTACAAATCAGAAAACTGTACAGAGATAAAATAATCTGCTATAAATTTCATAACAAATACATATCCATAATTGAGACAGAGAATGGAGGTCTTCCCAAATGCAGAGGCTAACTGGCTTTCTGGGTGCTGCTAGGGATACCTGAATTTTTCTCAGGCAGTTCCTGAACAGGACCTTCTGAAAGCTGGGGTTCTAGAATGTCCCTTTGATGGTAGTTTCAGGTACCGGGGCTCAGGGAATGCTGATCATGGAGCCTGACCTCCACTCCATCCCCATTCCCCCAAGCTAAATTTGGAGGTATTTGGGCAAGGTTGTATGGGGTCCCCACAGTTTTGCTTCCCCTACAGGTAAGGCAGAATTTGAATTTCTCTACACTTCTGAGATGAGAAGACTTAGCAAACAAAGGGACATGGGCTATATTGATCTTGCTAGCAATCTCCACAACTGAGATGTTTCAGGAATTTTTCTTACAGTTTTAAAATGGCTAATTGTCAAACTTCTTAATTATTGCTTTCAAATTTTTGAGAATTTGCTAACATGTTTTGCTCTCAAAACTTTTGAGAATCTGTAAAGATGTTATTTTGATTTTAATTAGCTAACATTTTTGTATAGCCCCAGCTTGGCAAAATCTAGCTCACAGAACAAACATGACACAGACATTCTGCAGAGACACAGACATAGACAAAATGACATGAAAGAGGACTATCCCATCTTTGCCAAAAGATGTAAAATTTTGCCAAAAGCTATCCTACAGTACTTCTATTTTCTTTGACATGCCAGAGAAGGTGAAAGGGTAGCAAAGGTCCCTAGGAACTTTGCCGAAAATTGCAAGAATTTCCCAGTCTGGGCATCCCCAGTCAAGGAAAATTTGCTGAGTGTGGAGCTCATGATGACCCAGACAAACCTTCTCTCACTGGCTTGGGGTGTCCTGCTATAGGATTGTCCAAAAAAAATTGGAGGCTTACCTTGACAAGGAGGCAATCAAGCCAGGGAAGGCTGGACTCTCCCCGTATCGGGCTACCAAATATTAAGGTTGGGAAAGGGGACCCCAAAATTTGTGGTCACAGACTGGTATTGCAAGGTGTCTCAAAAGAATTTGCAAGCTTGGATATATCTCCTTAGCTAAGGGGCAAATTTTTATTGTAATTGTAATGCCATTACAAGCGAACTGTATTTTAAGGGAATTCAGCAGAGAAACAAAACCAAGGAGAGACATTTATCCAGCTGTTATTATTGATGTGCTAATTCTATGATTCATAGGGAAGATGGAGGAGTGGGCTCCAGAATTTGGTTCCCCTGACAAGATTACCAGTCAGCAATGAATTGAAGAGCAGTCTCTGGAATTTGGTTATCACTGACTACAGATTATCTATCTGACAGTCAGCAATGAATTGAGAAATAGTCTCTAAAATCAGGCAGATTGTCAGAACAATAGCATTCCTAGTTTGGGCAAAGTCAGAGGATTTTGGAATCAGATAGATTGCCAGGGCAGAAGCTTCAAATTTAGGGGACTCAAAACCACTGCTATATTTCCCTAGAAGTTATACTGTATCATTTCCTCCTTTCCTCCTGATAAGGTTTAGATTTAGGGAACCAAAATGAGATTAGGGTTTCTGGTGGTCAGGGAGTTAAATGATAAGGTCTAATGGCAGGTTCGGGGTTCAGGGAACCAAATGGAGAGGTTTGGCTCCCCTGCAACCCCTTGGGATTCGGTGCAAGGGTAGGGAGTTTTGGGGACTCCCTTCTGGCGGTTCAGAGGTTCTCTGTGAAAGAATTTACAGGCCTGAAAACCTAGACTGATAAGAGGTTTATTATGGCGATTGGAAGTAAGGTTAGAAATCCTGACAGAGAGGAAAAAAGTTTGGTTAGGGAAATAGGTGAGGATAAAGAGAGGATAACACTGGAAAAAAATATTCCAGTGAACAGAGGCCCTTGGCATCCCAAGCATGGCATAGCTGGAATGTTTGGAATCTCTGCAAAGAGAGGGTTTTAGTTTGGCTCTTTTATATTGAATGTCTTAGTGGGGACTGGGACAGCTCAAGTTGGCTAAGAGCTAGGGGTTGCTCTTGATGGGGCTGAGTACAGCTTGAATTGAATAGAATTTCTGAATTAGAATAGAAGATCTGCATTTGAATAGGATTGGAATTCTTCAGCTCAAGATTCAACCAGCCCCACCTAGGTAAACCACTTTATTTGATTCCCTGGGGTGGTCTCTCACTGAGGCAGGGATGAAGGAGATTTTCTCCTTTAAGGATTTTTAGAGTTTTGGGGTCCCCTCTTCTTCCTTCCTTCCTTCCTTCCTTCCTTTCTTCCTTCCTTCCTTCCTTCCTTCCTTCCTTCCCTCCCTACTTCCCTTTTTTTTTTTTTTTTTTTTTTTTTTTTGCAAAGGGACTGATGACTTTTGCAAAAACAAAAAATAGAGAGAAAGGTACATATTGGAATCATTCTGTACTCATATTGCATTTTAATTGCAAACCCATTTCCTAGAATGTAATGATGGGCAATATATAAGAAATTCTCAAAAAACCATGTGCCCAACTACCCCAACACCCCCTTCCCTTCTACCCCATCCCATCAAGTGTTATAGTCCAGAAACATTTCTGAAGGGCCTGTTGCTTGCTTTGACTATCTGAGTGTAAAGAAGAAAGCACTGAGAATAAAATGTGGTCTTTGCCTAACAGGTATACTAATTAACTTTACAGACAGCAAAGACATTATTAGGTATGGCTTGGAGTTATGAGGGGGCTAGCATTGTAATATTTTAACAACAAGGGAGATCATTATTTAAATAGCTGAAATAGCTTATTTTAGCTTCTCTGTCAGGAGGGGGAAAATTTAGCAGCTGCACAAAAAAAAAAAATCAGCAAAATATTTTACTAGAATTTATACCATATTATCAAAATCCCAATGATGACATAGGTTGTAACTATTTGCATCAGAAAATTGAAGGCACAAAGAAACAGATTTAGGAGAAGAAAAGCACAATTTTCAATTGCTATTAAAATTCTTATATCTAATTTGATTTTTCTATTGATTTATTATAATCAGTTGTTATGAAAATGCTTATATACAATCTGATTTTTTTTAGTTTACTATCACTTTTTTATAACTATATATAATTATATAAATATGACATACTGTATAATAATTATATAAATATGTATCATTTTGTATTTCAACTCATTCTGCTGATATACATTATGTCAAGAATAAAAGGCCATAGAAGACATAACTGATATCTCAGTTAATTATTCTTCATTCTTCATGTTCACCAATTATCTTAATTCAGTGGTCAACAGAGTATAATTCCATCAAGGTAACTGAGGAATTATTCACACTTTGCTGTTGAGTAGTTTTGTTGCTGTTGAGTAGTTTTGTTGTTGTTGTTCAGTTTTTTCTGTTGTTTTTGACTCTTCATGACTCCATTTTGGGTTTTCTTGGCAAAAATACTGCAGTTTTGACATTTTCTTCTCTAGTCCATTTACAGAGGAGGAAATTGACACCAAAAGGGTTAAATGATTTGCCCAGGGACATATAATTAGTAAGCATCTGGGGCCAAATTTGAATTCAGGTCCTTTTCACTCCAGGGCCTAGGCTCTATACATTGTATCACCAAGCTGCCCCTAATCTTTTTGTGTTAAAAATGACTACAGGTTTAGGGGAAAAAAAAAGTGTACCCAGGATTGCAGAGCTAAGAAGTGGCTAATAAAGCTGAAGAAACCCTGGTTTTGGTGTCAGAGGACATGGGTTCAAATCGTAGCTTGGCCTCTTACTAGGTTGCAATGATGCAACTTCCTTCTCACCTTAATATCTTCATTTGCAAAAAAAGAGGTTTGAATATGATGCAGTTTGAGTGGTCTCGATTCCTGGTAGTCTAAAATGGCAATAAGAAAGTTGTTAAGAATCCCCTTTAAATTGGCTGCAGGTTTTAGGAGTGAAAGAATTCACTCATTCTTGAATTATTAGTTGCAAAATGAAAGTTTATTGTTGCATAGAAATCAGTTTACCAGGAGACGAACTTATATAGTGGCAGATCTATGGGAAAATGGAGTTTTACACTGAGAATTTAGTTCTCAGTGGACAGAAGGATCCTGATAGCTGAGTGAGCTATCTAGGCTCATCTGCAAAAGACCTTCCTTGAAGGAAGCTGTTATACTGGGTCTTATTGGAGGCTGGAACAGCCCAAGCAGGTCAGATCCATTCGGGGCTGGGACAGCCCGGATCTCCTATTGGAATTAACAACACTTCAAAGAGATGCTTTTTGACCAGGATTTCTAATTGAATCAAAGGTTCTGGCATCCTGGAAAGACAACATGTCTAGGGAGGATATGCCCAGGAAGAATCTGAAAGGGATCACAGATCAAAAGGAAATATAGTTTCTTTTTTTATTTATTTATTTTATTATTATTATTATTATAGTAACTTTTTATTGACAGAATCCATGCCAAGGTAATTTTTTTTACAACGTTATCCCTTGCACTCACTTCTGTTCCAATTTTTCCCTCCCACCCTCCACCCCCTCCCCTAGATGGCAAGCAGTCCTATATATGTTGAATATGTCCTAATATATCCTAGATACAATGTATGTGTGCAGATCCAAACAGTTTTCTTGTTGCACAGGGAGAATTGGATTCAGAAAGTAGAAATAACCCGGGAAGAAAAACAAAAATGCAAACAGTTTACATTCATTTTCCAGTGTTTTTTTCTTTGGGTGTAGCTGCTTCTGTCCATCATTGATCAATTGAAACTGAGTTAGGTCTCTTTGTCAAAGAAATCCACTTCCATCAGATTACATCTTCATACAGTATCATTGTTGACGTATATAATGATCTCTTGGTTCTGCTCATTTCACTTAGCATCAGTTCATGTAATTCTCTCCAAGCTTCTCTGTATTCATCTTGCTGGTCATTTCTTACAGAACAATAATATTCCATAACATTCATATACCACAATTTACCCAACCATTCTCCAATTGATGGGCATCCACTCAGTTTCCAGCTTCTAGCCACTACAAACAGGGCTGCCACAAACATTTTGGCACATACTGGTTCCTTTCCCTTCTTTAGTATCTCCTTGGGGTATAAGCCCAGTAGAAACACTGATGGATCAAAGGGTATGCACAGTTTGATAACTTTTTGGGCATAATTCCAGATTGCTCCCCAGAATGGTTGGATTCGTTCACAGCTCCACCAACAATGTATCAGTGTCCCAGTTTTCCCGCATCTCCTCCAACAATCATCATTATTTTTTCCTGTCATCTTAGCCAATCTGACAGGTGTGTAGTGGTATCGTAGAGTTGTCTTAATTTGCATTTCTCTGATTAATAATGATTTGGAACACTCTTTCATATGAGTGGTAATGATTTCAATTTCATCATCTGAAAATTGTCTGTTCATATCTTTTGACCATTTATCAATTGGAGAATGGCTTGGCTTCTTATAAATTAGAGTCAGTTCTCTATATAGGAAATATAGTTTCTTAAAGGGACCACAAACTGCTTCAGATTAGATAACTTGTAAAGTTTTTTAAAGTTTAATTGTGCCATCCTTTGTTCTGTGCTGGGCTTCAATTTTTTCACTTACAAAATAAATGTATTGGAAAAGAACCTTCTGGTTCTAAATATTTGCTTCTCTGATCAGCTGTACCATGTTGCCTCCCTATGGAAGAATTTTAGCCAACAGATGCCTGTGGTGTTTTTCTTCTTTAAAATATTATGGTTCTCTCTGGGAGCGGTTTTTCGAGGAGGTTTTCTGGAGGCGGCCTTAGTTTCAATTAAAAGAAATAATCACCCAAATGCAGCCAGGTGCTAAAAGTTCAAATCTTTTATTGTGTCCTTCAATATAGCCCGGTTGGTTTTCTCTCTCCTTGGTTCTAAGAGCTCTTGCAACTTTGTCCTTGGCTTCTGCCTCTGCTTTCTTCAGCCTCCAGCCAGCAAACCTGATGGAATGAATCTCTCTTGCCTCCGAGAGAGGGCTTATGGGCTTCGGTATCTCCCAGAGTGCTCCTGGCTCTCAATCTCCCAGAGTGCTCCTCTCCAACCCCTGACAATGTTCCAAAGTAACTAACTCGAGTGGCTCACTGAAGCTCTATTTATGCTGGGTGTAAAAGAGAGTGGGATTATGGGTTTCCTCCCAGAGTGCTCTCTGGCCCTAAGAGCTTCTTGCTTATATGAGCTCTCTAAAGGTGTGAACATAAGCATTATTGTCTATCAGTTCTACTTAGTACCTTGTTTCAGGTTCTGGCCCAAAACATCTCCTTGTAAGATCAGATCAATCATACTGAACCATGCTAAATTAGATAATTATTGTTTCTATCAACTCTAATGACTTAACAATTTGTAAAGATTCCAACAGATGTCCAAGGGACAATGATGTTCCCATTAAAATATGTGTATCCACTACTATTATTTTTTTCTATTTGCCCTTTCCCTCTTTTGTTTCCCAAAACACAACAGAACCACTTTTTTTTTTTCCAGTGCAAAGTCAGCCTTGGAAATATAAATTTCTGTAGCAAAAGGGAGGCAAATGGGATCTATAGATAGCAGGAACTTTTTCAGTTGTCTACCGGTAATGTCACCAGGCATTTTCTTATTGTTCAAAAGGGTATAAGTTTTTCTTCTTTTGTTGTCCCAACACTACCTCCTCATCCAATCTCCACCTCAGGTATCCTCTGGTTTTAAGAGAATTTTAAGAGAATTTTAAATTAAGAGAATTTTAAAAAAGATAACAATGCAACAACTATGCTTTAAGAGCAAAGTATTTCCCTTTTTCCTTTTTTACTTGCCCACCTTCCCAATTCATTTCATTGTTTAAAAATGGTTTTAGTGTAAAATTTTTAAGATAGGCATACAACAAAAATAACATACCAATGTAATCAAATTCAGGAAAACTATGCAATACCTTTGTGGAGCAAAAAGGCAGCAAATGTTGCAAAGAATTCTGAAATCCCCTTTTCCATTTCTTCTCCATACAGCTACCAAATAATCTTCCTACAGTATAAGTTTATCCATGACATTCCTCTGCTCAAAGAGCATTAGGTTAAGATACACATTTCTCTTCTTTAGGATTTAAAACCCTTTGCCATCTGATTCCCACCTATCATTCCAGGCTGTTTTCACATTATTTCAGGAGTATACTGGAACCAACTCAAACCAACTCAAGGACCAACTATTATATTTTTAGTTTGAGCTTAAATTAACAAACATTATCAATCAGGGTTTGATTTATTGTTTTGTTAATTGTCTAGGCAAGTAGTGTCAAACTCAAGTAGAAGAGGGCCACTAATCACTTCACTCACATATTGACTTCCTTTTAAAATGTAATGTTATTTATTTTGATTGTATTTTTATTTATTTTAAATAGTTAAATATTTTAATCTGGTCACCATATCGCTTGTGTTTGACACTTCTGCTTTAGCCTTAGGAAATTGGTGGAGAAGACAATAACAATACCATAAAAATGATTTAAAAGTCCTTTTACCTTTTCACTATCTTCACCTTCTAGCTTCTAGATATCATGATCTTTCAGTCTCTAATTATAAGAATTCTGGTACAGGATCCTTCTATGCTAATTATGTTTAAGCTTGAAAGAGGGTCATATGTACTTTTTTATGGGTAGGGTTAGGGGAGAGTTGATTGGGAAATATTCATCAGTACACCTTTTCATGTATCCTATATTCCAATCAAATTGCCTTATTGCCTTACTGTTTTCCAAACCTGGTATTTCATCTTCTACTTTTGTACCTTGGCACAAGCTGGGCCCTTTGTCTGAAGTGTGTTTTTTCTTCCCCTCAATTTCTAGGAATCTTTAATTTCCTTCAAAGAGCAAGTCATGTACTTCTTAAAGAAAGATTTTTTTTTCAGATCTCCCTAATTTTTAGGACTCTCTTCCTCCTGTGAATGAAAGCTTTTTTCAGGGACAGAGATGCTCTCTCCAATTTCACAGTAGTTAGCATCTAATAAAAGTAGAGCTGGCACAAACTGTTGGGCTGTCTTTTGTAAGTTGACCCTGACCCATCAGAGCTGACTGTTATTGAAAGGGAGAGCAACAGAAGATAATAATTTGATATTTACAAAGTATTTTAAATTTGATGAAGTGCTTTATATATTCAGTCTCATTTGAACCTCACAATAGCCTAATGCATCTCATTAATTGTTGGGAGCTGCAGTCTCTAAGCTGATTGGCAAAGACCAGCACTGACATCAAATGTGCACAGCAATCACGCAGGAACAACATTTCCTTCTATAATTCTCATTAGTGGACTACTATTTCCTATATTATTTATAATTGGCTTGATTACAGAACTAAATATTATCTAAAAAAAATCTGGTAACAAGGGAATTTGGGCAAGTTAACTAGAAATGATTCCACTTGCATATTCTGTCCTAATAAAACAAATCTCTCACTGAGACAAATGATAGAGGAGAGAACACCATGGAAAGCATTGTCACTATGGGAGAGAATCCAAAGGTCCAGGAAATAATGGTATTTACCAACTTAGATTCAGAAAAGATCAGTATGTCTAGGAACCAAAAGATGGTTAAATTATAACTAGGAATTGCCCTAAATGCCTATGTACACGATTCCAAGTCAGAAAAATAGAGGAATCAAACAATCCATATAATTGACAGAGAAGACATAAATAAACTAACAAAATTCACTAACATTTAACTTTGTATAACATTTACCTTTTCATTATTAGCTTCGTGTAATGTAATAAATAATTAACACTTAACCATAAAAAACTTACTCAAATATTAAATGTCAAATGTAGTAACATATAAAGGTCAATAAGTCAGACACATGTCTGAAGATTATGTTGACCTAAAGAAAAGTATATGATCATGATATAGTATAAAAATAAAGCCTGAAGGAGCCTGAGAGAAGTGGGAACATCACTTCCATCATTTCTTCATTCAAGCTACCACACGACTCCTGTCTTCCTTTGATGCCAATCCTATACCTCCAACTCAGCTCCCTGGACCCCTTGCAGAGGCAGGATCCCTGCATTCAGTACTACAATGTACTAATGTACAAGGTAGTATAAGGTACTACAAACATTCTTATCCCCATTTTATAAATGAAGAAACTGAACCTCAAAGTGCTTAGGTGACTTGTCCATGGACACATAAGTTAGTAAGATTTAGACACAGGTTTTGAATCCAGGGGTTCTATATTCTAAATTCCAAACTCTATTTACTAAACTGAACTCCACCTTGATCTCATGGAAGATCATTATGATCTGAATTATGAAGAATAATTTTGGGGTTAGGAGAGAATAGAGGCTGGGAGAACAATTAGGCTTGATATTGCATGTAGACATGAAAGATAAATTGAAAAGAAGAATTTGATAGGAATGAAAACATGAACAAAAGTAGTGCAGGGAGTGCAATAGAATTTTTGTTAATAAAGTTCCTCATTTTCAAAATATATGCACAGATAATTTTTCAACATTAGCCTTGCATACCCTTGTGTTTCAGATTTTTCCCTCTTGGGGGGTAGAGGGCGTGAATTTATTTGGGGGGGGCCAGATGGTAAGCAATCCAATATATGTTATACATGTTAAAATATGTTAAATCCAATATGTGTAAAATATTTATACAATTCTCTTGCTACACAAGAAAAATCAGATCAAAAAGAAAGTAAATGAATAAAAAACAAAATGCAAGCAAACAACAGCAAAAAGGTGAGAATGTTAGCCATAATATTCATATATCATAACTTATTCAGCCATTCTCCAACTGATGGGCATCCACTCAATTTCCAGTTTCTTGTCACTAGGAAAAGGGCTGCCACAAACATTTTTGCACATGTGGATTCCTTTCCTTCCTTTAAGATCTCTTTGGGATATATGCCCAATAGAAACACTGCTGGATCAAAGGGTATGCACAGTTGCAATATGATTTCAAGCTTGGGTCACTACTAAAATAAATTAGTAAATCATTTAAAAACATCTAGTTTCAGTAAAGGAATGATGAGTTTTGTTCCATATGTAGTGATTGAGAAGTGCTAATTGGTGGACAAGAAGTGAATAGTGAGCAGTCAGAAAAGTGATTATAGTTAAGAATCACCCTTAAAAGAGTAAAAGATGTAGGAATGGATTAGATCATAAAAATCTAGACTTGCAGACTATATTTATGATTTGCTAAAGATTGTTAGATGATATTTGAACTAACTTGGAACACTAACATTCTTCTGAACTGGAAAGGACTTCCAAAGTCCATCATTCATTCAAACACAAAACTCCTCTTATACATCTCTAAAGCCATTATCCAGCCTCCCCTTGAACATCTCCAGCAAAAGTGAATTCACTACTTACCAAGACAATCCATTTTTTTCCTTTTGAGTAGTGTAAATTATTTTTGAGAAGTTTATCCTTGAGACTTACACGAACTGATGCTGAGTGAAATGAGCAGGACCAGGAGATCATTATATACTTCAACAACAATACTATATGATGACCAGTTCTGATGGACCTGGCCATCCTCAGCAATGAGATCAACCAAATCATTTCCAATGGAGCAGTAATGAACTGAACCAGCTACGCCCAGAGAAAGAACTCTGGGTGATGACTAAAAACCATTACATTGAATTCCCAATCCCCATATTTATGCCCACCTGCATTTTTTATTTCCTTCATAAGCTAATTGTACAATATTTCAGAGTCTGATTCTTTTTGTACAGCAAAATAACGGTTTGGTCATGTATACTTATTGTGTATCTAATTTATATTTTAATATATTTAACATCTACTGGTCATCCTGCCATCTCGGGGAGGGGATGGGGGGTAAGAGGTGAAAAATTGGAACAAGAGGTTTGGCAATTGTTAATGCTGTAAAGTTACCCATACATATAACCTATAAATAAAAGGCTATTAAATAAAATAATAAAATAAAATAAAATACATTATAAAAAAAAAGAAGTTTATCCTTACAGAGAGCCAAACTCTGCCTCCCTCTAACTTGTACTCTTTATTCCTAGTTTTGTCTCCTGCAACAGAACAAAATCAATCTAACTCTTCTTCTATGTGATTGCCTTTCAAATATTTAAAGCAGGAAACATGCCCCCTTTAAATTTTTTCGAGGGAGAGAGAGGGAGAGAGAGAGAGAGAGAGAGAGAGAGAGAGAGAGAGAGAGAGAGAGAGAGACAGAGAGACAGAGAGACAAAGAGAGACAAAGAGAAACAGAGAGACAGAGACACAGAGAGACAGACACACACACACAAAGAGACAGAGACCAGAGACAGATAGAAAAACAGAGACAGAGACAGAGAGACAGAGAGAGAGACACGGAGAGAGAGAGATTGATTCCAGGTCCTTTTAAGAACCTCTGTTAAATCAAGTCTCTCCTTTTCCATGCTTGTGCTGTTAATTTTTAACCATGTAGAGGACTTATATTTATTTATTCCTAGTAAATTCCAGCACATCTGTTAATACTCAGTACAGAAGCATTACTCTAAGGAGTTTTTCCACAAGGAACATATGCTACCTTCCACGTGGATACAAGGATATAAAATACCTTTAGCACATGTTAAAATGAGATAGTAAAAAATTAGAATAAGGTTATATATATGCAATCATGCATAACATATCACCATATTAGTCATGTTACAACATGACTAATATGGTGATATGCATACCCAAAAGAAAAAAAATGAAAAAATACAGAAAATAAAAAATAGTATGCTTCAATCTACATTCAGACTCTATCAGTTCTTTCTTTGGAGCTGGATAGCATTTCATGAAATAGTTCTTTGCCAAATAGCATACAATTAGAGTTCATCCATCTCCAGCCCTATTGAGTAAATATTACATTCCTTGGGACTGGTGATGGGGTAACAAAGTAAAAGGAAAAGAAGCAAAATTATTAGGTACATATGAAGTTTAATAAATAACTATATATGTATATATATTTTTAATTAATTTATTTTTTAAAATAATTATAACTTTTTATTGACAGAACCCATACCTGGGTGGTTTTTTACAACATTATCCCTTGCACTTACTTCTGTTCTGATTTTCCCCCTCTCTCCCTCCAGCCCCTCCCCCAGATGGCAAGCAGTCCTATACATGTTAAATATGTTACAGTATTTCCTAGATACAATATATGTGTGCAGAACCAAACAGTTCTGTTGTTGCACAGGGAGAATTGGATTCAGAAGGTAAAAATAACCCAGGAAGAAAATGCAAACAGTTTACATTCATTCCCCAGTGTTCTTTCTTTGGGTGTAGCTGCTTCTGTCCATCATTGATCAATTGAAAATGAATTAGGTCTCTTTGTCAAAGAAATCCACTTCCATCAGAATACATCCTCATACAGTATCATTGTTGAGGTATATAATGATCTCCTGGTTCTGCCCATTTCACTTACCATCAGTTCATGTAAGTCTCTCCAAGCCTCTCTGTATTCATCCTGCTGGTCATTTCTTACAGAATAATAATATTCCATAACATTCATATACCACAATTTACCCAACCATTCTCCAATAGATGGGCATACATTCATTTTCCAGTTTCTAGCCACTACAAACAGGGCTGCCACAAACATTTTGGCACATATAGGTCCCTTTCCCTTCTTTAGTATCTCTTTGGGGTATAAGCCCAGTAGTATCACTGCTGGATCAAAGAGTATGCACCAGTTCGAGAACTTTTTGGGCATAATTCCAGATTGCTCTCCAGAATGGTTGGATTCGTTCACAACTCCACCAACAATGCATCAGTGTCCCAGTTTTCCCACATCCCCTCCAACAGTCATCATTATTTTTTCCTGTCATCTTTGCCAATTTGACAGGTGTATAGTGGTATCTCAGAGTTGTCTTAATTTGCATTTCTCTGATCAATAGTGATTTGGAATACTCTTTCATATGAGTGGAAATAGTTTCAATTTCATCATCTAAAAATTGTCTGTTCATATCCTTTGACCATTTATCAATTGGAGAATGGCTTGATTTCTTATAAATTAGAGTCAATTCTCTATATATTCTGGAAATGAGGCCTTTATCAGAACCTTTAACTGTGAAAATGTTTTCCCAGTTTGTTGCTTCCCTTCTAATCTTATTTGCATTAGTTTTGTTTGTAGAAAGGCTTTTTAATTTGATATAATCAAATTTTTCTATTTTGTGATCAACAATGAGCTCTAGTTCTTCTTTGGTCATAAATTCCTTCCTCTTCCACAGGTCTGAGAGGTAAACTATCCTGTGTTCTTCCAATTTATTTATAATCTCATTCTTTATACCTAGGTCATGAACCCATTTTGACCTTATCTTGGTGTACGGCGTTAAGTGTGGGTCAATGTCTAGTTTCTGCCATACTCACTTCCTATTTTCCCAGCAATTTTTGTCAAATAGTGAGTTCTTATCCCAAAAACTGGAGTTTGGGGGTTTGTCAAACACTAGATTTTTAAAGTTATTGGCTGTTTGTCCTTTGAACCTAAACGATCCCATTGATCAACTAGTCTATTTCTTAGCCAATACCAAATGTTGTTGCTGTGTAAAATGTTCTCCTGGTCCTACTCACCTCATTCAGTATCAGTTCATGTAAGTCTCTTGGGGCCCAGAGGGCCTGGGCAAGAAGTTTGTGCTGACACAGGGCTCAGGGGTCATGAGCCCAGGGAGGAAATCTGTGCTGGCTTGGAGTATTACATTGTAGTTCCTCTGATAAACATGAGACCTGGGGGTTGCAAAGATTGTTGACAATAGCTCAGGTCAAAGAGCAAGTCACAGTGATCCAAAAACATACTTGTCTCAGTAAGTGCTCTGTCATCAGGATGTGAGCTCTGTGACTTTCCTGACTCAGCCACATCAGCATAAAAATCCTTATTGGGGTCTCAGACCTTTCCTGAATGACCCATGTCAGCATAAACTTTCTTCCTTGAGGTTGGTGTGGAAAGAGGGATATAAGGAGGGAGCAAAAATTATAGAAAAAAAGGAAGGCAGAGAAAAGTGCCTCTAATAAAGAGTATCTTGATTTCATCTCTTCTGGCTTGTGACTGTCTTTGGCAAACACTGCTGGCTCGTGTCCAGATGCATACTGAAGCTCGAGAGGAGGTAAGGCCCGGCTGCCCACAGGTGTAGCATCTGGTAAGTCTCTTCAGACCTCACTGAAATCATCCTGTTGATCGTTTCTTATAGAATAATAATAGTCTATAATATTCATATACCATAACTTATTCAGCCATTCTCCAATTGATGAGCATCCACTGTTTCCAGTTTCTTGCCACTACAAAAAGGACTGCCACAAACATTTTTGTACATGTGTGTTCTTTTCCTTTTTTATTATCTCTTTGAAGTACGGACCAGTAGAGACACTGCTGGATCAAAGGGTATGTACAATTTGATAGCTCTCCGGAATGATTGGATCAGTTCACAACTCCACCAACAATGTATTAGTGTCCTAGTTTTCCCACATTTCCTCCAACATTTATCATTTCCTTTTCATGTCATCTTAGCCAATTTGAGAAATGTGTAATGGTATCTCAGAATTGTCTTAATTTGTATTTCTCTGATCAATAGTGATTTAGAGCATTTTTTCATATGACTAAAAATGGCTTTAATTCCTTCATCTGAAAATTGCCTATTCATATTCTTTGATCATTTATCAATTGGACAATAGCTTGTATTCTTATAAATTTGAGTCAATTCTCCATATGTTTTTAAAATGAGGCCTTTTTCAGAACCTTTGGATATAAAATTCTTCCCCAGTTTATTGCTTCCCTTCTAATCTTGCCTGCATTGGTTTTGTTTTCCACAAAATTATTCATTTTGCATTCCGTAATATACTCTAGTTCTTCTTTGGCCACAAATTCCTTCCTTCTCCATAGATCTGAGAAGAAGACTATCCTTCTTTTAATTTGCTTATATTATCACTCTTTATATCTAAATCATGAACCCATTTCAATCTTATCTTGGTATAGGGTATTAGGTGTGAGTCAATGCCTAGTTTCTGCCATAGTCATTTCCAATTTTCCCAACAATTTTTGTCAAATAGTGAGTTCTTATGCCAGAAGCTGGGGTCTTTGGATTTATCAAATACTAGATTACTATAGTCACTGACTATTGTGTCTTGTGAACCTAACCTATTCTACTGATTGACTACTGTATTTCTTAGCCAGTATCAAATGCTTTTGGTGACCACTGTTTTATAATATAATTTTAGGTCTGGTACACTTAGAAGGCTTTTCATTATTGTGCTTGCTTAACAAGCCTCATGTATATAAGCTGATACATACTGCATAGAATTAGAACCTCATTAACAAAACATGGGATGTATAAGAGAGGGGGAACATATTTAGGCTTAGAATATAAGAAATAATGTAATCCTAAGAGGAAATAACTGATCCTATTCTCTGTGGGGAGGGAGCTATGACTAATTAACAGCATAAAACTTGTCTGCTTCTGCACGTAGTGCTTCCTCTTCCTATCCCTATAAGATATTCCTCATCATATGAATGGAGCCTTCTTCTGGCCTGAAACATCCAATTCCTCTATACTTTTTCTTTCAGTAAAATTTCTTTGTTACCTGACTTTCAGAGTCAGCTTGATTCTAATACTTGTAAGTGCCTGCAGCTGGATTTTAACTCAGAAAAATGGGGCTTCCTGATTCCAAGCCCAGTACTCTATCTATTGCACCACTCAGCTTCCTATATATTATTGCCCATATAGCCACATATATATCACATGTACACACATACACAAAGTACAATACATTTAAACATATACAATAATTATATTTATATGTAAATATAAATTACAAAAATATATATATAGTATAGGATATTTAATATAAATAAACTTACCTGGTTTAGGTATCAGTACCATGCCTGTGATGTAAAAGGAATTTGGTAGGAGTCTTTCATTCCTATTTATTCAAGTAGTTAATATAGCATTGGGGCTAATTGTTCTTTACATGTTTGGTAGAATTCACATGTAAATCCATCTGGTCCTGGGGATTTTTTCTTAGGGAGTTGATTAATAGCTTGTTCTATTTCTTTTTCTAAAATGGAACTATTTAAGCAATTTACTTCCTCCTCTGTTAATCTGGGAAGCATATATATATATATATATATATATATATATATGTATGTTTGAATTTTTTTATTAATAGCTTTTTATTTATAAGTTATATGCATGGGTAATTTTACAGCATCGACAATTGGCAAAACTTTTGCTGCAGTTTTTCCCCTCCTTCCCCCCACCCCCTCCCCTAGATGGCAGGATGACCAATACATGTTAAATATGTTAAAGTATAAATTAAATACAAAATAAGTATACATGTCCAAACCGTTATTTTGCTGTACAAAAACGATCAGACTCTGAAATAGTGTACAATGTGAAGGAAATTAAAAATGCAGGTGGACAAAAATATAGGGATTGGGAATTCTATGTAATGGTTCTTAATCATCTCCCAGAGTTCTTTTGCTGGGTGTAGCTGGTTCAGTTCATTATTGCTTCATTGGAACTGATTTGGTTCATCTCATGATGACCTCATGGCCAGGTCCATCAGAACTGATCACCATATAGTATTGTTGTTGAAGTATATAATGATCTCCTGGTCCTGCTCATTTCACTCAGCATCAGTTCGTGTAAATCTCTCCAGACCTTTCTGAAATCATCCTGTTGGTCATTTCTTACCGAACAATAATATTCCATAATATTCTTATACCACAATTCATTCATCCATTCTCCAATTGATGGGCATCTACTCAGTTTTGGAAAGTTTATATTTTTGAAGGTAGTCATCCATTTCACTTAGGTTATCAAATTTATTGGAATAAAGTTGGGCAAAGTAACTCCTAATTTTCTCTTCATTGGTGGAAAGTTCTCCCTTTTCATTTTTAAGACTAACAATTTGATTTTCCTCTTTCCTTTTCCTAATCAGATTTACCATCTAGATTTTTATTTAGCTCTGGTTTTTTCATTAGAAACAAATGGAATTCACCTGTTTCATTAAATGTCCATCTTCTTCCCCAGCAGGATGATTTTAGAGAGGCCTGAAGACACTTACATGAACTGATGCTTAGGGAATTGAGCAGAACTAGGATATCATTATTCATGGCAACAACAAGATTATATGATGATAAATTCTGATGGACATGCCTCTGTTCAACAATGAGATAATTCAGGTCAGTTCCAGTGATCTTGTGATGAAGAGAGCCAGTTACATGATGATCAATTCTGATGGACGTGGTCCTCTTCAACAATGAGATGAAACAAATCAGCTCTAATAGAACAATGAATTGAACTAGCTATACCCAGTGAAAGAACTCAGGAAAATGAGTGTGAACCACTACATAGAATTCCCAATCCCTCTATTTTTGTCTGCTTGCATTTTTTATTTCCTTCACAGATTAATTGTACACTATTTCAAAGTCCAATTCTTTTTGTGCAGCAAAGTAACTGTATGGACTTGTATACATATATTGTATTTAACACATACTTTAACATATTTAACATGTATTGGTCTACCTGCCATCTGGGAAAGGGGGTGGGGGAAAGGAGGGGAAAAATTGGAACAAAAGATTTTGCACCTGTCAATACTGAAAAATTTCCCATGCATATATCTTATAAATAAAAAGCTATAATAAAAAAAGAGAGAGAGTGAACTAGCTACACTCAGAGAGAAGACTATGGGAACTGAATGTGGATCACAACATAGCATTCTCACTCTTTGTTGTTGTTTGTTTTCATTTTGTTTTCTTTCTCATTTTTTTCCTTTTTGATCTGACTTTTCTTATACAGCAAGATTATTGCATAAATATGTATACATATATTGTATTTAACATATATTTTAGCATATTTAACATATATTGGTGCCATCTAGGGGAGGAAGTGGGGGGAAGGAAGGGAAAATTTGAAACACAAGATTTTATAAGGGTCAATGTTGAAAAATTATCCATGCATATGTTCTGAAAATAAAAGACTTTAATTAATAAAAATTAAATTAAAAAATAAAAAACAAAATAAACAAAATATATACTTTTCTTCTCTTAAAACAATAATAACCTTGCTGTGCTTAGAAAATATATATTTTGTATAGAGATGAAATAAATCAGAGATTAAGATATTTTCATTGCACCTTCCTCTCTGTCTCCTTGTATCATTGTGATGCTGTTCTAGTGGTAGAGAACTGATGTGAGAATCCCCTTTGGTCAGAGGCACCGGTCCAATGTGAAAAGAATTCACGAACCCAAAAAGTTTTAATGGCAAAAGGGAAGTTTATTGGCACTGAGAAGTCAGCTTTGCTAGGAAGACTGACTCCTCAGTTGCAAGAGGTCCTGGTGAGAAATAATAAGAGGTTATCACTGAGAAGAAGGTCTCTTCACAGCAGGCAGGAGTCCTGGTAGGCAGCTGTGCCAAGAGGAGAGGTCCCTTTGCAAAGCATACTACTTCAGACTTCTGTGGTTCCCAAAAGTAGCAGCCAATCTCCAAATTTCACTTTAGTTCTGCAATCTCTCTCCTCGGCTACAGCCTGATCCCTATCATAAAAGACTCCAACAGCTGTTTTTAAGGGAGAAATTTGAGGGACCAAATGTGGCTTCTGCAACTTCCTCCATATATCTGGGGCAGGTTGTTTAACATTAACAATTATCATCTTCTCACATGACATGATCTATTCTGCTGGTAAGAATTAGATGCCAGCCAGCAGTCACTAGTAGGTGGCTCCCATGACAGTTATTACAAGAGTTGAAAAATCTCTTACTACCTGAGATCATTGCTATATACATGTGAATGGGCATCAACCTGGTCAGTGCTTTGAAGCTAGAGGAAACTGTCTTACAGATGAGGAAACAAGAAAGTCAGGGAATGAGGAACCTGAACAAGTTGACTCCCTGTTGGTCTTGATTCCCTTCTTTCCCTCAAGTCTAGCCTCTCTATCTTTGTTAGACGAGGAGAAACTACAAGCCTGAGAGTTGGAGCCTAGGAAGAAGTTCTTCCATAATAGTCAGGAAGTGCTGAATAAGGCAAGTATGAGGCAGATCTTACAACTTCACCAGAGCAACCATGGGGGATGTATAAAACCTGTGCAATCTTGGTCTGTATATCCTTGCATGCCACCTAGTGGATGGTTGCTTTATTTAATCAAAGGACAAATAAGTCTGGCCTGCACAAATACCAGCAGGAGGAAGGCCCCCCGGGGTAAATTGGGAAAACAAATAAATGGTTGAACATTTTAAGGAAAAGGGATCAGGAGCTTTTCCAATTATTTTATTTTCTATTTGGAATATTTTGAAAATATGTCTTCAACCTCCAGAAATAACTCCATTAACTACAAAAATCTTTGAAATAGATTCTTCTACCAGTACTCTGGAGGAACAAGAAATGGCCAAAACTATAGAATGTGTAAATGTTATTAAAAAGGGAGAATCAGCACAACTTATGACTTCCTGTCATCCTCCACTCTTCCCGGCTCCCTGTTCAGATCTTTCTCAAAAACACAGATCTGAAGGGAAGCCAAATTATTATGAACCCCGCAGGTTAGTTCAGGAGGCAATTAAGAGTGCCAAAGAAAGAGGAAAGGATGTCCCTTTAGAAATACAATTAGTTTTTTCTGTTATTGAAGTTCCTGATTCTAATAATCCAACTCAAATTATAAGAAGATATCAATCCATAGACTTTAAGTTATTAAAGGAATTACATCAGGTCACTTCTATGGCTCCAATAGCTCCTATGTCCATGTTCTGTTGGATTCAGTCTCCCAAACTGCTTTGACACCTTCAGACTGGTGTCTAGTGCCAAAAACTACTTTAGAAAGAGGAGACTATTTGATATGGAAGGCAGCATTTTTTGAGGAGTATCAAGAATCAGAAATGGAAGGAAAAATATTTGAAGGGTTAGTAGACACAGGAACTGATAAATCAGTGATATCACAATGCTTCTGACCACAGGCTTGGCCTAAAGCCATGGTGCACATGGCCTAAAGGCATGATGCACATGCCTTTACAAGGTATGGGCAATATACAAATGCCAGAACAAAGTGCCACATAGTTATTATAGAGAAATGAGAATAAAGAAGGATGGTTCAAACCTTATGTTTTTCAGACATTCCCTATTAATTTATTGGGGGGGGGGGGAGACTTGCTAAAAGGAAGAATGTAGTCATATAAATTTTTCATAAGGTCACTCATAAAATACAAGCATCTAAAATAAAGAAGGGCCACCATTATGGGTTGATCAGTGTCCCCTAACAAATGAAAATTAGAGGCCCTTTGAGAAATTATTAAAGAACAATTGAAAGCTGGTCATATAGAACAAGCCAATAATCCATGGAATTCGTCCATATTTGCCATAAAAAACGAAATCAGGAAAGTGGAGAATATAAACAGATTTAAGGCACATTAATAATAGAACGAAATCTATGGGAAGCCTACAACTGGGACTTCCCTCATGCAATATGATTCCTTATGAATGGCAAATATCTATCATTGATATCAAGGATTATTTTTATTCTATTCTTTTAAAATCTGAAGACTGTCCTCATTTTGTATTTGCATTATCATTCACAAATTTGAAGAGCCTTACTTAAGATTTCAATGAAAAGTCCTTCCACAAGGTATGAAAAATAGTCCTACTATGTGTCAAAAATAAGTGGTAGATATTATATCTTCTATCAGAGTCAAACATAAAAGAAACATATATTGTATATTATATGGTTGATCTCCTATGTGCCCATTATGACTGGGATATTGTACAACAAGTATTGAGGGACAAAGGAGGCTTTAGAAAAATATGGACTAAAGATAGTTCCAGAGAAAGTGCAATTAGTCCCACCATATTCATATTTAAGATAAATAATTGAAAACACACTTAATCAGTGTTTCCAGCCTACTCCTGGAATTGAAATGTCAAAGTGTGGTCTATGCATTAACCCTGGAAGGTATATACATCACTGGGAGATAATTGTTGTTAATGTAACACTAGTTTAAAAAGTATATAAATCCTGGCATTCAGATTAATAAATGAAGACTGCAAAGTATATCTTTTGCCTGGCCTCAGGTATTCATTTCATATTCACATTCTTGGTTTTCACTAATGCTGTACTCCAACAACAGTTATTTCCTATTATCTATTTCTCTAATGAAGAATAACATTTTCCTTTATAAATCTTTCCATTTTTTTCTAAATTGACCAGCTCAACATTTCCTATACCACAGCAATATTCCAACTCCATCATAGACCATCTGAGAGACTATCAAAGTTTCCCCCCAATTTTCTGTATTTCTTTTATTCTTGGCTACATATGTTTTATTTATATAAAAATTTTTAATTTAAAATAATCAAAATTATCCTTTTATATGCTTCAATAATGCTCTCACCTTTTTATAATATAGTTTAAGGTATAACACTGCTGAATCTACTTCTTTATATCTTTTTCTCCTGATTTCTTTGAAGTTCCTGACTTTTTGTTCTTCCAAATGAACTTTGTTATTATTTTATCTAACTCGCTTAAATAATTTATTAATAATTTAATTGGAATGACTTTGACCAAATAAACTAGTTAGGTAAAATTGTCATTTAAATAATTATATTGGTTTTACCCATTCATGAACTTAATGGATATTACTTCAATTATTTAGATCTGCATTTATTTGTATAAAAAGTATTTTGTGGATACATTCATATAGTTTCTGTGTCTATTTTGGCAGGTATACACTCAGATATTTTGTACTTCTAAGTGTTTTAAATGGTCTAAAACAATATTGAATAAATATTGCTGACAAAATGTATTTTTTCTTATTTTTCACTTTTGATAAAATTACTTTAACTTGAATTTTGATAATTACTATCCCTGCTTTTATTTTTGCATATTAAATTCTAGTCTTGCTTTTTATTTTATCTCTGTGTGCATCTTTCATTTTTATAATGTTGAAAGCAACAGATTGTTGAATTCAAAATTTTAATCTGTTTGCATTTCCATTTTATGGGCAAATTCATTCCATTTACATTCTAAGCTACAATTACTTGAGTAGTTTCCTTCTTCCTGTTTTTTCTTGCTATGCTTTTCACCCTATTTCCCCTCCCCCTCCTTACTCTTCTGCTTTACCTTCTACTTTGCCCTCCTATTCCTTAATCTACCTAATCCTCCAAGAGTCCATCCCTTATCTTCTCCCCTCCCCCCCCCCCACTATCCCCTTGCCTTTTTATTTCTTTCTGAATTTAGAAAACTTTCATACATTTTTGGAATCCAGCTCCTGTAGTGAATTAAGGGTGTGAAAATATACAGGGGTCAGGCAAAAGAATTCAGATAGAACTCTTGGAAGTTTATTGATTATATACATATATATATATATGTATATGTAATGTCCAGGCTACCTTTCTGGAGGTCCTCCAGATGGGCTTTGATCTCAGCAGGATAGTCATACAAGGATGGTCAAGAATACAATGTAAAGTTTTTATTGTCTCCTTCATAGTCTGTCTCCTTCACAGTCTACTCACTCTGACCGACTGTGTCCCCAGTTCTCTCAGCCCTTAAATACCCTATTACAATTACATCATTACAGCATACTGAGTATATGCCAACTAGAGTGATTATATCATTATATCATACCAGATATATGTGAACTAGAGAACCATTATCTCATCAGTTCCACTGATTTAATTAATACCTTGTAAGCATCCTTGTTACAAGCATACTTTTCCAAAGTTCCGGCCCTCTACATCTCTTGCTTTCTTTTGTTTTAGAACACAGGTGGTCACACCCTCCCTGACTTCTCAGGGAGGTGAAAACACCAAATCATATTTTGTTTTGTTAGCAGGTTTCCTCTGGACTGAAGGGTCTTACTTGAAACAGGTATACATAAATCCATCAGCATTACACAAGCACATAGTAATATAACACAGGCTAGTAGTGATGTAACAAACAACATGAATCAACATGAGGAATTATATATGTCTATAAGTCCTAGAATGAGGGTATATAAATAACAATCACACATAAAACTCCTTCAGAAGCCCAGAGATAGTCCAAAACCAATCTATTGTTCATCACTTAATGTGTCAGGGAATCCAATGATTCCTACAGATTTTGAAGTCCTGCAGCACTCATTGACAGTTTTTGATATTTATGAGTCAATTGCCACACACATAGGGTAAACAGTCATGCTTTTTCAGTGGCACACATCTGATGTTTCTTAGGTCTTCTCCTTCATTTTGAGGGTCTTTTCCATCTCTATCCAATGGACAAGGCAAACACGGCTCATTGGCATTCATCTAATACCTTCTCCATCTGTAGAGATACAAGCAAACCCTCTCCCCCAAGCAATTAACTTAGCTAGTCCCTTCCATTCACCACTTTCTGGATCTCTCCACATCACCTGGTGATTATCTAGAGATAGTGAAGCTGCTTGCATTGGACACTACCCTTCGGGTAGGTTATAAAACCTGTCTGCCGGAGCCAGTGCATCTTTATTAAAAATCAAAAAATTAATAGTGTAAGAGCTAAATTTAAGAGTTCTCTAGGATTGCCTGTGGCTCCCCCTTTCTTTTGTTTTTGTAGGAGCGTCTTGATGTCTGTTTCTCCTCTTTACTATTGCCTGTCCTTGAGGATTAAAAGGTATGCCAGTGGTGTGTAAAATCTGATACTGTGAACAAAAGTGTGCAAAATGTTTAGAAGTATATGCAGTTTCATTATCTGTTTTTATTGCTTGTGGCATACTCATAATTGCAAAAGCTTGTACAAGGAATTCAGTGACCACTTGGGCTGCCTCTTTTGCTGCTGGTATTGCAAAAGTAAATCCTGAGAGGAGGCGGAGCCAAGATGGGAGGAGGCGGAGCCAAGATGGTGGAGAAGGCACACACGACTTTCTAAGCTCCTCTCATTCCCCTCATAACCAACTATTTTATCCAGTCTCAGAAATAGCTCTTCACTGCTTAAATTCATGAAGATCAGAAGCATACAATTTACCTGCTGAAGTCAATCTAGAAGATCTCCAGGAAAGGTTTGTCCTGAGGGGCCAGAAACAGACCAGCACAGGCAGGGAGAGGCTAGCGTCCTGAGCAGACCAGGGGCGGGGGTGATCTCTGTGGCTAGAGAAGTTATAGAGACCACTCTGCTATAGGCTAACTGCTCTACCTTGATTACAAAGCAGTAAACTGGCAGAGAAATTAAAGCCTGGAACAGAGGGTACTCTAAAAAAATGCCAGAACCTAACACTGGCTGTAGCTACTCAAACCTGGAAGTGACTCAGGAGACTGAAACGCAGCCCTGCAGCCACATCCTGCAGTTCGGAGCTTTTGCGGGGGCAGTTACAAACCCACATGGCAGGGGAGCACAGCCTGGGCAGCCTCTAATAAGCACAGTGTGGGGCTCGGCCTGGGGCAATAGAACTTCCCCAACAGGACTGTGCTTCCCAGGCCAGAGACACTTCAGGTCCCTGCAAATCCATTCACTGCTCAACTTCTAATACCCACAGCCCCAGGGCGGGATTTGGCTTGGGACAGTGAAACTCTCACTGCTCAGCGGCTAGCCCCAGGGCAGTCATTATCTCACACAGCAGGGTTCTTTGCAGGGCACTTTCCCAGCTCTGCCCTGCAGGCCTGATTTACTTCCAGGTGGGGAACTCTTTCCCAGAGCACTTCAGTACCTCGCTGCTTTTTGCAGCCGGCTAGCAGGACAGCTACCTGTCCATACACCTCTCACTGCTCTGCAGAGGAAGCTGGTAACCTCCTGGCCCTGAAGGCAGACCCTAAAGGCTCTAACAAAATGAATAAGAAAATCAAAAGGACAATTGATAGTTTCTACTCAGAAAGAAAGCCGCTTTCAACCCTGAAGAGACTAATAGCAGACAGTCTCCAGACAATTGTTGGTCCCCAATACAAAAGGCTCTCCTAGAAGAGACTATTAAAAACCTTAAAAGAGAACTAGAAAAAAAAATGGGGAAAGGAAAGAGAAGCTATGCAAGAGAGTACAGAAAAGACATATAATTCACTAAAAGAAAAATTTGACAAAGTGGAAAAAGAAAACAACTCCCTGAAATGTGAACTGGAAAAAGTAAAAAACTCCCAAGAAGTGCAGGAAAACAGAACTTGTGAACTGGAGAAAGAAAATAACTCACTAAAAAAAAAAATAGTGAAATGGAAAAAATTTCATAGAGCAAAATGACTCATTTAAAAACTCAATCGGACATATACAAAAAGAAGTAAAAAAAGTTAATGAAAAAAATTTTAACTCAGAAAAAATTTTCAAAACAATTTCTTTAAAAGGCAAAAAAAAGCTCCTCAACCTAAAAGGATAACCCTGGTTTACCGAAAAAAAAAAGGAATAAGAAAATAAAACAATAAGTCTTTTCAGAAAGAAAGGGCAAATTTTAAAAAAAATTCCTTTTTCCAAAAAAAACCCCAAACAAAAATTTTCCCAAAAAGGAAAGAAAAAAAAAAAAAAGGAAACCGAAAGACAAAACTATTAAAAAAAAAAAAAGGGAAAAAAAAAAAAAAGGGAAAAAAAAAAAAAATTTAAAAAAACAAAACCTAAAAAAAAAAAAAAAACAAAATTTAAATTTAAAAAAAATACCATTTTTTAAAAAAAATTACCCCAAAAAATAAAAAAAAAAAAAAAAAAAAAAAAAAAAAGAAAACAAAAAGGAAAAATTAAAAAAAAAAAAAAAAAAAAGAAAATTAAAATCCAGAAAAACTAGAAAAAAGGGAAGAAAAAAAAAAACGGGAAATAAGGAAAAAAAAAAATTTAAAAATAAAAAAAAAAAAACCCCTAAGAAAGGGAAAAAAACGACAAAAACAAAAACCCAAATTTTTTTAAAAAACAAAAAAAAAAAAATCAAAGAAAAAAAAAACTCAAAAATTAAAGGGAAAAAAAAACAGGGAAACCTCCACCAACAAGAAAAATTGCAAAAAAAATAAGGAAAAAATTTTTCAAAAAACAAAAAAAGGCAAAATTTAAAATTAAACACCAAAGTGGTATAAAACTTCCCAAAGAAAAAAAAAAAAAAGAAAAATTTAAAAAACAAAAAAAAAACCCAACGATCCAAAAAGAAAAAAAATCCAAAAAAAAAAAAAAAAAAAAAAAAAAAAAAAAAAAATTTTAAAAACCCTCTAAAATGAAGGGAAAAAGTAACCAAAAAAAACCTAAAAAAATTGCCATAAAGGCAAAAACCCAAAAAAAAAAAAAAAAATAAAATCTTTTTTTCGTAAATCAATAAAAAAACTCAACAAAAAGAGGAAAAAAATCAAAAAAAAACTAAAAAAACCTTTAAAAAAAAATTTAAAAGCAAAAAGCCAAAATTAATAACTTCCTCAAAATCAACTTTAAATCATACAAAATTTTATTTAAAAAAATTTTAAAAAAATTTTACCCTAAGTTCCGAACAAAATAGGAAAAAATAAAATTGGGCAAACAAAAAAAAAAAAAAAAAACCCCAATAAACTAAACTTGAAATTCTAAAATAAAAAAAAAAAAAAGCAAAAAAAAAAATAAAAAAAAACTAAGATTTTTTAGAAAAACCAAAAAAATTATAAACCTTTTAAAAATCATTAAAAAAAAAAAAACAAATTGTAGCTTAAAAATAAAAGGAAACTTTTCCCCCAATAGAAATTAAAGAAAAATGGGTTACCCCCAACTTTACCAAAAATTTGAAACCAAAAATGGGAAACACCTCCAAAATTACTTTAGATTACGAGAGGAAATCTTAAAAGCCCATTTTAAAAAAAGAAAAGCTTTTCAACTCCCAAAAAAAAAATCCCCAGGCAGGATTTACATTGGAATTCACAAACATTCAAAAACAAACCCTAATAAATATTTGAAATTAAAGAAAAACTCAAATTCCTTTTAGAAAAGAAGGGATTCCAAACCAAAAGTTAAAAAAAAGAAAAAAATTAAACCCAACCCCAATGAATATTGATGCTAAAACTTAAAATAAAAAAAAAGCAAAAAAATCATCCCAGGAAAACAATATCAAAGGGAAAACAGGAATCAGGGCTTTAATGTTAGGAAAACAAAAATTTGCCTTTAAAAAACAAAAACCAAATTCCTCAATAAAACAGAAAAAAGCATTTAAAAAATCCCATCCATTTCCAAAAAAAACACTTGAAGTAAAAGAATAAAAAACTTTTTAAAAATTCAGAAACTATTAAAAAAACCCCATTAAGCCTCATTTAATGAGGGACAAACGAACCTTTCCCAATAAGATCAGGGATGAAACAAATTGCCCACAAAAGTTCATTTAAAATTAAAGTAAAGCTTTCAATAAACTGAAAAGAAAAGGAATAAGAAAAAAAAACAAAACCCTTTGCAATTGATGGAAGAAAAATTCACTAAAAGAAGAAAAATCCCAAAAGCAAGTTGCAAAAAAAACCCAAGGTCATCAACTTTTATTTCCTCCAAAATCCCAGCAAATTCAAGAAATTCCAAAAGAACACAAGAAAAATTTAAATCATCTAGAAAAATCAAAACTTTTAACAAAAACAAAACACCCACACAAATTAAATCATCAACTCTGGAAAAAAAAACCCTTGGTTCAAGCAAATAAAAAGGCCAAACACCCTAATCTTTTATTTGCATACCAATCAACTTAAAAACTTTTTGAACCAAAAAAAACAAAAGCATAAAAAAAAATCAAAATTTCAAAAAAGAAAAAAAAAAAAATGGGGCCCTAGCACAAACAAAATTATAAAAAGGCAGGTTACTAAAACTTTTTTATTGGCTAAAAAAAAAAATTATCCAAGGAAAATTGTTCAAAAAAAAACACCAATAACAAAATCAATTTACAAACCCAAACACCCCATTTTAAATAAAAGCATTAACAAAATTGCTGGGAAAATTAAATTTTATGGAAAACAGGCATTAAACCCCACTTAACACTGTACACCAAGATAAGTCAAAAATGGGTTCATATCTAGGCATAAAAATGAATCATAAATAAATTGGGAAAAGCATAGGATAACCTGTGGAAGAGGAAGGTTTATGACCAAAAGAAGCTAGAATCACTATTGACTACAAAATAGAAAATTTATTATATCAAATTGAAAAGTTTTTCAAACAAAACTAATCAGGCAAATTAGAAGAAACAAAAACTGGGAAAACATTTTTACATAAAAGGTTCTGAAAAGACTCATTTTCCAAAATATAGAATTATAATTTATAAGAAATCAAGCCATTCTCCAATTGATAAATGGTCAAAGGATATGAACAGACAATTTTCAAAAAAAATTAAACTATTACTACTCATATGAAAAAGTTTCCAAATCACTATTGATCAGAAAATCAAATTAAGACAACTTGAATACCACTATACACCCTTCAGTTGAGAATGACAGGAAAGATAATCAGAATTTGGAGGGATGTGGGAAAACAGGGACACTGATACATTGTTGGTGGTTGTGAATACATCTAGCCATTCTGGAGACCAATTTGGAACTATGCCCAAAAAGTTATCAAACCATCCCTTTGTCCAGAAGTGTCTCTACTGGGCATACCCCAAAGATATAAAAAGATAAAAGGGACCTTATGTCCAAAATTTTTGGACCCTTTTATGGAGAAGCTGGAAAAATGAATGGATGCCCATCAATTGGAGAATGGTTAAAGTAAATTTGGTATATGAATTTATGGAATATTATTTTCTGTAAGAAAATACAGAGAAAGGTTGCGAGACTTAACATGAACTGATGCTGGCAAAATAGTAGAACCAGAAATCATTATATAACAACGAAACTGTATGAGGATGTAGTCTGATGGAAGTGGATTTCTTCAACAGACAAGATCTAACAGTTTCAATTGATCAAGGATGGACAAAGCAGCTACACCTAAAGAAAAAGAACATGAAATGAATTAAACTCTTGCATTTTTTTCTTCTTCCCAGGTTATTTATACCCAAATTCAATTCTCCCTAGCAACAAGAAAACTTTCATTCTGCCACTATATTTATAAGATCTACTGTAACTATTTAACATTATAGGACTGCTTGCCATCTGGGGAGAGGGTGGAGGGAGGGAGGAAAAATCGGAACAGAAGTGAGTGCAAGGGATAATATTGTAAAAAATTACCCTGGCATGGGTTCTGTCAATAAAAAGTTATAAAAAAAAAAGCAAATCCTGAAAAAGTGTCTACTACAACATGGATAAAAGACAGACAACTAAAAGATTTATAATGGGTCACATCCATTTGCCAAATTTCACTGGGGCTCAAACCATGAGGGTTTTTACCTGGACAGAGCATAGGAGCATGGAAAAAAAGGCAAGTTGTATAGGCTTTTACTATGTTCCTAGCTTCTTCTTTTGGTATCCCAGACTGCAAATGTACATCTCGAGCAGCCTGGTGACACTTAGAATGAAATTCTTGAGCTGCCTGAAATAAAGGAATATTGGCTAACATGGTTAAAAGTCTATCTGCCTTTGAATTTTCATAAAAAATTGAACCTGGAAGTCCACTATGAGAGTGGACATACGAGACATAAATCTTACCTAGATGCTTTCTTACTTGCTCTTGAAGTTCCTTAAAGAGCTGATATATATTAGATATATAATATATATATATAATATATAATATTATTTTATTTGAGCTGTGGCAATAATTTGTACCACATCTACTGAATAGACCAAATGAGGTATTATAGTTACATCTCCTGGATAATAAGTAAGAGCTAGCTTGATTGCATATAATTCATTCTGCTGAGTACACTAAAAAGGAGTTCTGACTACTCTTTTTATAGTTAAGACAGCACAAATGTTATGTTTGGATGCATCTGAAAAGATAGTTGGTTCTTTAAGAGGAACTTTAGAAACCTTTTCTTCAAAAATACAGTGCCAATTATGTAATAGCCAGGTTATCTTTAATGGAGACCTGTGTGTAAAATTTGGAGCTGTAGCCAATAAAATTTGCCACTCTGGGATGGTTGCACAGCATACATTAATTTGTGCATTGGTGTAAAAGGTGTATATCTTTGTCAGGTCTTATCCCAGATAATTGTACTGCTCACTTAATGGCCTTTAATAAGATTCTAGCTACAAGCACTGGGTAAGGAGTAAGGCTTTGTTCTGGTTGTACTGGGAGATTAACCCACTCTATCACATTGTCTTCTTGATGCAAGACTGCTGTGGGTGCCTCTTTTGTAGCAAAAACTGATATTTCTAAGATTTTTGAGTAATGCTTTCCACCGCATTGGATAAAGCCAGTTCAACCTCTCTCAAAGCCTCTTGAACTTCTTTTGTAAGCTGGTGTGGTGAGTTTAAAGCAGTATCTCCCCTTAAAATGTCACATAATAGTTGTAATTGATAGGTAGTTAAGCCTAAAATCAGACACATCCATTGGATATGTTCTATCAATTTCTGAAAGTCATTTAAGGTGTTCAACTTCTTTGTCCTTAAAGAAAGCTTTTGTACTGTATGTACCTTAGGATATACTTCATATCCTAAATATTGAAAAGAAGCATTTCTTTGAATTTTTTTCTGGAGCTAAATGCACTAAGTTCCTTAGTGTTTCTATGGTCTTTTGTAGACATGCTTCTAACATTTGCTCCTCAGGTGCTCACTCCAAGATATCATCCATATAATGTAACACCATAACTTTTGAAAATGATTTTCTTACTGGAGTAAGAGCAGCAGCAATATACATTTAACACCTAGTAGGGCTGTTTTTCATTCCCTGTGGCAAAATTGTGCATTCATATCTTTTATAAGGCTCAGCTAAGTTAACACTGGGCACTGAAAAGGCAAATCTTTTCATATCCTCCTTATCTAGAGGGATAGAATAGAAACAATCCTTAATGTCTATAACCCAAAGAGGCCAATCTCTAGGCAACTGAGTAGGAGATGAAAGTACAGGCTGAAGAGTTCCCATAGTTTCCATCTGTTCATTTACTTTTCTTAAATCAGTCAACATTCTCCATTTTCCAAATTTCTTTTTTACAACAAATACAGGGAAATTCCAAGTACTTAGAGAAGTTGCTCCTGTACTATATTTAATAAGGCCTGAATTTTATCATTTGCTAAGGGCCACTGTTCTGCCCACACTGGTGTAGCAGTTTTCCATTGAATGGGAACAGGTGAGAGTGTTGGCAGGCCTTCAACAGCAACCCTGCCTAAAAAGCCAAAGTACTCAATTATAATCCTAACTGTTGTAAGATGTCTCTTCCCCATAGATTGATGAGGATTTTTTCAACTACAAAAGGAGTAAAAACTCCTATTTCACCTTCAAAAGTCCATCTCAAAGGGGTAGCACTAATTTCAGCTGCTATTGATCCTCCTATGCCTAGGTATCTTCTGTAATCTTTGGCCAATGACTGGGTCAATTGGCATTTCTAATGATTGTATGATCTGCACCTGTGTCTACCAACCCTTTCAATGGTTTGTCATTTACATAGATAGTGAGCATAGGTTGGTAAGCAGTAACAGCTGCAGTCCAGAATATTCCTGAATTCTGTTGTTGGGAGTCAAAATCTGAGTAAATATCACTAGATTACCTATCAGGAGAGTGTATCAGTAACTCTGATGCTACAACTTTTCCTAGGTGATAAATCATACATTGTCTACCTGTATTAGTGACGGGGATATTAGCTACACATTTCCCAGTTTCCCAAATCAGTGTATGGATAGACAATGTTTTGTAAGGACTCTCAGGAGGTGAAATGGTCAAGCCTACTGTGCCTGGAGGCAAAGGATCTATAGGCTGGACAGATTTCACCTCTCCAGGGGATATCTCAGTAGTCTCAACTGCATACAACTCTGTTCTCCCCAATTGTAATCCCTTTCTCTCATCATGTTGCTTCTTGGCTGATTGATCATATCAGAGTACTGAACTTCTAAAGACTCTCTGGGTGTAACATTGGCTGCTATCATCTCTCCAGTGTTTTTTTGCCTGGGGCCCTGAAGGGGAGCCCTGCTTCCCATTCCCTGAGTCAGTCTACATTCTGATGCCCAATGGAAGCCTCTGTTGCATTTTGGGTTTAGTGTTTTGGGTCTTGTTCTCCCATCCTGTCTTCTATACCAACATTGAGCTTTCAGATGCCCTACTTTACTACATTGAGAGTATTGATGAGTCTCTCTTGAAGTCCCTTGCCAAAAAGGACCCTGTCTTCCCATGTTCATTATAGCCTGGGTGTAAAAGGTATTTGTGCCCACTGTGGCACAGCATCTTATGATCTCCATTAAAGGAGCACCTTCGGTAGTCCTAATATAATTCTTCTACAAATCTCATTAACATTTTCTCTAGCAAGTTGTCTTATAATTTCTATTGCTGAATTTTCACCAATAGTTCGTATGACAGCTGTCTGTAGATGTCTCATGAAATCAGTAAAGGGTTAATTTGGACCTTGCTCTATTTTCGTGGAGGCTTCCCCTCCATCTTGCCTTCTTGGGAGGGTGCCCCATGCTTTGATAGCAGTAGAAGCAATTTGCTCTTATGCTACTACAGGGTAATTAATCTGCACTAAAGTGTCTGCATAAGGATCTAAATCTTCTAGTTGATCAAAGGTGACTGGTATATTAACTCCAGGTTGCCTATTTCATTGGGCTTGCATTCTGTAGAATTTACTCTACTCAGAAAGCCACAACAGTTTTGTCCAGGTTCTAAACATGTCTTTGCTATAGATTTCCAATCACTAGGGCTTAAAATTTCAAATTCTCTAATATTATTTTAATATAAGACGATCTAGACCCATAAAGAGTGCAAGCCTTTTTCAGATCTTTAATAATTTCTAGTTTAAAAGGAGTGTATTTTCTTTTTTGACCTGAAGAGTCAAACTCTTTAATTATAGGCTATACTTTTATTCTCAAATCTGATGTATCTTGTCCTTCTCTTTAGCTTTAAGAAGTTCCTTTTGTAATTGTGTCATGGGAGCTGAACAAAACTGGGTGTTGCTGATGATGTCACTGCCCCCCCCCCCACTCCTCCTCCTCCCTCCACCCAAAAAAGTGAAATTGAGGAGGGAGTGTTATGAGATGGGGAATGCCCTAAGGGCTCCTACTGAGAAGCACCACACTTCTTAATTTCATCTGCATTGTACTTAACTCCTTTCTTGTCCAGTTCTTCATGCTTTTTAGTTGCTTTGTCAGTACCATCCCCCTTATATTCTTTCTTCTTTTTCCTTATTTTAAAACTTATGGGATTCCTTAAAGCCAATTATATTGTGTTGTGTATATATAGAATTTTTCCTTAGGAATTGAATCAGGACTATTATCATTGTAATATTCAATTGGTTGCTCTCCGATTAGTTTTCACTTATCTAGCTCTAATTTTTCTTCCTTAGAGAATCAAGGAGACATGCACTCTAATATTTCTTAGAGTCCAGTGATCTGCTCCCAAGTTAACAAACCTTGCTTCTTTGTTAACCTAACTTTGCTTGCAATATACTTCCCTTGGGGGGGGGGAAGGCTCTTTTCTTAGTATTTGCCCCATTTCAGCTGAAAAATGAAAGTGACTAATTTACTTACCCTATTTCTGGGTCACAGAGACTTCTCCACTGAACTTACAATAGCGTCAGTTGAACTGCTGAGTGTAAGTCCTTACGTCCAGAGCCTCAAAATGTACTGTGCTTCTTTCAGTGGCTCCACATTGGACGCCAAAATGTAATGTCCAGACTAGCTTTTTGGTGGTCCTCTGGATGGGCCTTGATCTCAGCAGGACAGTCATCACAAGGATGATCAGGAATAGACTCTAAAGTCTTTCTGACTCCAGACTTGGTGCTCTATCTACTGTGCTACCTGGCTGTCTTCTGTGGTAGTGACATCCATCCCATCTTCCCATGTCCAACCTTGGAGTAATTCATTCTTTGTCATTTTGCTATTCTTCAACCATAACATTCTATCTCTTGACTTTGTTCCTTTGTCCTAGCTATTCCCCCTAAACTTGGAATATTTCTCTTCTCCCTTTCCTGGCTTCCTTTAACATTCTACTACTAACTTCCATGAGAAGCTTTTTCCAATACCCCTTAATCCTAAATGTCTTCCCTCTGCTAATTATCTTTGATTTATCTTGAATCTTATGTTTATGTAGTTGTTTCATATTCTTTCCTTGACTAGAATATGAATAAGTTGAAAGCACAAGTTATTTTTTCCTTTCTTTGTATCCGCAGTACTGACTTATAATAGGCACCTAATACTTATTAATTTCACTAGTTTGCTCTCCTTTAGTTCTCATAACTAATCAGTTATCAAGTAATTAAAAACTCTTTCCTGGTTACTTTATTTTTCACTTCTAGGATACCAATATAAGTTTTTTTTTTTAATTTTGTTTTTCATTTTTAATTTTTTTCAGTCACTAAGCATTTATTTTCCCTCTTTCACCACCCACCACCAATTACAAGAGAAAGAAAGAGAAACAGACAGTCTGAGATATAAACAGTGACAGAAAAACCTTTGCAATAAATATGCATAGTCAAACAAAGCAAATTCCCACAACAGACAATACAAGCTGTATTTAAATATTCCAGTAGCCTCATAACAAGCAAGTCAGCTAGGTATCACAGTACATAGAATGCTGGACTCAGTCAGGAATACCTTAATTCAAATCCTGATTTAGCTATTTGATCTTAAGTACTTACTTAACCTTTCTCTGTATCAATTTCCACATAAGTAAAATGGGGAAATAATAGCACTTCCTCCTGGGGTTTTTGTAAATATCAAATAAAATAATGTATGTAAAATCTTCACAAAACTTAAAGCCATAGATAGATAGAGATAAATATATATGTGTGTGTGTGTGTGTGTGTATATGTATATGTATATATTATATATACATATACACCTAAATTGTATATATTTATACATATGCATGTGATGGTTTATTATTATATTACATAATATAGTGACTTATTATACATATATGTGCAATTTTATTATTCCTGTCTCTACTCTTTCCCTTCCAATCCATCCACAGTATCAAACTAAACTTAAGCATAGATTATCAGTAGGGCCTTAAGGATAATTGAGTAAAATTAAAAGTTTATTTTTCCTTTAACATTCAAAATTATCCACTATGTGACAGCACCTGATATTTTCATTCTTTTTTCCCTTCTTCATTCCCCCTTCTAATGTAGTCTATTCTTTAATCCAACCAAATTACTCATGATTTAATGTGTGTGTGTTTCACATTTTTGCTCCCTTCCCTCCCCTTATGTTAATATTATTATTACTATGTATTAGGCATTATGCTTTAATAGCCCTAGGGATACAAAAGCAAAAAAGAAACAAGCCCCATTTTCCTCTCCCCTTTTTCCCCACAGAATGGTAGAGAGTTCCCTTTCATTAGAATTGACCGTTACCAGAGTTGTTGTGGAGGGGATTCCTGTTAAGGTTGAGGTTGGACTAGATGAGTTCTGAGACCTCTTCACCTCTGAAACTCTGTGGTGAAAATATTTTAAAGGCTGGGATGAAATTAATAGAAGGGGGAAAAAAATGAGAGATTCAGTTCAATCAAACAAATATTTTTTAAATGCCTATTATATGCTGTACTGAGGGTACAAAGACAAATCTCCACAGAAGGAACTTTTCTCTTAGGCTAGACTGTACAGTAGATAGAAAACAAAGCTTACAATCAGGAAGACCCGAGTTCAAATCTAACTTCAGACACTGTGTGACCTTGGACAAGTCATTTGAATATTTACCTCAATTTCATCAATAAAATGAGCTAGAGAAGGAAATCACAAACTATTCCAGTATACACACATACATTTTTTAAAAGTAATTTTAAGAAAGACAGTGTTCATAACTGGGGAAAAATCAGGAAAGGTCTCATGTTTTGAAGAAATCTAGAAATTCAAAGACAAGAAAGAGAAGGAGTGATTTCCACACATGGGAAAGAACTGGGGCAAAGGTGCAAAGAGGGAAATGGAATGTCATGAACAGAGAATAGAATGAACCAAAAGGATAACTCCCCTTAATTTGTGAAATAAAACTAAAAAGATAAGTAGAAGCAACAGTGTTCTGGGGTCAGCTTAAACTGGTCAGATAATATTTTATTGAATTTTCAGTGCAAACATTTATATCTCAGAAATTTTTAAGCAAGGTCTACCAGTCAAAGCTTAACTTGTTTTAATTGTCTAGATTTTTTAAAGTGATGAAGAAAATATTGATAATATAAATTAAACTTTAAAATGTATCTTGCATAATTTTTGGCCAGTCTGTAAACTAGCACACTATCCAGTGAGTGCCACATTATTGAAAGCCTTCATTTGCAAATTTTCTATTTTATTATGAAGTCAGTAGAGAACCCCTGAAGGTTTTTGAGTAGGACCATGATGGGAATATCAATTAGCAGCCAGTAGGAAATAGATTGAAGAGGAAAGAGACAAAGAGATAAGGCTACAAAATGAATTTTTATTCATTAAAATAAGAATGAAAATGTCTTGCATTTGCATACCACTTTGTGCTTTTAATCTCTTTCCCATGATTTAATTAGCTTATTTTTGTTATCATTAAAAATATATATTTTATCAATTGACACAGGATCAAAAGACAAATGGAAAAATAGTGTATTATAGGAATAATTGTTATTTGCTATTCTGTGCAACTAACAAGATGACATACAACAGAAGAACTCATGGAAATTATAGGTCATTATTTTCTGCCTCAGTGAAAACATGGAATTACAAAAATTTTTTTGAGTTTTAAATCAAACTATTACTAATCCAATATTATAATAATTACAATATTTTCTTATTATTTGAAATATAGGCTGTTAGTTGGTGCAGGAGTTAGAGTGGAAGGTCTGGGAATTGGGAAGATCTGGGGTTCAATTCATACCTCAGACATTTGCCCCCATAATTTAAGGTGCCATGAATTTGAGAATTAAATTTTTTATCAGACTTATCATTATCACTGAATGAGTGTAATTGATTAAACATTGTAAACTGAATCACCAGTAGATCTAAGATTTTTGTTGTTGTTATTTGCATTTGGGCAATCGTATTTTTTTAAGGAATGGTTTTCTTCAGTCAATTTTTTTCCCTTCCTTTTGCAAGCTGTTGACTCTCTCTTGCATACTTCTCATTCTTCTTTTCTCATTTTTATTTCTGCCTCTCTTATTTGCCTTTTAAAGTTTTTATGAGCACTTCCAAGAAGCCTCGTTGGACTTGAGACCAATTCATATCCCTCTTTGAGATTTCTTTGGACATGTTGTCCTCGTCTGAATTGGTGTTTTGGTCTTCCCTATCACCATGGTAGCTTTCTATGGTCAAGGTTCTTTTCTATTTCTTGCTCATTTTCTTTCCTTTTCTTTTGGGATTTACTTTTTTTTTTTTTTTTTTACTTTTATGGTTGAGTTCTGCTGCAGCCTTGAACCTTGGCTTTGAGCATAGGGGCCCCTTGCATTTGCATTTTTTTTCAGGAAACAGACTGGTTTACCAGTTTGCCTTCCTAGCTGTGACTGGAAACTGCCCTGCTGATTTGCTTCTCTACCGAGCCAGGACTGAGGATCTTAGTTGCTTATTTGCTGTAATTAAGATCCTCTTACCAGCTTTCCCAGAGTTTGTCTGAGATGGGCTAAATACTCTCTTCACTCCAGTGAGAATGACCTTTCTTGAAGTTTTTCTAGTCTTATCTTGAGCTGGAGAGTGATATCTTTCATCAGACTCTGTTCAGAGGCTTGGTTTTCATATGTTTTCCAAGGGACACTGGAAGAGCTTGAGCAGCTTCTTTGTTTTACTCCACCATCTTGGCCCCACCCTGTGAAGTCTTTGTTGTTATTCATTTATATCTGACACTTTATGATCCCATTTGAGATTTTCTTGGCAAAGATAATGAAGTGATTTTCCATTTCCTTCTCCAGTTCATTTTACAGATGAGGAAACTAAAACAAGCAGGGTTAAGTTACTTGTTCAGGATCATACAATTAGTAAGTTTCTAAGGCTGGAGTTGAACTCTGGAAGATGAGGCTGCCTGATTTCAAGCCCAGTACTCTATAGTACCATTTAGCTACCCCAATTGCCAAATATGCATATTCTTTTTAATTTGGAGGTTCTTCCCAAGTTGCTGACCCTATCCTCAATGTAATTGTCTTCTTCCATTTTCAGCTTACTACTTAATAGATGCATTTGGGTTGATTGAGTCATTGATTCTATATCAAACCCATGTAGTGTGTGTGTGTGTGTGTGTGTGTGTGTGTGTATGGAGAAAGAGAGAGAAAGAGAGAGAGAGAGAGAGAGAGAGAGAGAGAGAGAGAGAGAGATTAGTAGAAAAAATTGTATTCATGACTGTTCCACTTTTCTTTACTTCTTTGTAAATTGTTCTTTTGTTCTCTGCTCCACACCTTTTTTTACTTTATTCTTTTCCCACTCCTTTCATCCCTCCCACCCCCAAGCAGGCTATAGTTAAGCAAGAATATAGATAGATAGATAGATATAGATATATGTTCACCTACATACATACATACACTAACACACACACTGTCCCCCACATAAACACATTCAAGTCTTTCCTATTCCTGATGCTTCTTTAATTAAATTCTGTTTCTTAACTTGCCTTGATATTACTTAACCTCCCACACCCATGGATCCCTTCCTTGTCTTTTTCTCTCACCCTTTGCTTCCTTAAATGCCTATCTTTCCTCCTTATTTCTTTATAGATTTTAGAGAGTTCTATACTCTTCATGATATATATGTAGTGTTGCCTATTTAACCCATTTCTGAGTAGGTTTTAGAAGTGAGCCATCCTCCCCTCTCTAATGCCTCTGTGTTTTTCCTCTGCACCTCATTTGTATAACATGATTACTATTTTCACATTAACTCTACCCCGATCTTTCTTTTGAGATGCCTCATTGTTGATGTCAATCTTAAACATATGGTATATATTTCTCATGTAAAAAAACATAAACAATTTATCTGCGTTGAGTTCCTTGAAATTGATCTTTGATATTGGCTCATATATTAAATTTTCTATTAAGTCCTATTAAGTAACCAGATTTGGTTGATAAAAAGCCCTTAAAATCTGCAAGTTTGTTGAATTTCCATTTTTATCATTCAATATTATAAATATTTTTTTGGATATGATATTTTTGGTCATAGGCCTCGTTTTTTTGATTGTTGGTAGATATGATTCCAGGACCTGTGATCTTTTATTGTGGATGTTACTAATTTCCGTATAATTCTAATTATAGTTCCAATGTATTTGAATTGTTTTTTCTTATTTCTTGCAAAATTTTCTCTTTGATCTGTGGGTTTTGAAATTTGGAAAAATATTGTTATGTGTTTTCCATAAAAGATCTTGCTGAGGAGGTGATCAGTGGATTTTTTTCTATTTCTATTTTTCCCTCATGTTTTATCACTCCAGAACAATTTTCTTGGATTTTTTCTTGTATTATTGTGTCAACATTCTTTTTTTGGTCATAACTTTCAGGCAATACAATTATTTTTATATTTTCTCTTCTTGATCTGTTCTCCAGATCTGGTTTTTTTCTTATGTTTCACATTCTGTTTTATTTTTTCATTCTTTATAATTTATTTTGTTATTTCTTGGTCTTTCATGGCTTCAGTGGCTTCCCATTACCCAATTCGAATTTTCAAAGAGTTATTTTCATTTTTGAGACTCTGTATCTCCTTTTCCAGTTGGTTATTTTTTGTAATCTTCTTGTTTTTCTTGGATGTTTTTGTTTTTTCTCAATGTCTTTCATTTGATTTTTAAATTCTTTTTTGAGTTCTTCTATAAATACTCTCCGGCAGGGAACCATTTCACATTTCTCTTTGGGATAGAAGCTCTTTTTACTTCAGTGTCCTCCTCTGAAGATGCACTCTGATCTTTCGTGTTTCCATAGTAAATTTCTATGGGGGGATTCTTTCTTCTTTACCAATTCATTTTTTAAAATAAGCATTATTAATATAAAAACCTCTAATCATGGATTCCTATCCCATGGTAGGGGGATAGTGCCTGAAGCTTTATTTCAGCTCTCCTTGGAGCTGGAACGCTAAACCAAGAGTTCCACCCACTGGGGCCCATAGCCAGCAGCTCACTGCCCCACTACTTTCACACTCATGGGTATGCTGGTTCCTTCTCACCCCAAGGCTATGCCTTGCAGCACAACTAAACTTGGGTTCCTTCCCTCAGTCTTTCCAAACTCAGATCCCAACTTCACAATTTGTCTAGGAGGTGAAAGTTTCTGTGGTTCCTGCTGAGGCTCCAGCCAAGCCCAGCTAGCCCCAGGGATCCCCATTAGCTGTTTTTGCAGAGCTATCCCAAGATATTTGCATTTCACTTTAATCCCTGACATGGAGTCTTTCTTCAGATCTTCTCAAGTTATGTCTGGAGAAGCCCTGTTCGGTCCCAAGTCTTTTGATTTTTCACTAGTCTGTATTCATCCTAAGGCTCAAATTTGTTCTATTTGTAGGGGAAATATGGAGAGCTTGAAATTTACTGACCTCTTCTGCCATCTTCCCAGAATTTTTTCCCCCTCCTGTTCATTCTTAACTATGGTCTTCTTTCTGTTTCTATAGGGCCCCAGGCATCAAATTGATCTTGTCTCCAGTTGAGCTTGCTCTCTGTGTAGTGAGAAAGGTATGATCAGATGCTGTCTTCCTGCTCAGGACCCTATGAGTGATAGATCTATTCCTTGACTTTATTCTGATATGACAATAGTGGAACCTCACTTCAAATGCCCAGTTCCTGGAACTAGTTTTGACTTTTGACTCTCCTGTCCAGAGCTCCCACTGGCCTCCAAACCATTTACAAAAACTAATTCATGGAATCTCTTCAAACCCTGGCAAATTTTGGGTTATTTACTGAAGCTTGTCCTAGCTTTCCTAATAAACTCTTCTAGCTTCTACAAGCCAGAAACAAATTGTTAGAACTGTTACTGCTTTCCTTAGTGTAACTTGCTCCCTTAAACTCTTCTAGCTATCTTTTTTCTGTCATTCTGGATTGGATGGAGTGCCTTATTTCTGTTTCTCTAAAGCTTTCTTTTTCTATTACTATACTTATCAGAAATTTGCTAAGTTTCATGTGTCAGAACTGGCTTTTTCTACCATTTTTTATATCACACCTTAACTGGAAGTCATGTAATCAGTTTTCAAGAAATTCCAACTACCAACAGTAGAGACCAGCAGAATCCCATATAGTAGGGCTCTCCCCAAAACAGTTGATAAAACAACTCTTGAGTAATGACATTAGCCCCATGCCTGAAGCAGGGCCTATATAACTTATACCACAAGGGAAGAAGGGAATATAACTCAGTTGATGGGGTACTATCTTTTAGATGAGGTGATCATGCTAAACATAAACAGTCCAGAATAATACCCATATTCTCCATCATCTCAGTGAGCTAACGTGACAGGATCTATGGAAATGAACACCAGAAAAAGAGTGGAAACAATCTGGTGATTCTTGCCCTATCTGTAGATAGGCAGATGTTGCTCCACCTGGCTTTCCTGAGAGATAGAGCCCCTCTGCCAGCAACTGCTATTCTTATAGCTACGATCACATGTCTAGTCTACATTCCCATCAATGCCAAGTGCTCAGCAGGGTTTCAGAAGCAGAAACTGTAGTGCTAAGCTAAGGTTGCTTCCTGATGGTACCATCTGTGAATCCTCAACACTCAAAGCACTAACAATGGCAAAATTAGGGAGTCAAATCCCTAAGGAAACAGTATTTGTCTGAGAGCATGTGCTCAGGAGTGTACTCAAGAAGCCTATGAGAGCATAGGCTGGTAGAAGAAACTAAATTTTAAAGAAACTATATTCTACTTTTTCCATTTGTCATATATTTTGACAACCTTTTTTTCAGTTTTGGTAAATAATTTGGCTCAAATAGTTCCTCCAATAGTTCCTGTTTCCATACAACGAAATGATGCTTCTCTCAACTCCGGGATAAGGAATAATCACCAATAGTTTAAAAGGATTGGTTCTAGAGATTCCTACAACCAAGACTCTATGGGAGAAGGAAATAAACATTTATATAGCACCTACTATGGGCCAGGTTCTGTGATTAGTATGTGTATGTGTACATACACACATATACATACATTCATATATATATATACACACACACATACATACACACATATTTTCATTTTATTTTCACAACAACCCTGTGAGATAGGTGCTATTATTTATCATCATTTTATTGTTGAGGAAACTGAAGCAAACAGAAGTTAAGTGACTTGACAATAAGTATCTGAGGTAAGACTTGAACCCACATTTTCATAATTACAGGATCAGCACTATATCCATTGTATTACCTATTTGATTCTAAGCAGGAATTCCATAGTAAAAAGGGACCAGGAATACTTATGATTTGGGAATAGACTAGACTGTGATTTCACTGATATCCAGAACTCCTGGGTATTATATTTATCTGAGATAAATGGTATTGGGAGGGACTTTCAAAAATCATCTGATTTTAAGTCATGAGTTTATATCCTATTGTTACCCAATCTCAAGACTATTTCTATATCTATTGATTCCTGATATCCTTCACCAATAGAAGAAACCTGGTATCATAATGATTTCATTTTGTTTTTCCTGTTTTTCATAATGACTTCATTTTGTTTTTCACTTCCTCAAATCATATAGAAATAGTCACAGTCTTCACTACCAAGAGACTTGGTCCTGGTTTGTTATACAACTAGTATGCATTGCTTAATTAATCATTTTCTGGATGCTATTTGGTTTATTTTTTTCAGTGTAACAGACTCAAACATTCCCAAATTAAACAATGACACCTAAAAACCCCACTATGAAGATGTCTTTGCTTGATAATTTCTTTTACTAAAATATTTATTGACCTATAGATTTAGAATTAAAAGGATATTTAAGGTCATCATATCCAAGAGAATACTATGAGATCTAGAGAGATTAAATCACCTTCCTAGATCATATACACACATGTAACCTCTACTGTCAAAGAAACTGAGGAAGCTTTTGATGAGTTCTAAATTACAGTGAGCTGAGTGGATTGAGTGCTTCTTCAAAATGTGGCAATGATATGGTGATCCTCAGGGGTAGGGAAAACTGGCCCAAGTCGGAAAATGGGGGGGGGGGGAATCTCCTGTGCTCAGGAGTATGCTCAAGAGGTCTATGAGTAGCCCTTACCTTCCTAGTCCAGGCAAGATTTTTTCTTTTAAAAAATAACTTTTACAGTCATACAGCTCGTAAATGTAAGATGTGGAATTTGAATCTAAGTCGAGCATTCTGTCTCTTATAACATATACCTTCTGCCCAAAGTAAAACAAAGTTCTACAATTTTGATAAAACTGGGCAAAAAGTAGTATTTCAAACAATACTGCCACCATGACAATAAAAGAAATATTTATCAAAATTTCACAAAATTCACAGCATCTCCAGAATCTTCACTTTTCTATGCCTAGTCTTTTGGGATAGTTCTATTTTTTTTGCAGGGTTCTTTTCATCATTACTAATATTAGTCTTTTGCTTTTTACCTTTGAATAATTTATCTTCTTTTGTAGATGTATTTTTGGGGTTAGGTCCTGGATTCTAATGGGGCAAGTTTGGAAGAAAATTGTTCTAGTCTCCATGATTCATCCTCAGCTTTGGCCTTTTATCCCTTAGCAAGATAAGATGATGAAAGAAATAAAAATAATGCCCCTTGGGAGGTAATTGTTGAAATCTGCCTCATATCAAGAAAATACACAATAAAAATGCTCCCTCTTTTTTTCTTTATGGAAATTACATGCCTATGTAATTAAAATATAATATATAGTGAGGATCAATCTAAGAGATCTGAAGGGAAAAAAATCTTATCCCTCCCTTTGATACCCAAATGATGAATCATATAAAAGAAATTGGGTAAGTTTATGAATGGTCTAGATTATTTGCTAAGTTTAGGATATGGCCATCAACTACACAAACTGGAAGCATTCCTTATATTGGAATCAAGAATTGATGGATAGTTCAAAATAAAGCATATCTTTTGAAAGAAGTAAATGAGATTCTACTTTTGATTGGTCAGGGGAGTTAATACCCCGCCCCAAAAAGCTTGAAGTCAAGATGGCACTTATCAAAGAGATCTCATGGTCATTGGGTAAACCTATCCTAGACAAGCATGATAGTGCTTGCTGCTGTGAAATCTAAAACTGGGAGATTGCTTGCTATAGGAGTTTCTGAGCTGCTATAGGGCTAAAGTTTATCAACTGTAGGCAGTAAGTCTGGCAACAATATGGTAAGCCTCCATAAATAGCCAACTGACAAACAGATTCATGTCAGAAAAATGAAGTAGGTAAAAATCTCTGTACTGTACTTCCATTTTTTGTAAGATCGGAAAACTCATCCCCCATAAATATTTTTAAAAGATGCTAGAAATTACTTTTGAATAATAGCTAAAGAATGTTTGCTTCTTTGATAAATGAAAGTACTTACAAACCTGTCAGCAAACAAGCTCTATAAAAACTATATTGGACAGAATGAAACACAGCAGAAGGGGGAAAATAGGACTTGCTGAATTCAATAACCAGAGAATCTGCCAGCAATTGGTTCTCTCAGAATGGAAATCACCTTTCTTCCACAGGGAACCAAAGGATAGAAACTAAGTGAACTAATTAGGACTGCCGAGAAAAGTGTAAGGCAGTCTGCCTCGATGAAGACCATCTGGGGTTTCAGGGCTGGAGACAACAAGATTCTGGGAAAGAAAGATCATGCCAAGTCTGTAAGCAATGCTGACTGAAAGTCACTGCACTGCTAAAATTTGTATCATCTTTGGTATCCAGAACAATTCTTAAATGTGTACCCAGGGTAACTGCTCCTTGTTCTTTCTCATCACAAACCTTTAATGAATCTTGAACAAGAAGTGGGACTGATATTGTATCATAATAGAGTGTAAGGTATTAACTAAAAAGATCTGAGTTCAAACTATGACTCTTCCAATGAGTAGTCATGTGACTTTGAACAATTTATAATAATCATTGTAAGCCTCAGTTGAATTAATTTTTTTTCTAAGGTCACTTCATTTATATTTGGGGGGGGGCAGAGAAAATTTTCAAGTAATGACATCACAATATAAGTAAATGTTAAGTGGATTATTAGAGACAAAATAGGAAAAAAGCATTTTTTTTACAAATGTGGAAAACATTATTTGTGAATGCATACAAATAAATTTAGCCATATTAATAATACAATGGTAGAGCAAATTTGATTCAATTCAACAAACATTTATTAAGGCTCTACCATTTGTAAAGAATTATATTCAACAAGAGATAAAAAGAAAACAATATTGTCCATACACCCAGGGAGCTTACATTATACTAGGAGATATAATTGGTGAAACAGACAAGTAAATACAAAACAATTTTTATAAAGTTAGAGAACATAAACAATTAGGAGAAGGGGATAAGGAGGTAGGATTTGAAGTCAGCCTTGAAAGAAGCTAAGGATTCAAGGAGATAATGAGAAAGAAGTGCTTTCTGGGATTAGAAAATGACATGCTTAAGGGATCTGGAGATGGGAAATGAAATACTTTGGTTTGCTTTTTGTCAAGTTCTTGGGCATCCCTTCAAAAACCTTATCCTTTTCACTGTATATGCCATATTGTGTTATAGTTGAAAGAATGCTAAATTTCTAGTTGAAAAAAAAATCATTCTGATTCTGACATTACTAATCTGGATGTCATTGGATAAACCCCTATTCTTTTTGTGCTTCATTTTCCTCATATGGAAAATAAGAGATCTATATTATATATAATATATATATATATATATATATATATTATATATTATATCTTTCTGGTCCCTTCCATTTCTGAATCTATATTTACCAGGGCAGGTATCATTTCAACTTCTTTACTAATCCCAGCTCCAAATTGTAGAAGGTTGTCCTTCAGTTCTTAACTATATTTTTAGAATACTAAGACTCAAGGCATTCTTACTTTATTATCTTGCTTATATTAATAGTATTATAGAAGACATACTTTGTGATCCCAGCATGAAGTCTTTTTCATTAAGTTAAATTTGCATTATTGTCACAGCTGAGGCATCCTCAAGTTAAGCAGTCCTGCTGGGCTTGTCCTGGGTGGGTATTTTTCCTCAATAAAAGGAGTTTCAATTTGCATCAATCTCTAGACTTCTGCTCTTCCTCAAGTGAAGGACCCTGTAATTCCTCTCCCTGATGAGTTAAGCACCATTCTGCAAGGATGAACAGCATGTATGTTCTTGCTTTTCCTTCCACAACCAATTTGCCTCCTTCAGCATTTCCCAAAATATACGCCATCATCATTTATTTCTATAATACTTAGTGTGGTACTTGCATATTACAACTTTTCCAATGAATTTAGGTTGTTTAGATTGTCTAATGCATAGAGATAGCCAGTAAGACTAAATCTGTCCTTTTAATAAGAGTTCATTATTAATTTTGTAAGGAGTTTCCATTGAGTTATGATGTCAACTGACTCTTTTTCTGCTGCCTATAAACCTTTTCATTCTTCTTCCTTGAAAAAGTTTCAGTTGGTAGAGATTAAAGAGCAAGGAGAGAAAAGAGGCAGAAGGAGATAGGATCAATGGTAAATGTAGCAGGTATACAATTGATGAAGAGAAGGGGACTGGAATAAAGGAAGAAGGCATGGTGGGATTAGATGAATGACTGTAAAATAAGGAAAAGAGGAGGAATTCATGACATGGACTCATCTCTAAGGTATTAAAGGTTTATAAAATGATTTACTTATAACAATCCTGTGAAGTTGTTAGTACATATTTTTTTTATCCTTATTTTACAAATGAATAAACTGAGGCTGAAAGAGTTTAATGTATCTGGCCATAGTCACATAGCTAGCAAGCATAAGAGTCCATATATCTAGCCTATTGTCTAATTCAGTCTTTATAGTTCTCAGATTCTTGGGCAAGTCACTTCTTCCTATTAGCCTCAGTTTCCTCATTTGTAAAATGGGGTTAATGGGCAGCTAGATAAAGCAGAAGATAAAGTACTAGTCCTGAAGTCAGGGACCTTGAGTAAATTATTTAACCCTGTTTTTCTCAGTTTCTGCATCTGGAATGAGCTGGAGAAGAGAAAGGCAAACCATGCCAGTATTTTTGCCAAGAAAATTCCAAATAGGGTCACAAAAGAGTTTGACATGACTGAAATGATTAACAATAGATAATTATAGATTTAGTTTTTAAAACTCTAAGAAAATATGTTTAAAATTTATTTTAAGTAAAAAGTAAAGTATACCCTAGAAACATAGAAAACAATGCATGTGTTAGTCAGATCTTAGTCTTCAGTGTGTCCTTTAAAGAAGAAAAATGAGCAATTGACATGAGTTGGCCTGTCATTACAAGGAGCACACAGTGAGTACATCCAACTATCAGTGACACTATATCTCTGTTTTTAGCTTGATTTAGTTTTTCTGTTTTTTCTTAATTCTTGATGCCCTGGTTTGCTCCAGTATACCTCCTCACCCAGTTTCTGTCTCTTTGCTGATCCTTGTGTAGCCTGGACTCTCTGAATTCTGATTTTGCTATCTCCATTAGTCTAGAAGTTTTCTCTTTCTGCCTGACTGGTTTGATGCGTGGCCTTTAATTTTAACCATAAGATTTGAACCCATTCCCAGTTCTGAGGCCTAGTGATCCAGGCTGCTTGTCTGCTTAAAGCATCAGAGGTTAACACTTATCTATCTCCAGCAGACTAGACATGAAATGTACACCAAATTCCTATCTCTGGTCAGCATTGAATGCAGTTAAATTATGACATTTAATTTGAAGAGAAAACAAATTCTGATCTGGACTCAATTCAAAATGTAGGATCATTCAACTATGGTAGGCATGTCTCTTTCAGTTAGAAGAGAAGTGAACAATTTATTACTCTGAGAATTTTCAAGACTATGCAAAAGAACATCTTCCTACAAATCAAAGATTGAAAGCATTAAAAATTCAGCATTTGAATTGAACTTTGAAGGAAACTAGGGATTTTATTAGGCAGATAGATGCAATAAGCAAGCAAATTCCAGGTTCTCAAAACAGCCAGCACAAAAGCACAAATTTGGGAAAGGAAATATGGCAGGAAAGGAAGTTAAAAATCTGGTTTTGCTTGATTACTGAATGGATTAGGGAATAATAAATGAGAAGGTTAGTAAAAAAAAAATTGCATTCAAGAAAGGAAGCACTTTAAATGTCAAATAAATAAGTTTGTCTTTTGTACTGAAGATAAGAGAAATTTCTTGAACAGTGAAATGATGTAGTCAATTCTATGGCTTAGGAATATCATTTTCAGAGTCTATGCCAAGGAAGAGCATAGATAGAGAAGAAAAGAGCATCCAGGTAGCACGGAGCTAGAGGCAAGGTTATAGATGATGCTCCAGCAAAGGAAACACAAAAAAATTGATGGACATGTGGAGGAGAACTGAGAAACATTGGTGTAATGGAAACTGGGAGAAAGGGTAGTAAACAATGCTTGAGAGGTCAACAAGAATGAGAACTGAGGAAATAACATGGAATTTTGAATTTGAGATCAATGATAAGTTTAGAGAGAATAGTCTCAGTTGAATGAAGGTCAGAAGCTAGATTACAAGGCATTATGAGGCAAATTAACATAGGCAACTTTTTCTAAGAATTTGTGAAACCAAGAAGAATTATAGTACTACAGCTTGGAAAGATGGTACAATCAAGAGATAGAGAAAGATTAAAGAGATGATAGGATTAAAATGAGAGAGATCTAAGTATGTTTGTAAAGGAAAGGAATCAGTAGATAGGGAAAGATTAAAGATTGAGGGAGGAGGATAAGGGGTGAGAGATGAGGAGATGAATGTCCAAGTATAAAAGTTATCATCAGATAGTAATCATTCAAAGGAGTAAGGTGTAAAATAGTGAAGAATACAGAGCTCTTTGTTTAATTTATGACAGTAATATTACAATGGGATTTTAGGGATGACAACCTTTCATGTAGCATAAGTGAAGAGTTACTCCAATTCTCTTTTTTTAATTGTAGCTTTTTATTTACAAGATATATGCATGGGTAATTTTTCAGCATTGACAGCTGCAAAACCTTTTGTTCCAATTTTTCCCCTCCTTCCCTCCACCCCCTCCCCCAGATGGCAGGTAGACCAATACATGTTAAATATGTTAAAGTATATGTTAAATACAATGTATGTATATATGTCCATTAAGTTATTTTGCTGCACAAAAAGAATCGGATTTTGAAACAGTGTACAATTAACCTGTGAGGAAAATAAAAAATGCAGGCGGACAAAAATAGAGGGATTGGGAATTCTATGTAGTGGTTCACACTCATTTCCCTGAGTTCTTTTGCTTACTCCAACTCTCCAATTGCTACTGCTACATTTTGTTTCTTATTCATTCTAGTCTCAGGCTCTAAGATAATAATCAAGGGGTATGTTCCAAAATTTCCCCATTAATTACTAAAATATCAACATTTCTATACTCCAACACAAATTATTATTATTTTTTATTTAATAAGCTGGAGAAATCTCTTTTTCCACATCTTTTAAAATACATTAATCCCCACCCCTCAAATCTCCTCATCATAAATATACATTAAGAATATTAATTATAAGGGTGGAGTCAAGATGGCAGAGAGTAGACATGTCTTTATCTGAGCTCCTCCTAGCATCTCTCAGATGAACATCAGATTAACCCTCTGATCAGGTTTTGGAGTGACAAAACCCACAAATATTTGGAGTACAACAAATTTCCAGATGAAGACATTTTGGAAGAACTTCAGAAAAAGTCTGTTTCAGTCAAGCAGGGAAAGAGATGAGCACAGATGCAGCACAAGGAGCCCAGGACAGGGAGTCAGGGCATTGTGGCATCCACATACTAGGAAATCTACTGCAAGGCTTTCAGGCTATTCCATCCAGGTTACAAGCCAGTAGATCAGCACATTAACAATCTAAGAATTATTGGATTTCCTGAAAACCATGGTGAAAAGAAGAGCCTACATATCATCTTTCAGAACATCATCAAAGAAAACTGCTCTGATGTCCTAGAAATAGAGGGTAAATTAGCCATTGAAAGAATTCACCAATCACCTCGAAATAAAAACTCCAAGGAACATTATAGTAAATTTCAGAATTATCAAATCAAAAAGAAAATATTGCAAGCAGCCAGAAGGAAACAATTCAAATATTGAGGAGCCATAATCAGGATTTCCCAGAACCTAGCAGCAGTATCAAAGGGCATGGAATCTCATGTTCTGAAAGGCAAAAGAACTTGGATTGCCCCCTAGAATCAATTATCCTGAAAAACTGAGCATTATTTTTCAGGAAAAAAAGATGGACATTCAATAAAACAGATGAATTTCATTTATTTCTGATGAAAAGACCAGAGCTGATTAGAAAATTTGATCTTCAAATGTAGGACTCAAGAAAAGCATAAAAAGGTAAAAAGAAAAGAAAAAAAACTTTCTTTAAAAGTTAAAAAGCTTATGTTGCTATATGGGAAGACGATATGTTTAACTCTTGAGATCTGTATCTATTACAAGTATACTTTGCAAGTGCAGGTATAATTTGATTTTATTGTGATGATATAAAAAAGAAACTACAGGAGGAAAAGTGATTCTTCCAGAAGAAGAGGAAGATGGAATTAAAATGGGGTAATTGCATCTTATGAAGAGGCAAAAAATACTATTACAATTGAGGGAAAGAAGGGAGGAGGATGAACATTGTGTGAATCTTACTGTCATCAGATCTGGTTAAAAGAGAAAATATCAGATACACTTAGCTTCACAGAGAAGCTTGTCTTACCCTATAGGAAAGAAGGAGGGAAAGGGGAAAAGAAAGAGGGAGGCTAATAGAAGGGAGAACAGAAAAGAGAAGGGGAAAAATATAACAAAGGAGGAGGAGCTGTAAAACGAGGGCTGTTTCAGGAAGGGGATAGTCAGAGGCAAAATACTGGTAAAAAAGGGAAAGGGGAAAAGAAAACAGAAAAGCATAACTAGAGGAAAACAAGATGGCAGGAAATACAGAGTTAGTCATTTTAACTGTGAATGTGAATGGCATGAATAAATGCCATTCTCCCATAAAATGGAAACAGATAGCAGACTACAATTTGTTGTCAGCTGCAATTAAAAAAAAAAAGGCAGGGTAACAATCATGATCTCAGATCAAAGAAAAAGATCTAATTAAAAGAGATAAAAGTTATCATAGAAAATGAAGTAAAATCAATACTAAATATATATGCACCAAGTGGTATAGCATCTAAATTCATAGAGGAAAAGTTAAGAGAGTTGTAAGATACACCTGTCAGATTGGCTAAGATGACAGGAAAAAATAATGATGATTGTTGGAGGGGATGTGGGAAAACTGGGACATTGATTCATTGTTGGTGGAGTTGTGAACGAATCCAACCATTTTGGAGAGTAGTTTGAACTATGCTCAAAAAGTTACAAACTGTGCAACCCTTTGATCCAGAGTGTTACTACTGGGATTATATCCCAAAGAGATTATAAAGAAGGGAAAGGGACCTGTATGTGCACGAATGTTTGTGGCAGCCTTTTGTAGTGGTTAGAAACTGAAACTGAATGGATGTCCATCAGTTGGAGAATGGCTGAATAAATTGTGGTATATGAAAATTATGGAATATTACGTTCTAAGAAATACCAACAGGATGATTTCAGAAAGGCCTGGAGAGACTTACACGAACTGATGCTGAGGAAATGAGCAGGACCAGGAGATCATTATATACTTCCAACAATACTAGATGATGACCAGTTCTGATGGATCAGGCCATCCTCAGCAACAAGATCAACAAATCATTTCTAATGGAGCAGTAATGAACTGAACCAGCTATACCCAGAAAGAACTCTGGGAGATGACTAAACCATTACATTGAATTCCAATCCCTATATTTATAACAATGCATTTTGATTTCTTCACAAGCTAATTGTACAATAATTCAGAGTCTGATTCTTTGTACAGCAAAATAATGTTTTGGTCATGTATACTTATTATTACCTAAGTTATATTTAATATATTTAACATCTACTGGTCATCCTGCCATTTAGGGAGGGGTGGGGGGTAAGAGGTGAAAATTGAACAAGAGGTTTGGCAAATTGTTAATGCTGTAAAGTTAAGATATCCTGTAAATAAAAGGCTATTAAATTTAAAAAAAAAAAAAAAAAAAGAGAGTTGTAAGATGAATTAGACAGCAAAACTATACTAGTGGGGGATCTTAACCTTGCTCTCTTAGAACTAGATAAATCGAACCACAAATAAATAAGAAAGAAGTTAATGAGGTAAATAGAATTCTAGAAAAATTAGGTATGATAGACCTTTGGAGAAAATTTAAGGGACACAGAAAGAAATATACATTTTCTCAGCAGTACATGGAACCTATGCAAAAACTAACCAGTATTAGGGCATAAAAATCTCAAAATCAAATGCAGTAATGTAGAAATAATAAGTGCATTTTTTCAGATCATGATGCAATAAAAATTACATGCAATAAAAGGGTAGGGGAAAATAGACCAAAAATTAATTGGAAACTAAATAATCTCATCCAATGAGTGGGTGAAACAATAAATCATAGACACAACTGATAATTTCATCCAAGAGAATGACATGCCAACATACCAAAAATTATGGAATGCAGTCAAAGCAATTATGGGGGAACTTTATATCTCTAGATGCTTACTTGCATAAAATAGAGAAAGAGAAGATCAATGATTTGAGATTGCAACTAAATAACCTAGAAAAATAACAAATTAAAAACTCGCAATTAAATACCAAATTTGAAATTCTGAAAATATAGGGGGATATTAATAAAATTGAAAGCAAGAAAATTATTGAATTAGTAAGCAAAAGTAAGAGTTGGTTTTATGAAAAAACTAACAAAACAGATAAGCCTTTAGTTAATTGACTAGAAAAAAGAAAGAAGAAAAACAAATTGTTAGTATCAAAAATGAAAAGGGAGAACATTTCACCAATGAAGAGAAAATTAGAGCAATAATTAGGAGTTATTTTGACCAACTGTATATCAATAAATCTGATCATCTACATGAATTGGAGAAATACTTATAAAAGTTTAGATTGCCCAGATTAACAGAAGAGGAAATAAATTACTTAAGTGTGAAGATCACGTATTTTTAAATCAGCAGGAGTCAGGAATTCAGGTTAGGGGAAAATCGTCAGTCTTTATTCTCAGTGAAGAAGGATCAGAGGTGGAAGATAATCGGCGATAGCAATGTGTGCAGCTGAGTCAAGAAGCTAGCTAGATTAGCAGCCACACAACCAGCAGCTAGGAGAATGGAACCAAGGTCAATCTCTCCCAGCTTCTCTTCCTGTCTCTCTCTGTCTCCACCCACCAAAATCGTCATTTCCTCTACAACACATCAGGACTTGCACAGAGAGTGGGCAGGGACTATTCTTTATCCAATCATGTATATTAATAGAGTATAGTCCAATTACTATTTAGCCTCATGTACTTGGGACCTCAGTGCATCAACTCAAACCTCTGCCCATTACATCTCCCGCTTTCTTTTATTTTAGAACACAAGTGGTCATGCCATCCTTGACTCCTCAGGGAGGTCAGAGCCCCGAAGGGGAGGTGATCACAGCCTCCCTAACTTCTCAGGGAAGGAGGTGAAAGCACTGAAAAGGAGGTGATCACAGCCTCCCTGACTTCTCAGGAAAGGCGGTGAAAGCACTAAAAAGGAGATGATCACGCCCTCCCTGACATCTCAGGAAGGGAGATGAAAAACACCAAAGGGAAGTGGGGGTTACTAGTGGGTTTCTGGGCTGAAGGGTCTTATTATGCACAAACCCATCAGCATGGGAGGTATTACACAAGCACATAGCAATAACGCAGAGGCTATTAGGGATGACTCTCCCCACAGTCAGTGCAGGCTCAATGTGGTGTAACAAACATGAATTGTACACACAAGTAGCGGAATAGCAAACAATATAAATCAACATGGTGTTGGAAAAGATCACCAGAAGTCCTAGAAGGAGGGTATGTAGACAATAGTCACACATACACCAAAACCAATCTATTGTCCATTGCTTCACATGTCAGGGAATCCAATGATCCCCCTGAGTTTTTGAAGTCCTGCAAAAGTCTTTTTATGTGTTAGGAATCCAATGATTCCAGCAGATTTTGAAGTCCTGTAACAGTCTTATCATTTCTCAGAGAATCCAATGATTCCTGAGAGTTTTCAAGTCCTATGTCTCAGAGAATCCAATGATTCCTGAGGGTTTTCAAGTCCTATGTCTCAGAGAATGCAATGATTCCTGAGGATTTTGAAGTCCTACAACAATCTTATGTCTCAGAGAATCCAATGATTCCTGAGGGTTTTGAAGTCCAACAATCTTTGATGTCCATGAGTCAAATGCCATAACTGCCACGCTCTTTCAATGGTGAGCACAATCAGCAACAGAACCACCCGATATTTCTTGTGTCTTCTCCTTTGTTTCAAGGGTCTGCTCTGTTTCTCTGAGATGGACAAGGCGAATATGGCGCGTTGGCACCCATCTGATTCCTCCTCCACCTGTAGAGATACAAGCAAACCCTCTCCCCAAAGCAGTAAGCCTATCTGGTCCTTTCCATTCACCACTTTCTGGGTCTCTCCACATCACCTGGCGATTATCTAAAGATAGTGGGGCTGCTTGCACTGGACACAGACCTTCCGGTGGGTTATAAAACCTGTCTGCTGGAGCCAGTGCATCTTTGTCAAAAATCAAGAAGTTAATAGTATAAAGAGCTAGATTTAGAAGTTCTCTAGGGTTACCTTTGGCTCCCCTTTTCTTTTGTTTTGGAGGAGCATCTTAATATCTCTGTTTCTCCTCTTTACTATTGCCTGTCCTTGAGGATTGAAAGGTATGCCCGTGGTGTGTAAAATCTTATACTGTGCACAAAAGTGTGCGAAATGTTTCCAAGTATAAGCAGGACCATAGTCTGTTTTTATTGCTTGTGGCACACCCATAATGGCAAATGCTTGTATGAGGAATTCAGTGACCACTCAGGCTGTCTCTTTTGCTGCTGGTATTGCAAAAGTGAATCCCGAAAAGGTGTCTACCACAAAGTGGATGAAAGACAGACGGCCAAAAGATTTATAATGTGTCACATCCATTTGCCAGATTTCATTGGGTCTCAAACCATGAGGGTTCTTCCCTGGAGGCAGTGTAGGAGCGTGGAAAGGAAGGCAAGCCGTACAGGCTTTTACTATGCCCCTAGCTTCCTCTCTTGTTATTCCAAATTGTAAACGTAAAGCTCGAGCAGCCTGATGATATTTAGAATGAGATGCCTGGGCTTCTTGGAACAAAGGGGTATTGACCAACATAGTTAGAAGGCTATCTGCCTTTGAATTGCTATCAAATATGGGACCTGGAAGTCCATTATGAGAATGGACATGTAATATATAGATCTTACCTGGATGCTTTCTCACTTGCTCTTGAAGTTTCTTAAAGAGCTGATATATATTAGAGGCTGCAAATTTTATTTGGGCCGTGGCAATTCTTTGTACCACAACTACTGAGTAGGCCGAATCAGATATTATATTTATGTCTCCTGGATAATAAGTAAGAGCTAGATTGATCGCGTACAATTCATTCTGCTGAGGGGACTGAAAAGGAGTTCTGACTACTGTCTTTATAGTTAGATCATGAGAGTACACAGCACAAATATTATGTTTGGATGCATCCTTTAAGAGGAACTTTAGAAACTTTTTCTTCAAGAATCCATCGCCAATTATGTAATAGTCTAGTTATCTTTAATGGAGACCCATGTATAAAATTTGGAGCCATGGCTAATAAAATTTGCCACTCTGGGATGGTCTCACAACACACATTTATTTGTGTATTGGTATAAAAGGTGTATATCTTGTCAGGTCTTTGTCCCAGATAATTGTACTCTCGCTTAGTGGCCTTTAATAAATTCAGCCACAAGCACTGGGTAGGGAGGTCTTGTTCTGGTTGTGCCGGGAGGTTCACCCACTCTATCACACTGTCTCCTTGATGAAGGACTGCTGTGGGTGCCTCTTGTGTGGCAAAAACTGATATCTCCAAGGGTTTTTGAGTGACTCTTTCAACTACATTGGATAAAGCCATTTCAACTTCTCTCAAAGCCTTTTGAGCTTCTTTTGTAAGCTGGTGTGGTGAATTTAAAGCACTGTCTCCCCTTAAAATGTCATATAATGGTTGTAACTGATAGGTAGTCAAACCTAACACTGGTCACATCCATTGGATATCTCCTATCAATTTCTGAAAATCATTCAATGTGTTTAGCTTCTCTGTTCTTAAGGACAGTTTTTGAACTATAAGCACCTTAGGGCATACTTCATATCCTAAATATTGAAAAGGAGCATGTCTTTGAATTTTTTCTGGTGCTATGTATAATTTGTAATTCCTTAGTGTCTTTTGTAGAATGCTTCTAACATTTGTTCCTCAGGTGCACATCCCAAGATGTCATCCATGTAATAGCATAACTTTTGGGAATGCTTTTCTTACTGGAGCAAGAGCAGCAGTGACATATATTTGACACATAGTAGGGCTGTTTTTCATTCCCTGTGGCAAAACTGTCCATTCATATCTTTTATAAGGCTCAGCTAAGTTAACGCTGGGCACTGAAAAGGCAAATCTTTTCATATCCTCCTTATCCAGAGGGATAGAACAGAAACAATCCTTAATATCTATGACCCAAAGAGGCCATTCTCTAGGCAACTGAGTAGGAGATGGAAGTCCAGGCTGAACTCTTGTTCCCATAGTTTCCATCTGTTCATTCACTTTTCTTAAATCCCTTAACATCCTCCATTTTCCAGATTTCTTTTTCACAACAAACACTGGGGAATTCCAAGGACTTAGAGAAGGTTTTAAGTGTCCTTGGTCAAGCTGCACCTGTACTATATATAATAAGGCCTGAATTTTATCATTACTTAAGGGCCACTGTTCTATCCAAACTGGTGTATCAGTTTTCTATTGGACAGGAACAGGTGAAAGTGTTGGCAAGCCTTCAACAGCAGCCCTGCTTTAAAAACCTAAGTACTCATTTTTAACCTTAATTGCTGTAAAACGTCTCTTCTGCACAGATTGATGGGGATTTTTTCTACTATAAAAGGAGTAAAAACTCCTGTTTTGCCTTCAAAAGTCCATCTCATAGGGGCAGCACTAACTTCAGCTGCTGTTGATCCTCCTACACCAGACATGTATGTGTCTGCTTTAATCTTTGGCCAGTGACTGGGCCAGCTGGCACCTCTAATGACCGTCCAATCTGAACCAGTGTCTACCAATCCTTCCAATGGAAGGCCATTTATATAGATTGTGACCATAGGTTGGTCAGTCGTTACAGCTGCTGTCCTGTAAATTGCTGGATTTTGTGATCTGGAGTCAGAATCTGGGTGACTATCACCAAGCTGCTTATTAAGATTCTGTATGAGTAAACCTGATGCTACTGTTTCTCCTGGGTGATGTCACACATTGTCTGCCTGTATTGGTGACTGGGATATTATCTACACATTCCCCAGTTTCCCACATCAGTGTGTGGATGGACACTGTTTTGTACGTACTCTCAGGAGGTAAAATGGTCAAGCCTACTGTGCCTGGAGGCAAGGGATCCATAGGCTGGAGAGGAACAGATTTCACCTCTCCAGGGAGTATCTCAGTTGTCTCAGTTGCATACAACTCTATTCTCCCTAATTGTAATCCCTTTCTCCCATCAGGTTGCTTCCTGGCTGATTGATTGTGTAATCCCTTTCTCCCCATCATATGGCTTCCTGGCTGATTGGTCATATTGGGGTTTGGGCCGCAGGACTCTCTGGTGCACCATTGCTGCCATCATGCCCCAACTGTTGCCTGGGGCCCTGGGCTGACCCTCATCCCGTTTCCCTGAACCTGTCTACATTCTGAGGCCCAATGGAAGCCTCTGTTGCATTTTGGACATGTACTGGGTCTTGTTCTCCCACCCTGCTTTCACTCTGCCTCTATACTAACATTGAGCTTTCAGATGCCCACTTTACCACACTGAAAGCATTGACGTTTTCTAGAAGTCCCTTGCCAGAAGGGACCCTGTCTACCCATGTTGGGATCTTGGGAATTCTGCATCATAGTCTGGCTATAAAAGGCATTTGTGCCCACTGTGGCACAGCGTCTTATGAACTCCTCTAAAGGAGCATCCTTGCACAGTCCTAGTATAATCCTTCTGCACACCTCATTAGCATTTTCCTTAGCAAGTTGCCTTATTAAAACATCTGTTGATGAATTTTCCCCATTAGTTCTTGTGATAGCAGTCTGCAAACGTCCCACAAAGTTAGCAAAGGGTTCATCTGGCCTTTGTGTTATTTTTGTGAAGGCCTCACCTTTGTCATTTTTATTGTGAATCGAAGTCCACGCTTTGATAGCATTAGCAGTAATTTGCTCATATGCTGCTACTGGATAATTAATCTGTGCTGTGACGTCTGCATAGTGACCTATACCTGTTAGTAGGTCACAGGTGATCTCAGCATGAACAGCATTTTGACTATTTTGTTGGGCTTGTATCCTACAGAGCTCATTATATTCAGAAAGCCACATGTAATTTTGTCCAGGTTTTAGGCATACCCTTGCTATAGATTTCCAGTCATTAGGAGTCAAGATTTCAAAAGCCAAATTCTCTAATAGCATCTTAACATAAGCTGATGTAGCCCCATAAAGAGTGGAAGCCTTTTTAAGGTCTTTGATGATTTCTATGTTAAAAGGGGCGTATCTTTGACTTTGTTAACCAGAGGCATTAAACTGGGAAATTACATGAAAGATATGTGGCTGGAGCTCCCTGACGTCCACACCCTTTTCTTTGGCCTTCATTAAGCCCTCTTGACTACCAATTGGATCGGGGATGCTGGGGGGAGGTGCTATGCTGTCACTGCCCCCCACTGCCCCTCCTCCCTCCATCCTGGAGGGTGGAGTTGATGGAGATGAATCAGGCAATCATTTGCTCCTGAGGTGGGGCTGAAGCTGCCTCCTGAGGTGGAAAGTCTCCACACCCTTGCTCACTTAAGTCTCCATGCCCTGTGGGGATATGGTCATTAATCTCTTCATTGCCTTCCTCCTTAATATCAGGTCTCCCTCTTTGACTACTATGAGAGGGAGCAATGGGTTTTTTCTTTCTTCTAGGGATAGGGTTTCTTAATGATAACTGGATCATATTGTATAAATAAAATACCTCGATGGAAATTGAATGAGGACCTTTTCATTGTAATATGCAGACAACTGTTGTCCAACCAGGGACCAGATCTCTCGAGAGATCTGCTCCTGCTCTACAAACCAAGGGGAGATGCGGTTTAATGTACCCAGAAGTCTAGCTACCTGTTCCCAAGTTATAAGTAGCCCTTGTCCTTCTATCAGCTTAAGCATGCTTTGTATACCACCACTCATGGGTGGGGTTGAAGGGGTTGAAGGGATTGGGGGCGGGGATGGAGAGTCTTTAGCTAGCATGTCCCATTTTAGCCAAAAAAAAAAAAAAGATTACTGGTTTAGTATTTAAGAAAATAAGTTCCCTGTTTGTCTATTAACAATACTCACCCAAGTTCCTGGTCACCAGAGACTTCTTCAGTCCTTGGTTCCCACCGTTGGGCGCCAAATGTGAAGATCACTTATTTTTAAATCAGCAGGACTCAGGAATTCAGGTTAGGGGAAAATCGTCAGTCTTTGTTCTCAGTGAAGAAGGATCAGAGGTGGAAGATTATCGGCGATAGCAGTGTGTGCAGCTGAGTCAAGAAGCTAGCTAGATTAGCAGCCACACAACCAACAGCTAGGAGAATGGAACCAAGGTCAATCTCTCCCAGCTTCCCTTCCTGTCTCTCTCTGTCTCCACTCACCAAAATCGTCATATACAACACTTCAGGACTTGCACAGAGAATGGGCAGGGACCATTCTTTATCCAATCATGTATATTAATAGAGTATAGTCCAATTACTCTTTAGCCTCATGTACTTGGGACCTCAGTGCATCAAGTCAAACCTCAGCCGGTTACACTTAAGTAGTTTCGTTTTAGAAAAAGAAATAGAACAAGCTATTAATCAACTTCCTAAGAAAAACATCTCCAGGGCCAGGGTCTGATTTACATGTGAATTCTACCAAACATTTAAAGAATAATTAATTTTAATACTATGCAAAGTATTTGGAAAAATAGGGAAAGTAGAAGTCCTACTAAATTCCTTTTATGACATAGATATGGTACCAAAATCAGGTAGGGTCAAAACAGAGAAAGAAAATTATAGACCAATTTCCCTAACGAATATTTATGCAAAAATCTTAAATGAAATATTAGCAAAGAGATTACAACAAGTTACCCCCAGGATAATACACCTTGATCAAGTAGGATTTATACCAGGAATGTAGGGCTGATTCAATATTAGAAAAACTAGTGGCATAATTGACCACATCAGTAACCAAACTAACAAAAATCTTATGAATATCTCAATAGATGCAGAAAAAGTATTTGACAAAATCCAGTACCCATTCCTATTAAAAACACTAGAGAGTACAGGAATAAATGGAGTTTTTCTTAAAATGATCAATAGAATCTAGTTAAAATCACCAGCAAGCATGATATAGAATGGGGACAAACTAGAACCATTCCCAGTAAGATCAGGGGTAATAAAAAAAAAAAAAAAAGATTGACCACTATCACCATTACTATTCAATATTATATTAGAAATGTTATCTTTTATAATAGGGAAAGAAAAAAGAGATTAAAGGGATTAAAGTAGGTAATGAGGAAATCAAATTATCACTCTTTGCATATAATATGATAATATACTTAGAAAATCCTAGAGAATCAACTAAAAAACTATTAGAAACAATTCACTAAAAACTTTAGCAAAGTTGCAAGATACAAAATAAATCTACAGAAGTCATCAACATTTTTATATATTACCAACAAAGTCCAAAAGTAAGAGCTACAAAGAGAAAGTCCATTTAAAATAACTGTAGATAGGGGGCGGAGGCAAGATGGCGGAGAAGACACACGCGACATTCTAAGCTCTTCTCTTACCCTCTTTATCAATATTATATCGAGCCTCAAAAATAGTCTTGACTGCTACAATTCATAAAGATAAGAAGTAGAACAACTCACTGGCCAAAGAAAATCTGCAGTCTCGCCAAAAAAAGGTTGGTTCCGGGGCCAGGGGGGAGATCAGCGCAGACGGGGAGAGAAATTAGGTTCCGAGGAGAGTCTCAAACCGAGGGTGAAGGCACAGATCTCAGCACAAGTGCGCAACCCCAACCCGCAGTACGGGGCTTTTCCTTGGGGCAGTTGTGATCCTGCACCGCAGGAGGACGCAGCCCGGGTTAGCCTCCAATCTGCGCAGTGGGGAGCTCGGCTTGGGGCCATAGAGCTTTTCCAGGGCCGATTTGCATTGGTCAGAGACACTGGGGCAGATTTCGGGGTGGTCTGCGGTCAGCTGCTAATACTCACAGTCCCACAAGAGGCTCCGGCCTGGGGCAGTGACACTTTCACCCCTTTGTCCCTAGCCGAGGGCATTCGCTAACCCCCTCAGCCCTACTAAGCAGTTTGATAGCTCGGCCAGTGCTGAATCCACTTCCTGTTGGGGGAAGGGAAAACTCTCACTCAGAGCACTCCCATACCTCGGAGCCGGAAATCGGTTTACATCTTTCCCTGCTCTGCAGAGGAAGCTGGTAACCCCCTTGCCTAGGAGACCTACCCTAAAGGCTTTAAAACATGAATAAAAAGATGAAAAGAACGATTGACAGCTTCTATGCAGAAAAAGAGCAGGTCAGCAAACCTGAAGAGACCTCAAACAGCAAAAATGCATCAGACTGTCCTCCTTTACATGATGCTCTCATAGAAGAGACCATTAAAAGTCTCAAAAGAGAGTTAGAAGATAAATGGGGAAAGGAAAGAGAAGCCTTACAAGAGAGCAACAACTTCCTGAAATACGAATTGGAAAAGTTAAAAAATTCCCAGGAAGTGCAGGGAAACAAAATTAGTGAATTGGAAAAAATTAAAAAATCTCAGGAAAGTAAGAATTGTGAATTGGAAAAAATAAAGAATTCACTAGAAAGTAGGATTTGTGAATTGGAAAAGACAAAGAACTCGCAAGAAAGTAGGATCTGTGAATTGGAAAAAGAAAATAATTCACTAAAAAAAAAAAAAAATTAGTGAAATGGAAAAAAAATCCCATAGACCAAAACAATACATTCAAAAACTCAATTGGACATATACAGAAAGAAGTAAAAAAAGCTAATGAAGAAAATAATTCTTTAAAAATTAGAACTGAACAAATAGAAACTAATGATTCATTGAGACATCAAGAATCAGTCAAGCAAAACAAAAAATGACAAACTGGAAAAACTAAATTATCTACTTGCAAAACGACAGACTTGGAAAATAGATCTAGGAGAGATAATCTGAGGATTATTGACTTTCTGAAAACTATGATGAAAAAAGAGCCTAGATACTATTTTTACAAGAAATCATCAAAGAGAACTGCCCAGATGTAATAGAATCAGAAGGTAAAATAGGCATTGAAAGAATTCATCGAACACCTTCTGAAAGAAACCTGAAAATAAAAACCCCAAGGAATATTGTGGCAAAATTTCAAAACTATCAGATTAAGGAAAAAATTTTACAAGCAGCCAAAAAAACATTTAAATACCGAGGTGCCACAATAAGGATCACCCAAGATCTGGCTGCCTCTACATTAAAGGAAAGAAGGGCCTGAATATGATATTCTGGAAAGGCACAAGAACTTGAGATGCAGCTAAGAATAAACTACCAGCTAAGCTGAGCATTTTCTTCCAGGAAGAAGATGGACATTTAATAAAACAAATGAATTCCATTTGTTTCTGAAGAAAACCAGAACTAAAACACAAAATTTGATCTCCAGCATAGAACTCAAGAGATGCAGAAAGGTAAAAATATCTCTTGAGAATTGTATTTCTGTTGTGGATATACAAAAAGAATACATGTAAAATTTGATTGTACTGATATAACATAGAAAAGGGAAGTAGATATGGAAAAGGGATGATGGCAGAATAAGGTGGGAAGGAGGGATAAAAAGAGGGAAACCACATCCCACAAAGAGGCTAAGGAAACTTGTCATATCTGAGGGAATTTAGAGAGGGGAGGAACATTGGTAATCTTACTCTCATCAGAGTTGGCTCAAAGGAAAAATAATTGACATTTGTTTTAGAGAAAATTCTCCTCGCCTCATTAAAAACGGGGAAAAGGAAAAGAAAAAGAGTAATAAGGAAGGAAGGGGAAAGACTCAAAGGGGGGAGGGAGGGATTATAAAGAGGATAAGTATCGTATACAAGAGGGTACATAAGTTTAAAAGGGGAAGAGGGTTGGGGAGGCAAAGAATAAGTAAAGCACAATCTGGGGGTTATTAGGATGGCAGGAAATACAGATTTAGTAATTCTAACCGTAAATGTGAATGGATGAACTCCCCATAAAGAGGAGGCAGATAGCAGACTGGATCAGTAAGAACCCTACAATATGTTGTTTACAAGAAACACATTTAAAGCAGGGGATACATATAGAGTACAGGTAAAAGGCTGAGCAAATCTATTATGCTTCAGGTGAAGTCAAAAAAGAGTAGCATCCTTATCCAGATCAAGCAAAAGTAAAATTGATCTAATTAAAAGAGATAAGGAAGGAAACTACATCCTGCTAAAGGGTAGCGTAAACAACGAAGCAATATCAATATTAAACATATATGCACCAAGTGGTATGCCACTCAACTTCCTAAAGGAGAAGTTAAGAGAGTTGCAAGAAGAAATAGACAACAAAACTGTAATAGTAGGAGATCTCAACCTTGCACTCTCAGAATTAGACAAATCAAACCACAAAACAAATAAGAAAGAAATTAAAGAAGTAAATAGAATATTAGAAAAATTAGGTATGTTGGATCTTTGGAGAAAACTGAATGGAGATAGAAGGGAATATAATTTCTTCTCAGCAGTTCATGGAACCTATTCAAAAATTGACCATATATTAGGACATAAAGACCTCAAAATTAAATGCAAGAAAGCAGAAATAGTAAATGCTTTCTTTCAGATCATGATGCAATAAAACTACATTCAACAAAAAGTTAGGGGAAATAGACCAAAAAGTAATTGAAACTAAACAATCTCATCTTAAAGAATGATTGGGTGAAGCAGCAAATTATAGATACAATTAATAATTTCACTCAAGATAATGACAATGATGAGACATCATACCAAAATTTGTGGGATGCAGCCAAAGCGGTAACAAGAGGGAATTTTATATCCTTAGAGGCTTACTTGAATAAAACAGAGAAGAAAAGATTAATGAATTGGGCTTGCAACTAAAACTAAAAGACCAAATTAAAACCCCCAATCAAATACTAAATTGGAAATTCTAAAATTAAAAGGAGAAATTAAAATATTGAAAGTAAAAAACTATTGAACTAATGAATAAAACTAAGAGTTGGTTCTATGAAAAGCCAATAAAATAGATAAGCCTTTGGTAAATCTGATTAGAAAAAGGAGGGAGGAAAATGAAATTAGTAGTCTTAAAAATGAAAAGGAGAACTTTCCACCAATGAAGAGGAAATTAGAGAAATAATAAGGAGTTATTTTGCTCAACTTATGCCAATAAATTTGATAACCTAAGTGAAATGGATGACTACTCCAAAATAAGAGACTTCCAGACTAACAGAGGAGGAAGTAATTGTTGAATAGTCCCATTTCAGAAAAAGAAATAGAACAGGCAATTAAACAACTCCCTAAGAAAAATCCCCAGGACCAGATGGATTTATATGTGAATTTTACCAAACATTTAAAGAACAATTGGCCTAATGCTATATAAATTATTTGATAAAATAGGGAATGAAGGAGTCCTACCAAATTCTTCTATGACACAGACATGGTACTGATACCTAAACCAGGTAGGCTGAAAACAGAGAAAGAAAATTATAGACCAATCTCCCTAATGAATATGATGCTAATATCTTAAATAAGATATTAGCAAAAGACTACAGAAAATCATCTCCAAGATAATACACTATGATCAAGTAGGATTTATACCAGGAATGCAGGGCTGGTTCAATATTAGGAAAACTATCAATATAATTGGCCATGTTAATAACCAAATTAACAAAAACCATATGATCATATCAATAGATGCAGAAAAAGCATTTGATAAAATCCAACATCCATTCCTATTAAAAACACTTGAGAGTATAGGAATAAGTGGACTTTTCCTTAAAATAATCAGCAGCATCTATTTAAAACCATCAGTAAGCATCATATGTAATGGAGACAAACTGCAACCATTCCCAATAAGATCTGGAGTGAAAGAAGGTTGCCCACTATCACCGTTACTATTTAATATTGTGTTTCTAATACACTAGCTATAGCAATAAGAGCTGAGAAAAAGATTAAAGGAATAAGAATAGGCAATGAGGAAGCCAAATTATCACTCTTTGCCGATGACATAATGGTATACTTAGAGAACCCCAGAGATTCTGCTAAAAAATTATTAGAAATAATCCACAACTTTAGCAAAGTTGCTGGTTATAAAATAAACCCACATAAGTCATCAGCATTCTTATATATCACTAACAAAATCCAACAGTCAGAGTTACAAAGAGAAATTCCATTTAAAGTAACTACTGATAATATAAAATATTTAGGAATCTATCTGCCAAGGGAAAATCAGCAACTTTATGAGCAAAATTACAGACCACTTTTCATACAAATTAAGTCTGATCTAACCAATTGGAAAAATATTAAATGCTCTTGATAGGCGAGCAAATATAATAAAGATGACAATATTACCTAAACTAATCTATTTATTTAGCCATACCAATCAGACTCCAAAAACTATTTTAATGACCTAGAAAAATAACAACAAAGTTCATATGGCAAACAAAAGGTCAAGAATTTCAAGGAATTAATGAAAAAAATCAAATGATGGTGGCTTAGCTGTACCAGATCTAAAATTATATTATAGAGCAGCAGTTACAAAACTATTTGGTATTGGATAGGAATAGATTAGTTGATCAGTGGAATAGATTAGGTTCAAGGGATAAAACAGTCAACAAATATAGCAACCTAGTCTTTGACAAACCCAAAGATCCCAGCTTTTGGGATAAGAACTTACTGTTTGATAAAAATTGCTGGGAAAATTGGAAACTAATATGGCAGCAACTAGGCATTGATCCATACTTAACGCCATACACCAAGATAAGGTCAAAATGGGTTCATGACCTAGGCATAAAGAATGAAATTATTAATAAATTAGAGGAACATAGGATAGTTTAACTCTCAGACCTGTGGAAGGGGAAGGTCTTTATGACCAAAGCAGAACTAGAGATCATTACTGATCACAAAATAGAAAGTTTCGATTATACCAAACTGAAAAGTTTTGTACAAACAAAACTAATGCAGACAAGATTAGAAGGAAGCAACAAACTGGGAAAATATTTTACAGTCAAAGGTTCTGATAAAGGCCTCATTTCAAAATATATAGAGAATTAACTCAATTTATAAAACAAGCCATTCTCCAATCTGAAATGGTCAAAGGATATGAACAGACAATTCTCAGATGAAGAAATTGAAACTATTTCAGTCATATGAAAGATGCTCCAAGTCATTATTAATCAGAGAAATGCAAATTAAGACAACTCTAAGATACCACTACACACCTGTCAGATTGGCTAAGATGACAGGAAAAATAATGATGATTGTTGAGGGGATGCGGGAAAACTGGGACATTGATGCATTGTTCGTGGAGTTGTGAACAATCCAACCATTTTGGAGAGTAGTTTGAACTATGCTCAAAAGTTATCAAACTGTGCATACCCTTTGATCCAGTCAGTGATACTGGGATTATATCCCAAAGAGATTATAA